>NW_022900932.1:27430723-27452091 GCF_012274545.1 Fukomys damarensis
AAAAAAAAAAAAAAAAAAAAAAAAAGTATATGACTGTGAGTTTGTTAGTGTCCATTTCTCTTGCTAGGCTGCTAACATTATGAGTAACCCGTGTTTGTTTCACGAACCTGTGTCACACGATGGTCATAAAAGTAGCATTTATGCTTGAACTTGACTTGTCACTTGAACTATCAGTAGAGTCACCAGAGTCCTTAGAATGCTGGCAGGCATGCTGCATTTGAGCAATAAATAAATATCTTGGTAATCAGGTGGCAAAGGGCACTGACCTGGAGATCACAGGCAACACTTGGAATTACAAAAGTATTTAGAAGATATCTTGAACCTAAAGTTGCTTCTGTGGGCAAAGTACTTGATGAGCTTTAATTGCACTGCAGCTTTGCCCATGTGGAAATAGGAAGTTTGCCTACTCCTGTTCCAGAAGGAAGTGTTCTAGTTATGAGGAACCGGTCTTACCTATATGGCTTAGCTTCATACTCTTGAGCTCTTCTCTCCACCAGTCATCTGAATTGTTAGAAAAATATTTTTCAAGAGAATAATTTTTCTTTTTACAAGTCAAAAGAAATTGATATCTGGTTATGCTATGGACAGCTATTTATTGAACACTTATTATGTGCAGTGATTTGAAATATAAATTCTTCGTGATGGACAATTGGATATTTTTAAGCAGAATTCTAGGGACATCTTAGAGGTTGCTTGAAATATGGGACAAATTGGCAACTAAACATTTCAAAACAGATTTCTGTGGCACAGGAAGCTGAGAGATCTGCTAGGTGATACTGTCTCAGTTCTCTCAAGGTTGCAGCCACCCAACCAAGTGAGCAGGCCTGGGAGGCTTCAGCTTGGGGAGTCCACTTCCAAACTCAGGTATGGATTCTGGGTAAGTCTCTGGCATCTTTAGGAGCTTCTGGGCATCTTCAGGGCACAGCAGGGTGTCTCCCAGGGTGAGCGCCTCAAGAGAGCAACCACTAGGGAAGCCATGACATCTTCATAGAAGTGACATCTTGAAAGTGACAGCCATCATTTCTGCTACTTTTTATTCACTAGAAGCAACATTCTCCTAAGTCCAGTCCACTTTCAAGGGGAAGAAAATTAATCTTACCTCTTGTGGGGAGAAGCACTGAACAATTTGTGTGTGTATTTTTAAAAATAACAGAGAAAACTTGGACATGGGACTACCTAGATCTCTGTGTGATGTCCTCTGTATAATACATGGGCTGAAAAACCTAGAGTTAGCATTTCTCTCAAGATTGCAAGAACACCCCCTACCCTCCACCTCACCCCATCCCTGGTGTAAGACAGAAAGTGCAGAGCAACCTCAAGTAAACCAGCACTGGTCAGACTACATTCAAGGCACAATGCCTTAGTTAAACCACAACAGTGGTTTCTGGGAAGGAGCAGTGTTCTGTAGGGGAAGCATGGTCTCCTTTCACATCGTGTATAAAACTCAGCAGAGACTTCATAGGAGACACACGTGTTGCCCTAGCTTACATATATTACATACATGGCATTTAGTAGATATGTTATGTTTTATTGAAGAAAAGGTAATTCAAGTCAGATTTTCATGCCTTTTTTTTTGGTACCAGCGATCGAACTCAGGACCTTGCACTTATAAGGCAGGCAGAAGAACCACTGAGCTAAATCCCTGGCCCAGATTTTCATTCTTTAAATAAAGCAAAATACCTACATTCACTTGTTAGCCTCATCCATCTTTTCTTCCCATTAAAATATTCCATCTCTTAGCTGTAAGTCTCTGATTATTTATAAGGGTAGAAAAAAAAACTGTTGGAATAATAGATGGCCTAATCTTTTGATTAGGAAGAGATAGAAAGGGGGAAGAGAGAGAGAGAGAGATATTCTATAAGCACTTGTATGTTTATGATACTCTGTGCTCCAAGAATGCAAACCTTGAAATAAGGGAAAGTGGGTTGGGGCCCCCATCTAAATTCTTATTAGTCCAAAAACCATGCCCTGGGTGATATGAAACTCCATATTCATCAGTTAAACTCACCACTTCTGCCATGGTCATTAGTGCTTCAAGAAAATGGAAGAAAAATGCAACTTAACAACTAAACAATCCTCCAAAATTCCTCTATCTCATCTACACGTACATTATTTTCTTGATCAAACAGAGCTATTTTGCTACAGAGAACTAGGTTGTGTTTTCCCTCTTCACTCCTATAGTGTCAACGGTGCCGATGCAGCTGCATAATTTGCATAGAAAGTTGCCCGATTCTCTAGTCAGAATACCAATAAGGTGGCCTCTTTCTAAGCATGTTTATTCTCTCTTGATTGACTCTTCACTTACATGCTTTTCTGCACAATGCATACTTACTTGCAAATTCTCAGCCATCTGTCAAACACTCACCAAGCCTTAGGGTGGCCTGGTAATCAAACTTGAACACTATGGAAACATTACTGTTAAGTGGCCCAATAATATAGAACTGTGACCAAATCATCTTTTTTAAAAAAGTAATCAATAAAAATATATCACCCCAGAGACTTGGTTGACTTGCATTTGATTATACTTTTTAACATGTAAGTCTGTGTTCACCAAGATAGAGCCAGCTATATATTTATAGTAAATGACTTTCTAGTTGTAAACAGCTATATTTCTCTATCCACTTCAACTTTAGCAGTCCAACATGATTTTCAGCCTGTAGAAGGGAATCCACTTTGTCATTCTATTAGTTATGCTACCCAGAGTAAGACTGGCTCATCATAAATTTTGGACTTTGCTAAAAAGAAGATTTGGAATTATACTCACGGGAAAAAGAGGACACATCATTTAAATTGAAATTGTACTAAAAAAAAATCCTAGAAAAATCTAGGGTAGTCACATAGTTATACAGATACCTAGCTCAGTTTCCATCTCATTCTTTAAACAACTTTAAAAACATGATTTAATATGAATTATATAGCTAAACTTGAAGTATATTCAAGAAGGATATAGTTTGTTACCTCTCCATTAATTCAATAAAAATTTATGAAGTGCCTTCTGGTGCATCTTCTGTTTGGCAGGACCTGTACTGAGAGTTAGCAATATAAAAGGAAGACATGCCTCTCTGCTCTTTTACAATGTCTCCCTTCCATTTTTGAATACTTTCAGTTAGGAAGTGATTGCATTTCTTTAGTCCAAATCATCCTGCAGGAGATCTCCATGGCTCTTTGCTCTGCCATCTGTGAGTTATACAGACAAGACTGACTGCTTTTTTGTTTATGTGTTTGCTTGTTTTGCCAATTCTTTAAATTGGAGACAGTTATTGGATCATTTCTAAATCTTTTCTTCTTCAGGGGCCTCTGTTCTTGAAGAATCCAGGTTACTTTCCTTTAAACACATTTTGATTTGAAAATGTTTCTTGAATGTAGGCTTGTGAATCTGACACAATCCATCTTCGGTATGTCTAAAGAGATCACTTTAAAAGATCACTTTACCTTTCAATCAGAATCTTGGATTATGAATGGGTTCCTTAGGTAAGCAATCACAGAATAGAGACAAGTAGACTTAAACTTTACTCATGCCCCTCCATCCTACCATCTATTGGACAGATAGTACCTTAAGTAGTAGAGTAAATCTCTATAGCCAGAGTCCTTATTGTTATTACTCTGGACACTTTAGTTGTGTGTGTGTGTGTGTGTGTGTGTGTGTACATGTGATTTCTATAATGCATGAATACTAAGATGCCCATCCTCTAGTAATAATTAATACTTCATGTGCAATAGAACTTTTTGATTTAGGGAAGGAGAACACTGCCTAATCAAAAAAACATGAAATGCATTTCTTCAGAATAAAATGGACATTTTCATAATGTTATGTAATCTTTTAATATTAAATATGCAAGAAAAAAATGAAAATGCTGAATAAGGAAAAAGCAGATGAAGTAAGACTTTTATAGCTTAAGCTTTTCCTTTAAAAAAAGCTACATTTTGATTGCTGGAAATAATTTCAGGACATACAGGCAAGTGTTAAGTAAAAGCAAAGCTTATCTGCTATGCTATCAGCTGATGACTATTGTTAAATTTTTATGTCCGTCTTCTGAAGCTATTCTCTATGTATACATACATAGCTGTGATATAAAACACATTTAATAGCTTTTCATCACATAATCAACATAGTGTGAATAATATTCCATTGCAAGTGCAACACTATAGGGTACTTTTAATGGTGACCAAACTATATAGAGGCTCCCCAAGATTTTAAACTTTCTTTCTAAATATCGACATATAGACAACTCCACTATTTATTGCAAGTAAGTGCATGCACTCAATAAACAATCAGCCCATTGTCTGAGTATCTATTTCAGATAAACTCACTGAAGTACAAGTTGACTCAAAAGATAAACACATTTACAAATTTATTATATCTTGCCAAAGTAATCTCAGAAAAGCTTGTTAATTTATATTCTTCCCAGCATATGTGAGACTACTAGCTCACTTCAACACAAGACAGTATTTTATCGTTTTAACCTTTGAGAATCTGGTAAGTTTAAATTACATTTCTTTAATACTATAGAGGGTGGAAATTTGCATAAGTTTATTGTTAATTTATATATCTTCTCTTCTAAATATGCTGTTAATTTTTCCATTCATTCAATAACCTTTTCCTTATTAATTTGTAAGAAATCATTATATAAACTACTGGAACTATTATATTTTTTGTCATTTATACTACAAATTTTAATTTTAGAGTCTGATTTTTAAAAGTTGTCTATCGTGTTCTCTTTCCCTAAAATAGAAATTCTAAATTGTGATGTAGTAAAAAATATTAGTGGCCTCTGGTATCTTAGTGCACTGACTTATAAGGCATTATATTCAGACACTTTTAAGGTGGTTCATATAAAACAATTTCTCCATAATTAAAATAACTAATGTAAACATACTTTTTTTTTTGGTACTGGGGATTAAACTCGGGCTCTTGTACTCATGAGGCAGGCAGTAGAACCATTGCACCAAATCCCTGGCCCAGCATACTTTGTTTTAATATCACATTTTAATTTCTTGATAATAGGCTTAATTATTGGTCATTTAGAAGACCGATTTCAGTTTCTCAGTTTATACACCTAGATAATATTTTTCAAAAGCAGTGTTCTGGAGTTCGTTAATAAAACACAACTTTCTTTCTGTTATATTAATGATTTGGTAAAAGATTATTAGTAAAAACTTGGTGAAATTATCGAACACTAGTTGAATGCATATAGTTCTTACGCCGAGGAAAAATCAGAGAAGCAATGTCAATTACTTTGTCCTTGTGGTACTATATAGTATAGTTCAAGTGATGTAAATCTATGATGAGAAGTCAGTTTGTAAAAGAAGACGTACTGACAGTGTTCCAAAGCAAGGTCGTAACGTTAGGGAATGTCTTTTCCCTTACCCTTCTTCCTTCCATTCTTTCTTTAATTTGTTTTATTTTTTTCCTTCAAGAGAAATGTCTCTCAAACTCACCTGTGACAGAATAATAGGTTTAGGTTGCCACAAAATATTGGAGAGTATTTCAGGCAGCAGGAAGAGTCTTACACTTCCAGGCACAAGTAAGTAGGAAGATTGTAGCTATGAAAAGACTGACTTAGTTCAGTCAGAGAACGGGTCACAGATGAGCTGAGACTGATGCTACTGGGCCATGAATGGGAACGTTTGAGTGACAGCCTCAAGAGCCCAGCGTCATGTGATCTGTGAGGGAAACCACCTTTAAATTATGTTCTTGCCATTTATCAGTTGTTTTGCTGGAGACAGATTCTTTTTATTTCTCCTCAAAGATTTATCTTTAGGGAAGGATGATTATTTTTCTATGCTTTGGAGAAAAAGGACTAGAGTGAAGTTTGATAAATTGTCTACTGAAGCATCAACCGTTTCTGTAAATGATAGATTCGAAAGTCAGTTAGTCACTCTTGCCAGGTAAAGCAGGTAGAGTTATTTTAACACAACTTCAGATTGAATTTCTTTAGCAACACTCAATGTGAATAGGTCAAACTACAAATTATGCCTTGTATTATTTTACCTCCCAGCAGTTTGCTAATAGGATCATCCAACAAGAAAAAAAAAAAAGCCTTTTTAAGATTAAAAACATCATCTGGGTAAGTTTAGATTATTTTGATAAGTACACCTCAAGGGTAAACTGAAGAGAAAAAGGATATCTTTGAGGCTACGCTTCAGTTGCCTTCTTCCTTTCCAAAATATGATCAGACATGCAATGTTGCTTTTGCCTTTTTTCCTTAAAAGGGTAAATGTTTACATAAGTTTCATATTTTATTTATTCAGAACACAGTAACTTTATAGTTTAAAGAAAGAAAATAAATTCTATGTTTCTCTCTGGTTATTTTTACCTTAACAGCTAACAATTTTATGTACAGAGTCATTAACACCCATAACCTATGTGAGTTTTAAAGTAAGAGAAATTTTTTTTTTAATTTTGGTTTTGTTTTAGAAGTAAGTGCTCAGAACATGAAATTACGTACAGTTGACACTCACTGATTTTTAGAGAGGTCTGAACTTCCTGTATTTGCTGACCTTAAGTGGAATTATTTTGGGTTATGAAAGGCTGCCAAAGCCTGACTCTAGGCAAATAAAGCACTTACATGTATTTATGATTCTCTTTAAATATCTACCAGATTTATAATAATCAGATCCTAGGACAGTACTGCTTGTACAAACAGGGTCTCTACCAATGGCTACCCAAGCCGTGCATTACCCAACTCCACAATCCCATGGTGCCCGATGCAAATGGCACCCCTGGAGTTGTGCAAATTGGGGGGGGTCTGTGTTAAAATATGCATGTTACAGCATCACGTGCTGCCACAGAGTGTGATGGGTAAATAGAACTAAAAGTATACCTATCACAATTTGGAAGTTATTAAAAAAAGATTACACCTTGTGAGATTTTAATTTCTGAATACAAACCTATCTACATGTGCATATATGTGTGCATGTATTTAAATATTTAAATATGTATATATCCATTGAGAGTACACATGATATTAACTTTGTTTACCTTGGGAAAATTTAGGACATTATAGCTTAACATCAGATTCTTTTATTCTGCAAATGATTTTTCAGCTAAACCTTGAAATATAAATATGATAGCAATGCACTTGTGTGATATATTTAATTTTATGATTAAAAGTTCAACTACTTCTTTTCTGTTCAGCCTTTACCCTGTACAAACCCAGATAATGTCTCTCTAACCAACTGTCTATCTGTCAATGTCTTAGCAGTAAGCATGTTTTTATACCTACATTTAATTTACAAGATGTGCCTCAGTTCTTCTTGGGAATGAACTAGGGAACAATTTTATTCTTGTACAAGTAATACATGAAGACATTCACATTGTAAAAGGCTGCTGTAAATCTGAAATAGACAGAATAAAATGTCCCTTTTCACATCCTGTCCAACTCCTATTCCACTTCACTACCCAAAGGGAAGCCACAGTAAGGGTTACTATAAATTTTTCTAGTTCTGTTTCTGTCACTTATATGTCTATTCTTTTCATGTCTTTTTTGTTGTTGCTGTTGTTGTTGTTTTCAAATATAGGGTTTTGATATGCATTTCAGGCTAACCATGAACTCACTATGCAGGCCAGGCTGACCTCAAACTTGTGACAATCTTCCTTCCTCAGCCTCCCGTGTGCTGGAATTACAGGTATGTGCCCCCACACCCAGTTATGACTTTTCATGTTTACCTGATTTTTTAAAAATAAAGAAATGGGGACACTTCATTTTTTTTTGCATTTACACATTTTAATTTAAGAATATATTTTAAGGATATTTATATAACCATATCTAGGAATCTATAACATTCCTTTAAAAGATGCCATAGTTTTCTATATTGTGACTATAGTGCATTGTATTTCACTATTTGCCTTCTGATTTATCTTCTGCAATTTTTAGCTATCGTTTATTGTGTTTTGATGAATTTTCAGGTTTAAATACTTTTTAAAATAGAGTCCTATGTCTACCAAGATGATTCTAAGATGTTAGGGGACTCAGGATGTTCACATTAGAGCAACTTCATAGATTTTTAGCAGTCTGCTCTTTGAAGTGGTTTTACAAATATAGCTTCTCAACACTTACGGAGTTATGTTTTGCTGCATCCTCACTAAAATAAGGTGTTCATCAATATTTTTTACTATTAGCCAATCTTAAAATTGAAAAAAAATTATTTTTGCTGTTTTAGGCAGTGCTCTGCCACTGTATAAAATGCCTCAGGAATCGACTTATAAAAACAAAAGCTTCATTTTGGCTTATAGTTTTGGCAGTTCCAGCCTATGATGAGTTGGACTTGTTGCTTTTGGGTCCACGGTAAATAGCACATAATGACAAGAACACATGAGAGAGAACAGCTTCTCACCTCGTGTCCCAGGAGCAAACAGGAGCATGACAGAGAGATAGTCTCACAGTTCCCGCCAAAGGAGACCCAACCCAGTGACCTCAATATTTCTCCCAAAGTTTATCTCTTAAAGGTTTCATCACTCACAACACCACCATCCTGGCCACAAAGCCTTTAACACACGGGACTTTGGGGGACAATGAGCCATCGCTAGTGACTTGATAGCTACTAAGGTTGAATATTTTATATCTGTTTATTGGTAAAGTGTAGTTATAGTGTCTCTTCACTTTCTTTGCCTATGTTTCTGTTATCTTGCTTTAACTTTTACAGTTTTATCATGAAACTTTGTATTGCATCATACTGGAGGAAAACTAAAGCATTTAAATCCATGCCCCTGAGATGCCCTTTGGCATTCCCAAGACTCCTGCCACATCCAGGGGGCACTGTTAGTGAGCAAAGACCAAAGTGTCCAGATGACTGTAATCTGAAGGAAACTGGGAGCTGGGCAAAGGAGACTTAGCTGAGAAACTGCTCTCCTGCATGTATTCTAAGTAGGCCGTTTCTTGTACATAATGTGTAATGTTTAAATATATCTCCTCAAATGTTTATCATTTTTCCATGGTGAAAACTTTCAAAATTCTTTCTTCTAGTTTTCTGAAATACACGGCGTACATTAGTTATCTTTAGTCATGTTACTGTGCCATAGCACACAGAACTTCTTGGTCCTATCAAACTATAACTCAGTATTCCTAATCAACACTTCTCATTCCCTCTTTCATAATTGTTTTGCCTATCTTCTGGAGCCAGCTTTATTTTAATTTAGAGGAGATCATTTTTGGGGGGTATTCTACACAGGACTAACATCATGGGATGCTTGTGTTTCTGTGCCTGAAATATTTCACTTGACATAATGATCCCCAGTTCCATTCATATTGTTGCAAATGACAGGATTTTGTTCCTGTTTATGGCTGTATAATACTTTATTGTATAATGTTTTCATTGTAAATGATATGGTCTTATTTTTGCCCTATAGTATCCTGGCGTATTTTTATTCATTTCTCACTGGATGGACATTTCAGCTTTTCCCATGTCTTGGCTATTGTGAACAAGGCTGTAATAAACAGGGGAGTGCAGATGTCTTTTTAACATACTGATTTGTTTTTCTTTGGATATGTATCCAGTACTGAAAGTGCTTCATGACATTATGGTCCTTTTAAATTTTTTGAGGAACCTCCATACTGTTTTGGGTTTCCATTCTAATTTACCTTCTCTTCAGGAGTATACAAGGATTCACTTTTCTCCACATCCTCACCAGCATCTGTTATTTTTAGTCTTAGTAACGGCCATTCTTATTGGGGTGAGATGATGTCTCATTGTAGATTTGATTTACACTTCCCTGATGATTTATGATTCTGAGGACATTTTCATATAAGTTTTGGCCACTTGTATGTCTTCTTTTGAAAAATACCTATTTAGACCTACTGCCCATTTTTATACTGAGTTACTTGCTGTTTTGGTATTGAGTTTTTGGAGTTCATTTTTGCTGTTCTTCCTTTTTGCCTGTGCAGAAATATGTCACTAAAATTTTTATTCTCGATGGTATTTTTGCATGCTTTGTCATTCTACATAGACAGTTACAGTGGCGCCTTGGTTCACAAATGCTTTTTTCTGTGAACAATGTGTTCACAAACAAGTGTGGCAAAAATTTGCTTCCGTTTGCAAACTCTGCTTTGATTGATGACCATGAACCCAGTCATCCTTCCCTCATAAACATGAATGTGACCATCTTTGCCCAAATTGTAAAATGAATTAAATTCATGAATTGAGGAACCACTGTATTTTCTTAGAACTGAAGTTACACCATTATCTTCTGGATCTTGTTGTTTTTGTTGAGAAGTCAGTTTTTGGTCACTTTTATTGTTACTTCCTTGAAAGAAATATCTTTTTCTTCCATGTCTTGTTTAAAGATTCCTTCAGCTTTTACTTATAGAAATTTTATTATGATATGCTTACATGTGGATTTACTCAGATTGGGGGATACAATGAACCTTAAATCTGTGCCTCAATGTTGGATATTTCTGGAAAATTTACTCTTACTTTACTTCTTTCTTCTCTCTTTGCAATTAACTGCCATCATCAGACTTTTTCACAGTAGCCTCATCCTTTTATACTTCTTTTTTATTTTCCATACTTTCACATACTTGTGTTTCAAATGAGATGTTTTTCTTTTGGCTTATACTTGATCTTACCAGTTTTTCTTTTTGTCTATGACTAATTTGTTGTTAAGCTCGTCCATTGGTTCTTAATTTCAATAACCTTTCTCAATTCCAGAATTTCCACTTAATATTTTCAAATAATTTCTTATACTCTGTTGAAATCCAATATTTTATATTTTTTCCAAGAGTATTTGTTCTTTCTCAAACATAATTCTTTTAATATGACTATTCAATCATATGAATTACTTGTGGTCTGTTCCTATTTTTTGTGTTTCCAGTGTTTTTTATTATATGACAGATACGGGTTATGAAAAAATGTTAATATAATTTAGAGTATGGCATAGATTTACTTTAGGAAAATTTAGCACTGCACACAGTTAAATTCACTAGAAACTGAGATAATTGAAACTGAAGTTCAGGGCTAATGAGTGCTGGTTTTTAAAAAGATGATCCTTTGGAATACAATACATGATTTTTGCTATTAACTTGCATTTTTGTAGCTCCATGTGTCTACCAAAGCTCTACTTCCTAGTTTTGAAGTTGCTTAGCTATACTTCCTAAACTTCTAGATAATTATAAGTGGAAAATATTGCCAAATGCCTTGCTTACCTCTTGGACTCATAATTTTTTTGAGCTTTGTTGGCTGACTTGTCAAATACATAAGACTTCAAAAATATTTTGGCTAGTTTTTCTAGTTGTTCTCAGTGACAGTGCTGGGCTAATTATCACTCACCATCATGGGATGTGGGTGTCATTATGGGAGATGGCCCTTGTAATAAACTGGACTCATTTTAAAATTTGGTATAAGGTAGAAGTCTAAATTTTTAAAATTACACTTATATCCCAACTGATTTTAAATGCTGCTTCACTAAATACTTGTATATACCATGTACTAAAATTCCACATACACATTAGTTTAATTTTAAATTTCATATTTATTTATTTATTTATTTATTTATTTTTGGTACCAGGGATTGAACTCGGGTCCTTGTGCTTGTAAATTTCATATTTAAAAATGAATAGCAATAATAAGCTGAATATTGACATAGACATTTAATAAATTTGTGGCCTCTTTCTTTCTTCATCTAAAAGTTCAACAGTATGATGATCTTCAAATCTTCCTCTCTCTCACTCTTACACTTGTGCCTTGTCATTTTTTTTTAAATAGAGAAGCTTACCATTATACTGAACTCACTTGAGTAATCCAGAATAATTTCCCCAACTAAAATGCCTTTACTTAATCAGATCTATAAAGTTCCTTTTGCCATGTAAGTTAACATATTCACAGGGTCCAAGAATTAGCTTGCAGTCATGATCAAATACATAGCCAAATATATAGGATTGTGTTAACTATTCTGTGTTTGTTGTGTTTTGGGTTATTTGGCTATTTTTTTTTTGAAGTATTAGTATACTGGATTTTATTACTATAAGAAAATACCTGAGACAGGCTAACTTTATGAAGAATAAGAGGTTTATTTAGTTCACTGTTCTGGAGACAGAAGGACAAGGTGCTGGTGATAGCGTGGTTATAGTGAGGACTGTGTGGGGGACAGCACACCACGGTGTCAGTGGCAGCAATGTGTGGGGAAGGAAGGAAGAGAACACATCTTGAAGTAGGAAGAAGCCAAAGATGGATTGGGGTTCCATAATCCTTTCCAAGGGCATGCTTCAAATGACCTAAAAAGCTAATCCTTTCTAAAATCTTAGTGACCTAAGGGGGAATCTTTTCTGTGATCATGCCCCTAATAACCTCCAGTAGGCCCCAGCTCTTAAAGACTGAATGAGTTCCAGCATCACCACACTGGGTGGGGATTGTTTCCATCTCACAGAAGCATGAGGGATGCACTTAAAGTATATCCAAACCATAGCTTGATTCCAAGATACCTACACTGCAACTGAATGCATTTTTAATCTATAGGCTCCACTTTACATACTTTACTATCTTGCAATTTCTTTCTTGAAAATTTCACATGTTCTGTTCTATAGTCTCCCACAGTCTGGTTTGCTAATTTCATTGTGTTGCATTTCTGTGATAATCTTAATTAACATGCTCTTCCATCTTCCATGTTTTAGGTAAATGAGTACTCAATGTTAGAGGAACAGCCAGAAGACAGACCACTCAAATGTCTAGCAAGAATAATTCAGAGATGGTGGTATGGCTTGTGCCTATATTACCCGCCACCCAAAGCTTCATGCAGTCACAGAGGGAGTTTTTCAGAGATTTAGAGTGTGTGGCACTGGGATCAAGAGGTGTATGATTACTAAATCACTCCATTTATTGGTTTGGTGAAGTTCTGGCTAGGATTAAGGGTATGAGTGCTACACCTGCCTTAGAATGAGTAGCCTACATAATATATAAAAGACAACAAGAGGGCTAATGCACTCTCGCCTGCTTCCTTGCTATGGACTGTTTCTCCCTCTTCCATGCCACCCTGCCTTGGAGCCAGCCAACTATGGACTGAAACCTATAAAAATGGTGAGCCAAATAAACCTTTCTTGCTTTAACTTTGGGTGTTGGATATTTTGTCTCAGCAATAAGAAAAGTAATTGAGACATTTTATTTTACTAGGTTGCAAATACTGCTTGGTTGCTCTCTTTTTGTGATGTTAGCAGACACTTATCACAATTGCCTAGGTCTGTTATTTCATTAATAACAGATAAAAAATAGATATTCTATTTTATTATTCTGTTTTCATTTATGGTCTCTCTCTCTATTTTTTTCTGGGGATCGAACTCAGGATCTTTCACTTGTGATGCAGTCAGCAGAACTACTGAGCTAAATCCCCGGTCTTCTGTTTTTGTTTATGAACAGGACACTTACAGGAACAGAGGGAACTTATGTTTTCTCCTAATTGCCTATCTACAGTTAAGAAAGAAACTAAATTTCTTCAGTGTTTTCTAAATCGAATGCTTGCCTGAGAGAAGCATTCATGTGGCTATTATGTGGCCCATATTTGGTCCCCGAGAACTGAGATCAGCAAGAAGACTCCACAGGATACTAAAATATAATATACACTTTTGTTAATCCTTTACAATTCTATGTCATCTAATACTGGAAGACCCAAGATCCTCTCCTGAAGGATATTTTCTTGGCTGTGGTCAGCTGGGGGAAAATACAAAGACAACTGAAAATACAGAGCCAATCTCTGTCTACTTCAATTTATCTTTCCCTAAGCACAAATGTCACCTAAATATATCCTCACAACATAGAAGAAAGGCATTCATAAATTAACAAAGAGAAAGGGAGCTATGAATTTTGTCTTCATGACTCTAAATATCTGGTTATGCTTCTGTTCCAGCCACTGTCATTCTCCAAAATTTTACTGAGTAGACGAGGTAAGGTTGTATTCCAAATGAATAATCACTACAACACTGTCACACTATGGGATATAATTGTGAAATGGAAACATTGTCAGTGAAACTTTGTGAAGTGACACCTAATTTAAACCAGATGAGCAGAAGACTGCAAAGAAGAACTTTTAAGGAAAATCTAAAGCAAAAAGGACTTCCTGTTTTCCTGCCTCTTACTTTTAAGAGACCAGCATTCAATAGGTACTCAGTGGAGGATAAAAGCAATAGAGGTGTTTTTGAAGTAAGCAATTTCTAAATTTCAGAATAACAACTTTGAGGACAGAACAGTTGTGACTTTGCATCCAGTGCTTAATGTGAGAAAAGTTACAAAGGTTATATGAATATCCTTCTATTCACTGTTTAATTCTGATAATCATCGCTACTATACCTGATACTGTTTTCCCCCCCGCTCCTGTGGATCAAACTCAGGACCTTTTGCTTGTGAGGCAGTCATGGTGCAACTGAGCTAAATCTTCAGCCCTGTACCTGATACTTCTTGAAGGCAATGAAGCCTTTTAAAGTGATTGAGAACCTAAAGGATCACATTTTATAGTATCTTTAGTTTTCTTAAAATGTTTTCCTACTCAGTATTGATTTCTAGTAATTGCAAATATTTAATTATATGCAATGATATCTAAAAGAGTCTCTAGCTAGACCACTTGTTATAGAACAACTGTTCTGTGCGCAGTTACTGAAAAACTTATATAGCATTAACTGAGGAGCTACTATTTCCAGTATGATGCTGCAAGCTGTCACACATCAAAGGAAAATAGTAAATGATTCTTGCTTTGGAAATATTACTTTTACACTTCATTGACTACATCATTGACTAAATTAGAAAACCATGCAACAGTGCATATTTATGTGCTTATTGTATTACCAAAATTCATGAAGAAGAGACCAAATGAAATAAAATCATACACTGCAACTACAGAGTTTGTTCAAAGCCTTTTTTCAATTTATACATAATTAAGGCAGGGGTGCTTCATTGAGGAAGTGGGATTTGAATTAGACCTTAGAAGATGCATAGACTGAAGGTAAATACGAAATTATAAGATTTAACCAAATTAATTTATCTTATTTTCCCCACTTTTATTTGTATGAAGATATATGCACCCTACTCAATTGAGCTTTGTCAAATAATCCATAATGTCTTCAAGCATATGTGATTAACAATGATTCTAATGCCAAAAGGCAGCTTATTTTCTTAATCCAAAGCTCACTTTATATAATTATTCTTTCTGCAAACTACTAGCTGGTTATATTAACACTTGAGTAATCTTGACAAGAAGTTGCTTTAAGCAGTTAAAAATCCAGATGCTGATCAGCATGCATTAAGTGATTCAGCTTAATTAGTTCCATCTAGATAAATTACTTACCTCAGTCCCTATCACAATTTCTTCCCTGGTAGAGTAGAATATAAACTTGTATAGCTTGTAGTGTTGAAAGAAGCTGAAATACAAAAAATGTGCAATAATGATAAACATATACCTTATATAAAGGTACTTATTAAAGGAAATGCTGACCGAGTTAAAGATATTAATTGCTAACATAAAATTAGCCATCTCCTTTATTCTAAAAGAAATTGTGCCCAAATGCTAAGAAATAAAATTTTGCTTTTTGATACACTGGCAATATACACGGTACCCAGAACAGTGCCAATAAGTTTATCTGCAATGATTAAACAGGTTTTGGGTAGACAGCAATTAGATTGCACATTTACTTTTCTTGGTTTAAAAACAAAAATAACATCAAACTTTGCATTATTTATTATGTTTTGTTCCAAATCAGAGTTAGTTTCCTCTGATAGGAATAGTACTGATTTCTACAGTCTACTTCTTTTTTTTTTTTATTTTTTTACTTTTTGGTACCAGGAATTGAACTTGGGTCCTTGCGCTTGCAAGGCAGGCTACCGAACCACTGAGCTAAATCCCCGGCCCTCTATAGTCTACTTCTATGTCAATTATTACTTCTGACATTATCAAACTGTTTCAAGATTAAATTAATCTGCAATAACACCTGAAAAATGATGTGACATGAAGTGAAATCCATTTAGACAATGTCTGATTTCCTGCAGAATATTCAGTCACACATCAAAGGGCAGAATAAATTTAAGATGGATCATTTTCTTTGTTCTGACCTGAAAGCTAGGTGGTCAGTGTATAAAAACTACAAAGAGACAAAGGACAGGAGTTCCTGAAAATAAATATTTCTAGTAAGTTTTAAAAGCTTAGCAAAGTATTATCGAGAGTTAAAATTTTACTGAAGGGCTGATTTCTAATATCCTGTTTGTGATAATAGTAGAATTTTTCTAATTCTCTTCCTGCTGGTTGGGAAAATTAATAGACTCATAATACAGCAAAATGCCCAAGAACAAAATATTGTCTTAGTGGTTTCTCTTTCACTCTGGTGCCTTTTGCTATTTAAGAAAATTGATTTTAATATAACTGAGAAATTAACATTTGCAAAATGTAGCTACAGAGCATGTATAATAATGGCTTCTCCTGAATGCTGTAATGGATCAAAGTTTCAATTCATTTGAAATCAATGAAGAAATCCTCAGGCAGCTGGGTCTCGCTGAGTAATATTAGCAGCTGATCTCACTACTAACCCAATCCATTAAAAAGTGATGGGTGTGTGGACTCAGTCATGGTTGCTGTTTGTTTTTTTTAACCTTGCACACTTGAATTACTCATCAACATTCAGAAAACTAACTCAGCTTTTGACATCATTGAATTGTTGGCTAGAAAAATACATTAAGATTAGGAAAGTTTGATAATTCTTTGAAGCAAAATAAATTCTAATTCTCCTGCGTTTACATTTGTGACCTAGAGAAAGCTATAATGTCAAAAATATTACACTGGTAACTACTCATTTTAAGTAGAAAAATTAAAGACTATATTTTGCAAATAGTTGGATTCTTCTAAGTGAGCTACATTAAAATTTCTCTTTGTCTGTCTTGTGTTATACAAAGAACTTGATTCATAAATTTCCTTTCCTGCAATTTCTTAATCTTTGAGCCTTATATCACTTGCCACACTTAGGAATTAAATCAGCCCATACCAAGAGGGAAATTAACTGCCTGCAACTAAAATAATATGCATGACCTGAAGGCAGCGGTTGAAGATGCGGGGGTGGGGAGAAGACCAGGACTAGGATAATGTGTCCAAGT
Organism: Fukomys damarensis; assembly: GCF_012274545.1. Taxonomy (NCBI): domain Eukaryota; kingdom Metazoa; phylum Chordata; class Mammalia; order Rodentia; family Bathyergidae; genus Fukomys; species Fukomys damarensis. The sequence goes on from NW_022900932.1 coordinate 27,447,779, forward strand.
GAAGAAGTCTAAAAAGGAGCCACTCTCTCAAGGCCAGGCCACGTCTCCACCCTTGCCTCACTCACTCTGTAACTTTACAGGGAGCTTTGCCTGAGAACAAAGTGACACTTCAGGGGTGGGAGTGCGTTTTGTCTCTCCTCTTAGGACTTCCACCGGACTGGAGGTCCATACTCTTCCATCAAACATCTCGTCTTGGTTCTAAGTTGATAAAAGATGGAATGAAAGTGAGTCAAGGCATCTAGTGTCGTCCAGGGAAGTGTGGCGTCCTGGTATACACAGAGGGCCGGGTTGATTTTTAAAATTTTGGATATACACCTGTACGTAGTAGCTCTGCCTGATTTCCAGGGAATAGAGAGACCACACAACAAAAAATATGTACTTGGACCTGATATATATGTAAGTGGTTTTTAAATTAAAAAGCTACAGTCGTCTTTACATTTATACATGTATGCAATATACAGCATGTACAAATCTAAGTATTTTATCTGTAAATTTCCCAGGAATTATAGTATTGTGGGGGAGAAATTTTGGTATTCGTTTTCTTTCAGATCACAGGCTTATCACAGAGCATACAATTTGAAGACTAAGAATAACAGTGAAATTTAATTTATTGTCAAGATTCATGGGCTACGGGTCATGTTCTACAAACAGTTCTTAAATCGACTAAGGCTTTGAGTGATCAGGTAAATTTAATATCTGGTTAAAATGAAACACATTTATACTTCTTATAATTGAGTCACCTTCCTATTTATAAAACTGCTTTGTAGTCATCAAACGAATGTTTTCTACAATTTAATTGCTACTAAACTTACACCTGTGGACCTATGGGATCTACTGAGCAGGTGCGGTAGAGAAGCACATTTCCCTTCACACAACTTCAGCGTCAACCCAGATATCCTACTGATATTTTATCTTTCTGTAGGAGAGATATTTAAACTGCGTAATTTCTTCAAAAAATCACTAAAAATAGTTTTAATTTACTTTGATTCATTTCCTACATATTTTAGAATTTTTCTTTCTTTATTTTTTTCTTTTTTGGTACTGGAGATTAAACTGAAACAAGGGCTTAGTACTGAACTTCATCCCTGGCCCTTTTCATTTCTTGAAACAGCTTCTCTTCTTTGCTAAATGGCTCGGGCTCCACTTGCAGTTACAGTCATCAGCCTTCCAGGGTGCTAGGATTACAGGACTTTTAGGGATGGTTAATATGGGAAGTTACTCTGGTTAGGATCTAAGTTGGTCATTTTCTGAAAAAAAAGTTTAAAAATATATTGATGAACATTTGCCTAGAGATAGGAGACAAGAGAGAAAAGAGGCTATTCTGCATTGTGTAGAAAGTGTCGTCATGGTGCCTTCTGTGGCTGTTGCTGCTATGGTTAACTACTGGTACAGCACCTATTACAAACCTCTTGGGCTTGCAGTTCAGCTGTAAAAATATGTTTTGTAGGAGAAACCAGGCATGTTCAGAATAAAGGGAGAAGGGAAAGAAGGAGAATAATACAAATGTGCAGGGTAGAATTCTCTTGCCCAGTGATTCTCAAGCCCTGAGGGGCACAAGGACCTTAAGGCACAAGTTTTCATCTAATTATGAATTTTCAGCCCTTTCTCCGCCCCCATACACAATGGCTTTACCTTACTCTAACTGATCAAAATCACTGTGCTTTAGTGAGAATCACTCATTAGGAGGAATGTATCTATATTAGGAAATCACATAACATGAAATTCTGTTATATAAAAATATATTTTATCATATGCTATTATTTATTCATGCCAAAAATCAGCAGATACACTTTGTCATATTGAACAGACTAATATTTAGAAAGCTCCCAAACTTAAAGCCACAGTCCTTGCCAAACAAATCATGAGCATGCATAGGATATGGCTTGGAATTCTTTATTTTAGAATGTTAAATTTTAACTTTGGAAAAATATTGGACTACATAGCATAAGACGAACAAGGACACTGTACAGAAACTTTAGTTTGGCAAAAGAAAGATTTTTTGCTATTCTCATTTGAATGTTTGAAAATTCTAAAAATGTCCCTTTGAAGCAATGCATGACTCTCAAGTAGACTTTGTCAAAAACTATATAAGACAAACTACTTCATCAATGAAGAATCACTGTAGTAAAATCACTTTCCCTCCATCCACTATTTTCTAAGTAGAGAGAGCCTTAATGAGTTTGTTTGGGCAATGGTACAAAATATTTTGAGGTACATAATAAATTTCAGAAAATACATAGATTTCAATTTTCAGTACAAAGCATTTAAAATAAACATTAAAGTGGAAATAAATGTTGCTTTGTGAAATATAAAATTAGGTATTTTGGAAGGTCAGCTACCTAAACATAGATCCTATTGTAATTAAATCTGTTTAATCATAAAAAATAATTTTATTAATAAAATGGTATTACAGATTCAGAGAAAAAAGAAATTTTTATGTAATGCATTATAACTGTAGAGGAAACTATATATATCAAGCATAAGCCCTTAACAGGAATGCAACATTAGCCAAGACATTCTATGACCTGACTGTTATTTATTAGATGGAAGATTTGAAGATTACACTTATTGACTGATTCAACTGCCATACAAATGCTATAAACATCTGATTCTGCTCAAAGCTGAATTTAAATTTAAAAGAAACTTTGTAAAAGACATGAAATAAGAAGTAAATGCTACTGAAAAAACGCATACCTCATTTTTAGGTAATCAATGATAGCATTGGCTTGTTTTACATCAAAGGTGTTCCATTCATCAATTCTTTGAGAATGGGTTGGTCCGATTTCAGCCATCACTTCCCCGAGCCACTTTATGTTGTCCTCTAAGGACATATTCAATGCTAGAAAGAAGACAAATCTCAAGTGTTGTTGGAAAGTGGCCGAAAAGGCATAATCTTGTCCCCAGCTCCACCCTTCTCTCTCTGCCTCTCAGCTGACATGTGGTGAGTAGCCTTCCTATGTCAAGCTTTTCCACCATTGCTGTTTCTGCTATGGAGAGAGCCAACCATAAACTGAAACCACCAAACCATATTAAACCTGCTGAAATTATGTGTGTCTGTGACGGGAAAGCTAACAAATACAAAGAGACTGCAATAGAAGCAGAAACTTCTGCTTAAAAACATTAATTTATATGGTAGGATAAATTTGCTTCTTTTAAAAAAAAGAGAAAAATAATGTACTTACTTTTAAGATTATGAAGTAACATATCTAGTAAAGTCATAAATTTTGAACACTGAATAATAGAAAAGTCCATTCCTTTAGCCCACAAAAATCCAGACACATAATAATCTAATAGAATGGCATCCTTTAAACAAGTTTGAAGATTTTTGAAATGTAAAAGCATTCTCAGCTTTCTATAATGAAAAGAAAAATGCAGACATTACATCAGATTAAATACTGAACAGTTCCTTTAGTTTTGAAAATAAAGTTTTATTCAATGAAAACCCCCTAATGTTCATAACATATTATGTTAAATTGTATTAGAGTCTATAAGCTTAAAATGAAGTTCAAAAAAGAAACAGAGACAGAGAGAGCTCTGTTTTGTCTTCTTTCTTACTTGTTATGCTCTAATTCTCCTCTTCCAATTCTTTAATATGTCTCTAATATCCAGTAATATCTCTGAAATTCAATATCTCTTTCCATTTGTACAATTAAATTTCTTTTATTTCTGAAAATGTTCTTACGCTGGATTGTTAAGTGTTCTGTTCTATTTTCTTTTTTAAAGGAATTCAGTTATTCATGTTTTATTAACTTTATCTCAAGCTATAATTTTTCACTTTAGCATTTAAATGTTTTTCAGTATATTTCCTTTTTATTTTGTGTACTCATTATTGTCTTCTCTGTTCTTTAGTTTGTTTTTAGCAATTATTTATTCTTTGGACTGCTATAAATTTTACCTCAAATTCTGTAAGTCTTTCCTTTTTAAATGCTTTATGACCTTGTATTTTTTTCTTATCTTTTCCTTGAGTTGTTATATTTCTGTTTTATGCCCTTATCATTACTTCAACGTTTAAAATTCAAGATAAAATATTTTATCACATTTTTTTGTCCGCTCATGGTTATGTCTTTCTGGTGCATTTCCTTTATCTGCTATTTCTTTTTCCTATTCCTTTCTTTTTATTTTTTATTGCAATGCTTTAGCTTCTTATTCTTTCTTTATTACTTATCTTTGAATGAAATGAGATTTTGTTTTTGGACAGGTACTTTCAGGACATACACTGAAGGTGGAAACTTGGCTGTTTACAAACCAGTCAGCATTTCCTGTTTAAAGTATCCTTCTGTCAATTTCTCTTAACATTTTTTTTTTTTTTTTTT
>NW_022900932.1:27452177-27457640 GCF_012274545.1 Fukomys damarensis
TTTTGTTGCTCGGGGTAAAAGAAGAAAAAGTTTGGGTGGGTTATTTTTACTCTTACATAAACAGCTCATTTCCTGTGATTTAGGAAGTGTCTGCTCCAAGTCTGTACCCCCGGATCCTGCTATTGTGAAAGAGGGCTTTCCTCTTGTGAGAGAATATTTTAACTCGTTCTAAAATCTGCAAATATCTATTTTCTTTTGTACTTGTTGAACTATAATGATTGTGGCCATCATCTTGATATTCTGTGGGTTGGGCTTTCAGCATTCTCCTTATTTTGATGAAGATAAGTTTGGTATTTCCTCCTAGCTCATGTGTGATTTCTTGAAAAGTGGGGACAATATGTGTGACAACTTAATGCTGTTGTTTTCAAAAAGAGAAGCCCCATTCATTCATAATATTAAAATACATCATATGGTGAGAATAATAAATATAACAGAATAGATTAAGCAAGTGTGATAATAAATAAAGCTGATGCTGATAATGTGTTTAACTCTCTGATGTCTGCTTTATGTTCAGTGGTATAGGGCAAATGTTAAACTCCAAAATGAGTTCTAATTGCTGTAAGGAATCACTGCAACCCTACCCTCTTTCCTATAAGGTCGTTCAGCGTGTACAATTTTCCTACAATTTTTTTTAGGTGATCGGTCTCCTAGATTATTTCATTAGTTCCTAAAGATGAGGTTTCTTTTCTTTTGGTGAACGAATATTGATAAGTAACTAAGTAATTTTAATTGCTGACATCCATCTCATAGCTATTATATAAAATATCACAAAATAGGAAATTCAGAGATAGATTGACTTCAAAGTTATCCTTAATATCACCATTATATATATACATTTATATACATGCACATATGAATGAGATACAGTATATTTGCAGATATGTTGATTCATATTATATATAAATATATATACAAATGCATAATTTGTATATGATACATATATTTAAAAATCAATATGATCAACTTTATATATTATGTATGACTATACCTTTTGATACATTTCATCAAGCATGGAACTCAGCATTTAGATGCATATTTGAAAAGACATTTAGGTGGTGGGTGAATTTGGTTTGTATACTAGCAGGTATCTTTAATTTGTATTAAACTTTTTCTTCAGCAATATTTATTTGAGTAGTATAAAGCATCATCTAGTCTTTTTGTTTGTTTGTTTGTTTGCTTGTTTTGAGGCAGGGTCTCCCTTTGTAGTTCAGGCTGGCCCTGAACTATGTAGCCCAGGCTGGCCTCAAACTTGTGGTGATCCTCCTACCTCAGCAACCTCAGTGCTGGGATCAAGGGGTGCACCACCATACCCGGTAGTATCATCAAGTCTCAAGAGAAAGACAGCAAGAACATTTCTACAATAATACGAATGTACAGCATTGCTACAGAATAAGTACATAGGCCAACGGATCAGGTACAGACTGTAGAAACAGACCAAATGCCCATGGGTGCTTGGTACAGGACAGAGTAGCATTTCCAATCAGTGGGGGAAGCATGTACTCCGGTGCTGGGACATCCATCCACATGAAAGTCATAAATAAAATGAAACCCAGCTGGATTAATGTTAATGGCAAATAATGCACACTTTTTGATCAAGAATATACTGTGACATTTGAATAAGCCAGAAATGCTAATCATAAAGAAAAGGGCCAATGAGTTGATCTGTATTTAAACAAACAAAACACATGTCTAGACCATGAAAGACAATATAACTAAATTGAAAAGACAAGGGAAAAAAGTTTGCAATGAATGTAACTGAAAAAAATTAGCATTCTAGAAGGAAGTAGAAGGCTTCTACACATTCTCAGGTCTTATTAGGAAAATGGAGCTCTATGTAATGATGAAAATTTATTGGAAATATATATTCCTGAGTACGCTTCGATGTCCTCCACTGGTTAAGAACCTAGAATAATGAAGGATGATTTAAGACTTTTCCAAAACTCCAAACATATGAATGAGATACAGTATATTTGCAGATATGTTGATTCATATTATATATAAATATATATACAAATGCATAATTTGTATATGATACATATATTTAAAAATCAATATGATCAACTTTATATATTATGTATGACTATACCTTTTGATACATTTCATCAAGCATGGAACTCAGCATTTAGATGCATATTTGAAAAGACATTTAGGTGGTGGGTGAATTTGGTTTGTATACTAGCAGGTATCTTTAATTTGTATTAAACTTTTTCTTCAGCAATATTTATTTGAGTAGTATAAAGCATCATCTAGTCTTTTTGTTTGTTTGTTTGTTTGCTTGTTTTGAGGCAGGGTCTCCCTTTGTAGTTCAGGCTGGCCCTGAACTATGTAGCCCAGGCTGGCCTCAAACTTGTGGTGATCCTCCTACCTCAGCAACCTCAGTGCTGGGATCAAGGGGTGCACCACCATACCCGGTAGTATCATCAAGCCTCAAGAGAAAGACAGCAAGAACATTTCTACAATAATACGAATGTACAGCATTGCTACAGAATAAGTACATAGGCCAACGGATCAGGTACAGACTGTAGAAACAGACCAAATGCCCATGGGTGCTTGGTACAGGACAGAGTAGCATTTCCAATCAGTGGGGGAAGCATGTACTCCGGTGCTGGGACATCCATCCACATGAAAGTCATAAATAAAATGAAACCCAGCTGGATTAATGTTAATGGCAAATAATGCACACTTTTTGATCAAGAATATACTGTGACATTTGAATAAGCCAGAAATGCTAATCATAAAGAAAAGGGCCAATGAGTTGATCTGTATTTAAACAAACAAAACACATGTCTAGACCATGAAAGACAATATAACTAAATTGAAAAGACAAGGGAAAAAAGTTTGCAATGAATGTAACTGAAAAAAATTAGCATTCTAGAAGGAAGTAGAAGGCTTCTACACATTCTCAGGTCTTATTAGGAAAATGGAGCTCTATGTAATGATGAAAATTTATTGGAAATATATATTCCTGAGTACGCTTCGATGTCCTCCACTGGTTAAGAACCTAGAATAATGAAGGATGATTTAAGACTTTTCCAAAACTCCATTGATCTTGTTTAAAAAAAAAAAGTTCTTAAAATTAGGCTTGCTGGGTTGTATTTGATATGGTGAAATGAATTGTTAAACTTCCCTCCCAAAAAGGCATCCCCGAATTAGTCTTCTACCAATACCATACTAAAAGGTGTGTTTTTTCATATTCCGTTGCAGTTTGGATTTAGCCCATTATTTTAATATCTACTCCTCTATTATAAAATCACTGACATGTATTTTTTGGATTTTTGTTATATTAATTTTTAATATGTTCAATTGGTTGATTTGTCTTATGAATTTAAAAGAGTTTTTTGTATACTTAGGGATATTAACAATTTAGGTGTGTGATGCAATTTTTAAAACAGCATTCTAAAACTAAATTTTATTGTGTGAGAAGAGGAAATTATGTTACTCTTTTTTTCTCATGTGCACACTTATTTTCATTACGTTCTAGAATAGTTGTTCAGTTTATTATTATCATATTAGATCTTATTTTAATTTTAAATGAAAATCCCATGCTAAATTAATAGTCTTTTTATAACACAGTTTAGAATCAGCAGTTTTGTTATTGTTATTTTACAGTCACTGATGAATCAATTCATCTTTCACTTGGGCTAAGAGGTACATTTTCCTATAAGACCACATGGCTACAATATTTTCTGAGTTGTTGCTAACTTTACAATGTATTTCACTATAATTAAATAACCACCCAAAGTAGTATATTATTCTGCAGTTACATTCCTTGACTTCCTAAACTTAGTGACTCGTCTGCTGATTTCTGCTGCCTAGCATTGCTAAAGAAAAGTCTGAAGCCTATTCCTCTGTGGGTGTGTTTATCCCAGAGACGAGATGATATGTGAAGTTTTATTCTAATATAATACTAACATCAAAGCATTATAAGATTTATTTTTGTTTTTCTGATTCACTATGTCAGATGCATATTCTAATGTCTAATAGCTTTACTCTGCATTTTTATGTTTTCTTAAATTTGTCTTCCAACATTACTGCAACACCAGTTCTGCATTAGTTTTATTATTTACCCTTAGTTCCTTGCTTTAGCTATAAAAGTTTCTTATTTACATATTTTATCATTTCATCTTTAATCTCTTGTTTTGTAGAGCTGATGTCCTCTTTAATCATCAGCTTCTGCCTAACATTTTCTTGTTTCCAGTGTTCGTTTTTCTGCTTTCTCTTCATTTGCCATCTGCATGCTGTGATTTGTTAATTAAATATTTGACCTCAACATTTGCATATGTCTTTGCTTTCTATTTTTATTTTTCAAGATTTAATTGTGTTTGAGTGAAGGCAGCTACTTTTCTAAGAATCTCTGGTAAAATCTCTTTGATCTCCTGCCACTTCACCTCTTCCCAAACCCCTTCCTAAAACTCCTTTTTCCCTAGTTCCATTTAATCTTCCCCTTTAACTTGAACCATGGTGCTGAATATTTATTATTTCTGCTCTCTGTTTAGTCATTTCTCTCCAAAGCAGCTTACCAAGGGAGTCATGTGAAGCACGATACTTTTGAAGTTTAGATATAAAGTGTCCCTGCATGTTTACTGGCAAATTTGTAAGCTTTTACTCTGGATATAAAGGAAGATGAAACAAGGGACAGAAGAGAGACAGCCATGGCTATAGTGTAAGAGAGAACTTCAGTTAAATTGTTATCATATGACTCTTGCATGTTCTTGAAATGGAGCACATTTTACTTCTAGATGATGACATGAAGATAGGAACTTTGAAAGCAAAAGTTAAACAGCTCATAGAAGCCCATCTATAGGAAGGACATTAAAAGTTGTCTTGGTATTATTTCTGTTTATAAAGTGGTTTTACTTTTTTGTTTGTTTGTTTTGTTTTGTTCTATACAAGGTCTTGGTGTATAATAGCAAACTCTTCCTGTCTTGAACTCTTGTTGATCTTCCTGTCTCGGCCTCCTGAGTGCTGGGATTAGAAGTGTGCACCACCACTTGTGACATATAAAGTTATTTTTAATGTGGCCCCTACCTTTTTTAAAAAAGGAATTTGCTGTGGATCTGTAAATAAAGTCAGAATTACATTTAAAATGTTAATGATTGACAGCAGTTAGGTGACAATCAGAAATGCACTCAGATATTTAACTGCTTAAAGTGTATTCCCAAAATATGTTTAAAATATTTTGATGTTTCATTTAATTACTTGCTTTCATAAAGAGCAAGTCTTAATTTTAAAAGGTAGGAAAATGTACTGATGTCTTATAATTAATAGGTATATACATACCTTTTTATTGTATAATGTCACCATACTCATGTTACTTAATGATAAGATACTTAAATATTTCTATCTGGGCCAGGGATTTAGCTCAGCGGTTCGGTGGCCTGCCTTGCAAGCACAAGGACCCGAGATCAATCCCCAGTACCAAAAAAAAAAAAAAAAAAAAAAAAAAAAAAAATTTATCATTTT
>NW_022900932.1:27457707-27485317 GCF_012274545.1 Fukomys damarensis
ACACCCAGAAACCCCACAACAAAAAAAAAAAAAAAAAAAAAAAAAAAAAAAAAATTCTATCATTTGAAAAGCATGTAATCCCTATTTATAACAATGCTGCTTGAAATTAAAGGTGATTTTTGCAAATATTTCAGAATTACTGGTTAAAAACACGATATAAAAAAACAAGGAAATGACAAAGACATGGCTCCTAAGATAATATTGACCTTATTTATCCATAGATGAGATGACTTTATGTAATTTTTATATTAATGAGACAGTTTTAAAAAATCCTCCTCCTATTGAACCCCACTAAGTTCTCTGTCACCTTCTGTATCAACCATTTACTTTGTCCTAGACCTCACCTCCTTTAAATATTAAAAATATTTTCACAGTTCAGATAAATAACATCAAGAGGGAGTCAATAATTGAAAAATACACTGTCACATAAAGTACAATATACAGAACAACTTACAATATGGTAAGAAATACTTCTAAAGAGCAACATCATCTTTAAGCTTACTTGGTTTAATATAACATCTTTTATTTAATAATGTAAATAAAATGTACATTGTATTAAGATACGTTATTTCAATTGTATTATGTTTGCCTAATATTAACTATCTGTTGTTTTGAGTAGCAATGATCAAAAGCACTTGGAATAGGTGGAACCAGAAAGTATTTTACATAAAAACACATGGAACAAACGAGAGAGGAATGCATTTTTATCAGTTCTCACACATAGAGGCAGAATTCCCAGTGAGCATTCATTTTTTATTAAAAAATGATAAAATTGCCATGAGATACTTGGTTAAGAACTGCAGATTTTAATTCACCGACTAAGATGCAGTCAGCCAGCAGTATGGCCAAATTGCAGGTCAGTGGGCCCTAGCAGTTTGCAAGACCTAGGGGCGAAGAGCATCTTGGGAAAAGGCCTGCAAGTGTTATGCTCCTGCTCACGATAAGCTTTCCCTTCTCAGATTTCACCTCCAGCCAGTACATTTGTCATATTTCTTTCTCAGTAGTAAACTGCCTGTTTACACAGTATTTGTAAGATTTGCCAATGATAACTATTCACAGAGTCATTTTCTGTGTGTTCATTATGGTGCTGGGCACGGTGCTTGGGTGACAAAGAGTACTGGAGGACTGGACTGTAGAGACAAAACAGCAGGGCACTGTGGTCCTGCGCATCACACCATCCCCCTTCTCCACACATTATGGCCAATCAGTCTTTCCTTATAAAGTGAGATAATTTTTTAAATGGGTCATTTTTAGAAACAACATTTAAGTAATTGCGTTGTTTAGTATAACTGACTAGTGTTCTAAATAAATGATGTATTATAGAAATAAAGTGAGATGTACCTATGAATTATTTCCTATAAACTCAGTTATCTTTTTAAGCAACATGCATGTAATCAAGAATATTTAGTATACCTTCATGCCTGATCAAAATCACAAGTGGATGGCCAATATCCAGGAATTACAAAATAATAAGATGTATCAATTATTAATATTACAGAAAGTACAGCAAGAAAACACATTTTTGTTTTGCATTTTGACAGTTTTATGAATGAAAGAGAAGGTGGCATACACTAGAGGCTGCTTTGACAATAAATCTGTATTCTTAGTAAATATTAACAAGTTTGCTTGCAATGTATTTCTCCCATTAAGAAGACTGTCAAGAAGGGCAAAAAGTCAGTTTTCAATTTTGTATTTTGGAGTCTGGAAGTATTTCAGTGCACAGTAAAAAAGCTTAACATGTATAATAAATAGTATATCGTGTTCATTTATAACTGAATTAGAACTGATCTATATTTAATTGTGATATTGAAGTACTTACTCTTGAACTCCATCAATATTCTCTGTTAGTAAATCTGTGATTTGTACAGTTGAGAGAAAATCTGGAGACAGAATTTTTTCATGCTCCTGGAATTCATCATCTTTCTATAAAAAAATAAAAGGAATGAGATATTTCAATTTTTTCTCATTAAGTTTATTGGTACATTTAAGGCAAACAATACAGTTACATTCATCATTGGGGTCTTGCACCTTTACATGATGTATCTTAGTTCTTATTTTTCCCCATTCCCCCGCCTTCCCTTCACCCTCTTCACCCTTACCTATTTACAAAGACTCTGTTTCTATTTTTTCCTATTTTTGTCTCTGCCCTTATTTCCTTTCCCCTACCTTTCCCACTTCCCCCTCTCCTTTAGCCATTTTGTTCTGACAGAGATACTTCAATTTTGTATTTTATGCATTAAACTCAGTGGTGCAAAATATATTCTGGTGGTGTAGTTGCTGTCAGAGAAAACTAAAAACAAACCTCCTAAATAAACATTTATTTTTCTTTCCAGTTTTCTGGGATGGTATCTCATTCCTGAAAAATCAAATAGCTAGTCAGCCTGTCTTTTGGCACATCCATAACTGAGTATGGCTATGCACATTTTTTTCCTTAAACTTGGGGCTCAGAAGGAGGCATTGATAAGTAATAAAGCATTGTTAACATCAAAATGCTTAACATTTAGCAGGAGGAGCAAACCCAAAGATGACTAACACAAGAACAGACCATGATAAATGAGCCAAAATAAATGGGAAAGGCATTCTGTCCCCTAACAGACGGGACATAGAAAGTATTTGGAAAGTGGGTCCAGGAATGACTTGCTGGCATTTTGTGTGGATAGTGCTCAAGGCAAATGCATCAGCAACATCAAGGTTATGCAGACAACAAAGTTAAGGATGGATTCTGTAAGTATTGAGCACATAATGGTGCCTAGGGTAAGTACAGGAGATTTTAGCTGGAGTTAGGTGGGCAGTGAGCACTGGGAACATTATTTTATAAGATTTTAAATTTAATGAATTGACAAAAACCTACTGAGTGCTTATGAGGCACAAGACACCATAAATGACAGGTATCATTGATATATACTATAAATGACAGGTTGAGGAGCTTTTACTTAATAATATGGGAAAAAGAGAATCCTTGAGATTTCTGAGCCTTTACATGACAAGATAAACTTGTGTTTTAAGGAACAGAAATCCCCAGTAGCAAAAAGATGCAGAGGAAGAGTTAAATGAAGAGAACTGATGAAATGAAAATAGTTCAGAGATAAAGCATTAGGTTGCACTGGACTCCTGGCAATGTGGATAAAAAGAAAGCAGTGAACTCAGCATGATGTATTTTGGGAGAGTGAAAGAAGAAAGAAAGATGAAGACTTTGAGTTTCTGAAATGGATGACTTGGTAAAAAAGGTGATCACACTCAGGGCCTTCAGCACATATATGGGCCATCACTGGGTGAATTAGGTGGAGGAAGTGGTAAGAGACCTTTCACAAGACTGACACAGCTCTGTGCTTAAACATTCACGTGTGAATATAATTTCAGTTCTCACTAACACATCAGCCAAGTGCTAGTACAACCTGCATGACTGCCGAAGGCACCTTTGTTACACAGACAGAGATAAGGGTATTGGAAGGTGATGCTGGCTTTTAAAAGGCAAGATGTTTTAGTTCAGTGGCTGAGATGAAGGTAGAATATGTGTAGCAAGGAAGAAATATTTAGATGTTAATTGGAAATGCTGGAGTCTGAAAGGTCAAGTCTAAAGGTGTGTTAGAAGTCAACTGTAAGTAAGTGTGAGAATGCATGGACTTTTTCAAAGCCAGAGACAGAGGAGAAGCTGTGCATGGAAGATGTAAAAGGAAGCTCAGAAATAGACAAGAGATGATGGCAGCACCACAGAATTCAAGGCACTGTGAGAGTCTGCTGAAAGAAAATGTGCAACTGTTTTTCAATGCACCATTTAGTTACTGAAACTTCCATGCCAATAGTAGACAATAAATAAGAGTAAGGAACTATTTTGCTACAGGGAACAAGATGACATTCCATTTTTTTCTTATTGTGTTCAATACAGACATATTGAAAAAATGACACCTATTGCTAATGGTTATTCGCTTAGTGTATGTTATTTAATATTGTTATTCAATTTTTATTTTAAAAATCCCTACCTTAGGCAGTCTTTGCCTGTGTCTATGGCTTCAGGTGCTTCCTCATGTTTTTTTTTTTAGCAGTTTCCACATTTCAGGCTTTATCTCTTGGACTTTGATCCATTTTTAATTGACTTTTTGCAACAGAAGAGATAAGGATCTAGCTTCAATGTTACACAAGTGGATATCTAGTTTTCCCAGTAAGAGGCTCTTTTCTCCAATGTGTGTGTGTGTGTGTGTGTGTGTGTGTGTGTGTGTGTGTGTGTGTTTGTTTGTATTGTTATTGTTGTTGCTGTTGCTGTTGTTTTGTTTTGTTTTGTTTGGCTCCTTTATAAGGCTATAAGTGTGTGTGTGTGTGTGTGTGTGTGTGTGTGTGTGTGTGTGTGTGTTTGTGTGTATTGTTATTGTTGTTGCTGTTGCTGTTGTTTTGTTTTGTTTTGTTTGGCTCCTTTATAAGGCTATAGTAGTCTGGGGTTATTTCTATTTCCTCTATTCCATTATAATGGTCTAAATTTCTATTTTTATATTAGTACCATGCTGTTTTTGTTTTTATGGCTTTGTCATATAATTTAAAATTAGGTATGATTATCTCCAGTCCTGCCTATTTTGCTTAGAATTGATTTGGCTATTATTTAAGGTCTTCTAAGTACACAATTAAATCAACTACAAACAAGAATAACTTGATTTATTCCTTTCCTTTTTGTAACCTTTTCCTTTTTTTCTCCTGCTTAATTTCCCTAGCTATACTTTCAAGAGCCATGTAGAACAGTAGTGGTGAGAGTGAACATCCTTGCCTGGTATATGATGTGAGAGGGAATGTTTTTAGTTTTTCGCCACTCAGCATGATATTGGCTGAGATTGTCAATATGGCCTTTACTCTACTGAGAAACAGTCCTTCAAAATTTTCTTTCTTTAAGGCTTTTATTATGTATTCCCAAATAGAATGACAATAGAACAGGAAATAATTGCAAGAATCAACAAATGGGACATCAAATTTAAAAGTTTCTGCAAAACAAGGAAAACATCTAACAGAGTGAAGAGACAGCCTACAGAATGCTAGAAAATCTTTATCAGTTACTTTTCCAATAGCAGATTAATATCTAGAACACATAAAGAACTCAAAAACTTTACACTGAAAATTCAAATAGCCAAATGAATAAACAGGCAAGTGAACTGAGCAACACTTTTCAAAAGAAGTACAAATGCCGAATGAGTATATGAAAAAATATTCAATATCTTTCACCATTGGGGAAATGCAAATTAAAACTACATTTTGACTCCTTCTCACTCTAATAAGAATTGTTATCACCAAAAAATACTTTTAAAAATTAATGTTGTTGAGGATGTGGGAAAAAAGGAGCTCACATTTTTTTTTGTGGCCTTGTAAATTAGTATAAGGCACAATGAAAACAAATATAGAGGCTCCTAAAATATACTAGGGGTGACTGAAAACTACAGTGAATGTTTAACTTTAAAAATTTATTACAGTAAGAGACACATTTCCAAGAAAAATGGGCAAGTGTGTTTGAAGCAAGGGGGAGTAGTTTTGGTATTTTGAGGGAGATTAAAGGCAATGTGTCTTTCACTCTAATACATTTTAAAATATTTTACATAGTTTTTGGTGCCACACTGTTGATCAACCATTATATAAAATATTATAATAAAACATTATAAGGCATATTCATTCACCTTATATACTGCCTCTGGCTCTGTGCAACTCTGGTTCTTTGTTAAAATGACTGAGAAATTTAAACATTTTGAATTGATTCAGGACATGGAGGCAGCCATGACAGTTCAAGTAAAGACACTCCTGAAAGAAGACTTCCAGAGCTGTTTCAGTGATAAGAATGATGGGATACATGTGTTGGAAGCAAGCGGGTGGGAACTAAAGGGGATTAATGACAATATACCTTTTATTGTAAAATTTAAAAAAAATTCTCTGTATTTTTTGATCATAAAACTAGCACTACCATTTTGTTCTAGCTATACTGATTGCTTTTGGTATATACCCCAAAGAATTAAAGTTAACATACTATAGGGACAACTGCATAGTCATGTTTATTGTGGTATAATTCACAATAGCCAAGATAAAGAATCAGGCTAGATGCCCATCAACAGATAAATGGATAAAGAAAATGTCGAATGTATACACATTAGTCAGCCACAAGGAAGAACAGAATTCTGTCATTTGCAAGAAAATGGATGGATCTAATGTTGAGCGAAATAAGTCAGACTCAGAAAGATATATATTGCACTCTCTCCTTAATGCTGTATGTGGAATCTAAAGAGAACACGAAAATAAAAAGGAGAATATTATTAGACATGAAGAAAGGGATAACAGAAAGGAGGAGGGGATATAACAGTAGGTTATTGTGGGACGGACATGAGAAAAACATAAACATTCAACCCCCTCAAAAGTATAAAATTAGGGAGGAAGGCAGGCATGAGGGGTGATGGGGAGGTGAAAATGATCGAAGTATGTGAAGGTATGAATCGGCAAAAATGAAACCCATTAATCTGGATAACCAATACAAAAAAGGAGAGGGGGAAAAAAACAGTTTAAAAATAAAATATGCTATATTAATCATCTTATTGCAATCTAGGGTGAGCAAATTAGCCTAAATTAGGATATACAATTAGATTACAAAATAATTAGGAAAAATATTTTTGTGCCTAATATTTTGCCCCTCTTAGCCATTCAGATACTTGTAAAATGAATTAAACCAGTAAGTTTTTATATAGGGCTGTATTTTCACCCCTAATATATAGCTACACACTTGTTTAAATGTCATTCGATGACACACAGTTTTATTGGAAGTCAAGTAGTTAATTCATACATTGTCACTCCCATCAGACTGTAAATCCCTCAGGAGCAGTCCTGCGATCTTTTAGTTCATTTTAGGATTCTGCAGATCTTGGTTTGCCATCACAGGTTACTGACTGACTGCCTGCATTCATCTTTATCACACGATAACACTGTACTTTGCTGGAGAACAATGAAAACACAATTTGGATGAACCCAGGAGCTCATCGAGGTTTGACTGCTGATTAATCTCAAGATTTAAGGCGAGCCATTTAAACCTAAATTTGTATTCATGTTTTAAAAATTATATTATAGGTTTAAATATACACAAGATTGTGATCATTATTAAAAATGAATAATGGTATACATGAAGAGCAAATTATTCAGACATTCAGACCAATTTATTTGACTTGAAAAAAATCTCTAGACAGGAGAAAGGTCACACAGGAACTACATGAAAGGGAATGCAATGATCTTAAACTTTTGAGCAATAATAATTTTAGCTAAGATGCCTAATATCACTGCAATAATTTTCACTAAAACTTACAAGCCTAAAATAATCATTTTTGGTACAGTTTGCCTTTGGGTTTTTTGCTTTGTTTTTGTTTTAAATTAAATTCCATGACCTATTTTAAGCTAGGCCTCTTTTTTGTTTGTTTTACACAGCACCTTTCACTAGAAAGAATATTAGGTGGTTAAAAAATCTTTGATCTTGTAGTACATACATTTTGACTTGTAAAAGTTAGAGATGCAATAGAAAATTAACAGGCTAAAAAATGTCAATACGTAATTGTGGCTTTCTCTAAAATTATCTATAAGACTAGGAAAATATGTAAACTAAATTGCACTGTTAACTCACTTTACTGCACCACCTGGGTGATTTTAGCTGTTATTCCAGAAGCAGTAAAGTTTCAAGCCTGGTATTATTTACGAGATAATCTTCTCTCTGATTTCTTTTTCCTCAACATAGCCTAAACACTCCATAGTTGTATCTATGTCTTTTTTCAAGATGTAAGCTTTTAAAGGCATGATTGTATCCACAACTGGTCGTTTTTAAGTAGAAAATATTCTTCATAAGCTTTCATTAAAAGAAAGATGATGGATTTCAACTGATTAGTAGAGGGGTTTCCTAGTACAGAGAACATAGGCTTGTCTGCAAATGTCAGATTCTGAAAGGCTTTTGTCAAGCCTAAAAATAAATGAACTAAGAAAAGTGCTGTTTTAAGCCACATTAAAGCCTGAGGCAAAAGAAAAGTCAGTAATACTGATCCTATCTTTATTTAAAAATTTGATCCATTATGGATTTTGTGCATTAATTTTTATTTTACTAAGGTAGTGCATAAAGCATAATTTGTCTGGGTCACCAGGCTTTTGGCACTCCCTTAAATTTTGTACTTAAGGAGAGGCCTCACTTACCTCTCCATAATCTTGCTAAGAAGCTCAAGTGCCAACATTTTAAAAAGGAAATAAATAAATGAAAGAAGAATTTAATAAAAGAAAAAGAAAGTTCTTTAAATTATGGAGAGAAGAGGCCAATCTTTGGCAAATGTGATTAAAAATAAAGAGGAAAAAATAAATATACACCATACTAAGTGGCAATAGATTTTGAAATTCCAAGAAAATGAATAATTTCCTAGGAAAATGATAAAATCAAAATTGACAAGCGAAAAGGGAAAAAAACTGACCTGACCAAACACAAATTAAACTGGAACTCTACTTTTTATAAAATAACTATGTCCGTTTTAGAATCAAAAACTACTTAGCAATCTAAAATTTTAGGTTGAAGAGTTCATCTTTAAAATCTCAGCACTATGCATAAAACCTCAATTCAGAAAAAAGAAATTACAAACTAAAATCACTAATGACTATAGATATAAGATTATAGTTAAAATATGTCTTAGAAAATTGAACCCAGCAGTGTATTAAAGAGTAATAAGCTATCATTATGACCAAACAAGTTTAATTCCTAAAATAAAGGATGGATCATCATTAATAGCTCTAATATAATTTTATACCATACTAAATTATAGAAAACTTATGATTATATAAATAAATGTTGAACAAGTACTTTGTAAATTCCGAAGTGAAATTCTTGGTAAATACAAATAGAAAACAATACTTACACATGAAAGACACAATATGCAAAAATCAACAGCAAACCTCATATTGAATAGTGAAATAGTAGCCACTTATAAAAATCTGGAACTAAAAGGGATGTTTACTAATAACATTATTGTACAATAAATCTAAATATCATATATGACAAATATCAGAAATGAAGACATGAAAAATATCTATTTGAAGATTACATGATATGACTGCATACCTAAGAAAGCTGACACTGTGCTAACATTGTTTGAGTTAATAAGAAATTTAGTAAAATGGTTATATATAACATATAAAACAGTTACTTTTTCTCTATATGAACAGCTAATCAGAAATAACAGTGACAGAAGCTTGATTACACTATGCCTGATTAAGCAGTTAAATTTTATAAAAATATGATATAACCAATTATATTTGGTCACAAGTATAATAAAGATAAGATAATTATACATAATTTGTAGAAGACTACATAAATTCTGAAACTTTATTTATCAAAAGTTTAAAAATAAGAATTGATAAAATAAGTTTATTGGAAAATGTTCAAAGAATTGGAGCCTGCTACTATTATAATACGATGACAATCTCAAATCCCAATGGGATTATTCTGGAATTTTGCAAGATAACTTTTAAACTCTTAAGGGAGGATACATACAGTTGGAAAAAGAATTGCTGGGGATTTAGCTCAGTGGTTCTGCCTCCTTCCTGGAAAGCTCAAGGACCTGAGTTCAATCCCCAGTAAAAAAAAAAAAAAAAAAGAATAGTGCAAGGAACCTTTTCCAAATCAGATATTAAAGGTTAATATAAAAATGACAAAATATTGACACAATAATGGACTATATATATGTATACATTTTTAGTTCTTTATTCTGTCCCACTATTCTTTTCATTCTTATGTCCATTCATATATTTGTCTTGGCAACAGTCTACTCTCCAACAAGAAAAAACATAATTAATGGTTTACCCAATAAATGAAGATAACCGGTGATTCACTTTTAGGAGGAAATAAAATTGGGTCCTCATTTCAAATGTACAAAATACATCTAAAAATAAACTAGACTTTTAAATACTTGACTTTAGTAAAATAAAACTTCGGAAAGCTTCCAAAGATATCTATGATTATGTGTAGCCACCCAAGGGAGAGGACAGAGGCAGAGGAAGGGCATGGCTTTTTAAACAAAACAGTAAGCCCAAAGAAAAACAGTAAGAAAGACAAGCGTAAATATTTGTCAATCCTTTCATACCTCTCACAGAGGTTTTCAGGGGCCCTAAGTGTCTGAAAAATACTACTACTGCATGAACATTTTGTGGTGCATTAATATATTTTTGTTTTGCATCATCCCATAGCCTGCAGAGGTTCATCTACATTATTGGCCATACTGTTTGCTTTCACAATAAATTATTCATAATTTTAAGAAATGCTCCTAGAGTGATATTTAAATTGCAGCAACCTGATCATCACACTGCTCAAGTTGTACCCCGAGTTTATTACCTGGGTGTAGGGGTGCACACCTGTAACTCCAGCCCTCTGGGAGGCTGAGGCAGGAGGAACACAAATTCCAACCCAGCTTGTGGGCAGTTTAACGGATTGACTTAGGCCTTGTCTCCAAATAAAATGGAAAAAATAAAGATTTGGGGATGATGCTGAGTGTGAAGGCCCTAGGTTCAATCATCAGTACTGAAAACAAAACAAAACAAAACACCTCCCAAAGACATTAAGAGGGATTATTAAGAGGCAATTAAAAGATAATCTTTTCCATTTTCTTTTAGTCTCCGATGTGAGTTGAAGCATATTCCTTATAAATATACTATTTAAATGATTCTATTTCCTAAATAGTACTTTTTAAAATATTAAAAAAGTTGAAGAAAAAAAGATGGCTAAAAGATGGTCACTAAATTCTAAGCATACACATAAACTTTCACTATAAGTCTGTACAGACAAAACCTTTATTTTCAGAATTTTTTCTTTTTCTTTTTTTTGAGAGAGGTTTTCACTTTGTAGTCCAGGCTGGCCTTGAATTCACTATGTAGCCCAGGCTGGCCTCAAATTCACAGCAATCCTTCTGCCTCAGCCTCTGAAGTGCTGGGGATTACAAGTGTATGCTACCATGCCCGACTTTTTTGTTTTTATATATTCATACAGATAAATGCCAAAATTTTAGTCTTATATTTTAAAGGGAAGCATTTTCTCTAATGTTACTGAAGAAACTGGAAAGTCAAAATCAGAAAGTTGGCAAGTAAAGCTTATGCAAAATCACAGAAAAAAAATATTTCCCTGGATCTATGTTTCATATTTGCTTGTTCACAGAATCTGAGTAGAATTTAATCTACAATAACTACCTCTCCTGGAATATTTCTGGCCACCCATGACTTTAATTAGTTATCATAATTTATTGAGTGCCTACTACATGATTAGGGTAATCGTTTGCTTTTATTCTAGGTGTTGGCAAATTCCAACAATTGGGAAATCTCAGACTACTAGAAGCTTATGCTTTATTTTTGATAGATTTGGCAAGAAAAGAAATATTTCACTATTACTTGGCTCAGCTGACTATACAGTCTTCTGGTTAAGTCAATTTAGACAGAAGATTTATTTGAAATGATACTATTAGGAACTACCTCTTGGGATCGACTTTGGAAAGAATCTGATCTAAGAACCTTTTAGTGTCCCGCTAAACAGTGGCAGCTTTAGGAATAGACTACAAGAGAGCCTTGTCATCTTTTCTGTCTGACCCGAGCTCCCCAGTCAGCAGGAATGGGAGGCAGGCAAGACTTACCATTCCACTGGATGACAGCGCTCTATGCGTCCACTGCTTGTCCTCTCAGAGCCTTCACTACAGTGGACAATGTAGTTTGTGCCACAGTGAATTAATGTATCATCTTAGGAAATGAGTGCTACCGAGTGAGTCCACGTTACAACTTATTAGTTTGATTTGTTCCTAACTAAAAAATCGAGCATGTCCTGAATTGCACATAATGGGGAACAACTGCTCCAAGAATTTAACAAATAGGGAAGTGATCAGTCCAAAAACGATAATTACATAAGGCCCATAAATAGTTCATTCATTGACTCATCCATTGTAAAGAGTGGTATTATTTTTTTCTTCTGTAAAGCTTGGTACTTCGCAATATCTTAAATTTTTAATTTTAAAAAAGTCAAATACAGTTTCATTAAAATCCCAAATTATCAGTTTTCTTTAAAAATATATTTTCTACCTGGATAAGTATGTGTATGTGTTCACTGACAACTGTGTATTCTGGTGCATTTTTATACATGTTTAAATAACACAATTTAATTGGGAAATTTCCTATGCTACTTCAGAAATTGTATTACATTAGAGATCACAAGGGAATAACTGGCTTAGAAATCAGTTTATCACATTAAAATGTGCATTTAATGCATGCTAATTTTATTTCAAAAGGCTCATATGAGAATCTTACGCCTTAGCGGCCTGCATATTGTGTTGGGAGGTATCTGGATTGGGAATGGCCTCTGCGTGTGGAAGCAGTCGCTGGCTCTCTGCATTCCATCATTTATGAGACTGTAGCTAATATTTATCTTCTGCACACAAAAATGTTGTTTATACTAATAGCTGAGCAAAGCAATGTTAATTAACACATTATTATTCACCTTAGAGCCTTAAAAAACTGAAGAAAATTTCCTCTACAAGTAATTTATGATAGACTCTGTGTGGAGATTTATACATTTTGGAGGGTAATGTTTGGTATGACAGATGTAATTTTATCTCAGGATAGTAACTTTATGAGTAAAGTTACCTAAAACCTATTATTCAGAGTTGGTCTTGGTTGGGACCTGAAGATATCTTCATGTTACACAAGGAGCCCACTAGGATCCGAAGAGCTTAAATGACTTTCCTAAAGACAAGCTGGTAATCAGGAATTTAGCCTTAGTGACAAGAGTGATTTTCTAGCTACTGTCCTTTGTCCTGTCTTCTAGCATGTATTTATGTATTCAGAGAAATGGGAAAATAATAACAAATAAGGAAGCCAGGTCTTCTCATGTTAAGCAACCAACGAATAGTTATTATTCAGTAACACCTTTTGCGTAATTGCAACTGTGAGCATTAATGAATAGCAATTTCAAACAGGGATGGACCCATTAAAAACCTGAGATCCTGTAATCCCAGCACTGTGGGGAGCTGAGGAAAGAGGTTGTAAATTCAAGCCCCCCCTCTCTGGCAATTTAAGAATTTAGCGAGACCTTGTCTCAAAAAACAAAACAAAACATTAAAAGGGGCTGGGGTTGTAACTCAGCACCCCTGACCCTAATCTAAATTCACTGCTTAATTTTTTTTTTAATTTTTAAAAAACTGGGGGTGGGGGAGGAGCATGGCTGTGAGGTTGTTTGGAATGGACCAGTCCAACGCAGGAATTTATACAATTCATAATCTCAGGCACTCGCGTTGCACTCCAGGGTCAGCTGGGTGTGTGCGTGTATGGGGGTTGTAACTCAGCACCCCTGACCCTAATCTAAATTCACTGCTTAATTTTTTTTTTAATTTTTAAAAAACTGGGGGTGGGGGAGGAGCATGGCTGTGAGGTTGTTTGGAATGGACCAGTCCAACGCAGGAATTTATACAATTCATAATCTCAGGCACTCGCGTTGCACTCCAGGGTCAGCTGGGTGTGTGCGTGTATGTGGAGAGAGGCGTGTTTGCAGTCTGGGTCATCCCTCCCGGGGTCGTCGCCCCAGGGGTACTCCCAGTGGACGTCGCCATGAAGTCCCGGGAAGAAAGCGGCCGTCGTCGCCTAGGCAACGGGGGTGGGGCCAGCAACACAGGGCCGGGAAGCAGATTCCGGGGCGCAGAGCCTTCGCCCTACCGGGAAGGTGGCTGGAGACCTGCGCAGGCTCTGCGTCGTACAGCAGGGCCAGACTTGTTCCTTTCAGCGGAGGGAGAGGCAGTTTAAATAGCAGCAATTTCAAGGAACCAGGATGTCTGAAGACACCTAATGCTACCGCCCCGCAAATTTTTTCTTTTGCAAGTTCTTAATAAATATTAAAGCAAAATAAATTATTACAACTCTATTGAAAGATATTTGATCTTAAGTAATTGTTATTTTATAATGTTCCCTGATAGTATTGTGATCATATTTAGAAGGTAAAAAAGACACCCCCTCAAAGATTTAGTGATGATGAAATGATATTCAGTTCACGATTTACTCAAAAATAATGGGAGAGAGGTATGCGAAATGAATGGAGGTGTAGTAAATAAATCAAGATGGGTATGGGGGAGGCAGTGGGGTGAATGAAGGTTGAGTATATTCTACGTTTACAAATATTTGACAATTTCCATAATAAAAACTCTTAAAAACAAGGTATGTTTTATGGAAGTCTGAATATTCTGGATAAGCCACACCTGTTTTGAAAATGGGATGTATTTTGCTGGAATTTACCTATGTGGAGGTTGATATGCTTCCTGTCACAATCAGACATGATTTAATTGCTTCAGTTCCCTCCTCCGTAAAATGAGATAACACAACACGATTGGCCTCAAAGCCTCATGGGGAGGATCTCACAGGTTATTATATATGAAAATGTTTAGGTCAGTCCTGGCACCTAGATGTGGTCTGTGAGTTCTAGTCGCGTATAGGATCAGTATTATGTTTCTCCTGACTTTACTCAGCTCGTACACACTTGCCAAGGTACTATTTCTTTTTTGATGGCACGTTGCTTATAGAACCAAATTTAACGTGTTAGCTTTACACAATCTCATAACTCTGCCTTTATTTCAAATGACTTCACAGTTCAAATTATAGTACATCACTTGCGCTGTCACTAGTTTTGCCTATACATGGCTGTCACTTCAAGTGCCTTGCACTATTCCCCTTCTCAATATTTTTTTTCAGTCCTAAATAACTTACTTCAAGTTTCATTATGAAGGCTCAAATCAACAATGTGTTTATGACTTTCACATTTTAAAAGGACTATATTTCAACAATTACTGAAAATATAGTCAATTTATAGTGATTGCAAAAGTCAATACAGAAGTCACCACCTTACAAATTTATTACACTCACTTTTTTTTCATGGTTTCCTTTTGATCTTTATTCCAATTGAAAGTAGCTGCTCACCTTCTGAAAAGTTAGAACAATTACCAGTCCTTCAATTTTGTGTTTGCTGAAGTGCAACATTTATTTCTCCTAAAATGTTCTAGTTTGCTCAAAGATTCATTTGATTTTTCTTGCTATTAATTGTTCTTTTCTTTAACAATTGTTTAAAATATTCAGCATCCCTTTTGGTTTTGGCCCCTAGAACTAAATGGAATGTTTCGTTAAAGATGCAATCAGTGGAGCCGGGGATTTAGCTCAGCAGTTCAGTGGCCTGACTTGCACGCACAAGGACCCGAGTTCAATTCCCGGTACAAAAAAAAAAAAAAAAAAAAAAAAAAGATGCAATCAGTTCTATGAGCATCAGGAAGCAAGGGATTGTTTTGTAGAAATTACTATTTTACTTTAATGTTATAATTTATTAAAGGAGTCAGTTTTCAGGAAGCAGTTCAATTTTATGGGGCAGAAAATTTTTGCTCACTAAGGAGTGGTACTGAAAACCCACTAGTCTGAAGTTTACTTTTTAATTTGCAAAAGTTGAAGCTGATTTTGGCCTCCCACTTCTTTTGTAGAGAGGTGCCAACAGCAGATGTCATCCTTTCTTACAAGGAAAGGTCAGCTATGTCTTCTGTAGTTATTTTTTAAAACAGACCTCTGGCTTTTACCACATCAGAAAACATGAGTGTCTTAATATTATTATTTGATCAGTTTGCATTAGCTTCTGTTTTAATGAAATAACTCTAATGTATAAACCTACAAAACTGTGATCAACACAACATTTTACAAATAGAAGATTTTCTTGAAGAGGAGTGTTTTCATCTTTATATGCCTTTGAGTATTGGATAGAGCATAATTTTAAATACAAAAGAAACATATAGAAAAGACATATGGTAAGGATTTGTGGTCAGAACTATGTGAGTATTTAGCTGTCTTCTTAGAATGGGTACAAATTTATACTCTTCATGATTTTTTGGTCACTGGTTTATTTTGTTAATAAGGTTTTTCACTAATAAATGAAATAAAGTCACTAAAGGCTAATGTCCTACTGGTAGGTCAAACACGATGATTCCTGTGGTCTTCAACCTAGTAAGTGACCCCCATAACAGTTTCAAGAGAGTTAGGCTGAAAAAGTTCTGATTTATCCTTTAAATGGTAATGAGAGAACATATAATTCTGCAGATGGAAGTCATACAATACATTGTATTTAGCCTGCGTGTACAATAATGCTATAGATGTAAAAAGAAAAAAATATGTAAAAAAGATAAAAGTCACATGATCATCTCAATAGATGAACGAAAAGCCTTCAGCAACACTCAACATCCCTTCATGATAAAGTCCTTGAAGAAACTAAATGTAGAAGAATCTTCCTCATGGTAGTAAAGACTATAAATGATAAGCACCAAACCAACATCAAATTGAACAGAGAAAAACAGAAAGCATTTCTTTGAAAATTAAGATAGAGATGAGGTTGTTTACTCTCAACACTCTTATTTAATATAGCACTTGGAAGTTTAGCTATAGCAATTAGGCAAGAGAAAGAAGGGAAAGGAAGAAGTCGAATTATCTGTATTTGCAGATGATATGATCCTATACATAAAGGACCACAAAAACTTTATCAGATGACTTTTAGATCTCATAAATTCAACAAAATCATATGATACAAAATCAACATATAAAAATCAAAAGCTTTTCTATACATCAATAACCTGTTTTGAAAAAAAATCCCCCAAATAATTGCATTCACAATAGCAACAAAAAATAGCTAGGAATAATCCTAGTCAAGAATGTGAAGCCCGGAATTTAGCTCAGTGCACTATGCCTGCCTTGCCACGTCAAGGCCCTAAGTTTGATCCCCAGTACCAGCCAAAAAAGAAAATGAGAAATAAGAAAAAAAATGTGAAATGTGAAGACACCTGAACAATGAACATTATAAAATAGTGAAGAAAGAAATTTACCAGAGACCCCTGCAGTTAGGTTCCAGTACCCACCTGCCCAGCATACAACAAAGGTCTGACAAAAAAAAAAATACACTAAGAAATAGAACTAAGAGAGAAAAATTGGGGTTCCAGGACCAATGCCGGGGCAACTGACAAAGACACTGGCAAGTCCCAGGCACTGATTTTTATTGGCAATTAGTTGGGGTAGAGGCAAGAGGTATGGGCAAAGAGGAGTAATTCCTAAATTAATGTAAACAAGGCTTGTAAAGCACAAGACACAGCACTCTCAAATTAGGAAGAGAATAGACAAAACATATGGTTATAATTAGAACATTGCTCTTCTAGTCAGAAGATCTGAGTTGAGGGAATGGAATCTGGGTTTGAGTTACACTGACCTTGGCATGTAGTCTTTGGCCAGATTCCCTTCTCAAATCAAGTCAATTGTGGTGTTAACTCTTCACAACCTGCTTTGGGCACAATGAATATTATGGTCCTCTGTAGAAATGAACATACTAGAAGATAGAAAGACCCTCCATGTTCATGGAATGGCAGAATCAATATTGATAAAATGGCTTTTTTACCAGGAATTATCTAAAGATGCAGTATAATCCTTGTGAAAATACCAATACATTCTTCACAAATGTAATCATATACGAGAAAAAAATATTAAAATTCCTATGGAAGTATAAAAGTCCAAAATAACCATAGCAGCTGTCAATAAAAAGAGAAATGGCGGAGGAATCACAAAATTTGATTTCAAAATGTCCTGTGAAGTCCTAGGAACAGAAGCAGCATGGTACTGGCATGAAAGCAGGCATGTAGACCAGTGGAATAGAACAGAGGACATAGATATCAACTCATGCAGCTACAGTCATGTGATTCTTGACAAAAGGAACACAAAAGCCAAAAACCAAAAAACAGCTTCTTTAGCAAACAGTGCTGCAAAAAATCTGCATATCCAGTCATAGAAAATTGAAATTAAACCCTATCTCTCATTCTGTAACAAAAATCAATTCAAAATGGATCAAAGACCTAACTATAAACCCTGAAACTTTGAAGCTGCTAGAATAAGACATCAAGGAAACACTTCATGATATGAGCACACGCAGTGATTTCCTGACTAAGACTCTAATTGCTCAGGAAATAATAGCAAGGATGGAAAAATGAGATCGCATCAAATTAAAAAGCTTCTGCACAGCAAAGGAAACAACCACAGAGTGAAAAGCCAGCAAGTCTCCAGAATGGGAGAAGATCTTTGCCAGACACTCTTCTGACAGAGGATTAATATCCAAAATATATGAATCACTCAACATATTAACACTCTCCCAAAATCACAAATCAATAAATAGGAAAATGAACTAAGCAGACACTTCTCAAAAGAAATACAAATGGGCAATGACCACATGAAAAAAAAATCAACATCTTCAGCTATCAGGGAGTGTGAATTTAAACTACACTGAGATTCCAACTCACACCAATCAGAATGGCTATCATCCAGAATCGTAAAATAACAAATGCTAGCCAGGGTGCTGGGAAAAAGAAAAATTATGCATAGTTGGTTGGGAATGTAAATTAGTACATTTATTTTGAAAATCATTATGGAGATTCCTCAAGAAACTAAAAATAGAACCACCACGTGATACAGCTATACTAATCTTTGGTGTATACCTGGAGATATTAAAGTCTGACTCTCCTCCTCCTTCTCCTCTTCCTCCTCCTCCTCCTCTTCCTCCTCCTCCTCTTCCTCCTCTTCCTTTTCCTTCCCAGGGATCAAACTCAGGACCTTGTGCTTGGGAGGCAAGCAGTTGCACTACTGAGCTAAATCCCCAGGCCCTCCATACCCATTCTTATTGCACCATACATCACAATAGCCAAACTACGGAATCAGCCTGTATACCCACCCACTGATAACTGAATAAAGAAAAATGGATTTATATATGCATATTATATTATGTATACAATATAATATATCACACATATATAAACACAATGGAGTATTATTCATCCATGAAGAAGAACAAAATTATGTTATTTTCAGGAAAATGGATGGAACTGGAGATCATCATATTAAGTCAGATTCATATAAGCAAAGACATGTTTTCTCTCCTATGTGGAATCAAGGGTGGGGAGACAACATGAATGTAGAAAGAAACTATCACAGAAGAGAAGGAGGATTGGAGAGGGAGAGGTATGGGCAAAGAGGAGCAATGGGGGATAAAAATGATCAAAGAACTTATACTCATGTATAAATATGACAAAATGAAACCTATTACTATGCACTAATAAAAAAGAAAGAAAAATACAAAAAGCAATTGAATTTGTAAGTGATTGACTTCATTGTTATGTACTGACTTGAGTATAGAGACTATTCTGATAGCTAATCAATTTTGAATATATTTATAGTTTTCTAAATTTTTACCTAACTCTCAGATTTAGTCTTCTTGCTTTAATCAAGTGCCTTACTCTTTGCAATTCGTATGTAAGAACATTTAAAAATCTTACCCTTATAAAACTCACTTAGGAGATGACATCACAGACCTCCCATAGTTGTATATGCTCTATGAGTGATTATTTGGGAGTGTTAGGTAATGGTTTTCCATAACCAGTTAGTACTATCTTGCAATATACAGGTCATGCTACAACTTGTGTTGAAAACTATACTCTCATTTTGAGTCCATCTGTCTGTTGCTTTTCCTCTAATCGCTCCCTTTACAGTGGGTCCGTCTGCTTTTCAGGCAAAAATTCTGTCTCTTTCAAACCAAGAAAAACTATTTTTTCCTAAAGATCTCTTCAAGATAATTTTGTAATTTGCTCATTTGTTTTTGGTCAATTTGTTGAAAAAATGGCCTCTCACTCATCATCTTTACTTAGTTGCTCTGTGCCCTGCAGTCTCTCATCTCTTAAAATCGTCTCCTCACTGGTTCCCATTTTCTTTGGTATGTGGACATTGTCCTTCTGCCCCTTATAGCCACTCTTCACCCTTTCCCACTGAAAGGCTACTCATTCTGGGGTCTACTAGCTGGATCTATATTACCCTATAGTTTATGTTTGGTATTGGCCAATGGAAGCACTAATAGTTAGTTGGAAGGCGGAGGGGTAAGGTCAAGGTGTTCCTTCTCTCAGCTCCCCCCATGTAGGATTACAGATTAGAAGCAGCTGTATTCCTACACTGAAGACCTGCAAGGCCACACCTTGTCCCTTGACCCTTTGTCAATTCAGTGCCCTTAGATTTGGTAATCATCTCTCTCTTTACCTTTCAGGCCTGAGGATAGTAATGGCTCCCTCCTGCTGCCAACCCTGGAATGCTTTATTTGATTTTCCTCATGTCTCCCTAAATATTTTTCAATATCTCTTTTACTAAACTTTCCACTTTCCTCAGTTACCATATTTGTGCTTTCTGCTTCCTGATTGGACTTTTACCCATATCACCAAATGTTAACTTGAAGATTTTAACAAGGAAGACTGTGTCTGGCTTGTTCCAAGCCATTGTTACTGCCAATAACTCACTGTGCAGTGAACAGCACTGTCCGTAAGTGATCCCGGGCACTTGTAGGTTTCCAGACAATTATCTAGGTGGGGCTACACCCCAGTTCATCCACTCCTCAGCTGGAGAGGTTGCTTCCAAATTGAACCATACTCAGGATTGACAGTAGACAGAGGGACAGCTGCAAGTGGGGCCTGCGCTATCCACACCTTGCGCCGCTGGCTATTTCGAACAATTTATATGTCTTGCTGGTTGAAAATCCTGTATTTCCAGTGCCAAGAAGACTACGTAGTTCCCCTGTTGACAAGACTGCTTTAAAATTTACCCCACAAAAAGGCAACAACAACAACAACAACAACAACAAGAAAATCCAAACAATAACAACAACAACAAAAGCAGATTCTATGGGCCTTGATGTGCCTCTCCAGGCATGATGGGAGTAGAGGAGGAACAGTAATTTACTCATACTCTCGCTTCTCCTGGTCTTGAAGCTTTGACCTCCCCCAATAAAACTATAGCCCATTATGTGATATTGTAGAATTCACAGAAGCCAGAAGGGTCACGCTTGATAGGGATGGGTCCTTGTGAGAAAGAATGTTGTTCACAGATTTACCTGTCCCAGTACATTTAAGTTCATATTCTATACTTTCACCCAAGTTCCATCTATGCAGTGTCTCTTATCATAATATTTACATTTGTGGTTTCATCACTTCTTTACACTGATTCCTATTTGGGAACTGATAATTTAATGCAAAAACCAAGTCGACAAATTTAAGCAATGACATACATGCTTTGCAAAAATGCTTCAGGTGAGAGATAACTTGCTCCTGTTGTAAGAATGTCAGTCAAGGCCCTAAAGCATAAAAAACTTTAAATGCATGACTTCAGCTAGCATTGAAGTTTTTGATAAAATTAATTCATCCTATGCTTTAAATTTGTGAAATATATATGGCCAAAACTATTTCTATAATTTTCTTTGCTTTTGAAAACTGTCTCAAAGTGGCTGGGGGCTACTTGATTAATGGGAGGAAACTCTACTGTTTTGTGAACACATTTTTGAGGACCACTTCTCAGGGGGATTTTGAAAGGGTTTTTGACCGAGCAAACATTGTCCCCTTCTCTTCACTACTCCTTACCTCAAACCATGTTTCAACATAGCAATTTCTAGTTTATCTGTGTTACATAATAGCTTTCATGTAAATTTTGTGGAAGGATGGATCTTGAGCTTTAAGAAGTTTGAAAGCCACCAAATACTTGGCATGGAAACATCATCTCTGAAAATTCTATTGCAGTATAATTTCCCAAAATATCCATTGACTGAGACATCCACTTTGGCAAATATGCAGCATTACTGTTATTAAAGATTTCTGGTGCACATTCATGGCATGATTCCAGGCAAGTGAAATAACTTATATTGTCCCACTCAATCATTGGTATCAGATTAAAAGAAAGGCAGAATGATTTTGTTTGTAGAAAAGGACACTGAAGCTCAGAAGGATGGGGTAACTGACCTGATATCATATGGTTAAATATGTGGCAGGCAGGTTTTTGTGATTCCATAGCCCACTCCCTCTGTCTCTCCATATTGCACTACTTCAGCGGTGGGGCACACTCTAGAGCGTGGGTGGGCAGTTGGAATTTATCTCCGGAGCCTGTCCATCCCTCCTTCCATGCCTTTCCTCTTGTCCCCTCCCGACCTTCCCAAGTGTTTTGCAATAACTGCTAACTCTCTTAGCATTTATTCTTGGCAGGTTATCAACCTGGATACACAGTAATAACTAAAGTATAAGATGATATGGCTTAACACCTACCAGGGAGGGCTTGTACTGTATTAGGAGACTTCTAAAGTTGGAAAATTATTTTGCAGCTCAAGTAAAAGAGGTTAATAAGATGGCCATGTTGTAAAAAAAAAAAATGGCCATTTTTAAGGTTTATATCTTAGAAACAGAAAATCCTTTTTTGGTGG
Source organism: Fukomys damarensis (assembly GCF_012274545.1). Taxonomy (NCBI): domain Eukaryota; kingdom Metazoa; phylum Chordata; class Mammalia; order Rodentia; family Bathyergidae; genus Fukomys; species Fukomys damarensis. Next base: position 27,480,029 of record NW_022900932.1, read on the forward strand.
CTTTTTAGACCCCACTTAAAGACAACTTTATTCAAACGATGTGTGTCAGAAGCTGTTACTGTGACTTCCTCAACCCTCCATAGCATCAGTTACATTGCTTTGGCAAGCATTCATTAAATAGGTAAAGCAGGATGATGAAAATTTAAATGCATAGGAAACATTCTTGCAGCAATGATTATTCCCAATTCTATCACAATAAATGGCAAACTTTAAGCATTATTTTCTTACACTATCAAAAGCCCCATGTGTATCCTTTTCAGATGAATTCATTTTCATAGGCTAAGCATTTGTACGCAGAAATGGGTGCCATCACTGTGCAGCTTATGGAGGATTGTGACCAACTATCACTGAAATGTCTCTGCTGTTTTAAATTTTCTACTTATCTATGATTGCAGATCATTTGTCTGTGTGTCCTGGGATGCCATGTGTGCTGGGAGTCAGATTGTCTATGTGTGTTGCGAGGCTAGGTCTGAAAGAAGTATGTGGTTATATGTGGCTTTTCTCAAACTAGCTGTCAGAGGGTTAATAGTTTCTCGATTGCTTTTGGATGCTGGTTCTACCGTGCTCATTATGGTGTCACCCCACGGCCACCAGGATCAATGTAGGCACAGCTGTGTACAGGTAGTATAGTGAATCCAGGTGAGTGAGATTTCTGATCAGCTTTAAGTAATCTTAGGAAAAAATAGCTTTGTTTTCATGTAATAAAGAAAGTTCCTCTTAGAAAATCTTTAAACAAGCCCTATGTAGAACATACAAGCAGAATATTTGCATGGAAGAGCAAAAGTAGAAAAATTTTAAAAATGAAGAAAAGGTGTGTGGTAAAAGTAAAGTAACTTCCAGGCTTTGGAGAGAGAGAAAATGCAGTCCAAAGGAAAGGCAGAGTTGAAATCAACGTAACAAGGGATTACATTCCAGTTATTAGAAGTTCATTGAGATTAAGCCACAATGTTCTAGTAGGTTTTGCTTTGCTCTGGAAATTCTCTGCTAATTGCTGGGAAGGTCTCTAGAACAGTGCCTTGTTTGTGATCTACATCCTTTAAACAATCTAATATGAGACTATTTTTTCATTCCATCATTAGGCTTTTGTAAAATAATTGATGCCATAGCCATAGATACAAAGCTGACTGACGCAACTAGATTACAGTTCAGCAGACAAATTAGGCAGCAGAAATATGTTTAAAATGTAGAGTTTTAAGGGATTTGCTGGTTACTCTTGTCCAGGCAGCACAGTGGTAGTGCCTGCCATTCTTGATGTGGTAAACTTCTCCCATGACCATTAGTATTAGAGCCTAATGGTCAAAGGTTCAGGACACAAGGACAGAGGACAGGTCAGAATATACACCTGAATGCTAATCACTCACTTCTCTTGCCTCCTGTGAAATCCATTGGCAGAATTACTGTTACTCTTTAGGCAAGAAGGGAATCATTTTTCTTATGGACACAGCTCTCAAAGCTGGCCTATCTATTCATCTTTAGAAGGAGCATAAACAAGGCTCTGGGTGTGTTGATAAAGATGAACACTTCCCTCTGCTCAGGGAGCTGCCCCTTTCTTCTCTATGAGAACCCACATTGGCTTGGGTTGTAGCATACAAAGAGAGATAAATTCAATATTAAAGCTTTGTTTGTACCTCCATTTCTGATGCTTACTTCTACTACTGCATTGAATATTAGTAACAAATATGGGAGTAAAAAACACTTTCTTCCCCCAATTTAATATCATCTAATGTTTCTGACCAAGGCATTTTCTTACCATTCATTTATCTAACAAAATTTTATGTGTGTAGTGTCAGGCACTGTTCTAAGCAACTGATCAACAAGAGAAACAAAAACACTATCTTCTCAGAAATGCCATTCTAGTACATTCATAAGCCTAGAGTCTATTTCAAGATACACAAAAAAATTATTGTTTTGAAAGCTTTTTTGTCTACACAAGTCTGAGAAGTTCAGATCTACAAAGAGCCTGATACTATATGTGATATTTTTTAAAACTGAAAATCTTATGCCATTGGCTGATCATTAATAATTTGTTTAGAAAGTGGTAAGTGCTATGGGAAAAAAAACAGAACACATTGAGGTGGATCCAAAGTAAGGGATTGAGGGGAATTTGGGTATGATGTAGTATTTGTTTGTATTTTTGGTAGTGGAGATTGAATCTTGGGCCTTTATCACTCTGAGCTATGATTATTTATTTATTTATTGAAACAGGTCTTGCTAAATTGTTACATTGCCCATTTGGGCTGAAAACAATGATTCCTCTGACTCAGCCACCAGACAGAGTACTAGGATTACACTCTTACACCACCACATCCAGCTGTGGTGTAATTTTAGATAGGATAGTCAGGATAGAACCAGGAGAAAGGATAACAACTGAATAAAGCTTATCATTGTCACTGTCATAACTAGCACTCTGGTAACTGCTTTCTGTGCATTATCTTCCTTAAGCATTACAACAGATGTAATCACTGAGGCTTAAAGAAGTTAATTATTTACCCAGTATTGTAGAGCCGTTTAGTAAAGGTGATAGAATATAAAACTTAGAATGATCCAATTAAGATCTTGAGTTATACAATACTATACTGTATGGTGTCTCAGAGCAAGAGTTTACAAGCTGTATTCAGATAATCTACAAAATTTGACTTTATATTAGTTTTTTTAAACATCTGTATTATCTATAGTTTCAAACTAATTTAAAAGCATGTGCTCAAGTGAACTGCAATTTATTTTGGTCATTTTAGAGGCCTAAATATGTGTTAGGTATGAAATGTGTGTTAAGTATGTTTTGCATGTATGCAACACCTTTTTTTCAATCTGTGCATTTGGAATAGTCTATGCATTTTTTTATTGGTAAGCATGTTGCAATTCTGTGTGATTTAGAGAAATTCAGGCCTTAGCCTGTTTGTCCTCATAGCATTGTAAAACAACTCGTGTAGCATTTAGTAAAATGTCTTCTGGTTATAATTTTGCTGAATATTAGAATCATGGACAGCTGGCAAAGGAAACTATAACATATTTATATGATGTCATATGAAAGGTCACTCCAGTACTGTCCATTAGATCAAGGTGTTTTTTACCTGATTTGTATTTGAGAAAAACTAAGATATAATTTGTGATTAAACCTTGATTTTATTTTAAGCTCTAAATTACCTAATTGAAGAGTATTCCAAGACTACTTAGGAAGCTTTCTTTTTTAAACTGCCATTTGCAATTATTTACATAAATCAAGTTTTTTTAATACTGGAAAATCAACTCATAATATTGAAATAGATTTCAGACTGAACCTTACATGACTAGGAATAGACTATGTTAGTTTTTATAGTTATAAACAAATACATATTGAAATAAGTCAATATATGCTTATAGTGATAAGTTCACTATGAACAATATAATAGTGTATGAACACACTATGAATAATATATGTATACAAATAAGAATATTTTCATTTATTTGCCTAGTAAAGCTTAATTAAAGATATCAGGGATGGGTTAATACCCATTAATATAGACATGGAAGTGGATTTCTAAACTTGAAACTACATAAGGAAGTAAAACATTAACAGATTTTGTCTATAGTTCCTCTAAATGAATTAAGGAATATTACTCCTTTTGTGAATATAAGCAGTCCAATGTCCAAAATAGTTTGTTTTGTTTGCTTCATCTATATAATTGTACCTACCATTAAGGAAGTAGAATAGTATAAAAACTTTTGTAATTCCATTAATCATTGACTTTAGTCATTTGAAATTGGAAAGAAGCTGTCTCTGGGCTGGTGAGGGTAAAGAGAAAATTCATTTGAGTTTAAAGTTGCCATTACTGTGTCTACAAACCTCTTTACAATTTTGTGCCTCTTCTCTGGACTCATTTGCAGATTAACAAGTATAGTTCATCTTCTCATCTAAATAGAAAATAGTTGTTCTTTTCCCAGTAATAGAGGGATAGGCATTCTTATTAACAGTACTGTAAGAATTACTCTGGCCACTGTATTAGTTAGGATTCTCTAGGGGAATAATTCAATATAAAATATATGTAGGACTATACAAAGGATTTATGAGGCAACTTTACAGGGTCGGAGTCAGAAAAGTCTCAATCACCATCTGTCAAATCTGAGAGAAAAAATGCAAAATGGCCACCTGGGAGCTGAACTGAAGAGCTACAGGATCCGGTAGCAGTCTAAGGCTGGAGGCCTGAAAACTTAGTTGGGTGCAAGTCGGAGTCAGGAAGCTGAAGTAACTGGAGACCAGTGTCTGAGGCCGCAGTGAAAGCTGAGCTCTTCCAAGGATTTCTTTCTTTTTCTCCCTTTGTATTCAGTCCAAGCTACAAGCTATTACTGATGCTACCATATCTGGGGTGGGATTCTCTCCTGAGTTTACAGCCTCCATGTGAATCATCCACAGACATACCCAGCACTTCACTAATCTGCTAGGGAGTTCTTGACATACTACAATTAACAATTAGAGCCACTAGAGTGAACTGTCTTCACTGGTTGATTAATATTTTGAAGATGGTTTTAATTATGTATAAATCATGTCCTAACATGGGGAAATTAACTGGAAATTTTTGTACTGATTTAGTAAAATTATTGAAATCAATATCAAGTATTAGGAAATAAGACAAATACCTCTTTCCCTATAGAAAAATAAGTAAGTATATATGTGGTGTTGCAAAAGAAGAAATGTTAATGAAAAGAATACGTGAAAGGTATTCAACCTGATTAACACTCAATGAAATGCAAGTCAAACAATCATAGCATCTCTTGCTAATCAGAACTGGACGGTATGCAGGGAAACAGACATTATCATGAACTTTTTCTAGACATGCAAATTTCTGGTCAGGTGAGAATATGCATAAAAATTTAAATCTGCTTGCTCATTCATCTAGAGATGAAATTTCTAGAAATGTTTCCTAAGGACTTGATTGTCTGAAAATATCACCAATAATTTTTAGTGTAAAATTATTAATGACTATGGGTGAAAAGTGAGAAATAAAGTAATATCCAAAAATGGGGGAATAATAGAGAAAATCAAGTTAGATTAATAAAATAAAATTTTTTGTGGTTAAAAAGTAAGATATTTAGGGGCCAGGATTTAGCTCAGCTGTTCAGTGGCCTGCCTTGCAAGCACAAGGGCCTGAGTTCAATCCCTGGTACAAAAAAAAAAAAAAACGTCAGATATTTGCGGACTGGGAATTTAGCTCAGTGGCACAGTGGCAGTCTTGCAAATGCGAGGTCCTGAGTTCGATCCCCATTACCAGAAAAAAAAATAGTAAGATATTTAAGAAATTTTGATATGTTATA
>NW_022900932.1:27485914-27569762 GCF_012274545.1 Fukomys damarensis
AAGGGCCTGAGTTCAATCCCTGGTACAAAAAAAAAAAAAAAAGTCAGATATTTGCGGACTGGGAATTTAGCTCAGTGGCACAGTGGCAGTCTTGCAAATGCGAGGTCCTGAGTTCGATCCCCATTACCAGAAAAAAAAATAGTAAGATATTTAAGAAATTTTGATAAGTTAATAGAGAACAGTACAAAGGAAGATATCTCTATATATAGATATATATTTATATCTATATATATGTATTATATGACAATCATTTGCAGATCTTTACAACTATAGTAATATATATTTATTTATCTAATAAGAGAGCAACAGGAGTGTTGACTAAAATATCGTTTTGGGGTGATTTCTGTTTGCTTTTTCACACTTTGAAAATTTTCTATATAAATATGCCATGCTATTTTTAAAATTTTAATAGAATTATTAACATTTTTAATTTTTCACACTTGTAAAAAGTAGAGAGAATAACAGAATGAGTGTCTATATATATATATCACTGTCTTTCAAAAATATCTTCTAGAGTTTTCTTTGTTTTAAAAGAGAAAACATTAAAAAGAAGTTCAATTTCTCAGAAACTGTCTTCAAATCTTGTTGAAATATTTATTAATCATAATTTTTCTAACAAATTTCCTATGTCTTCCTTTGAAAAGTATTTTGTTTCACAGCCCAAATACTATTTTCAAAGCGCTTAGTCACCAAATTTTTTGAAGAGAAAACTGAAAGCATTTCAGTAGTGCTATTGAAATTAGTAAACTCATAGTATGATTTTTTGGTTTTGTTTTTAAACAGCTAGTCTTTGGCACTTTCTTATTGCTTTTTTGAATATGGGTACTGGAAGCTAAGGTCAGGGGATCCAAAAGGTGATGGAGCCAGTGGCGTGTGGTCTTTACTACCTTTCTTCATCTAATTTAGGGCTTAGGCAAATATTTAAAAGGTCCTTTCTACTCTGCAAACAGATTGGGGAAGTGCTTTCTTGAGTTAGAATTTGACATACAGTCTGTGTTATGCAAGCAGATGTCTACAGGAATCTTCTAGAAGAAATTCAGAGCCATGTTTGCCACAAATGATTAGGTACTTATGTGCAAAAACCCAAACTCCTATAAATTTAAGTATTCCTCCACTGAAAAATAAAAGACATGATAGAGATGCAGAATTCACCATGTAATATTTATAACTCAAAATCTTTCTTCCAGACTCCAGTTTTTCTACTAAGCTTTAAAGTCACATTTTTTTTTTTCTTCACATTGCATTTTAGTGGGAACCTATGCATTTTGATGGACTAACCCTCTGGCGGATTTTAATGTGTGTGATTTTTTTCTTAAATCTTGGATAGCATACTTTTGGAAGGTGGAAAATTGTCTGTTTCTTTTATTTCCATAAGACCTACTACTGTATTTCCAAGTCACTTGTTGTAACTGGACCATAAAAATAATAAATGCATGACAACATAAGTATAAAACACATTGCATTTTAGTGGGAACCTATGCATTTTGACGGACTAACCCTCTGGCGGATTTTAATGTGTGTGATTTTTTTCTTAAATCTTGGATAACGTACTTTTGGAAGGTGGAAAACTGTCTATTTCTTTTATTTCCATAAGACCTACTACTGTGTTTCCAAGTCACTTGTTGTAACTGGACCATAAAAATAATAAATGCATGACAACATAAGTATAAACATAATAAATGTCATGATTTCACATGGCAAATTGTCAATATCTATTGACATTTGTTCTTATGGCATCTATTAAGGCCACACCGTATTTATTAACTCTGGTTTGATTACATTGCTCCATTAACTTGGTAATTTCATTATAGTTTAAGAGGGATTTTAGTTGCTGAATTTAGTTTAAATTTTATGCACATGCCCAGACGACCTTGGGCACTGAGCACATTTTATGTAAGTCAAATAAATAATTAATGAATAAAGACTATTTCAGAGAAGCAGAAAATAACAGAACCATTATCAGATAACTTTTTAACAACACATACTGAGAAATTCTTCGTGGAGATTATAATCATAGCTGTCAGGTGCATTCATATGCTTGTTAGTAAAATATCACCATGTAGAAATACCCATGTCAGAAGAAAACTTCGCTGTAGTTAGAAAATTGATGTTAAATCCAGATAGAATGAACAATTGAGGAAGATACTTGTGAAGGAGAAAGAGGATGCATACATTTGCTCATTATTGAACTAACTGTATACCTGATCCTATGGAAATTTAATGAGAAAGTGTTTCTCTGTTGAAAAAAATCTGACAAAAGGTACCAAAAAAGAAGGATTGAGAGAAGACAGATTGGGTAAGAGCCTCTTTATTCTGTACACAGCCAGTTTCAACCATAAAATATATAGAACATAGTTCTGTATTATTTTAGCTACTTTCTATTAACATATCATAGATTACACTTGGATGTGTCCTTTCTGTACTTGGGACACTAATTTGTTTAACTTACCGATTTCTTAGAAAGCCCTAGGAACATTTTAAAAAATACTTTCAAAATCTTGCAAACAAATGGAAAATTTGTTTTATTTGTCATTTATCTCACTGAGCAAAGTTCTTCGGATGTACTTGACATCACTTCGATGAAGACAAATGCTATCAGTTAGAAAAGGGAATAATTTGATTGGGAGCAGAAAGTTTCAGCAGAAGCTATTAATTTTTATGAGCATCAAATGTGACAAAAATCTCTATATATGAATAACCTTTGTATCTATAAGCTCCCCCACTGTGTTAACATCAAGAATCAAGTATCAAGCAATTCAGAAAACAAAAAAATTGTAGCACATGGCAGTGCCTTAGCAATGGTAGGAAGATAAGACAAAAATTATATTGGTAAATTTCAGAACTGATTTCCAGAAATGCATTATGGCCATTATAGGCTAAGTGCTTTATAGAGTGTATATTGTTAGCAGGTGTTGTGAATACTTTATTTCTTACACACAATGCTGGCACTTTACTCCTTTATACTCTTTAAGGGAAGAAGAAGCATAATTTTAATTCCTTTGAGAATGATTTGTTAGTTATTTTGAACCTTTACAGGGAATAAATGGTAAATAAGAGCTGAGTGTTTGGACATTAGTATCTATTGGTTGGGCAGATTATACAGTAAATTTTAAAAAGGAAGGGCAATTAAAGAAATGATACCAACAGCTCTATGGTTATTGTGTAGTACTAGCCCACCTGGGCTGAATTGTGAGTTACAAAACAGAGCTGAATGCTTTCAAGTCCATGATGTATTCTTTTACAAGAGAAGCTCTCAGCTAAGCTAAATAAATGTAGAGCTACTGTCAGACCATTCCTCCACCAAATCACTACTGCACTGAAAAATGACTACAGTAATATCACTTGGTGAGATCATCACCATCTACTTCTTTTAATGTTTCCCTCATTTCTGATTCCAATTTTACAGCTCAGCAATTTGTTTTCAGTAATGAAGTGTTTTCTCCTTCACTTTGGTAGAGCATATGTATTTTAAAATTTATTCAGCTCGTTGAGAGTGAGAACACATGTGGTTTCCTTCCTCCTTCATTGTGAGCAGTGTAATAGGTGAATGATGTCTAGGTGGTGAGTTACGTTTATGCTAAGATATATGGAGTGTGCGATATTCCTCTACACATAGAAAAGTGTTCTTATAAACGAGTTCACTCAGCAAAAGTAAGCTTTCTTGAGCTTAAGAATTTACAGTTAAATTACGTGACCAATTAGCTTTCTATAATTCACTCATAAAGAAAAAAATGTTTACATTTCCATCAAGATCCCAATTCTGCATTTTTCTAATTTTTCTCCAAGCTCTATTGGTGAAGAGAATAAGGGCGGCTTCTAGAAACATTAGTTTTTAGAAAAGAAAGGAGTTGAACCACAGGGGGACCATGTGGACTTGCTGTGAATCATCACAAATTTGAGCCAAAGAAAAGTTGGGCAAGATATCAGGCACTGTTTTCTTTCCAGGTTCTGCTAAATCTGGCTGAGTTTTACAAACACATCAGGGGAAGTTCAGTGTGCTGTATTTGATTCCTGATCTTTTGTATGACCCTGAGAAATCACCTAAGCTTACAGATGTGTTTGAGATGGATGTTAAACCATCTTTAAAAATATGTCTATAATAAAAAGTATTCATTTGGATGCCTTCTCTCCATAGGCACTTAGACAAAAGCATGGAAACACCAATATTATATTTTAATGCAAAGAATAATTCAATTTTTAATAAAGCCAAATAGCTGCTCTGATAAATCTGTTAATCAGTTTTCTCTTTCTTTGTTTTCTTTCTGTAATGTGGTTTCCATTATCCATTTCAATTCTGCTTCATTGCTGGTAAGCATCTGTTTGAAAATATGGTTAAAAATTGGTTCTCTTGGTCCAATTCCAACAGGCAAAATCAGCAGGAATAAGTAATCCCACAGCCTTAAGAAGGACCTTCTAAACCATGGGAAAAAAAAAACAGCAATAAGTGCTAAACTTTGAATAAAAGAGCCATAAATGAGTCTGGAAGCCTCATTTACATTGTAATGTGCATACCAGCATGATGTCATTATCAATTAGAGTGAGCATTCTCTAACAACCATCCATTCCAAGTATGCAGTCATTTAGTTTATGGTTATGATTGTGGGGTGGATGTGCTGGTATCAGAGAGAGAACACTAAAGCAGCAATGTCCACCGAAAGTAGTAATGCAGAAAAAATTTATGTCAACCATGAATCAGCACTACTTCATTTAATGTTATTTATTGATCCAAGGTAGATGCAGTACCACAATAATCTATGCATACTGAATATAATAATAAAATCTGGCTGTAATATAAACTTTCTACTCTATGAATTAAAGCAAAATAAATTTGTATATTGTTTCTTTTGTCAGTCCCATTACAATGTGATTTTTTTCTTTTGGATTTTGGAGTGCTGTAAGTATAGTTGAAACTAATATTTTATTCTCTGTCTTTTGTCTTGCTCAGGAGTGGCTTTGAATATGTTCCCGAAAATCTGGTGTATGGATTAGTGGAATCCGAGGTGTGAGGAGTGTGTCAATTTGAGAATAAAGTTTGTTTTACATAATTGTGACAATGTAGGGAACTTCCATGAATGTTGATATAGTTGAGTAAAGAAATTTTGATGAGACAACTGCTTCTTAGGCCCGGTTTCTTGGTTTTAGATGAAGTCTAAAATTTAATTTTTAAAATTTAATTTTGTTTCTATTTCCTTCTGTCCATGCTGAAATATTTCATTGATTTTTTTAAAACACCTTCGCTGCTTCATTGCATTTGTACATATGAAATTCTCCCAATGATTAGGCAATATTTTTGATGTATGACTTTAAAATATAAATACTATGATGATTGAGGCTCACCAGGGAAAGACAGCTGGTTCCTGTGTTTGTAGAGAGTACTTCTCAATAATATTGTTTAAAAATATGAAAGATCACCTGAGAAACTTAGGGGAAAAAAGATGCCAAATGGTGTTTGGTTAACCTGTGCAATAAAAGTAAAAATAGCAAAGAAGCCAAACAAGAACAAGAATGAAACCCTGTTTGAGAATTCTCTGAAAACATTTTCCCAGGAGATTCTGCTTTTCCTCTGGGCAGCAGCATATATATAGACAGCCCGCGGACTCTCAGGCTGAGGCTACAAAGCTTCGGTCTGAACACAGTGATCTGTGTAATGTTCTGTGTCTTTGTTAATCATGCAATGGAAAGATTCAACTTCCTGAATCATTTGCTTTATTGCAACTCCAGAACTGCCTCGTGGGAACTTCCTTGGAGGGGTTGACACCGGAGGCAGTCACTATGTAAATACATCTCTTCAATTCCTCTAAATGGCACCAGGACATCCTGCTACAATTCAGTTAAAAAACAAACAAACAAACAAAAAACCAAAAAAAACTGTTTCGAGAAGCTCTGCTAGTGGAGGTCTTTTATAATGTTTTTAATAACTTTGTGGTATTATCATGCTAAACCGCTAGGGTGGTAATTGAATCAAATAATGTATGCAGTATCGATACAGTGCCTGGTACACGGTGAGCACTCAAGAAATGCTAAATATTCAGCATGTGCTCCTTGTGAGACATGGCCACATTGTGCATTAAACTTCTAATGAATAGTTTTGTAACTAAAACTGTTTTGAAAACTTAGACGTGCCCTACTTTTTCTAGTGGACAAATGTGTATTTTTCAAAAGAACATGAAAGTCTTACACCAGATCATATCCTTTCTCAGTTCCCTGGACTTTACCCACCAGAAAGTATCCCAAGTCATTTCATGTCAGTTTCTCCCACTCCATCACCCTCTCTTCTGTAACCTACAAAAACTCATGTTTCCTGCAAAGTCTGGTCCATGAAACATAATCTTTCTTCTTGGCCCTATTTTGTCATCGCTTAGTTCTCTTAGGTTTATTCTTTCCTTCTTAGCCAAACCTTTTAAGAGAGATGTCAGCCTCATGTCCCTCCAAATTCCCTGCATACTTGGAAATGACAGGTGATGGGGCAGAATGAATATAAAGTTATTGCAGCATGTATGGTATTTGGGAGATCAAGTGATAACTGAGAGTTAACCAGAACTAAGATGCCACCTTGATAATTTAGCCTCCCGGCATCTAAATCGTGAGACTGGAATGTAAGAAATTGTCTTACATACTGTGGGAGTTGCCAAGAGAGCCAAGACACAGTTGCTGTCTTCAAACTGCTCCTGAACTACTCATGGGAAAGAAAGAGCCCATGTACAGGAAGACAACTGAGGATGAAAGGGAGGGCCAGCGAGGGATGGCAGAGTTCGGTGAAATGGGCCGCAGAGCACTTGTGGAGACACACATGTGACGTCACCTATCGCTGGCCAGGACCGTGAAGGAGATTCCTGAGGCCAGAAAGCAGATGGATACTGTGCTTAAGCGGGAGGCAGTGGCAAAATAATAGCTCAGTTTAAAGACCAGTCCAACACGACAAGGTTGAGATAGGTGAGAGACTAGTGTGTAAATGCTGTGAATGATTAAAACAATTTATCATTTGATGGACAGAAAGGAACAATCTGGCTAAGAAAGAAAATTCTTATAGGACATAAGTATAAATCAACACAAAAATATTATCAGGTGTACATTTTATTCATTAAATTTATTCCCAGAGAGTGAGAAGAGATACGGAGTAATGTATTTAATTCTTTCAAAAATAACAACTGGCGCTCTCATCAATAAGTGAAGGTTAAATAACTAGGCTGTCATTGTTTCCAGCTTTACCTTAGTATAAATTAGACAACTGAATTAACTTTTCCAGGCCTTTAGGGGAGCTATCATTAACTGCATAAATAATTATCTGGTAGTTGTCATTTAATGTTAGTAATGATTATGTGATGCTGCATTACAATGCAGAGGGTGTGCTGTTGGCTTCCTGTATGTTATTTCAATAAATATTTGAATGCACTCTTTGTCAGTTTACTATACACTATCTCAGTAAATCCGTGTTATACGATTCCCTGTGGGACAAATTTAGGGAAAAATTATATCGAACTCATAAATTACATGTCCTGGGTCATTTTCAAATTCTACGAAGTTCATTAAATTGATAAGAAGAAAGGGTTGAGAGGGTTCAGTTAGCCCAACTCTCCCAGAATGTAGCTTACTTCTTGAAGCCACATATCAGACTTCATATGGCTAGGGTTCCACTTCATAGAAGACTTTTTCTGGTCACCGGGAAGGGCCCAAGAGACCTGAAATTATTCATGTGATTTTCAGTCATCCACAGACTAAGTGTGCATATTTATTGCTCTGTGGCAAAGTTTCACTGGTATCTATATGCCATTTTATTAAATTGGGTCATTTTGTGTAATGTCACAAAATATGTGTTTCTGATTTTTTTCTCCTTCTGAAAGTCTGCGTTCCTCTGAAAATGTTTTGTAGAATAATCATCCATTAGTAATTTGGGGTGCGAGGGATGAAGGTAAGAGCTAAACCTCTGGGGAACACAAGCTGTAGATAGAACATTCTCAGGTTTGTGTCGGACCAAGTGGATGTCTAAATATAAAGTACTATTATTATGGAAAACATTAAATTAAGCCTTAATTCAGTGTCTTGACATTAGCTTTTCATCTAAAACATCATCAGCAGAGGAGCACTGTGACACATTTAATCCAACAAGCAATCAATCAGGGTTGCTTCCCTTTAACATGTGAATTTGACCTGTAACTGCTGAGTCAATTTGAAAACAGTATGTTAAGACTAAAAAACATGATTCAGTAATTACTCTTCTTCTGATTTTCCTATTGGAAATTCAAAAATCATGAAGTAATTGGCAGGAAACCCCCAGTGTTAGAAGTAACATATTTTAAAGATCTACATAATGTAATATAACAGAATCAGCCAGAAATTGATCAGAAAAACCAGAGCTAGACCAAACAGTGCTACATACATGGAGAAAAATACGTTACATTTCTGTGAATATAGTCTAATTTTTCTTGGCTGTATTGTTTCATAGGCCAATTTATCTGAGAATTGAAATAGGCAATTATGCTGCAGAATTTTTAAATGAAATTATGAAAGAAAAAAAATCCACTTATCACTCAATGGAGATAACTTTAGTTTCATATTTGAAGGCTAAAAATACACCTTCACATCAAGTTACTCTCCCAGACTCTAAGAGATGGAAGGAAAGTTAAGACTTGTTTATCTCTACTGTTTAAATACAATAATCATCAGGGTTTTGATCAGACTAAAAACCTGATATCATCTCACACCTACTGGAATTGTTACAATGAAAAAGATGAAACATAAGAAATATTGATGCGAATGTAGAGAAAGGGAATCTTTGAACAACGAAGACAAAAATGTAAAGTAGTGCAGACATCATGGTAAAAAAGTGTGGAGATTCCTAAAAAAATTCCAGATCTCGTCTCTTGCAACAACGTGGAGTGAATCTGGAAGACACTGTGGTAAGTGAAATGAATTAATCACAGAAAGACAAATGCTGGATAATAATGCTTAAATGTGGAAACTAAAAATGCTGAATTTATAGCAGAGACTAGAATGGTGGATGGAGAGGACTCCAGAGATAGTCTAAGAACATAAAATTTCAGTTAGGAGGAATAAAGGCAAAAGCCATTTGACAACATGGTGACTATAATTGATAACAGTGTATTATATAGGTTAAAATGTCTAAGAGAGTAGATTCTGAATGTTCTTGCCACAAATAAATATGTGAGATAATGTTAGTTTGATTTAGCCATTCCATAATATATATTTCCAAACATCATATTGTGCACCATAAATGCATATAATTTTTCTTTGCCAATTTGAAAAATTAAAAAATTGTGAAAAAAAGAATATTCAGTTCACCCTGCTACTTTCTAGCTGAGTAACCTGAGGCCCATGAGCATCTGAATTATCCAGTTTTCTGCACGTGTCCCCCTTGCACCAGTCAGCCACATAGATGAAGGCATGGGATTCTGGAAGTTCTCTGAGATTCTAGGTTTCATCATTTTGTTGTGCCTTGGCATCCTGTGGTCCTGTGATTATTTTTCTTATGAATGAGGCATACAGTTCCATAGGAATGCTCACTATGTTTGATAGATACTTTAAATATTAGTCAGTTTTTCATGGACTGAAGTTTGAATACATGGTAGGTTCAGAGTATGTGTTTTGCTCTCTGGTAGGCGTGGATTCAAGTCCTATCCCTGCCACTTTCACAGTGACATTTAGCAAGTTACTTAACCCAAGCCTTCTCTTTTTTATGAGTAAAATAATATGTATTATTTTTGCACACAGATATTCAACATACATTGCTCTCACTAGCCAATTAATTCAGTGGTCACTTCTGGGGCTACATTACTAGCCTTAAAATATTTTGTATTCAATATTATTTAAAACGATAGTGATAATATTTAGAGATAAATTTGTGAATATGTCCAGCTATGCTCCTTGTCAATAGCATTTTTAGACTTAGAAACTTTATGATGTATTCATGGTAAATTTATCTAAATGACTCAGAAAAACACAGCTTTAAAGGTAACTTTTGGACTTACTGGTCAGCCAGAGGGAAGTCAGAGTTCAAGTGAAATTCAATCCAGAAATTAATAAACTGTGTACCAAAGATTTCATTTTCTCTCTGACTATCCTCTGCCTGTCAAAGAGTCTGCTCAATTTTTGGGAATTCAATGCTTCCTTATTCACATTAAGTAGTAAAAGAGAAAAGATCTCCTACTATAGCCTTTAAAGAAAAGAATACTATTTTCTTCAGAAACTCTCAACAAAAATCTTGGGTCTCACCTATCCTCCCTAGGCTCTGGCACTATGCCAGAGATTGGGTACATGGATTGGTCAGTCAAACACCAGGTCTGGTGTTGGAGATAGAGTCAGCTTTGTTCAACCAAGTATGCTATGTTAAGGAGGGGAGGATACTAAAAAAATTACATTATGCCAAGAGAGAAAGACATTGGATAATCATGGATGATGGGTAGGCCAGAATGTCCATGTGCCTTCTCAAAGCTGCTGATTTGCTCAAACTTGAGATCAAATGTTAGAAGTTATCCAAGATTATTTTATATCTACAACATCACATTCTTGACTTTGAAATGATTATTCATTATGATCAAAAAATAATCATCACAGAGATATTTAGAGAATTACATCTATTTCTATTCAAATTTTCTCAATTTTTTCCCAAATCAGTGACTCATGGGAGAAATTACTGTTGCTGCATGGGAAGTCTACATGAAATATATTAAATACTGCACAGCACATTTCACAATCCTGAATCTGGAGGGAGGTCTTTGAAGTGTTGAACCCAAAGAAAAATTAATGGCACTATTTTATGCTATTATAGTGTAACTGAACTTTCTTTTGAAAAAAATCTCATTAGGCAAGACAGAAATGAGACTAGAATAAATTCACTTGAATCATTTCAGCCAAAAATATAATTTCCATTTTTAACAAATCATTGTATTATCATCATGTAAAACTTATTTCCCCACCTATTACTTAACATGATAATATCCAAGTTGGAAGTCTTCTTGATTCTCATCAACAAAATGTACACTCTTTATTCTGACATCCTCTCAATATTCTCAATGAATGTCTGAGGGTATAAAAGATATCCAAGCTGTAGTGAACTGAAAATAATTTTGTCCTGAATGTCATTTGCATCTCCATGAAGAATATTCAACTCACAGGGAAAATAACCACAGATCCAAATGAGACCAAAGCACAAGAAAACAGTGAAATCTCAGAATCCCAGGGATCTTATGGAAGAATTTCTTCATGGCTTGTGTGGTCACCAAAATGTTTCATGATAATGGCTGACTAGGCTAGAAGAATGCAGTGTTTGGTACTCAGTTAATACTGAGAGTCACGGATTCTTTGAGTAGCACATGAGAAATGCAAATGCTTACACCAGAAAAATGCTGCTCCACCCCCAATTTCACATATAATTTTAGGGGTTTGCACACTCCATAAAATTTATTTATATAAGCATTTAAAAATTATTTTTATATGAGTGCAAAACTAAGTAAGCCCCTTAAATTTTCCTTAAATTTTAAAATGTAATATCTGGTCTGTAATAAGACATAACTTTAGGGATTTTTAGACAATTAAATTCATTGCTTCCTACAATACATTTCTAGCAGTTTAATCTAATAGAAATAAGAAGATGGAGAGCTGGGGATGGAGCTCAGGCCAGGCCATGCCTGCCTGGCAAGCGCAAGGTCCTGAGTTGGATCCCCACTAACCCCACCCTCCAAAAGAAATAAGAACATGGGATGTTTATAGCGGCACAGTATGTAATAGCTAAAACTTGGAAACAGCCCAATTGCCCATCAGTTGGAGACTGGATAAAGAAGATGTGGTTTTTCTATACAATGGAGTACTACTCAGTCATAAAGAATGGGAAATTAGAGTCATTCATAGAAAAATGGATGCATATTGAGACCGTACTCTTTAGTGAAATAAGACACACATGTGTAAATACCAAATAGTTTCTCTGGTGTGAAAAAATTAAAATGTAAGTAAGATGCAAATTGTATAACTGATAATGTGAAATAGGAAGCAAGGGGCCAAGGTATAAGGGAAGTGGGAAGTGTAGGGAAAAGAAAAAATATGAGAAAAGGAAAAAAAATGAAAATAAAGTCTTTGTAAATAGGGTAGGGTTGAGGGGGTGAAGGGAGGACAGGGGTATGGGGAAAAAATGAGAACCAAGATCTGTCATGTAAAGGTACAAGATTCCAATGATGAATGTAACTGTACTGTATACTTAGAAAGTACCAATAAACTCAATTAAAAAGAAAAAGAACATGGGATGGGGTAAGAAACGTGGAACATTAATGAGTTATCCCAATGCCTTACACCTAGTAGGCACAATTAATCTCATATTGAGTGATAAAAAAATCAGTTTTTTAAAATCAGTTTTATGATTACACAGATAGCAGCTTAATTTTAATCTTATAAAAGTAATAATAGACAAATACTTATTAAAATAATTCCCATTTATGCTATCATAAATAAATTACTTCACTACTACATGCTTTTCAGATTTCTAATTAGTTTTCTTAATGTGTGAATTTATTAGAATATATGAAACAGTTTTAAGTGTCTGGGTAATTTGTTTCAATTCTTTGGATTTATGACTTCAGCAATTTTTTTAAAAATGAGAGACTTCAAATAGTTCCATGGAGAATGTTCCTTACATTCTGTACTTTAAGAACTATTTTATTTATGTCTTTTGATTTTTATAATCACTAATTAGCTGACTGTTTCTAAAATCAGTGTTCCCGTTGGAGATAACTCAACATGTCACCTCAAATGACTGAAAAAGTGAGAGTGGTCGTAACACCGAACAGAACTATGTGGAAAATTTGTAATGATTTGTAAACATTTTCATACTTATTATGATTCAGATATGGACTGAGGCCCAGAAAAGATTTGGATTTATTTTGATAGTCCCTGTAATTAGCTCAGCAATATTTTTCTAAGTTATGATTTCATGCTGACTATTAGAAATTGTACATTGTTGAAATGCCACATGCATAGAAGGTATGGAATTTTACAGCAACAATTAAACACAATGCAAAGTAAATTAAACAGGATTTCAAACCAAGGAAACATGGAGTAAATGTAGCATAAATAGATTCAAGAAGGGAAAATGGCATGTAGTCTTATGTTTTCGATGAAATTCTAAGCACAGAGACCAATTTAATTTGAGCAAGTAGAGGAAAACTAGAGTACTGATGAGGTGATAGAAAAAAGGAACTTTATTACTATAATTATTGGCATCAGTATGGAAACCAGAGATTTTTTTTTTTTTTTTGGCTCAAATGTTATATCGCTGATGTCTTTTCTCCTGGGATACAGGACGGGCATGACTGGCTATATAGTTCGTAGTATAAAACAAAAATGAGGGCCCTTTGATCCATATTGGTTTTGAATTTTAAGTTGGTTATCTGGAGTGTGACACTCAGAATAGAGCCTCTGAGACTGCCCCCCCATAACGGATGAGGGAAGAACTGTAGAGATGCTTCTGAGTCCCATCTGTCCTGTCCCCCACTCCTCCTTCGCACTGATAAGAGGCCCAGACCAAGCTGAGGGGAAAGGCCTGCTCTTGGGTATAAATTTTAATGGTGAATAAGGTGACAAGGGCTGCTCCTTCTTGAAATCTATCCTCTGAATAGGTTGTGAGGATTAATGAGTTAATATTAAAAATTGCTACAGGGCAAATCTTCACTTGCCTTAAAGAGCATAAAATTTTTATTTTGTCTTTTATGCTTTCTGACAATCCCTTCAGTCTGCCACTAGGCTTTTAGTGGAGCGTGTAGAGAATTTAGGACAAGATGATGAATCTTACTCAAGGGCATCTCAACAGCTTTGCAAACTTAATGCAATAATGTAGGTCTTGGACCCCGTGTCATGGAGAAAACAAAGACACCAGAAATTTCAGCTAAAAGAGGAGATGGCTCATCTATTATTATTGTTTAGGAGTCAGATTATCGTGATGGACTTTTTTCCTCTTTAAATCTCTCTTATCATTGCATGTCGAACTAATTTTATTTTGAATAACTATAAAGATGCTGGATTAAATGTTTAAGGCTGTATTTTACTTTAAATAGTGCAGAAAGAATATATTTTGGTCTCATTGAAAAATAGGAAAAGCTAGATTGTACTACTTAGAAACAAGGTTAAGTTTCAAATATAGACTGTTAGAACTGCTGGGGTGAAATGCTTTGCTTTTGTACTTATATGAGAGCTCAGAGAGTGAGTGAGGTTCTTGCCCGTTGCCACAGCCCTGGCTTTACCTATAGTCTTAAGAGCGACTTGAAGGCATCTACTTAAATCACTAGAAAAAAAAAAAAGATGCAGATGGAGCATTTAACACTTGCGCTCTATTGAGATTAGAAAGATAGGATGAGTTCAAGCGAAGGAAGCAGCCTGAGGTAGCCAAGGGGAGCAGGGAATGTGAGGAAGCCCAGCACAGTCACAGCTGAAGGCAGTACTCATGGTCAGCATTTGGATCTGGAGACCTCACTTTCTTTCTCCAATGCTTGTTACCATGTACTTCACAGTTTGTGAGTAGAAATTGGATGGTTTCAACTGAAGGAACCCTTGGGGGCTAGCACTTCTGACAGACATCTAGTTCCTGCCTTCAAGAACCTTTCAAAGTTACAGTGGAGATAAGGAACCCCAAGAACTTTGTGCAAGTGTTGAAGAGGAGGAAGGGGAGAAAGAGAACAGTTAGACAGCTTTGCTCAAGTGGGTGTTTTCAGGGATTAAGATTTGAGGGCTGTGATAGGAAAAATGCACAAAAATGGGGAGAAAGAGCAATTCTTGTCGAAGAGAAGAGAACTATTCTGGGTCAGCTACTCCATCACTAGAATGTTTGTAATGTCTTCTCCATTAGCTCTATAACCCATGTCATTAGCTTCATTTAGAGAAAGAAAAACCTTGTTATTTATTAAAAACAACAATAAGAAGACCAAAATTAAGATCTTTAGCATATCTATCCATCAAAAAAGTTACAGTATCTCCTTCTATGTGTAACTCATAATTTAAAAGTAATACATTCATGTGTGTGCTATAATTCCAATATTAGCTTCTTTCCAGTTTTTCATTGATAACTCCTTCATAGGTTAGTTAAAAGTGTTTGTGTATGAATTTGAGGACCCTGTGTTCTGCAGAGTTTGATTGCATCTCTTAGTTTATTGGGTCAAATAACATTGTGCCCAAGGATGAAAAAGCCTGCAAATGGCAGAAGAATAATTGAAACTTATGTCTGTCAGTTGTTAAAATCTAGGCTTCTAAGATGTGGTTTTCCCGGTGAGAAATGCCTAAAGTGAGTCCAACTCCTGTGTGTCACTTCGGAACAGTCACATAATATGAAGACAGAATGTGTAGTAAGAAATAAAGGTTTCCTAGGATTCTCTGTGAAATTTTACCAAAAGATTTTTTTTTTAAAGACAGGGTCTCATATATAGTTCAGGGTGACTTTGAACTCACTATGTAGCCCAGGCTGGCCTCAAACTCATGGAAATCCTCCCACGTCAGCCTCCTAAGTACTAGGATTGTAGGCATGCACCACCACCCCAAGCTGCCAAAAGATTTTTTAAATAACTTAAATCTCTTTTGATGTATGCTGTATTGTTATGTTGCAAAGAAATGGATATAACGAAACCCCATTTTTTCCTAACAAAACATTCCTTTATGATTACAGAAGTCCTCATAGGTTTGCATAATTACCTTGGGTACTAGACAGAGAAAAGCAAAAAAGATGGGCCAGAAAAATGGTAGGTACCTGGTGTAAGGTGAAGGAAACATACAAATAGTAGTCAGGTCTACAATATTACTGCCAATAGAGGATTATTGAAAGTTCCCAGGTACAGGTCTCCAGATACTACACTCAAAAGACAGCACTGATATGTTCAGACGACACGTTTGGATTCCATTTGTTATTTGAATTTAGTTTTTTCTCTATGATACAGTAACAAAACAGTCAAAAGAAATTCTCCAGATCTGTGAGCACTTAGTTGTGCCAATGTACGTACAACCCGCAGAGGCACACTCTCACACCTGCCATCTCCCTTCTGTGCTTCTTCACAGAGAAGCTCTCACTCTGTTCTAATGGACTACATGCCGACCACTGTCAAAAGTGCCTAACCACACATCTCGCCCCACAGTAAACAGTCAAACTGGTGGCGGGCACCAAATGGAACGAGTGAATGTGTAAGGGGAACATTTCCGGCTCCTTTCCTGCTAACTACTGCCTGGCAGGATGACAAACCCAGTCTACTTAGATCTTTCAATTTGTGAAAAGAACAAAATTCAGATTTGTACATAAGCAACTCAGAGTTGTTTTCAAGGATTTGCAAGTCCATCTAGGAACATTTGCAGTCACATGCCATCATGCCTGGGATGGGAAAGGGCTTAGGTCAATACTGTGACAAGAGCCCAGGAAAGCTGTGACATGTGGCTCTTGGGTGGGATGCGAAATCATGTGGATGAGGTGCAGAAGTGTGGATGCCAAGGTCTGGATGAGGAAAGCTGAGTCTGTATAAGGAACACCATGAAATGCTACCCTGGAGAAGAAGGGTGGCTGTGGTCTTATGAAAGGATCTTAGCGATTGCTCTTTCTGATTTTAGTTTTGCTGAGTGTCTATCTTTTCACAGCTATTTACTCTGTTTTAGACAAGTTGTTAAAATTGAACTTGCCACAGTGAATTCTATCACTTCCATGACTTTCTCTCTCCACTCTAATGATATATGCACACATCCCACACGTTTTAAGCATGTAGAAGCAATGTTGATTTGCTCTTTTAATTACTTAGGAGTTAGGGGTAGCAATGAAATGAAATGGACTGCTATAGTTTGTCATTGCATGCTTTGAGTTCCACCGTAACTCATGCACCTCCTACTTAGATCTGTCATTCTGCCCGTAGACACTAATTTTCTTAAATTGACTTTGACACAAGAGCACCTGTGCTGTTCATTAAGCCATCCTGGGAATAAGCTCTCTTTAGAAATACTCAGAAAGTATCTCTCTCTTAACACTGAAGTTCCCTATCTCTATCAAAAAGATGAAGGGATAGACTTCACTCTGCTATCTCAGGCTGAAAAAGCAGGTTAGCATGCAGGATGTGGAATTAAGTCAGCGGCAGGATGTATCTAACAGGTATGCTTTATATGGTGCATGACTTGATATTAGCAGAACCCTCCTTTCCATTCTGTTTTCAGAAAAGGGCACAAGAATTCTGGAACATCATACTCTTAATTTTTAAATGGTTCTGGAAACCACTGCTTTTAAAACATGGAAATATCAAGAATTATTTTATACCCCAAACAGATATTTCTATTTTAGAAAGTGTTTCTTCACTAAGTAGTATGACATTCTTTTACAAAGAACTAGCTAAATGGTGATAAGGTACTTTTTTATGCATCACAAGTTTGTCTCCTCTATTCCGGTTCAAGCCAATAACTCATTTTTTTGCAGCCACAAACCAGGAACAATGAAATTTCTGAGTCATCATGGGAATAGTATATTCTTCATGACCCCAAAGACATATTTCTTGATAACACTTTGATTACTATATCTCTAAATGGATATTTCTGGTACATTGTCTGTCTAACAGCTATATATTCCCATCTATTTGTCTGGGTAATTTCAGGCTCCAGAAGAACCTGGGCCATATTCACAACTTCTGCCATTTTCAGTGTTTATCTTCATTCCCTCAAATTTCTTCGGAGTTCTCTCCATTCCCCTCCTGTCTCACTATTCTCTTCCTTTTTCTTGGGAATGGTGATCAGCAGTTCATTTTTACAGAGCTCCAGCTTTAAAGTTTGTGGAGCAGGCAAGCTCAGTATTTAAAAAAATGATAAATCAAGAAACTAAATTTGTAATATTTGCACTGCCATTATTGAATATTAATAATTCTTATAGATCATTTGACACACCCAAGTCTGGGATTCTCCACTTGCCAATGAGATGTTTGGACCATCTCTCTACTAGTATGGCAGGAATATAATGTCAGCAAAGAATAGATATGAATTACTTGGAGATTCTGTGGCAAAATCTTGAGGTCTTGACCTCACTCTGCCTACAGATCATTGTAGGGCTTTGCAAGTCATGCTGGGGGTTCTTTGCTTTGCTTTGGTTTCATCATCTGAATGATCTGACAATTATTTTTTTCACCCTCTTCTCAGAGCTGCCTGAATTTCCATAAGCAATTGTGAAACTTTGAGAAGACCAACACTTCTTTTGTTTGTTTGTTTTTTGAAACAGGTTCTCACTATGTAGTTGAGATTGACCTGAAACTCACTTTGTAGACAGGCTGGTCTCGAACTCACAGCGATCCTCCTGCCTCAGCCTCCCGAGTGCTGGGATTACAGGTGTGCACCACCATGCCCAGCTAAGACCAACACTTCTGAGCACTTAAATCAGTGCTGGGTGGCTTCTGGAAGTGAAACAATAATGTGTGTCATGGTTATAAATGGCCTATTATGTGCAGGCATCTGTACTTTGTGTTAGTTGTGTGATCTTTCATAATATTTTTACTGTCTCTGCATATGCTTACAATCACCTCTATGCTTTCTCGTGGATGAAAAAATTTTTTTGGTTTCTTTTGGGGGCCTGGAGGAGGGTTGATAAAAAATGATTGAACCTAGGGTCTCAAGTATGCTAGGCAAGAGCTCTAACACTGAGCCACCCCCCAAACCCCAGAAAACTCATACTTGGCATATAGAAACTATTCCAAGGTCGCAGAGCCTAGCAAGAGAGAAAACAGGAATTTGAATAGTTTGTCTCATTTGTGATATATTTTTATTTCAATAAATGACAGCTGGTGTATTTTTACTTAGTTTTACTCATGTTTGCATAATCAGTCCGTATCATAAAAAATTTGGAATACATAGCAGTTTGAACTAAACTTCTGAATGTCACCTGCCTAGGTATCAAAGAAAATGATAACTTCAGAAACGGCTTTAGGGACAAAGTAGTTTAGTGTGGTTGTTAATGTGGGTTTAAATGCCACAAGGGAGTACATGCTGTATCTCAATCTGCAGCTATAGAAAACAGAACATTGGCTGCCAGGGGTGGGGGTTAGGGTGGACTTACTGCGAAAAAGACACAAGGGAGCCCTTTGGGGTGATGAGAATGCTCTGTGTCTTATTCATGATCGTGGTTACACAGGTGTACACATTTGTCGAGATTTATTAATCTCCACACTTAAATGGGAACATTTTACTGAAGATAAATTATGATTTCGACAGGTGTAGTTTGAAAAAAATATGGTAACCCTTATCTACTCACTCTGAACTGGGCCAGTTACCTAACCCGTCTATGTCTTACATCCCTTCTCTCCACGTAGGGCATACTAATTATACCCATCTTAATAATTCTGGGAAACATTAACAAGCCATATAAAGCAATTTCTTATAGTGACTTCCTATTATGATCATCCTGATTATTTAGCACATTATTGGCTTAGATTATTGTTCATATGGGGGAACTCTTTCAAGCTCTCAGATAAAATACATGCAGATTTTATTAAAAATGTTAATTCCAAAACTCAACGCATGCTTACTTAGAAAAAAAATATGTGTCAATGTTCTTCGTGGTAAATAAGACAAAGTTTCTGTTCTCACAGAACTTTCATTCTAGATTAGGTGAAACATAAACAGGTAGATGAAAAAATAGCTAAGATAACATCAAGTGGCAGTGAGTTCTGTGATGTCAGTAAAACAGTGATGCAATGGTGACTGACGTGGAGGCCAGTTCTCTGAGAGAAGAACTTCATGGGGAAAAATCATTCAAGTGAGATCCAGATAGTATGGAGGAGACCATCTCGGGAAAATCTTCAAGTGCTCCAGGTGGGGGAAACAAAATACGATGAAGACCTGAGGGGGAAACAAGCTTCTATTCCAGGGGACAAAGGCCAAAGGAAGAGTAAGAAGTGGGTTTGGAAAACTCAGTAGCAACTTACCAATGCAACAGGAAGACAATGGAGGAAATTACAAGGGATGATGTGATCTGACTGACATTGAAACAAAAATGTTTGGCTGCTGTGTAAGGTCTGGATTCAAAAGGGGTGAGAGAAACCACAGGGAGACTTGGTGAGAAATAGTGCTGTTTGGACTGAGATGATAGGAAAAGAGATGATGAAATGTGGCCAGACTTAGGATTTATTTTAGAGTAGAGAACACAGGACTGCCGTGGTTGGAAAGTGGTAAAGGAGAGTGAAGTTGGTTTTGGGTTTTTTTTTTCTTTCTTTGGCTTTAACCACTAAATATAGAATCTTTCCTATTTACAGGCTTGACATCTGCTAATTATAAGGATTTTTACTACAAATCTCAGTGATCTACTAGATCTCATATAAAAATGTTTCTAACTATAAAGTGTTGGTGTGCTAAGTACTAGTTGGTGACAAACTTTTATCTTTAGGTTTTAAGCTGTCTGTAAGGTAACTTAAAGTTTGTGCAGATTTAGTTATGAAATCAGAAGGTTGTGTGTGTGTGCATGTGTGTGCAAGTGTGAATGTATGTGTACACGCAATATGCTCTGGAGTCTCCAGAGCTCAGCTTCCAGGGGTGACACTCCAAGGCAGGAACCTAGAGTTTTTTCCCAGTAAGGAAGGGCCTTGACATTGCCCCTTGCCTCCTCCACTTGTGCTATCCTACAAAAAGATAATATTTGTGGAGCCAAAACTTCACCTAGTTGTGGTTTCTTCATTACCACCATGTGTTCCTAAAGCAACCGGAATTCCATCAGTCTTCCCCAGTACATCTAGAAAGGCAAGTAGAATAATGTCCAGGAGATTCCCATTATGTCCTTTCAGCTTAGGATTCATTGGCTGGGGCCATTGTATTTCTTTGGTGAAGACTCATTTCAAGTCAACCTCATGTTAGCTGATGGGCAGAGGCCACCTTCCCACTTCACTTCGCAATGGCTATTTTTTCTTTCTGCCTTCTTATGCTGCCTCCTTCTCTCTAAAAACTACTAGAAATTTCACATAAAGTGGAGGACTAACTACTCTGGGATAAATCAATGAACAAATTCCCCAGGTGACAACTGACAGCTTATAGAACTTTTAATTCAATAATAAAATAAACACTTGCTGCCCTCAGTTGAGCACATACTACCTTCCAGTGCTTTGTAGTAATTCTCCCTCTTAATCCTTCTCGCAAACACAAAATCTCTCTTGTACAGACCTGTGAATCTCTTTATTTTCTGCTTCTGATGGTTGAATACAAAGTCCAGAGAGTAAAGTAATTTTCCCAGGGCTACACAGCCAGTCAATGACAAAACTGGGACATCAGCTAAGGTCTAACTGGCTCCAGATTCAAACGCTATTACTAAGTTACAGGGCCTCCATCCACCCAAGCCTTTGACATGGGATGCGATAGCAAGAGTCCCCAAAATCTTGGCTGAATACTCAATCACTGCTAGGATGCTGACCTCAAAGCTTCGAGAACAGTACCACAAGCATGAAGCTTCTGCCACAATTAAAGGTCAAATATTCTGTTCTACTCATGTGGAAGAAAGGATCTGTTATGGTTTTCACCCTTATCAGTGCATGAGAAGTAGCCACACCTTCATCTTTGGGCTCAAAGTTCCCTGATTGTTTTAAAGTGCATCTTTAAACCACTGATGTTAATTCACAATAAAACTATGAGGATAATAACTGATGCATTATTAACATAAAATTATATGCACCCACAATACCAGCCAGACTACTTATAATACTTCCTGTCCCTATATAAGGGAATTCTGATGTGTGATGTTGAGCAGGTAAGTTCCAAAGGAGGCATTCAGCTTTTTCAAAAGTATGAAAGACTATTTCTTGGAATCATGTTGCCTTAAGTCCCAATAAAACTTATGAAAGATAGTATCAAGGGGGGGTGGGAGAAATAAAAACCCAAACACAGAGAGAAGCAGTGCGTTCAATTTAATGGTATTTCTGGCTTGAAAGCAGGAAATATTAGAAATGCGATTGAAAGCATGCTCTCCCAGAATTTCTATGGCACTTTGGACGAATGAAATATTTGGCTAATATACATAATCAAACATTAGAAACTGGCCCAAGAACCAGCCCAAACAAAGCCTGTAACTCTTCTATTGCTCTTTGAAAACTTTATGAGCTGGAGTGGAGAACCCAAACTGTTCACCCTCCTCTGAGAATTTATATGCAGCGACTTGGTCTTTATGTGACTCACCTGTAGTTCATTCCAGTGATGGAGAAGTGGAAGTCTGATGTACAGATCACTAACAAAGCAACGCAGATGAATCCATAAAAGTATATCTCCTCAGTGTTTTGTTTTTGACTTCCAATTGGCATTTTTCTTACCTCTTGGCTTTGCTACTGAGAGTAAAATGCCTCTGGAAACAAAGCAATGTGAAATGTGAGCTGGGAGTGTGCATGTTATAATAGTGAGAGAGATCTTTGTGCTGTTCATGGCTACAGCTGTCACTGATTTTTCATTTACAGTAAGGTCAGTCAGACAAAAAGACCCAAGATGATATATTCAGTAGCATCTTTGTTCTCATCTCAGTCTGAAAGAAGCAATTTCTTGTACTGATTTCCAATTATGGTCATGGTAATTTCTCAGCACATCATTGCCTTAGATTAATTGGTGATCATACAGGGGAGTTATTTACAGCTACTAACATAAATAAATATGACTCTCATTAAACATGTTAACCCACAACTCTAGAGGTAAATTTGGTAACTCTACTCTGGAAACTGGTTGGTTACCACCAATTTATTTTCTGGGGATAAGAATTAATTATTAATTCAAAGTTATTTTTAATTATAAGAAGCTCACTCTGTTATTCAGAGAGTGATGATATAAATTATTATTATTGATATCTTTTCTGTACTTTGCACTATTCTTTTTTCTGAACCTTTTCCCCATCTTTTTCTATATCAAATGGCTGGATAGAATCAATCTTCTATTTATTATATTATAAAGAACAGTTAAAAACTGAGGCTTAGGGATTGCTCAACTGCCATTCCTATTTATTTTATTATGATTATTTATGGCTATTAAAATGTCCATTATTGCACTTTGATTTTCATATTAACCTTAATATATGCTAAATTAAAAAATCAGAGAACTTTTAGTCCTAGTCTTCAATTTATTTTTATTTCAAAGACATGACAAAAAAATCTTTGTCTTTCTTGAGCATTTTACATGACAACGTTTCTTTTGGTGATTAAATAAAATGCAAGGTGCTAACTCACCAATTTAATTTTTCCAGCAGATTTTGTTTTTTAAATGTTGAACTTCAACTTAAGTGGAGCCCAGTGTTCCTTCCTTTTCTTTCTAAAACATTATTGAATATGCTGTCTGCTTCTAAAATATTTGATTTTATAAAAAGTTCCAGGGGAGAAATTTGACTTGGTACCCAAATGAGTGCAAAGAGGGTACTTTCCATGTTTTACCACTTACCTCTCTCTCTCTCTCTCTCTCTCTCTCTCTCTCTCTCACTTAGGTGGTTATGTATGAAGAGAGGTAATAGCCTTCACAGACTTCCACATCTATAATTAAGAACTGCCTGTGACAAAGTTTTTTTCTACTAACAAATAAATGTCACTTTAAAGAAAAATATTACAGAAAGAGTGATATAAAATAGGCAAAAGGGCAAAAGTGTTCTTCATGATGGAACACAGAGAGGTTTTTTTTTTTTAACTTTCCTTTTTTTTTTTTTTGCTAAGTACTTACAATGAGTACACTGTTGACTTGGCATGCAGATCAAAAGACTGACAGATTTAATTCATGTTTCTGTGCTGTACAAACAATGACATGTTCCAGCCAATCTGGGCTGCTTTCAGCAAGTAATTGAAGGTAGTGCAAACAGAGACTTTAAAAGATCAATGGCTCACAACTGAACTGTTCCACAAAAAGAAATCCGACAGTGCATATTCTTTTGACCATTTCTGTGAGATTCCTCTTTGGCTGCCCTCTGCCCTGCCCTGACTCTCTTGGAATTAATAGCAACAGATAGCCTATGCATTGTGTCAAAGGGAATGGACACACACACACACACAAGCACTGTATATTAACTGGCTTGTCTGCTGCTGGGTGAAGAGATAAGCTCTGAGAGTGCAGAGAATAATCTGGAGACGTCTGCAAGTTAACCACAAGAAATCAATGTTTGCATAAGCTTCCATTACACAGGCAGCTTTTGCTCCATAATAGGGGTAGTCTGGGTAATAAGGTAGTAAATTCATCCACAAATGTATAAAGGATGACCCTGCAGGATTTTGACATGACATTTTCTGTGGATCTAACTTGGATGGAAACGACAGGCAGCATTTTTCTCTGGTAATGTGTGTACTTGATGTATTTTTTTTTTCAAATTGCATAGTGCTAGCAATTTGGTTTTTAAATACAATAGTCTTTTGAAAAGTACTGAAGAAAATGAATAGAAAATCACCAGCATCATAGTAAATTATCCCAGGTCAACACATAATGCCTTCATTTTCCAGATGTCTCAATTCAAGCAGCTACTTTGGGTATTTTTGTCTAAGGATGCTTATGAGCATTCCAAGTTTAATAATATATTTTCTGTTGTACGTTACTATAGGCTAAAATCACTGTATATGTATCATCTGCGTTAAGGTTCCAAAAGAAATGAATTTAAAACAATATTCCCAGAGGCAATGTTTTGCCTGAATGTTTCAGATAAATTGTTTGCTTGAATTCCTTGCTTTTAATTTAGGGTCATAGATAAACTTCTCATAATTCTGCCTCAATTATAAAACAATCGTTGTTTTATACTAAAAGATTAAAGCATTATTTCCAAGCTTTTAATGCCCAGAGTTTAAATATTTGGAAGTCGTGTATGTCATACAAATTGACAAATCAGTTTGAGACTGTTGGGTCTTGCTGTAACTGACTTAAAAAGATTTGCATTAGCAGTGCTAGCTAAGTATTGAAAAAATAATAAATTTTAAATAAGCAAAACAGAAAAAGCCACAGTATTTATAATACTTTCCCTCCAGAATAATTAGTATCACTCTGATTCTATTATCTTAAACTTAAAAAATAATATTATACCCATTTTTTTAGAAAGTAAATAGTAACAAGTCATTAATCATTATGAAATATAAAAATTTTTTATTCAGACCAATTATTATTTTACATACTGTCAAATTTCTCCTTCTGGTCTACCTCAGAATCTGTTTATTATTTTATACATAATTTTGGCATTATTAGTATTCCTTTTCATGTTCATAACCTTTTGAATATAAATGTGTATTTATATTTTATTTTCTTTTTTTAAATAGAAATAATAATAGTAATGTTCTTGGAGAACAGTGTAATGTTTCAATGTATTTGTGTATTGCATAATAATAAAACAAGGACAATTAGCATAAAAAAAATAATATTATACCCATTTTTTTAGAAAGTAAATAGTAACAAGTCATTAATCATTATGAAATATAAATTTTTTCTGTCATGGAGTTGTGGAATGCTTTTGTGGAATGCTTTGGTGAAGGCAATCTTTTTGGTTTATAGATTTCTACCTTGTTATGTGATCAGAGAGAGAGATAGAGAGAGACAGACAGACAGACAGCCTGAGGGAGGGAGAGAGGGACACCCTCTCATACTTCTCATAAGGGTACTAAATTTGAAATGAGGGCTACAGTCTCATCATCTATTTAACATTGAGAATGAAGTTTCGCTGTAGAACTGGTAGGTTGGAAGCACGTTCAGGAGGAATGCTGAATTACTATCAGGTGTGTTGGATAAGGGTTTGTAACATGAAAAATGTGAAAAATTGCCTCGGCATTAGCTCCTTTTCCATCACTGGCACAAAATACCCAACACATGCAACTAAAGGAGAAGTTTGTTTTGGCTCATGGTTTCGGATGATTCAGACCATGGCTGAATGGCTCCAAGAAAGAAACAACCTGGTAGGAGAAATTGGCAGAGTAAAGCTATTCGACTTATAGTGACAAGAAGCAGAAAGAGAGAAAGGAAGAGGCATGAACGAGAATATACTCTCCAGTTCATACTCCCAGTGATCGAACCTTGCAACCAGGCTTCACCTTCTAACAGCACATTCAGTAATCAACTTATCAGTAAACTAATGCACTGATGAGTATAGGGCCCCCACGTTCCGATCATCTTTCCAAAGCCTCACTTCTGAAGATATGAGACTTTTAAGGGACAGTTTGGATCTAAACCATAGCACTCCCATCCTCCAGCATCATATTTCCTTTATGCCAGGAAGTCTACGGAGCCCAACTCCGTAAGAAAAAGGTTTTACATACATCATGTTGAAACCTAAATAATATCTGCACAAAAACAATGAACAGAAACAAAGAAACAAATCAGTTCTGGATTATTCAGCTGTTTGGATAAAAGTTTCAATTATCAAAATATTAGCAGAGATTTTGCTATCCTAGATGTAAGAAGTACTTTTAATTTTAGAAACACATAGTTTAAAATCTGCAAAGTCATCAGTGGCAAATTTTCAGTTTTGTTTCAGTAACGTACACTCTATCTGTAACTTCAGAAAAGGAAACCATGAAGAAGCTTAAAGAAACAGGGAATTGTGTGTAACATGCATGATTAAGTGAACTGTGCTTGATTCTTTCTGTGCAAAATCTAATCAGTCAGTCTGCATATAAAAGCATTGCAGTAATATAGTCTAGAAGCAAGTGAACATAAATCACTACTCTGGCAACAAACCAAACCAATAGGGATCAAAGCCTGAGATAATTCTTCAGTAGTAGAATAGCAGTGTAACCCATGACGACTTTATGTTATTCCAGAGATGGAATGGGGTTCAGCATTATTCCTAAATACTATGCAATATCTTCAAAGGTAAGATGATCATTATAAATCAGGATGTTGCAAGAGAAGAAAAGGGCTGTAGCTAGAGACAGATGCTCTAATTAGCAAGATACCCATTTCCATATCGTTATGTTTTCAAATAAATTCTGACATGCAATTTTGGAACATTGGAAAATAATGCTAAATAGAAATAGAAAGTATATCTTGGCAGAGCTATATACCCTCCACATATTAGTAATAATCCATTACATTGCTGAGAAAAGGTGGCGAACAGAATGATTTTCAAAACTAGCCTTCAATTTGAGAGGCTTTCCACAAACTTAGAGTTAGTAATTGAGACTGGCAAAGTCATAAAAAGTCCTTTAATTACTAAAGCAGACAGTTCACCCAGATAGTTTGAACTGATCTATTAGGACCCTCATATTCCAAAATATCAAAAACACTGAAAAGTCTTAGAAGCCTAATTTCACCCTGTGGTACACGGTACAGATCATTTTGCATCTCAGAATATCTATACTCTTTCTACATCCATGCATAAAATTGTTTCCTTTTCAGTAAGTTCATTTATGTCATACATTTGAAATCAATATAGGTCAAAAATTATAACCTCACTTCAATCCTTCTTTGCCCTTAATATATATAAGCTGATTTTTCAAAGAGAAAGGGAATATGGTAATGCATGTACAGTTCAGAATTCAGAAAGGTGCTCTCTTGATAACATATGAAAGAAGAAGATTAGGGAAGTGTTTTTGCAAACTGTGATCCATGCATTACCTATGTCTAAATCAGCTGTATTGCTTCCTAGGAGCACAATTTTCTAAGCCCATCCCAGCTCTATGAAGCCAGATTCTGTGTTGGTTGTCCCTGTATGTTAAATACCCTCTATAGGGACTTAGGGCATTGACATGCGTGTATCCTTGATTTAAGGGGAAGTGTGAGGGTTCTGTTCTATAGCATCCTCTATAACCTCTAGAATTTGTAAGTGCTATAAAATCAGCATTAAAGAATGAGTGATGGGAGTTTTTTTAAGCTAAGGGAGATAAGATGAAGAAAGACATGAAGAATGACAAGTTTGAAGATCAAATAATTTGAAATCTAAATGTCTGGGTACAGACTAATGTATGACATATGTAGACACGAGCTACTGAAATCAAAAGCAATAGTTTGGGGCTAGAGTGAGGGAAGGATATAAAATGGTTGTGTTCGTAAGCTGTCATTTATATCAGCCTGTTGCTTTTCACTGAGAATAATCTAAGAATCCCCTTTGTGTAACACAGAGATGAATATTGGAAATTCTTACAAGCATGTATAAGTGCCATTTGAAGCTCAGTGTAAGCTTTTCTATTCGCATTCAGTTTATACAGCTGGTGCCAGTGTGATACCTATAATAATGATGTTTCATATCAGACTATACTCCAAATGCTTTAGATATATTATCTCAATTAGTCTTTAGAATAATTCACTGGGGCAGATGTTGCTAATCTTCCTGGTTCGCAGATCAGGACACTGAGGCAACGAACAGTTGAACACTTTGATCAGAGTTTCACTTACTTGGTAACAGAATTAGGCTTTAAGCACAAGGTACTAATGTCTGAGTTTGCTTGCTTATTTATTTATTTATTTATTTATTTATTTATTTTGGTACTGGTTATAGAACTCAGGACCTTGCAGTTGTGAGGCAGGCATGGTGCCACTGAGCTAAATCTCTGGCCCCAGAGCCCATTTAAAAACTCAGATGTTATTGCATCTCAGATTTGGGAACCATATTATATAGCAGGAGTCACTCAACTTTTTCTGCAAAAGGCCATAGAGTAAGTATTTTAGATTGTGTTGCCATAAACTGTGTGCTGAGATAGCATGAAACCCAAACTGATAGCCTGAAAGGCAAGCTGTGTATGAATGGATACGGTTGTACTCCAATAAAATATTATTTATAAAAATAGATAACTAAAAAAATAGATAACTGTGCAGTTTGTAGATTCTTGTTCTCTAGTATTAAAAAAGTTTGCCATTCATGGTGATGTAAAAAATAAAACTACAAATTTCTCTTTTTTAAAAACACCTGATTTAAATAAAGATTTTATATTCTCTACTGGTACACCGGAAATAATCTTCCTATCTCATTGCCAAGAGACTAAAGGACATGTTCTTAGAGCAGTCTTGCAGAAGTAGTGATGATCTTGCTCAGAGGTACTCACACTGCCTCACCCAGGTGTCCCTATGATCTGAAACATTGATTTACGAAACAGCTAGGTACGTTCAAGAGGTGGGGCTTTCTAGAAAAGAGAAAATTTTTGCACTTACACAGTGTAACTCACCTGGAAGAAAATTTCACCTGTGATCCAGGCTTCTTTGTCTTCATGTTTTAATAGAAAATGAGGTATCTTAATCAGACAAAGCCAACAGTCTTGAGGAACACATTGATGTACATGCTGTAATTTTTTCTTTTTGCTTTAGAAATGTTTATTCCAACTAGCATAGTTTGAAGACCTCTCCTTCTTAGTTTATCAAAATGAGGGACCATTGAAGTCTAAATTCCTTCATATGGCCTAATGGGTGGCTTGCAAATAACAAATATTGCTTGTGGTTTTTGGAAATTGTCTAAACTCTACATTTTTGCTTTTCTCCCTCTGAGGATGGTGACTATGATGGCTGTTATGATTCACAGATTGAATAAGAAAACAAACACACTCAAGGTGTGATTTTATAAAACTATGGTAAAAGGTTAAATTTTAAAAATATTATTTCAGTAAAAAAATTACCACTAAAAACGCCGACAACTAAGCACTGAAAACTAAAATCTCTGAAAACTAAAAATTAAAACTAAAGACTAAAGACGCTCATTTCCCCTCAAGACCCTTTCCCTTTCTTGCCCCATCAGTCTTGCCACCTTCTGAAGCGGTTCTGGAAGTGTTCCGTGAGTCTTTAGTTGCATTGTCATGGCTGCCCAGATGTCCTGAACGGACAAAAGTTTGCCTTTTGCAGTCACTTTAACTTTGTAGAAGAGCCAGAAGTTGTGCGGTGTCAGATCTGATGAGTAAGGTGCACAACGTCGCACTGTAATGTTTTCCCAAGGCTGTTTTTCCACGGGAGGGCACTAGACAGCAGCTTCCCTCTACATTGATCACACTTCATAAAGACTCACAAAAGAAGACTTTCAGAACTGCTGCAGAAAGTTTTAAGAACGATGGGGTGCATTTACTCAAAGCACAGGGAAGTATTTTTGAGGAGAGTTAATGGCAATGTGTCCTTTGCGGTAAGAAATTTTTTAACATTTAAATATTCACTGCATGTTTTGATCACATTTTGTGTTGACTCTTGTTGGTAAGGGTATTATCCAAATCGTTCGGAGTCAGCTAATGCTAATTATATCCACTGCTGATGTGTGTTTGTATGTGGGCTTAGTGAACCTAAAATAGTAAAGTAGGATTCTCACTATAAAATAACATACACAATATTTCAACAGTTAATATAAAAGTTCATTTGTTATAATCATTGTAGAACACTCTGGAAATGATTTATGGTAAACCACTCTGCACTGTTAAAGGGGCATGAGGTTTGCCCTATGTGTAGTGATACGGTGGTAAAATATGACAAAAGTGGATGTTAGCCTTGAATTCAAATGTCTCACAGGATAATTGCCAGTTTTCAGTTGTTTATTGTTAACTTTCATGGTTATCCTTATTTTAAGTAAAAAAAGGAAAGTCATCATTCTAACAAAGAAAAGAGCTGAGTTATCCTCCTGTGATGGAGTTGTGTGAGAGAGAGGGAGAGAAAGAGAGAGAGACAGAAAAAGAGACAGAGAGACAGAAAGAAGTCTCCTTTCATTGCTTTATGCAAACCTTGCTTTGGGAAACTTCCACATTTACATGTCACCAGCAAGGACTTTTCTAGTAGATAGCAATTACTTGCTAGTACTAAGGAGACTGACATCCACATGATGAGAGACAAAATATTTTGCAGATATTGCTGTAAGTATTGTGGCCAGGAAAGGTCTGAGGAGGTGACATTTATACTGGTTTGTATATCTGTACTCTGTTCCAATTATTTTTCTCGCTCTTTAATTATATCATCAAAGTTACTCATGAGCTCTAGTATCTTAAAATTCTATATAAACCAAGGGCAGTGCCAGTTAGATTCATATTTTTTCTTTTTTTTGTCACAAATGACTGAAATGCTTTAATAATTTACTGCACAATTTCCGTAGATCACTTGTTACAAACTGTTTCCACAGATGATAGTATAATCAACATTTAAAATCACAGACTGGTGTGGTGGAAACAAACTTGTAATCTTAACCCTCAGAGAGACAAGATGATTACCAGTTTGAGTCCAGCCCAAGCAACATAGCATGATCCTACTTCAAACAAAAAATGAGAGCTTTCCGCAGTGTACAGGTCTTAGAGTTCATATTTTTTCTAACTAGTGACCAAATGCCAACGTTTTTGGCATAGAACAAATGTAGGTTAAAATCCCACTTACTAGTTGTGTGCCACTGGCAATTTTCCTCAACTGCAAAACATAGAAAAGAAATCATTTACTTTATAGGGATGTTGTGGAGATAAATTGAATCATATATGTCCTTAGAACAGTTATTAACATAGTATGAGTGAGTTCCAGGTCAGTCTCAACTACAGAGTGAGACCCTGTCTCAAAAAAAAATATATATATATATGTATATATGTTATATAGTTAAAATACTAATATGCACAAAGATTTTTCCTTTCTTTTATGAAGCTGGGCTGTTCTTGTTAGATATAGTCTGGATAATAATTGCCTTACAATAACTTTCATAAACCATTGGAAAAAATAAAGAATAAGAGAAGCTCAGTTTCCAAGAAAGAATAACAGTTTAAAAAGGAACAAATAAAGTCTATTTATTATACATCTATTGAATTTCTGGTCCATTTATATCTCTATACTTGTGAAGAATAGAGGAAAAATTCAAGATCAAGTGTCACTATTAAGGAGTTTAAGACTTTTAAAATTGTGCAGATACTAGCATTCTTGAGCAAAGCCTTTTGGGAAGATCTGTCACATGTCACTTGAGGTGTGCAAGAAGCCTTTGGCGAATAGCTCATGTCAGGCTGCTAGTAAAAGGGATTTGCAATGAACCATTGTGTGTAGATCAGTCAATGTGTGCCACAAACAACTCCGTGTACATGTAGGTGGGGGAAAAAGACTTCTGTGACTAACAGCAGATGTCAGATGGAATGTCATATTAGTTTAGAATAAAATGGGAAAATAGGAGCTCCAGCAAGAATATAGGCTAGATGGTCCAGGTGGGAAGAGAGGCAAAAATCAGCTGTAGACTAAGTAAAGCTGAACTAATAAAAGTACAGAAGGTGAAGTTTTTAATAGAATCTTGTAGCAAATATTCAATAAATATTTGTTTGATCAAATTTCAAGAGTGCTTATGAGAAGCAACAGTCTCCTCCACCCACATGTCAGTACAAGTCTTTCACTTAAACAGAAGGAAAGATTAGATGTTTATTTTTAATCATCCTTGAGAATGAAGCGCACGTAAGAGATTGCTTTAGTTTCTCATCTTTCTGCACCTCCATCCCACACTCTGACCACCATAAATCACTCTCCCTCCCTTCCTCTCTTCTCCTCCCATGGGACCTGTGACTTCCACTCTTAGACACAGCTGGGTCATATGGGTAGAAGAACAAAGTGAGAAATCATTTCCTTATCTGTTTCTGTAAATGGTCCAGGAACAGGAGACTGGATGTTTGTGCAGAAGAGGAGTGGGGCTGGGTGATGAGACTGGGGGTGTGAAAGAGATTAAAGGTGTTACCTTGAAGGAGAATTTAAAGGAAGTGTCTTGTTTTTGAGAGATAATGATTAGAGTTTAAGATTTAAAATAGTTTACTTTGCTTTTTTGCTTAAAGAGCACCAGTTAAGGCATAGCCAAGAATCTATAAAAGGCATGAATCTGAGAATTACAAAATCCCCCCATTGAAAAAAATTAGGGGGTATTGATAGATACTGTGCCAAAAAGATATTCCACATCATGTTTCTGCCATCCTGAAATGAAGGAAACCCCCTGGCATGGGCTTACCACATAACAGCCAATATCCCTGTCTTCTCAAGATGGAAATCTGGAATGGCAGCTTTTAGAGCAATTTGATTTATTGGAATGTGCATAATAGGACGAGAGGCAATATCTTTGATCACTGGTTTCCAAATCATCTAAGCAAGGCTGTAGAGATTTAATTGCTCAAATTGGCTGGGGAACAAATAGAAAAGTAGGCAGATGGTCATTGCCTGCGTAGGACCGCAAACCTGAACATTTGCCGTGAGGCACACACTCACCACTCTGCACCATGGGAAGGGTGGAGGGAGGGCAGTAACACTAAGGAGAATATCTTATGAAGAAGTCATTTGCCTGCTTTACTTCTCTGATGGCTGTGATTTCATGCAAATTATCCAGGAAAATCTCTCTCTCTCTCTCTTTCTTTCTCTCTCTCTCTCTCACACTTTCTCTCTACTCTCTTTGTCCCCTTGCTCACTCCAGAAAAAGTATCAAGGTTCTGCAATTCTATAAAGTGAGTCTGTGTTTTCCTCTGTTCCTTCTAATTTGCCTCCCTCTCCTTCCTTCCTTCCTTTCTTTTCTTTCTTTCTCTTTCTTTCTTTCTTTCTTTCTTTCTTTCTGTTAGCAGCTGATAAAATTTGTGCACATTTGGCATGTTGAAGCTTTTAGTAAAATATTCAACTATTTTTGGGAATTGAGCAGGGCCTAAAAGATATGTAGATAGATGGAGTGGCCAACAGCTTGCAGAGCGCCATGCCCCAGTTTTATTGTGACTACTGTGATATATACCTCACCCATGACTCTCCATCTGTGAGAAAGACACACTGCAGTGGTAGGAAACACAAAGAAAATGTGCAAGACTATTACCAGAAATGGAAGATGAGCAAGTTCAGAGTCTAACCAAAGTGGTCACATCTCAACAAGGAAACATCCTACTGTTTTCTGTGCTCACTCTCCTGCAAGTGATGGTCCTATCACCCCCTCTCCAGGTACTTCAGTCCTCCTTGCCCTGGTTGAGAGCCAGATCTTGGAATAAGCCTGCTCATAGGAGGCCACATACCAATGATGCCTAAGCGCCCAGAGGTGAAACCTCCTACACTTGGTCCCATGATGGTGCAGAGTCAGAAATGACTGCACCAGAGAGATAAGGACACAAGGAAGGATCTTTGTTTTTTTGGTGTTTGCTTGTTTGGCATAGGGGATCGAACTCAGGACTTTGCGCTTGTGCGGCAGGAAGCAGCACCACTGAGCTAAATCCCTGGCCCAAGGAAGCATTTTTCATGCCATTTTTATATTAATTGTTTGGTCTTAGTAGGAGGTAATAGTGCTGCGACACCAGCTGTTTTCTAAGAGCATGAGAAGGAGGACTTGCTCCCTTCACCTATAAAAAGAGAATATTTTTAGAGAGGAGAATTGGGACAAAAAGGTACATTTCATTTCTGTTGTAAAATGTGAACATAAAATTGGCAACTGTTTTGGTTAAAAGGCAGGTAGATACATAGCATATATTTTGGAAAAGGTCAGAAAAAATGCAGGGCTAAGATGATTTATAAATTATGCATCTAGAAACGATACAATTCAGTTTTAGTGGTTAACACTTCCAGCAAGAGTTTCTTTTGTAAATTTTGGATCATTTAGTAGTCAGGGAAGGAAAATAGTATTTTGGGGGGTGGGCGTAGTACTTTGCAGTAATTTTAGAATCACTTTGCTCCTAATTGGAAGGGTCAAGATGAGTTAGTTTTTAATAAAAACAAGAACAGAAATAAGTGAAACCATAATTATTATAATGCAAACAGAAGTTCTTCCCTTCCAGGATGAGCAGAAGAAAAGGCTGGAATCTTCTCTCAACTCTATAATATGGAAACTCCAACACAAATGGATGCAGGCCACAAAGGGATGCAGATCTGTGGTCTGTTAACCTAGCTGGCTGCACAGCAGGAGGTGAGCAGCTCATGAGGTAATGAGTAGTGAAGCTTCATCTGTATTTAGCTCCCTTTTCCTCTAGAGCTTGGCCTCCTTGCATATCAGTGGAGGAATTAGATTTTCCCAGGAGTGTGAACCTACTGTGAACTGCACATGTGAGGGATGTGGTTTGTGTATTGCTTCTGAGCCTCTAGCTAGGAAACTATCCTCCCTCCCTTCCCATCTTTGGAAAAACTGTTTTCCACAAAACTGTTCCTTGATGCCAAAAGATTGACAATCGTGGCTTTAATTTTAGAACATATGGCCGAGATCTCAGTATTTCAGAATTTTAGAACCAAAGGGAACTTGATCTGAATCATGGGTTGGGAAAGAGTTGCACGTTTGTTAGTGCTGTGCTCCAGCATGACATAACCATTCTCTCTGAGTTGGAATTCCTTCCAAGCAAAACAGAGGTAAGGCTATGGTGAGATTATGAAATGACCGTATACATTTTGAGATACTGAGCCCTCCAGAAGTGTGCACGAGGGAACTTAATAGGAAGCAATTCGATTTGAAATTTCACTTCTCTCTCTTTTTCTCCTCTTCCCTCCCCCCTCTCTCTCCCTGACAACCCTTCCCTCAAAGCAAAATGTTGAGGCGGGATCTTCTGTTAGAGGTTTTCATTCTTCCGAGCTCATGGACTTCCATGAGAAGCTGATTCAGGCAATGAATTCTCACTTCTGAGAAATATTCCCATACACATGTGTATACACATACTGTGTGCATACATATTTAATTTCACACTCTGATTCTCTCAATTCCAGCAGGGAACAGTAGAGTAGGCATGGACTCTAGAGAATTCAAGAACTTGTTAAACTCTATCCTTGCTTCTTACAAGGTCCATGATTTTAGATAATTTATTTAACTTTGAGCTTTGGCTTTGTTCCTTCAATTTTAATACAGAGGTAACACTCACCTAATGCATCTTATTATATACCAGCCAAATATATTGAGTTTTCAATTAATGGGAGGAGTGGCAGTCATACTTATTATTCTTCACAATTTCCCATGTTTTCCATAGTTCTGATCTTAATTTGACATATCTTCACAAGACTTTGCTCTTGTAGAACTTTGTGTGATCTCTGGATAAAAATTACAGTGGGGAGAGTTTTGATGTTGTCAAATTAGAGAAATGAAAATTTTAGCAAATATTTAAGTTGCATCTGGGAAAATGCTCTCAATTTGGGAACATTTAGTAGCCATAACCACTAAAAATGTTTTTCCTGGAAAGGGTAGATAAAAATATATAACAGCCAGACAAATACAGATGTAAATCTAATTTAACAATTTAAAAATGTAACTGTTGACTGGTTAATGCCTAATACTTAGACTTTCAATGGAGATATAAATTTTTATTATATTTAGGATAAGATATTTTTGAAGTAAATTAAGCCAACATAAAGGGTTGTATTAATGTGGTATTTCACATTCTTTGCTCTATCAGCTTCCTTGATTTTAGCATTTTTCCATTTCCTCTATGATAAATATACCCTGGCTTATAGCAATCATTCTTTTCATATGGGCCGTTTTTTCCGTTTTAAATTGTTTCTTTTTCCAAGTTCCTTATGTTAGTCAGTGTAACATCTAACATAATTTGGATTCCCCCTTTGCATTTGGTTTTAAGCAATCATATCCAGATGTTGTTTGCATGATAGTTTGATTCTATTTGAGAAGTTTGGGTTTTTCTGAATGTTTTACAATTAATGGCCTCCTTCCCACATTCCTTTCAGGTCAGAGTGGTTTAAATGTTCCCATAATCTTATTTCCAACATGGAGATGTAAAGCTGAAGGGGACATTAGAGGTCATTTGGTGCAACCCCCCATGTTATAGATGAGGATGCTGAACTCTTGAGTCTTTAACCAAGTTAATGATACAGCCAATACTTGAAAAAATCTAGGAGTACACCCATAGATATCATTCCTCATCCCCAACTTTCTACATTAGAGTACCACAAGGTTGACCACTAAAATATTTTTAAGTTTAAAAAAAGAATTCTGTCATTTATCCCCTATATTTAAATTCAACCCAGGAAGATGTTTAGCAATCCATAAGAATGAGTATAAATTGCAAATATTTCATTTTGACTTTTCTTTAAATACGTAATTTTTAAAACAAATCCTTACTTTATGCCATTGAATTTGAAACAAATTTATACTTCTTAACTTCTATATTTTTTGAACAATTTAAACAAAGAGGTTAAATTTTAAGCAGTAAGTCTTCTCCATTTAAGACATTTCCAAATGTACAGTCTGGAAATGAACAGCAGTGAAGTCACTAGTAGATCATGTGTCATTTGGAGGCTTCGGGGCACATGTAGAACTTCGGTATTTTTCTCACTAGAAAAAGAAAAGTTTAAAATGTAATTCATGTGGAAAGGAAAAACCAAGAACTAAACCTTTTATTAAACAGGACTAAAAAATATAATTTAGAAAATGTATTCTTTAAGTGCTAGTGCATAAAAATGCCTTCTTTTTAATCACAGCCCACTTTTGATTTAACTGGCATTGAAATGAGGAATACCAAGGCAAGTTTAAAGTCCTTTTTTTTAAAAAAAAAAATGGGATATCTGCCAACCACCAGCAATTGAGTAATTATTTTTCCCCCACAGGACACTTTGGGCTCACTGGAATGTGGCTTAAGATAATAATCAGATTCAAAGAAATTCTGATGCCAATGTAACGTGGAATTTGGTTACGATGCTCTTTTCAGAAATATATTAAACCACTTGGAGAAATGGGCTCTTATTTTACTGTAGTAGGGTGTACACTGGGTGAAAAGAGACTTTCTTTTTACCACCATCTGAAAAGCTCCCAAAAGACTTTTATCTGTAGCTTCAGAAAACTGCTTTACTCCTTCATCCTTCACCTTGAAGGGTAAACGGATCATAGGTTAATTCTGTCAGTGACATTTCAAAATATATTTAGTATAACACTACTTTTTTGAGAAAACTAGAATACATATTGAAATGCATAAAGATACCCAACAACAATGAAAGTTACCATTTAGACATGTCACATATACTATATTAAACACTTTGTGCATGTTATTTATACATTTCTCTTAGTTTCCCAAAATACCCTGTGAAGCAGGTACTATTATATTTCTCTTTTCAGAAAGGCCACTCAAGATTAGAGAAGTTAAATAATATGTTCCAGGTCTTCTAGCTAATATACAGTGAAGCTGAACTTGAAACAAATCTGATCTTAGACCTGACTACACAATCTAATTTTGGATCTGATACTTTCAACTTTGTAATAAAACAGTGTCTCTAGAAGATCTCAACAATTACTTCCCAGGATAAATCAGATTAATTGATGCCAACTTTTATTATTAAAATTGAAATATTTATATAGATTATTGGGATCACCTTGAAGCAAATTTTCTATTTTCCTGTGGTTTTTGTTTTTGAGGTTGTGTGTATGTGTGTGCATGTGTATGTGTGGGGGGGTGCTGGAGATTTTGAAGCAAATTGCAATGTAACTAATATTTAGTATCTTTTAGATGCGTTTCATTACATATGAGCTACCTGCAGCATCCAGAATTGTGACAATTAATTTGCAACTGAGTCTTAAGGAATTCATCAAAAGATCTAGGAAGCTGAAGACAAAATTGTAATTCATAGACTTGTACTTCAGATTTTATCCAGTGACGTACAAGATAGTTTCTGAGGCAGGTCATGATGAAAGTTCTACAAGGGTGTATGTGGAATTTGTTCCACATGTCCGTGCCATGTAAATGGAATGTTCCCTGAAGGACTAGTTTAAAATCCAATTCATGTGTCCTGAAGCAAGAGTCTTGTGAAGCCTGAGTCTCTGGTTTGCTGATCCCAAGCCACATTCTACTCCAGCATTATACAACTTCAGCTCCATGAACAAATAAAACAGAGTAAAACTTTGGAAACTGAGTAGCCTCGAAGTTTTGCAGTATCAATTGTTGCATAGGAGTATGTGAGAAATTCAGGTGAAAAATGAACTTGTGTATTATCAATTCCTTGCCTTTAAATTGAAAGATTAGTACCAGTGTGAGTTTGGGATGCTTGCAGAAAGATTATAGTTATCAAAATTGATGGGTTGTATTTTATAGCACAGTTTTGCCTCCTTGCTATTTATATTATCATCTGTTCAACAGCATATATATATGGAAGAAAACTTTTATGATAACATAATATATGCTCAATTGTGGATTCTCACCTTCTATCTTCGCATAGTAAAGATACTAAAGTCTTGCACTTACTTTTAACTCAGTGTTTCCCATTGCTATTTGACACATAAACCATTTTCTAGTATTAACATGCAACTAGTATTCCATAAAAGGTGGCAATAACCCTATGGGGATAGCCATTTTGAAACAAAATGTCTCATTTCCCCTTATCCTGAGTCCTTTTTTATATTTTTTTTATTTTTCAAAAATTTAAACATATAAAAAGTATAATAAAACTCCTTATACTTACTAGTGAGATATAACAGCTGTTTGAATTTTGCCATATAGCTTCCTCTATATTCTGAAGTGATTTAATACAAATCTTATAACTCAATTTTATCCTTGTAAACCTTGGCACGCTAGCATAAAAATAACAAATTTTCTTATGTATTCACTGTGTCATTATCCCCTCTAGTATAATTAACAGCACTCCCCTAATCACGTCTAACACTGAGTTGATACTTGAATTTTCTAAATTGTTCCCATTACTGTATACCTAAAGCACCTAACCCAATAGATTTTAGTGTATTCATAGAATTGTGAAATCATCACCTCAATCAATTTATGAATAGTATTTCCATTATCCTCAAATGAATCCCAGCTCCCTTTAGTTATTACCCTCAGAGTCCCACAATTTTCCCAGGCCTAGGGAAGCACCAGTCTTTCTGTTTTCAGATATGTGTCTATTTTAGACACTTTATGCAAACAGAATCATTCAGTACAAGGTCCTTTACATCTGGCTTCTTTCATTCAGCATAATGTTTTCA
Organism: Fukomys damarensis; assembly: GCF_012274545.1. Classification (NCBI taxonomy): domain Eukaryota; kingdom Metazoa; phylum Chordata; class Mammalia; order Rodentia; family Bathyergidae; genus Fukomys; species Fukomys damarensis. The sequence goes on from NW_022900932.1 coordinate 27,525,621, forward strand.
AGGTCTGTTCATATTATAACATGAATCAGTACTTCGTGTCTTTTTATAGCCAAATAGTGTTCTCTTGTATGAAGACCTTACATTTTTATTGACTTGCCAATTGATGTCTGGGTTGGTCTGGGAAGTCTGGGTTGTCTCACCTCTTTTATGACTTTTTATTATTAAAAACCTTTTGTAAGGGCCGGGGATTTAGCTCAGTGGTTCCAGTGCCTGCCTTGCAAGCACAACGATCCGAGTTCGATCCCCAGTACCAAAACAAACAAACAAACAAACAAACAACAAAATATGGAGATAAACACTGAGATTCCACCTTACCCCACAAAGAATGGCTGCTATCAAGAAATCAACCAATAACAAATGTTGGCTGGATTTTGGGGAGAAAGGAACCCTTATCCATGGTTGGTGGGAGTGCAGACTGGTGCAACCACTATGGAAATCAATATGGAGATACCTCAAAGAGCTGGGACTAGAGGTTCCATTTGACCCAGCCAGCCCTCTGCTGGGATCTTTCCAAAAGAATTAAAAGAATCACATCACAGTGATATATGCACACCTATGTTTATAGCAGCACAGTTTGTAATAGCTAAAACTTGGAAACATCCCATTTGCCCATCAGTTGGAGACTGGATAAAGAAGATGTGGTTTTTCTACGAAATGGAATACTACTCAGCCATAAAGAATGAGAAATTGGATTCATTCACAGGAAAATGAACACATATATACTCCTAAGTGAAATATATAAGCCACACGTGTAAATACTGAACAGTTTCTCTGGTGTGAAAAACTATAATAGTGCATAAAATTCTAATTATATAATTGACAATGTGAAATAGGAAGAAAGGGGCTAAGGGTGTAGGGGAGGTGGGAAGGGTAGGGGAAAGGTAATAAGGGAAAGGGAAAAAATATGAGAAAATGAAAAAATAGAAATAAAGTGTTTATCAATGAGGAGAGGAGGAGGGGGTGAAGGGAAGTCAGGGACAAGGGGAAAAATGAGAACCAAGACCTGTCATGTAAAGGTACAAGATCCCAATAATGCATGTAACTGTACTTAAATGTACCAATAAACTCAATTTAAAAAGTATGGGGATTAAAAACATTTTGTATTTTGAAAAATTTCAAACCTATAACATGTAGATAATTTAATAATCCTCAAGTACTATCTCTTAGTTTCCATACTATCAATTCCTGACCTATCTGCTTGTATCTGTACTTCTGTAGTCCTTTGCTCTCTAACTTGCTTGAAATAAATCCCAGATATGCTATTATTTTACCTAAAATATTTTAGGTAATTTTAAATAATAACTGTTTAAAAATTCACATCTCTATTTTCACTTCCAAAAATAACAATAATTCTTTGACATTAAATACATGGTTTACTTGTATCAGCACTAAACAAAATATATATTAGATTTGATTTATCTAGTGGATATTAAATTTATTAAAGTCAATTTTTTTATTTAGAATGATTTGATGTGTTAGAGGAAAATTATTTTCCTTTGTATGGAATTTCTAGGCATGAGGATTTTCCATGGTAAAATCTACCACACGCACAAATCTGTCACTCCTGCCTGGGTCCCTCAAATGCCCATCCCCAGTTTTAGATGTACACAAGCCTAGAGCTTGGAGCTCACTGTAAACGGACATTCTGAGGTCTGAAAGAGACAAGTTGGTCCCCAAATTCTATGAATATTGATTTGCTGTAGAAACAATGATCCACTGTCTGAGAATCACTTAAACGCATTCAGGTCTTAGAGTCTAGGTCCAGGGAATCACCACGAGAGTAGGAGAGCTACCAGGACTGAGATGAGGAAATCAGTGAAAGCGAAGATTCCAGGTAAAATGTAATTGGATCTTTCAGACAAGCATCTCATCTTATCGATATATATTTATACATTTTTTTTCTTCTCCACATCCTGGAGAAAAATTGTGCTATTTATCTTTAAAATTGTAACTGAGGTTTTAAAGCAATTTTGAAAAGCCTCTCATATTATTTTTGACACAAAAATTAGTGTCTGTCTTATACAAAGGTTGGAACTGCTGTTATGCTTTCTACTAAAACAAGACAAATTTTGAGAATGTGTATTTTGTCCAGCAATAGAATAATGAACTTAAGTGAACTGAAGAAATGGTGCATACGTGTGCGTGTGGGTGTGTGTGTGTGCCCCAAATCAGTATTTTCAAGTCTCAGTTTTATAACTTTGAGGGGTATAGAGTTAAGTGAATGCTGAAAAAGGAAAAACTGTGACACTGATTTACTGTGAACAATCCACTGTTAAATAGGAGGATTTAAAAATTCTGAAGTAGTGTTTCCTCAGCATGTGTCCTTGAGTACATTTTAGGAACACTCAAAAGCCCTTGAAGTAGACTGTAAACATGAATATGTTTGTCTAGGCTTAGATATTTTTGTGGTATTTTTTTGTTTTGAAAGGTTTATAGCTTTCAACAGCTTCTCATTATAGTCTGTGGTCCTTCTTTTTCAAAATATTGCAAATGAGTCCTCTGAAGGTTGGACAAGAGGAACTTCTAGACTTCTTTGAAAATAAAATTATTTTCCTATAGTTTTTTAATCTGGTTAAAAAATTTTAAATTTCAAACACTGATCAATATTGGGTGATTGAAAAGTGAAGAAATATAGCTGCTTCTCTTAATTTAGTAAAGTTCTTGAGATTTTTGGGTAAGTTGAAAATGATCATTAGTTGATTACACCAGTGGTATCCTGGCTGTTCTATAGGAGGATGTGGTGCAGGAAAAGGCTGTATGTTCTACTTTGTTCTGAATATCTCCAAAGGTCTGTCATTCTGCTGGACCATCACTGATGAAATGCTTGAGCAGTAGATTTTAGAGTCAAGTTCAAGGATGCAGCTCAGTACCTGAGGAACATGCTGGAAATTATTTAAACTCACTTATGCTGGATACATTCTAGACCCATCCATCCATGTTCCTTTAACCTTCTTAGAGAGATGAACCAATGTGAATGTAAAGTACTGTGCTATCTAATGGACTATTACTTGGAGAAACCCAGAGTAGTCAAACTCTGGGGCTGGCAATTCATTTGAAACTATGGCCATTTATATATTTTGAATTTAATTCATTCTAGACTCTGTTCGGGAGGAAGAAAGAAATTGCTATCTCCTCAAACCAAAATATAACAGCAGTAAGTACAGTAGAATATAGGTAGTATGAAGATATTAACACTGGTCATCTCAGGGGATAAACTGGAATTTTCATATTAATAATGAAAATAAATCTGAACCATAATCTCTTTGACTGTCAATAGTAATTATGAGCAGGGTGCAGAGTTCTGGATGAAGCTGTTTCCATAGTTGCAGGAGTCCCATGATATGCAACACTACCTTGTGAGAACATGTAACTGCAAATGAGATCAGGAAGTGAAAACTGACGGGTATAATTCAAACCATGAGGTAGTTTTCGTTAGCCATAGTGCCAGAACTTAGTCAGAACACTTATTTTACAAGTGAGTAGGGGTTCTTAATGGCCCTTACAGGTGGTAAGACAGATCTACATCTTATTTGAAAAAGGCAGACTAAAAACAAGGGAGCAATTTTTCTTGAGTTCTTGCCTCAATTTGCATTTTGGAACCAAAAGAAGGAAAATTCATTTAAAATAGATTATCTGATGACAGGGAGTCAGACTTATGAAAAGAACATTTAAGCTTTATACCAATGAAAGGAAGAATAAAATACATTTCCTACTGGAGCATAATCTTTAGGAAATTAAATGTGTATAATGATTATACTCCAAACATGTCAGGAAGTTTTATATGACAATGAGGTCAGAAATGAAAAGACAGGAAAAATATTGTCTCATCTGAGGGACTATATAAATATAAAATAATATATATTTAATATATGTATATAACATATTTGCCTTTATATATATTAGAAATATTTATCCTAAGTTAATGTTTATTTTACTAGCATATGGAAAAATAAGATTAATAACAAATATTGCATCCATATTACTCTTGAAAGAGACCAAAGTAAAATATTTCATGGTGCTGTAAACTTCACAGATGTCTAATAGATATCTTGAAGAAATGATGATAAAATATGCCTTAATCCATTTTTGGGAAATTCATATTTTTTTATTTTCTTTTGCAACTAAACTCAGCTCCCTAAAATTCTGATTTTGTTTATATTTAAATAAATCTTGATGAATGTGGCTGCCCAGGGAAAGTATAATAGACACCAAGGTCAAATCAAATATGGTGTTTTGGAAAAGACCAGGAGGTAGGCATCCTTGACATTCATTGTCTCTCTACAGCTAACCTAGTGTGGTGCCATGGGCAGACATCTTAATCCTTCTGAACCCGGCTTATCTGAGCCCTAAAATGAATTAGTTGGACTAGATGTTTAAAATGTATTTTTGTTTCTAATGAAAATAAAATTCTAAATTGCTCTGTGAGCAAAATAAGCGTCACCAATATGGTTAATTCTGCCCCTTCAGCCCCTTTAAAATGCAAAATAGTCAATGTGAATTTAAAAAGAAAAATTTATTCATCTCATGTCCACTTTACTTTACCTTTGAACAAACAGTTTCAGATTTTTAGTCTGTATGGTGTCATTGTATGTAGGTCCATTTATTTTTCCAAAGACCTTTTACTCTGATGACTTGATAAGAAACAATCTTTTTTTCCAAAGGTATTGAGTTATTCCCTTGGTTTGTATTAGAGAAGATAAGTCCTTTGAGTTTTTAAATGAGTTTACGTTTTCATTCCATCTCTTTGATTCAAGTTTGAAGGGATTCTAGTTTGGCTATTTTATCTCTCTGCCCCTAGGAAAGCCAGACTTTAAGTTATCCCCAAGGTATCCCTGGAACCATTCCACACCATCTGTAATGTATAAATATATTCAGTTATTCAGTCTATTCTAACTTAGCTAGCTCTAGTAATTTTATATTATTGGAGTCTTTGAGGAGAAAGGCATTCATTCTTTACTGATTTATTCCTTACGGTTAGTCCTGAACTTTTGATTAAGCTGACAAGTAATTTAATATAGAAACAAAAACCTAAGATTTTTCACAATGAGTTAACTAACAGATAGAAAGTTCTGAAGCCCATTCATTGTCTTTATTGAAGTTGACTGGCTGAACACTTCTGAGCACCCTTGACAGATTTCAAATTTGAATTTAAGAGACTTTAAGCATTATGAATTATTCTCAATAAAGGGTACTTGTCTTTAAAACTCTTCACTTGATGCAGCCTTATACTCACCTTCCCAACATGGTATCAGATTAGTTTCTTTGTCTATTTCTTCTCTTTTGAAAAATTCATCCAGTATTTTCTTTCTTACCATGGTGATAAAAGACAACAACCTTTCTTCCTGCCAGTGCATGGCTCCAACATTTTTCTCTTTAAATATATGTTTTAAATATGCATAATTTTGGACTTTTATACATACAGCTCCATCTACTTCAGAGCTTTTAAATTTAGAAATGTTTGGTCACTATAGGTGACCTCTTGTCATATGAGCTCTTGGCTAGGGAAGAAACACAATGGAGAACAAGATAAACATGAGTTCTAATCCAAGTTCTTGCTTACTAGCTATGTTACCTTGAGAATGTCCCAAACTTTTTCCGCATCAGTTTTTGTCATCTGTAAACTGGGACAACAGTTATAAAAACTAACCTATATTAATCTGCAAAAATCATTATACATGGAGAGGCTTTAATAATTAGGAGTTATTTTTAAGAATCTCTTGTGTATTTGAAAATGTTTACCTTTGAATAGGATACAAAAACATAGAAAGTATGACTATCCTTGGGAATTTCCAACTTATTTAAAATTTTACTTTTGCTAAGATACATAGCAATAAGCTTCATACTCCAATCACTTAATTCTATTGCCAGGAGTACTGCCCTGTAGATCACTATGGCCAGGCCTAACTTGCCTCCTCTACAGACAAGGCAGGGCCCCTCAGGAGGAGAACAGGTGTGGTGGAACAGGTCCTGGCCAGGAAGAGAACTATTTTCCTTCCCACCCATCTGCCAGAGAAACATCAAGCATGAAGTCCTAAAGACTATAGCCACTTTCCCTGTTCCTATCAGGCCTCCCTTTGAGCTTCCGTTATCTCCTCACCATAAGCAAAGGTGCTGAGGATGCCAGGCATTCTCTTTTATTCCATCAAGACAAAGGGTTTCTACCTGGCGTCAGCTATATCAGCTTAATCATTGTCTTTGTCTGTCTTTCTTAATCTACCACCATTATTTCTCACTCTGCGAACCATTCAGCCACATGGGCAGTGGCATTCTCTCACTCATTTAACTTCAGTAAATGCTTCTTATATGTCTTATATATCCTTAAAGTATGGGGGTATTAATGAGCAGAAGTACATAGCCTGAATCTATAAAAACATGCAATTTTTTTGTCTTATATTAAAGTGACTATACAGCTATTCTTGCTCCAAACTGCCTGTGTTCAAACCTCAGCTCTATCAGGAGCTCTCTGTGTAATTCTGGGAAAGTTTTAAAATCTATTTTAAGCCTCAGTTTCCTTACCTGCAAAATGAAATAGTAATCATGTATTCATATATAAAGATTAAATTTATTAGTGTACACAAAGTACACAAAATAATTTCCAGGATATAGTAAGATACAAACAAATGTTAGCTTTATTATGAACACTCTTGTTATTTTTCTGTTTTCCAGATACCAGGCTCTTAATTATTCTTAAGAAAATACTTAAGCCTTCTCTCCATTCTCAGTGTTTTAGTCTTCAGATGAACCTGTAAATTAAGCTTAAACTAATCAATATACTGTAGTTCATTTTCTTTATCCATGGTGATTAGTTGAGGTAGGACAAAATCCAGCCAATCAAGTTCAGTTAAAATCCCTTCCAAAGGTTTTGCTGGAGTGTCCAGGAAGATGCATGTCCTTTTTGTAATAGAATTGAACCTTAGACCATATAGTCCTCAATTCCTGGCAACGTTCTCTTCACTATGAGTCAGATAATCATACCATCATAGAACAGGATAGAATGAGTTGAAGGGAAAAGATTAAGCCTCTCGATAAACAATATCAATGATAGTACTACCATATTTTTCATGTTCTAACAAACTACCATTGTACTGTCTCCTTTTATTTATTATTTGGCTAAGTTTGTCAGAGTTGGTTTCTGTTTGCAACAATAAAGAAACCTAACTGGTAACTTGGTCACTTAGAGGTTAATGCAGTTTTTTTTTTTTTTCCTGCCTTTCTCTCTCCATATAATATAGTTAACTTGTACCATTTTTTCAGCATCTGTAGAAGCTTCCCTTCTGGTTAAAAGTCTATGATTGTTTTTTCTAGGATGACAATGTTTTCTGAACTTATTTGATGTTACCAGATGTCTTAGTTGCTTTTCTTATTGCTGAGACAAAATACCCAACATCTAAAGTTAAAGGAGGAAATATTTGCATGTCTTATATTTTGCAGAAATTTCAGTTTAGAGTTGGCTGGTTCAAGGCAGGATGGCATGGCAGAAGGGCATCACAGAAGAGAAACAATTCATGGCAGGCAGAAGGCAGCAAAGCATCACACAGCAAGCAACAAGCAGCGATCCCTTTTCTGTCCCTTGTATCTTATGCAAGCTACCCACCTTAGGGTGAGTCACATTTACCCCATGGTGGGACAGCGTTAATCCTAGTATCACATCATGAATCAATCCCAACATCACTTCCTTGATTCAAGCAGCACACACCCTAGATCCAATCACTTTGGGAAAAGCCTCACCTATGACATCATCAAACTTTAAAGGGACATCTAGATATAAGCTATAACACCAGAATAGAGACAGAAAAAGTAATAAGATAAAGGAAGCCACAATTGTTTCCATTGTGAAGCCATGGTGGTTTTTGTGCCTGTTAGGAAGGACAACTAAATACTACTGTTTGTGTATGCATATGCAGCAATATAAGAGATCAAGCATGTACATTCTAGAAAAACCACAACCAGATTTAAAACTGAAAAATCAATTAGGCTTTGAAAACATATAAACATAAACATAAAAATGTTGGTAAGTACTCTGGAGAAAAATATAGGGTGCAAATATTAGAGTAAATAAACAGAGCATCACTCGAAAAAAGCCCATCACTGATAATATAGCTGGTTAATTATTGAACACTTGAGTAAACTGAGTGTTTGTCAAGTATTTTTCTTGTGTAATTTTGCAGCCCAAGGGAGTATCCTGTACTTTGACATTTATATATGATTCATGTCACCTCTCACTATGCCTAGGGGGGTGAAATTTTAGATTTCCTCTCAATTTCTCTCAAAATTCTTGATATCAAGAGACTAGGCTTCTTTTAGGTTTCACACCATTAATTCCACTAAATTAATTTTGTTTCATTCGAAAATTTTTCTTTGAGCTTGTGGTCACTGATGTGTTACCCAAACAATGTAGTGTTCCTTATATTTCAATGAGCCAATGGCACAAAATGAAATAAATGTGTAAGAGATTTATAGGAAAGTCGAATATGAGTGCAGAACTAATCCAGATACATATAGCAGGGAATAATTCACATTGCATTGTTGTATGATGATGTCTTTAGTGTAAACAATAACTTTCATGGTCTCATGAAAACCTCTTATTCATTTGTATTGACCATTGTTCCTCTCAGTACTGTGGCTTTTATCTTCTTGCACTTCTTTTTGCTCTGCTCTGGACACATTCTTCTGAGCCATGAGATAAAAATTTGTTACCTTACTTAATACCTACAACTACTTTATGAACAATCTATGTTATTAATATCAGATGAATAAATTTATCTTCCCCAAATAATTTGGAGTTAGGCATTATCAATGCAAATCAAAGCTAGGAAATGCCTTGGCATAATATGTGAACCTCTGATAGACACAGCAAGAAGACTTATCTCTGGTGTATGTACATGAGCAAGAGGGGTTAGTATGAGGAAAAGAGTAGCAATTATCAAAAATATAAAAGGCATCTTTTGAAAATTGGAGTTTTTATGTAATTTGATTGTGAGTTTATAAGTTGAAGGGGTTGATTTGCTAAAAAAAAATAATTCAAAACCTAGGGAGAAATGCCAAGAGGTAGTAAGAAAATAATTTTCCTCTTTCATTTTTATTCTTCATAGCAGACCCAAAGCTTGCAAATTTCTTCATTTTATTACTATGCAATCAAGGTACATTGGTTTATTATATAATTAGTTCCTATTTATTTGAGTGAATGTTTTATTGTTGTGTAAGGAAAGAATGCAGAATTTATTCTACCCAATTTCTCCTATTTAATGTTGTTGTAATTGAAATGTTAGTCCTTCAAATTTATTCCTCAAATAGTGATCCCAGATGAGAGCTTATCAGTCGTCATATGATGATGATGATGATAATAATGGGAAATACCTACTGAGCATTTACTGTGTGATAGACTCTCTATATATATTCTTTTTTTTTTTTTGGTACTGGGGATTGAACTTGGGTCCTTGCACTTGCAAGGCAGGCTACTGAACCACTGAGCTAAATCCCCAGCCCTTATCTATCTATATTCTTTTCTAAATCTCCCAGCAATGTTATGCAGCAGGATTAGTATTTGTATTTTATTTTTGAACAAAAACCATAAATAATTAAATGACATACTCAAGGTCACATTAAGCAAATGAGTCTATTTGTGTAGTGAAGACTAGCATCTTATGATTTTCTTTGTTGGTTGTTTAGCTGCTTCCAATATTAATTCTGTGGCAATGTGGCATTATCATCATCATTTGCTGAGCTGGATCTTATTAAACTTTCTTTTCTATTTTCTGATAAAAATTCCAGTTTGGAAAAAAAAATAAGATGTGCAAAAAGGACAAGGAAAAGAAACCTGTCACAATTTACATAGAATAAGAGAAATTTTAGAAGTGGAAATTTCCTAAGGATGAATAATGAAACAGGAAATCTGAGGCATAGAAATTTAGATTCACTTGCTCAAGGTCAAACAGCTAGTTTTATAATCACATTTTCCTTTGTCAAAGAAGTTAAGTGTTTTAAGTAACTAATTTATTTTAGTGTTGGAAAATCTCCATAAATCTTTCCACATTACTTAAATAAATACTTTGCCACTAAAATTGTTTTTCAGTAATTTTGTTTTGGCTGTTTTAGTGTGTGTTTTTCATAATCTCTAACGCTGAATTTCTCATCAGTTCAGCCCTCCAGATTTTATTAGGTTTTGTGTGCTCAGGAAATAACACCATCAAAGCAGAGTTATCTTCACATACGCAGGACAATTATATTGATATATCACGTGCTGTATTTTAATTTCAAAATTATTACCTCATTGTTTCCTCCTGGAGCCCAGTTTTATTTCTTTCTTCTTATCATTAAAGGTACAGTGAAAAGTAATTCACCCTTAAAAAAGAAGAGAAAAAGAAAAGATTGCTTAAAAAAATGGAGCTAGAAAAATCTCCCACAGGGTGAATTCCCACAGTGTTATGGAGGATATAAATTTAGCCCAGTGTGATTCAAACAATCAAGTTAGGAATTTTAATTTAATGGTTTGTTCCTTTGAATTGTTAGACACTCACCTCATTGTGCAAGTCCTGTTTGAATTGGATAAAATTAAACTAAAGTGTGTTGAATTTACCTCAGTCAGGTTATTCTGGGAGGTCTGATGCATATGTTTAATGATGAACTATAAAAAATGAATCAATATATGTAGGAAAAGACTTAAATTATCTTTGCTTTTACAATAATGACTATTATCTCTCAGTAATTTAGAATTTAAATGTTTGTTTTTGTGGTGATTATATCATCTTAGTAGTTTTAAAAGGCTCAGGAGAATTATCTTATTTTGATTTCAACATAATCCTGAATCCCAGGTGTTAGTGTATTGATTGGTAATCTGAATACCTAGTAGATTAGAGGTTTTGTAAATTAGATCCTGCCTGCCTGCCTGACTTGGTTGTGCAAACAAAATGGTGGAAGAGCGTGAAAGGTTGCACAGACCAGATTAAGAACCCAGTATTTTTATGATAATTTAGGGAATAGGCCACTAGGCCAAATGGCTCTGGATGATCATGGCTTATGTTTGGAATTATAATTGTAAGCTTTGATAAAATAGAGCATGCTTCTTTGAAGGTAAGAAAACATATAAAATAACCCCATCAAGAGGAAAGTAAGTTGGTTATAAGCCTTTTTATGTGTTTACCCATAAAGAAAAAAATGTTAATAAAGTGGGCTCTTTGGCAGTAAAATGGAGTTCTTACCACTTAGAGGCTCTAGGAGTTAGGCTAGGCAGGGACCTTGCACCCACATATATTGTTCAGTATGATTTCAAATGTACTGAGGCCAAAACAGATGGTGTACCTTGCCATGAATCATGCTGGCCCTGACTGAATTAGTAAAAGTATTTCCTAATTAGGAGGAGTATTTCCCTCTCCTTTCATGACATATTTCCTTGCCTTCTCTTGGGAATACTTATGTCTCAAACAGCTGTCACTGTTGCTGAGTTTTTTTTTCCTTGAATATAACATTGGTATTAACTTAGAGCAGCACATGCCTCTGCCCTTTTGAATGACCCTGGCCATGTTACACCTGTGGTAGCAAAATTATTCCAATTTCCAGTACTGATAATATAGTGACTCAAGATTTTTCTACTGCCTTGCTGGTTCTGAAAGCCTTCTGCAGGTAGATATATCCCTGCACTAGGGCTTTGATCACTTAACCTAGAGAGATCCGTGGGAGCTAGGAGGGCTTGGGGGAAGGGATGGCATTGACAAAATTAGGAAAGATGTACCTATCATTTTTCAGTTTTCTCAAAAGGTGCTAGACTAAAACAGGAAACGCAGAACAAAATGCAAGTCTGAGAAAGCAATCATTTTCATAGAAATGAAACATTAGGTCCACTGTACCAATTTTACCAAGGGGCTCACATGCCAGGAAACCTGGGCTGCTAAATATGTAAGTGATTTAAAGTTCTTTAACTTCCCCTAGTTTCAGTTTTTTCATCTATAAATAAAGGTCATGAATTGAGTCATTGCTAAGGTCCTTTTGTGTTCTAGAAAGTTCTTTTAAAAAAGACATCTGTGTTGTCTTTGAAGTGTTGAAAGAATATAAAAAGTGATAAAAACTAATATCTTTTTAAAATCCTGATTGCAAAATTGCTCTCAGCCAAGATTAACTTCATTATATGGTTTCCCATGGAGCCTCAGTCTCACACAAAAATCTAGATGCTTTTTAGCTTAATGTGCTTTAACAAGATATTTGTTCAATGCTTAGAACAGTACTTTTAAGAAACACTTTCCTCTCCAGAATCCTCAATAAGCACTCCTTAAGCACCAACTTAATGCAGGGCACTGTTGGCATTGTGAATTCAAAGAATTATAAAATTTGGCAGGTGTCCCCAAGGAAGTTTGCAGTGCTGTTGAAAGGAAATTGAGAGCATATTTAATTAAGTGACAATTGAGTGATCTAGAGAATAATTGCAGTTTGTAACCTGTTTATTTAACCACCTAATTTTCCCATATAGAGGACTTCTGTTCTTTAAACTCTACCACAGTTTAAATAAATCTACTTGGAGTTGACTCATCTCGCAGTGAATAACTGTGTTCCCATGTTCTGTGATATAATTAAAAAAAACTTCTTAAAATTTTCTTGGCATTTGATTCTAATGATTGGAATAATCCCAATGATCATAGCTAAACATATGTGTTATCTATAGCTCTTTTGCTATGACAGCACTATCCCAAACCTCAGGAGACTATAATATTGCTAGTAACGTATGTCATCTATTTCCTTTTTTAAACTAAAAATAAATTTACATTTCACTTGATAAAATGTATATGACTTAAAACTACATTTATCATCTTCTTTGTAGAAAGCGTAGCCACATGACATCATCTTGTTCAAGGGGATGAAAAATAAATAACAGATTGGGATCCCTTAAAATTCATCAAAGCTAAGGAAAAAGGCTGACCCAAATGGCAATTGTCCTTTTCCTTTTTCAGTTCCCTTCTCTGGAATGTGAATAGAGAGGCAGAATTTTCTGGGGGTATTTTATCAGTTGATCACAATTTTAAAGGAACTATTTCCTGTGCAAGACACAGGCATGCCAAACTAGGTTACTAGCTAGCTCTAAGTATCGAGGAAGCTGATCTGCTGTGGAGAAGTGGCAGATTTAAGACCGTGATAGGCACCAATTTCTGTGAAGCTCTCTCCTGGGAGTGTGTTTCTTATGTCTCTGAGAGAAGAACTCAAGGTTCCTTAAGAGAAAGGTGTTCATAAGACTTTAGTGAAGCCTTCTAACCAAGGAATAGTATACCAGGTTTCACACCTGTTCAGTGGCTGGCAAATGAATTTCGTCTTGAGTTTCAATTCAAATATTTTTGTTATCAGGCAGCCTGACCTCACTGAAAAAGTGTTCTGAGTCTTCAAGACTGCATAGTAGGGGTATATACATGGAAGATGAAAAAGGGTATACAATTTACAGGTATAACAAGTAGCCACAAATATAATGGCTTAAAACAAAAGTGATTCTTCTTCCAGTCCTGGAGTTGAGAAATTTTAAAGTCAAGTCTGAGGTTTTAATAGGTTCACTGTGAAATCTTCAACTTCCCTTCATAATAAGGCAATGATTTTTAAACTGTAAACTTATGTTAATTGAAATTTTACACATGTAATCAATATGTCTTATTTCACCATCTAGGGATTCAAATTAGGGTCATCTCTCTTTTAGTATTCAAATGAATGATTTCAAACTCAATTTTGCTGTCATGAAAATGTGTCCCTGTTCTTGGACCTTCTCTCTCTTAATAAATTAAAAAATCCTGAAAGTGCATACTCAGCCCAATGCAAGTAAACCACATGGTGAAAGAATCAAAATAATCTAATAGATTTACCACAGCCAAGATTTCCATTGTGGTTGTTACTATGGCTACCCTATATACTATGTTACTAATGGGGATTGGACTCCCTCAGCACCATAACTGTCTGTGGGAAGGTCACAGTGGAACCTTTTGGCTAGTGATGAACTATGGCTGTGGGGAGCAAAGGAGACTTCTCCCATGGTGTAGGCAGAACTATGTTGATTGTGCCCCTGCTCTTATAACTGTACCATGAAATTTCTCTTTCATAATACAATCTGCAGCCATTTGACCAGGGAATTTGTTTCTACAATGTCTGCTGATGTGGCACAGGAGGGTTTTCCTGTCCCAGAAATAGATAACATCCAGAACTAGCCTCCTTTATAACATCAGAATCCTAGTCCACGAGATCAGGGAAAATCTTCCCTTGGTTCTGAGAGTCTATTTCATTCAGTGCATCTAAATAAATATTTCTTTAGAGGTGTTAGAACTAGAATAGGACAAAAATAAAAACATCACATACTAGAGGCATGGACAAGACTCATTTGTTTTGTTTTGTTTGCATGTTCTATCCTGTTTCCATCATGTGTTCTTTATTTGCCCAAGGTCAGCTTATAGTTCAGGGTATTTGATAAATCTAGAAGCCACAGAATCCCATCTAGAAGAATGGGGAAATGGTGAAAGAGAATAGCTTTCCCTTTAAGGATATTTTCTTTGCAGCCCTCTGTCCAAAATTTAGGTAGTCACATGGCCACATCTGTCTACAAGGGAGTGTAAGAAGTATCAATTATATTCCAGATGATCAAAAATCCTACTAAAATGGAAGAATGTTATTCCTAAGAAAAAACATGTAATAATCAGGAGGCTTCATTCCAAGGATGGCTCACTGTCTTATTATGTAGTCACCTGATTTTATGAGAGGAGAGCTGATTGATCTGGTGGAAGCAGCAGCAGTTTCCCAAAGCCCTGCTCTCTCAACCTTTGCTGTGGTTCTCAAAGCTGTGCTAAGACGTAAGGACTCTGGACCTCATTTTGAAAATCTCAGTACAAAGATGGCAACTTACAGTTGAGAACTACCTGAGTCCTACTTTAGAAAAATGTTTCCTTATTTTCCCTAATACACTTAGGAAAAATAAAAACAATAATATAGCAGCAATTCTAGCTTTTCCTTCCAGCTTTTCCTTCCTTGCAGAGGGTATCATTATTATTTAAAGGTATCTTCAAGAAAGAAAGGATTTCAGATATACCTGGAGTTCCTCTTATTCACCATTTAGGTTTATTCCCCACTTTCTAGTCCAACACTGCTTTCCTCAACCTATATTCATGACGTTGATGTGTATCCTACAAGGTCATTTTTTTCCCAGTTAACTAAATTCCATACTTTATTTTGATTTCCTTCCCTCTAACTTAATGTCCTTTTTTTGCTGTTGTTCTATAATCCCAAACAGGGATTCCTCATTTTATTTAGTAGTCATGACTCCTTTGGCTCCTCTGAGGTTTGACCAAATCTCACATTTTCCTTGCTTCTTCTGACCATCATAGCTTGGTTTTAGTGCTGATTTCCTGATGTCACATTAAGGGTATACTTTATCGACATGATTTATGACTGTTTATATTCATCTTAATCACCTGACTGAAGGGATGTTGGCCAGGTTTCTCAAACGTGCTTGCTCTTCTTTTTCCTCTTTGTCATGTACTTCGTGGAAGGAAATCTCTACACAGCTCACACAGAAGGAGGGGGAAATATGCTTTTACTGTTGAGAGCGGAATATCTATATTGATTACTTCTGCATGGGAGGTTATCTCTTCCCTCATTTATTCATTCTACTACTTATTTATGTCTGTGTAATTTCATGGGTATTTGTTTCATACATTTGTGTCCAATATTACATTATTTTGTGCTTAAATCATTTCTTCTTTGGCCATTGGGAATTCTTTCAGGTGGCTCCTATGTCTCTTTGACATGTTATTGTCTATTTTTTGAAAGTCTTTATTTTATGGTATTATAAGATGCTCCAGGCTCATCATCCCTCAATCCTAGAATCAGCCAATTCTCAAAAGAGTTTGGCTTTCTTTATTGGAGAACAGCATTAAGGACCAAGCTGTATGCACTAGTCCTGCTCACAATCTTTATGAACATATACCTGTATGTAAAGCTAGTAAAGCTAACAGCAATAAGACTGTAATTGTGACTTTTTAGCATGAAAGGAACAGGTGATACAATATTTAGAATGTGATCTTTAGGACAACCTGCCCTCTCCATCACCTGTGACAGCAGTCACTTACTGAAATGAGAACTTGAAAACTGAGCCAGAAGGACTTTTGAAGAAGTTGCTAAGGCGAAAGCAGACTTTGGGCTCCCCACTTCCAAATCCAGGTAGAAGTAAACACACAGAGAATGTATCCTAGTAGGAGAATGTATCCCAGATTCCTGAGGTCCACTGGCTCACTGAAATTCTGACCTGGTAGGGGACCATGCTAGAGAAAAACCTGAGAGACCCAAATGCTCTGTTTTTCTGGTCAAGTCTCATTTCCATTGTGGCTTATTTTCTGGTTGAGAAAATGGAGTCATTTAACAAGTAAATCAAAAAAGCTTGATTGAATAATACAATTTCTGTATTGATTGATTACAAAAATTTTCTTTTCAGATGTTCTGTTTATGTAAAAAATCATGACAAAGTTGTTTTGGGGATCTTTTTGGGTTTCTTTGATTTAAAGAAAAAATTTAGAGGTAATTTGCATGGTTTCTTTAATTCATACCTCTTTCAGTTTTGTTGGAGTTGTTTCCTCTTTGCATCAGTGACTCCTATTTAAACCCCATACAGTGGGAAGAATGATGTATTTAAAACAAGGTTGTGCCTGTGAGAACTGACATCAGTGTAGATTTGAAAAGAGTTAGTGGAGTTAAATATCAATATATGTATTTTTTGAAGCTGTGTTTAACACTGATTGTTTCAACGTTGTTTTTATAGTCACTTCTGAATGTTTTAATGAGCCTGTCTTTCATTTTTCTCAAAACTCCTTTTTCAGAACTTTTCTTTTCCATAAAGATTTTTCTAGCCACTTCCCTTAGTGACACCACAGGCAAGCCCAGTTGGACTTTCACAGCTAGTTCCGGAAGCAGCCCTCTACCTCAGAGCCCCATTGCTCTTCCTGGCTCCTGGGTGCTCTTCATCTAAAGAAAACCCTCTCCTGGCCTTCCTATCTCTTGCAGCCTGAGTCTCAGGTCATGCGCAATTTTTATTTCAACATGTCAATCATAGTGGCAGCTATGCCCTCTCATCATCTTATTTTCTAAAGCTCTCTCTGAAATTGAATCCATGAGACTTTTAAATAATCTAATTTATTGATTATGTGTTAGCAGTCTGTTTAATCATATTTGCATTCCTTTGGTTTCAGACTTTGCTCCAGAAGCACTGCCTTTTTTTTTTCCCCGCCTTGGGTTTTTCCTGACTGCCAAGAGTTCCTTCCCTGGTATATCAGGAAGCAATCGTCAATTAGGCTGCCCAAGAAAGACAGGGCTGTGTCACTTGTCATGTGCCACGGCTTTTGGACAGTTCTGTCTAAACACACATTACTAGCTAAGCCAGGCGAGTCAGAGATTAGAGTCAGAATAGGCCTGCCATTCCTTCAGACAGAGGTCCTGTTAGGTCATGATAAATAGCCACAAGATTTATGGTTTCCTAAGGAGGAAAACCATTTCCCTGGACTATTGCTCAGAGTGGTATCGGTATGCCAGACACTTTTTGCCTTACAAACATCATGACACAGGAACAAGATCACTCATCACATGTGTTGTTATGTTGCAGTGCAAAGAGTATGGGGTATTTTCGAAAAGGCAGTGGTAGTAAATGGGCCTGCTTTCCAGATTTTCTTTGCTTCATTGGGCTATTTGAATCTAGAAGTCTATTTTCAATTTAGTCTAAAATCTTCTAGTTTTTCTCTCTTGAATTACATTATTTACAAGCCTCTTGAAAGATTTTGTATTTTTATTTTGAAACCAGAGAGGCCAGGGTACATCTCTTTTCAATGAAAAGAGAAAGTACATCTCAGTGGAAGTCAAGATTTCTGCCCAGGTTACCAGAGTTGCAAGTATTGCTATAGTGCTTCCTATGTATGTTTGGGTATTTAAGCTTGCAGATTGACTCTTCTCTTCGATGAGGAGCTATTTATAATGAATGATATTAAATAATAAAAGGCAAATTAGGTAACTTGTTTTGAAGATAGCCGTTTAAAATTTGGATTACGGTACAATGTTAACAACAATTTTCAAGACTGATTTATCACTAAAATAATAACAAATTATAGACAAATAATAAGACTATATTTTCCTAGGATCATTACAAGGGAACAGTGAAGATTATAAAATCATTTGAATCAATATACTATACTCAAAACCCTTACTTTTCTCTACACATATGTAAGCATATGAGTTTTTTGAAATGTGAATTTGAGGCTGATTTTTTTTTCCTTCCAACCTGCTGCCTGACACTCTGTGAACAGGGCAGTGTGTCTGGTTCTGTGTCTAAAAATTCTGTAGTAAGAACATTCATCAGCAGTAGAGATTGAAGAAACAAGAATATTAAAAAAATTCAAAAAAAACCTTAGTATCAGGGTCCCTGATACATGAACTGAGTTCCCAGGCAATATCCTTTCATGATTTCTTTATTGATGCCCACAGCAGTGATTGATTTTACCCCAGTTCTGGTGTACATGAGCTATTATGAACTCAGCAACAAGTAAGGTTACTTGAATACAGTGTATTTTATTAATAAGATTAACTGGCATAAAATTTAATAATTGAGAAAGGATATCAGAAAAGAAGATAAACTAAGAGTTTTAATGAAGAACAGGTACTCATCCCCAAGGAAATCTCAATGTGAGCATGCATGGACATAACAGTAATGCAAAGAAAAGGAGAAAATGCAGCTGCTGTGCGTATTGGTGAGGGGAGCTTCTTCTCAGAACTGCACACTGCCTTCCAATTCTGTTCCCCTATTATCTCCAACTTGGAAAAACTCTGCTTTTGGAATTGAAATCCTTCATGCTTTGTTTTACCCTAAGGAGATGTGTTCAGTTTTTCTGGGAGTTTTTATTTTGCAAAAGCTAAATCTCTTTTGCTTTCATATAGGCAATGATGTACTTTAACAAACACAGGGCTGGCATTCCCAGCAACAGTTAGTCCAGCCTCTGCACTGCCCCATGGGGCACTGTGAAATGCCAGCTCACTCTTCACTGGCATCTGTATCTTCATTCACGTTTTATCTTTTCTAGCTTGTCCTTCCTTTTTATTTTTCTTACCATAAGCAATCATGTGTCAGCCTGAATTTCATTTGTTCCATGGAATTTTTCTTAAGAATTATAGTCCCTTTGCTCTTACTACTCTCCAGAGCTAATGGCATGGCTGACTCCTGATTGAGCCATTAGGTACATAGTACCTTCTCTCTTTCCCTCTCTCTTTCTTAATCTCTTCATTCTTTCTGTTTCGCTCTCTCATTCACTTCAGTCTGATCAGCTAGACTGTATGCTTGAGAAACCAGAGATTTTATTTATTAATTTTTTGGTTTTGGAGACAAAGTCTCACTATGTAGTTGAGACTGACCTGGAACTCACTACGTAGCCCAGACTGGTCTTGAACTCACGGTGATCCTCCTGCCTCAACCTCCTGAGTGCTGGAAGTATAAGTGTGTGCCACCACGCGGGTGAGAAACCAGAGATTTTAAGATTTCATCTTCCATGATCTTTTCATAGCTGCTAGCATGATTCTGAGCATGTTAGACTGTACAGGGTACTGCTTCTTTACTTCTGAGTTTAATAGTCTTGGGTAACCAGGAGAAGTTTCTTTTTATGGAGAAGGATCCCCTGAAGAATTTATGTGAAAATATTTTCTAATTATTTTGTTAATGGATTATAAGGGATGACTAGAACTTCTAAGGAAGATGCTACATGTTATTAACTGTCCACTTGTTGTGAATCAGTTGCAAAACTGCCTCAGACCAGTTATTTTAGATAAAATTATCCTAATATGACTGCTTCAGGAAAGTATTTGACAGTTCTGTCTTTCTAAAACCCCATGGGATAACTGCATTAGTCAGATCATCACTTTATAAATTGGTTTTCCATGTGTTAAAATCAGCTATACCTCATTTTAAAAATATGACTCAAAATCAGTCATAATGCTGTTTTCCCATTTGGCATATACGCTTATTATGTTAAACCATATTTCTGGGTTAAGGTGGATGAAGTGTTTCAGAGAGGTTCATCAATGGGCATTTTAGATTTTAATAACATTTTGGTATATGTATAAGAAAGATAGAATGAAAACGAAACATTGATTTTACTGGTTTGCATAACTTGGAAAACATGTTCATTTTTACCTTGATTTCACTGGCATTGTTGCTTTTCGATAAAGTACAGTCTTTAAAATATTGTGAGACAAATGAAAGAAAACTCTAAAGAATTTATTTACTTTTCAAATGTCGACGCAGTCACATGAAAATTGTGGACTTAATAGGAGATCAAAATCCAAAGAATAAATATTTTAAAGAACAAAATAAAAGATAGATAAAAGGAAAGAGGGAGACAGAGTTTTTTTGCAGATGGAAACAGGACCAAGAGATGAAGGGAGGGCAGAAGAAGGAGAGAGGAAGGGCATGAAGAAAGAATTGAGATGTGTTACATACATGTACCAAAGCCTCACGATAAATGTTTTCATTTTGTATTGCAAACATGTAACAATGTAAATAAAAAATTAAAAATAAATAAGAAAAAGAAGAGCACAACTTAAAGGAAACACAATTCAAACAAAGACTAGATGGTTGATGGAAACAGGACAGAAGATTTTTTCAGTGTTTATCAAATGAGATAGAAGTACGTTTCTACATGGAGCTGGCTCTAGTTGGTCTGTTGTTCTGGAGGATCCGCTTGTGGTGTGGCTCTGTTGTCTGCCCTAAATTGAACATTGCCTCCAGCTATCAATGAGCAAGCCATCCAACTGGCAGTGAGGCTAGAAGAAAGAAAATACAATTCCAAGTTCTTACAGTTGGTGTTACCACATTCTGGCTGTCCTATGAAACATGCCACAAATATTTGCTAATGAGATGCATTTGTTGTAAAAAAGCAGTTAGTATTTTCTTGTAGTTATAAGCTAAAGCAAATTCTCTGACACATCTATAAATAATCTTTGCTTTTACTCCTATGCTAAATTTTTCTTGAGAAAAAAAGAAAAGAGGTGGAGATGAAGAAGCGAGCTAGAACTGCGTCTATTTCAAGGCCCAATCTTGGGATTAGCTCATATTTGGGGCTACCTATCCTATTTTATCATAATGTCTATCACTTCTGTTTTATCTGAAAATATGGTATATTTCTACACTTAAAACCAAAATGTACTCACGAAAGTTGACAGTGCCTAAATTTCATCCTTAGATTTTTTTCCAATGGTCATACAATTGAGATGCTAAAAGAATATCCTTCAATCCTCTTAAGTATTTTTCTTATCTGTAAAAATGTGAGGAGTTGACCAAAGAACAAGGCACATGAGACAATGTATTTCACAAGTCTCTCCAGGCTGTAGAATTCAATGCCTATCTTGCTGGCAACCAGGGACTCAGGTTTAGTTGTTTGTTGGATCAAGAAAATCTCTATCTAATGAATTAAGTGCTTTTTTTCTCCAGCTGTAATGAAATTACTGGTAATGATAGAAGTCAATCCTTAGTGTGGATTCTAAACTTCCAGCTTCTCCAGGGAGAGGCCAGGTCTTATTCAAATAGAATCCTTTGTCCTGAAGACAGAGTGGCCAATGGAAAGGCGTGGTGAAGGTGTGATGAATTTGTTTGAAATAGCACGGTATCCTGGAAGAAGCCGGGGGAAGAAAATCAACAGAACTGTGTTCCGTCACTTACACGACCACCGTTACCATTGGACATTGGAGAAGTCTCAGTCTTCTCTAGAAATCAACTTCAAATTTTTCCTGTAGCTCTAAAATAAAGGTACTTGAAATACATGATTTATAAAATATAAAAATGTGCTTGCATTTTGCTTATCTTTGGTGATAGGTCACATCTACTTGTAATTTAAAAATTACCAATAACTCAACCTATCCTGTGTGATAAGTTCTTCCCCTATGGCAGACACTTTATTGAGGGCTGTACACACGTGAGCTCATGTGATTCTCCTATCGTATGTGTGGGCATAGGCTTTACCATTCCCTTTACACACACAAGGCTTCCTGGAGCTTTGAGCTCTGAACTGTTACTTCAAAGCCTGACTTCTCAGTATTGGTTCCAAACCAATTTATTGCATCAAAAATGTGAATTTTGTTCACCAACTAATAAAACATTGATTATTTTACATATAATTTCTATATTTTTATTCACACTTAAATAAACTTACTGTAGTTAGTATTACCAGAGTCTAATTGAATAGTGGTAAGTGGTCACAAACTGAGTGAAAACCTGGAAAATGAAGAAGAACAGAAGTAAGAGGCAGAGGATACTATGCCAAGGCACTTTATCAGTTACTTATTAATTCTATTGAAACATTCTTTATTATTAAAAAAATAATATCTAGGCATAAACAAAAAGTTAAAATATGATTATATAATTATTTAAAGCTTGTTTCCTTTCGCTGACTTTAGCAGATCAGAATAATTTTCTGTAACTCTGCTACTAAAGGGTTGCGATATTTTAGTAACTTTTTAAGCAAAGCAAAACATTGGTTTAGGCTGAAACAAGAACCCTTATCGTTCTCATTCCCTATGATCTCTCCATTAAGCACAATTGGATAATAATGTACTGTGACCATTGCTGTTCTCCATTTCCCTTTGCTTCACATCAAGACAGTAGCTCTCATGATTACAAATGTGTTCATTTGAAATCAGGAATGCCTCCAAATTACTAAAACTAACAGTTTCAAAGTTTACAGATCATTAATGTGACTTAAATTGATTTAGTGACTCAAATATTGCAATTATCCTCTACCAAAACCCTCAGTGGGGGATTTGAAAATATTGCAAAGTGCTGACTGAGATCTGGAATCCAGGGTAATCTTCTCCTCCCTCCCTCCCCCTGCCCCCTTCCCCAACTCCCTCCCTCTCCTCTTTCTGTTCTACCCTGGCTTCATTTTATCCCTTTCTGTGCCTCTTTTCCTCTCTTTTTCTCTCTTCTCCTTCCTTGGTTTCTTTCTATCTTTCAGTTGAACCAGACTCAGCATTATTTTCAACAATGGACTGCTCCGGTTGAAACATCTGAAGAAATTAAAACAATATTTCTGGTTAGAATTCTGTCTTAAAACAGGGCCCTTTGTATAATAACAAACATTCCTTCTAATGACAAACGTTCTGTATTAAATGTTTATTAAGTTACCGATAAGCCTTAAATCTTAATTTATGCATACAAAATCGAAATAATACAAAGGAGAACCAAAGGAATTTGGTTATGAGGATACATTTTAATTTGTAAAAACTCCTGAAAACTGGCCATTGTTTGAGTTAAAGGCTATTTTACTTACTATTGTATTGTGTGAGTAATTTAATGCATCAGTAATTTAGATACCTGGATTTCTCTAAGACTGTGGATTTGGAGAATTCTCATTATATATAAAAGCATCCTGCCGTGTTCTTTGCTTAGGGACTCCAACTTGTGTCTATAAACCTTTGCAGGGTTTTCGTGGTTCACTACAGGGGGCTGAAACAAGTAAGTAGATAGAGATGTTTTAAAATGAAAAGGAAGAAAAATTCATTTTGTCATAATTACAATTTTATAATAGTTCTGAAGAACAATGCTAATGATTCACACTGGCATTCGAGATGAATCGGGAATGTGTGTGTAGATGTGCATACATACAGGTATATGAAACCTTTATATTTTAAAGAATATTTAATAACAGCAGAGAGTGAACTGCAAAAATAAAAATATTAATACCAGGGCCAGGGATTTAGCTCAGTGGTGCCACCGCCTGCCTTGCATTTGCAAGGTCTTAAATTCAGTACCCAGTACCAAAAAACAAAAAAACAAACAAAAACATATCAAGCCCAGTGCTGAGTAAACTGATGCTTCTCCCACTCTCGCTGGTCTGGCACATTGTGGGAACACAGATCTATGACATAGAATGAAGCAACAGCACAACTGTACCCACAGAGATTCTCAAGGCATCATTAGGAAGGTAAACAGCCTTCCTCCGCCTCAGTGTTTTTCTTTGTTCTTCTTCTTTTAAGATTTAAATATCAGAACTCTCTTGATCCTGTTGAGAAACCCAACACAAAGGGAAGAAAAAGCAAAGTAGCAACTTTCAACACTGTGGAAAGAGTGTGGAGGTCTGGTTACTAAAGCTCTCTCCTATCCAAGTTTTCCTTCACAAGCATTTCTCTGCGGAGTATGTGGAATATGGAAATGTTGGTTAACACACCGAATGCCTTAGCTAAAATATCTGGGGAGGTTGTCATACTCTGGATTACATATTATCCACTCACATGTTCATTCTCCTTTGCTAGCTAATAATGAGCAGAGTTCTGAGTGGGTGAGGCAGAGAGAAGAGAGCTCTAAAGGGGAGATTGGGGAGAAAAAATAAAGCATAGTGGCCTGTGTCAGGGAGGACATAAAAGAGTTGTCAACAAGAGAAAATGAACATTTACAAAATATCCTTAGAGCACTGGCTTCTGGCAGGAGAAAATACACATAGGCTAAGGAGGAAAGTGTTTTGGAAAGAAAGTAGGTTATGAACGAAGAGTAGTATCTGTATTTATTTTAGGAAGTCTCTAGTCTTGCCAATCTGCTCTTGTATTTACTCTCCTTGTTGAGAAGCCTCATTAAAATTGAAGACCTTTTCAAAGCATATTTTGCCCAGATGATAGTCTAAGAAACTAGTAGAATGTTCCAGAAAGAAAGAAAAGCAATGGCCCCAAGTTCCCAATGTAGATCACAGCTGTGGACATTAGCTTTTTGGGTACCTTCAGTTTGGAGATCATCTCAAATGCACAATAATTAGTGTTTGATTTCTTTCTTGTGTTGTTATTTATCCCCAAGGATGCCTTGGAAACAAGAAAGGGTAGGATTGTCTTTAGTCTTAAATATCTGGGGGAATCCTCTCATTTTTCCTTAGCTCATTATATAAGTTAGATAAAAGCTCTGTAAAGTCACTTCTGTTTTTCAAATGTGATGGTAGAAAGAAATGCTGTATGTGTAAAGGAATGCAATTGAGCAATTCTGTAAGTCAGTAGCTGATTTGCTCACAGCTTGTGGATGAGTAAAATAATAGCAAAAATAGATTGAGAATCATAGTGATCCGGTTCCTTGTAAATCACCTACTAATTAATCTATATTTTCCCTTGTTGACTTTTCCTGCTTGTTCTACATATTGAGGAGTAAATCAACAATTTACAGGTTCCTCCATTTTCCTGAATGTATTTAACTTGAATGCTTCCCTATGTCATGCCCTCAGTAAAGGTTATAAGCAATTTTTACCTATAGTTGTTTTGGTGACTTGGTTTAAGACAAAAGGATCTCTGCTAACATTATTAACTTTTTTAAAAATATTTTTACGCTCCATTTTTTAAATTTTGTTTTTGGGTATACAAATATGTATCTATTAGACCATTTGATATTATTCTACAGATATTTAAATCCTTATGCCTTTTTTTTGGTGTTTCCTATAGATCAATATTTTCTATTTATCTCTTTCTTTTTCTTTGTTGTTTACATTTTGATCATAAACTAAGCAATGAAATTTTTACTTCAGGATTATGTATTTAATCCAATATTTCTATTAATTTATTTCTACAGTTTACATTTCTGTCCTGGGAATGACTATCTTTTTATTCTTTATGAGCATATGTTTCTTTATATCACTAAGCATACTTATAATAGACATTTCAAAATCCTTTGATAATTCATTCTGAGTCAAATCAAGTTTAGTTTTCATAATTTGTCAGTTGGGCGTGGGTAGCATTTGTTTCTTCATATTTGATGTGATCTTGAATTATATGATGGACATTATAAATGTTTGTTATAGAGACTATGGGTTCTGTGTATTCCCAAAGAATGTTTATTTTTTCTTATTGTAGGCTATTTGAACCCATAATGCAAAACTCTGTCCCCTGTTGTGTATGACAATTCAAGTTTCATTTCAATTCTTTTATCAATAATTAAACTGCTAAGTTGACTCTAAGCATGGGTTGAAGTGTCACTCAGAGATGTGGGCAAGGTTTATACAAAGGACTTGAGCTTCCTCTCTTGGGAATTCCAGTGATTGAATACGTTCCCTCATTCACACTGCAGTAGTATGACAGTTGCTCTGAACATTGTCCTCTGGTCTTTCAAGCAGTCTAGTACAAATGTTATATAGATGAATATTTTGAATCAAAATTTTAGCCAGTTCACATAATCTTGGCTGCAGTTTTCTTTCAGGAAGGAAAATTTTCCAAAAAACATCATATGTTAGTCCCTTCTCCCAAGTTAACTCCTATTAGGCATTTTCATGCTTACTCACTCTTGTGAGTTTTCATGTAGTTTTGATTTTTTCTAGAGCTTATGGTTGTTTTACCTTTTCATTTTCTATTTTCTTTAATATTCATACATTTAACACTTGCCATATCCTTCTATGTTTATGATGCAAAGTGGAGATTGCTTTATTTTTTTATTTAGTGAGCCTGCATCCCACCAAATAATCTAAACAGGTGATTATTTTTTCCCTATTGTTTGTAGTACAACTTTTACCACATAAAAATGGTCTGTCCCTTGAGTTTTTTTATTTTGTTATATGTGTCTGTCCTTATGAAAGTAAAAATTTTATTTATCTTCATGGTATGTCAGTATCTGTTTGGAAATGTCTCTTTGTCTTTTATTTTCATATTTTATTTAGTTATTTGTTTACATTTGTTTATATATGAATTATTGAATACATTTGTTTCATTCAAACATTTTGGTACATAGATATATTTATAATAGTAAATCATTACAGCCAAGAGTATGGAATATCTCTATGTATTCAAAATCTATTGTATATTCCTCTATGATTTAGAAAGTTTTAAACTTTGTGTATCCCTTTAATTTTTTTTTTTTTTTTTTTTTTTGTACTGGGAATTGAACTCGGGTCCTTGTGCTTGCAAGACAGGCTGCAGAACCACTGAGCTAAATCCCCAGCCCTCTGTTAAATCTTAAATTATAGTAGTTTTACATTATTATGAATAGTCTTTTATTTTTAAATTAATTATATTGGTGTACTTTAGATATGCATAATTATCACATCCATCATTGGGAATTTACTTATAAAAAATATATCTTGATTTTTCTTTTACCCTCATCCCCTCCCCTCACTTCAGCCACTTTTCCCCTCCTTATTTACAAAAGCTTTGTTTCTATTAATTATGTTGTTAATCACAGAAAAGGTTACTGGTGGTTTGGTGTATTTTTGACAGGAGTCAAACATGAAAAATAGATCCAACAGCTGCAAGAAGATGCAAAGAAGTCTAATCTTAGATTAACTGAAATTAGCAAAGAATTAGAAGATATTACAAATGGCATACGAAACCTGTTTAGAGAAAGAATAGCAGAAAAAAATTTCAAATATCATAAAAGGATTAAATTTACAGATAAATGAGGCACACAGAAAACCAATATCTTGACCAAACAACAACAACAACAAAAACCCTCTCCATGATACACTGTAGTCAAAATATTCGAAGCACAACACAGGGATAACATCATAAAAGATGTCAGACAAAAGTAATGAGTCACTTACAGGGTACTCATTAGAATTACAGCAGACTTCTCAACACAAACCTTATAGGCCAAAGTCATCTTTCAAAATTGATGGAGTAATAAAGTATTTCCATGACAAAGAGCACTTTAAGAAATTCATGAACACCAAACTAGCACTATGAAAAATTTAGAAGAATATTCTAGAAATGACAGTGAAGGAAAAATACCAAAAAGTCTAATAGAATGAATTCATCAGGAAGGATGAACAGTGAAGCACAAAGGCAAGGGTAGGGGGCGGCAAAATGAAAATAAGGCAATGACAGGATTATTTAACATCTTTCAGTATTAACTTTAAATCTGAATGGCTTCAACTACCCAATCAAAAAACACAGGTTGGATCAAGAAACACAATGCAATAATATACTGTATACAAGAAATACACTGAGCTGGGGATTTAGCTCAGTGGTTCTGCCACCTGCCTCCCAAGCACAAGGACTTGAGTTGATCCCTGGTACAAAAAAAGAAAGAGAAAGAAAGAAAGAAAAAGAAAGAAAGAAAGAAAGAAAGAAAGAAAGAAAGGAAGGAAGGAAGGAAAGAAGGAAGGAAGGAAGGAAGGAAGGAGAAATACATTGAAACCAAAAAGAAATTCATAGACTAAAAATCAAAGGGTGGAAAATAATATTGCTTGCAATGGGAACCCTTAAAAATCATGAGTAGAATGAGTAGGTATCCCATTTTCAGACACAGTGGACTTCAAGCCAAGATTGATCCTAAGTGGCAAAGAAAGTGGCTACATATTGGTTATAGGAACTTAACTGATATCAACAGAGTGCTCCATCCAACAACAGAATACATAAGTTCAGTACCACATGAGACTTTCTCCAGAATAAATCACGATAGCCCATAAAGCATACATAAGTATATGCAAAAGAATCAAAATGATCCCATGCATATAGTCACATTATAGTGCAGTAAAACTGGAAATCAATGCAAAAGAAATCACAAAAATTATGTAAATACATGGAAATTAAACAATACTCTCTTGAAGAATCAATGGATCACAGAAGAAATTAGTCCTTATGGATACTCAAAATTTTGCATCTTAGACCAGGTTGGCTTCTCAGCACTTTTGACTTAAATTTTATATTCTTTTAGACCCGCTAGTGTAGCCATTTCTGTAAGGAATCTGGTTTCTTTTGGTGTGACAAGGTTTGCAAGATCACCTTCCAAGTATTAGAGAGCCTCACTGATAACTATCAGTGTTTACTCTACAGAATCCCCATGCCATACAGGAAAGACTCACAGTTTTTGAGAATGTTACACCAGCAGAAACATTGTAAGCTTGGACTAAATGTGGCGGAAAGAAGGCAACTGAAAGAACACTGTTGAACTCCCTAAGTCACACAGGAAGAAAACAGGCTGAATAACTACTTCTTCCCAAACATGAGCACCTTTCAAGACAATGGAAGGACAAGTAGCAGAGTAGAGATGTGAACTACAGTGGATCATTCCTTCCATTTGAAAACTAAAAGAATTTGTCCAGACGAATTTAAAAATTGCTTGGGAATGGTGATACTTCCTCTGTCTTACTTTCTTCCTTGGAATGAAAATATCTATAAATATTATCTAATGCTTATGCCTCCATTAAATTTTGAGAAAAGATAACTTGTTTCTTGAGTTTCATAGGCTTACAGATGGGCAGGAAGATTAACCGGAAGGATCAGACGCAAAATCTTGCCCACACTGATTTAAATGACTAAGGTAATGAGATTTTAAATTTGAACTGATGACACTTAGAAGAGTTTTTTTAGTTTTGAATTAATGTATGATGGGTCAAGACTTTTGGTGATCTTAGGAGCCCTCATACACATCTAGATGTTAATCCTTGAAACCTATGAATAACTATGGTATGTGGTTAAAAGATAATTTTGTAGATATTGTAAGTAAAGACATAGTAAGTAATGCTTCATTAGATGGTGAAATTTTCTTGGATTGTAATCTGGGTTCCATGCAATCAAAACAGTCTTTAAAAGAGGGAGATAAGAGAAACAGAATTACTAGTCAGAAATGTTATCATAAAAGCGAAGGTTGGGCTGATACAAAGAATGAACCATAAACATGTGCATGATGGTAGCCGCTAAAAGACAGAAAAGACAAGGAAATGGATGATTCCCCAGAAGGTCCACAAGGACCAGGCCTTCCTGACACTCTGAATGTGGCTTGGTCCATCACCAGATCAGAAGGAATTTGTTCTATTTTAGACCACCAAATCTGTTGCATCTGGTTTTAGCAGCAAAAGGGATCTGATACTTTGGTGATACTGGTCATTGTTTCTAGGACTTTTTAAGGATAGAACAAAAAAATATATATATTTTTTATAAAAACTCTTTGTTTTTACTATTAGTTTCAAAGCAAGATTAGAATTACAGAGAATTATTTGCCTTCAACTTATAATTTATATCAGTAGCAATTGTTCTTTGTCTATGAGGAAAAACTGAGTCCTCAGTAACAGAAATTTATTTATTCTATCACAGATTAGAAATCATTGATTTGTATTAGCACGCTAATACCACCAAAAATTTGATTACAAAAACTGCTTTATTTTTAGATTATATACCACTGAGAATGTAAAATCAAATTGCTATGTCTTGAAGTCATTTAGAATAGATGTTCTCTGTGTGATTATGCCACCCACTGGAGATCAAATTAGTTTCATGTTTAGATTTTAATGATTAGGTCTTTTTGATTGAATTTTGTTTTATAATCATGTAAAATATTTTATGGTTCAAACATTAAATCTCCAAATTTAAAAAGTTTGGCTTCTACTCCTGTCATTTCCAATATTTCCTTTATTCTTCATGAGTACATACCTTTTTAAATCACTGGACTAATATTATTGATTTATTTTAAAGAATAACTTGGGGAAAATGTTCTTTACAATTCATAATATTAATAAATATCAGAGGTCATGAGAATTTGAAAGCATTTTAAAAATATACAAGAAAAATTTATGGAATACCCTGGGCTCATCATCTATCTTACAATTATTAATTAATGGTTCCTTTTTTTCCCCTTTTCGTTTTTCCTCTTCTTTTATTCTTTTGAAACAAAATTTCAAATACTATAATACTTTATCTGTAAACTTAGTATTTCCAAAAGTTAAGAAGTGTCAAAAAATAAACATGACTATCCAGTCATTTATTCCTTAATATCACCAGATACAGAGATAAAATTTGCATTCCAGAATTCATTTTTGTGATTTTTCTTTTCTGAATTAGAACTCAAGCAAATTCCACTTATGGAAAATTTTTGTTTAAAAATAATTTCCTTTTTGATCTCTAAGTTCCCTTTCCAAAGTTTCTTCTTTCTTTGCAATTTATTTTATTTACTGCTATTGAGAAAGCCACATTACTTATTCTGTAGACCCTCAAATGTTTGGTGTCTTACAGATTTGAGTCCTTGTGATGTAATTTAACGTATTTCTCAGTGAATTCTCTGTAAATTGGTGCTTTGATCTAGAGTTTTATGAGACTTATTTAATAATAGTGCTTTGTTTTTCAATCAAGAGACGCATGCTACATGGTCCCTTCACCTATCTTTGTGATGGTCTGTTCCTAGATTCACTGACACACGAGGGCTTGAAATCAGTCCTATGCATGCTTCAGTTTTAACTGGAATTCTTCCATACAGCTCAACCTCTTGTATTCTGTTTGACTCCACAATGATAACTCACATGAAGAAATGTGGGATAAATGTTTGATTGTGTTTTATTTACACATTTTTAAGTTAACAAAATAATTCTTGACATCCTCAAATAGCACTTCTACTTTTTTATCTCTATTATTTTTCCTTTAAAAAAGTCATTATAAACTCCTGAATTTAAACATATTTGGTGAATTTACATCCACTGAAATTATTTACATTATTGGTACTCCATTTGTTCCATCCTTGGACACTGTAGACCCCAGATCATTTTGAAAAAGTTATAGTAGCTTGTGATAGTGTTTTCCCTTTTGGCCTGATAGTTCATGCTCATCTTGTACATTTCTTGTCCTAAATTTGTATCAGTCATTGCTCCAAGGAGCCTTGTCTTTGTTTTTGTATTTTGTTTTAGTTTTTAAGAGTAAAAGCTATTTCCATGCAGTAGTCTGAATGTTAGGAGAGTGAATTATTTATTACTATATTGAATGTTATCTTGGGCTTTCTCCATAATACTATTAAATCAATTGTTATTATTAGAATTCAAGACTAGATAGATCATTGCTTTTTATTAAAATTTTTATATCAAATCTGTAGTTCTCTTTCTTAAAAAACAATCAGAGTTACCAATAACACTGGGCCTGATAGAATTAGTCTTTCAAATGACTCACTTGCTAGATCCCACATTGCAGAACAAGAATATTGAAACAAGATGATTATTAAAACAGCTTATAATTTTTTTTCAATTTTCATCCTTATTCTTTATTCATTATGAATATGTCATCAAATTATTATGCTTTAAATTATCTTGATGTAGTTTCTCTATGTGTGGTCATGCTATTGGGTGATTCATTTCGTTTTTAAAAATAATCAGTAGATTTAATTTTTAGTACATTATTAGATGTGCAAAGTAATTTAGTAAATGCTAGAGAGTTCTGAATACCCAACCAGCCAGTCTTCAGCAGAAGCACTGAATTAACATCTTGCATTGTTGTGGCACATTTGTTAAAATTATGAACCGATACTGACACAGTATTTTTAACTACGCCATTGAATGTCAAGAGTCACTATGTGGCCTGCACTTTCTGTGGATTTAGGCACCTGCATGGTGATTGGTATCCACCATTGTAGTTTCATACAGCACAGTTGCACAACCTAAGAGCACCCTATGCTTCATTCAAGCATCTCCCACCCTGTCTCTTCCCTAAACCCTGATAACATACATGTTTTTTCTGTCTCTCTAACTTTTCCTCCTCCAAAGTGCCATGTTGTTAGAATCATACAATATATAGTTTTTAAGATTGGCTTATTTCATTTAGCAATACCCATTTTATGCTCGTCCATGTTTTATTATCCCATTAGAGTACATTTATTTTCACCACTAAATCAGGCTACGTTGTATGACTAACCCACAATTTGTTGGTCCACAAACCCAGTGAAGGTTGTAATGGTTGCTTTGCTTTGGGACAATGACTAAAATTAACATAATCATTAGTATGCCGGATTTTTCTGTGAAGGCAACTTCTCAACCCCAAATATACCCAGGAGTACTATTCCCGGACTTTATAGTAAGATTATGTTTAGTTAGTGTATTTGAAAGGGATAAAGACTGCCCAGGTTCCTCTTTTTGTATATGATTGTCTAATTATGACAATGCCATTTATTGAAAAGTATATTCTTCTCATTGGCAATTTCAGTTGCTTTTGCTCCATTGTCAAAGATCATTTGGGTGTGATTATGTGAGAATAGTTATCTCTACCCCTCCGTCCTGTTGCCTCTATTACCTTGTACTTAACCTTTCACTAAAATTATATGCCAGCCTACTTTTGAAAATAAAAAAAAGCATGTTTTCTATATTCCTCCCCCTCTCCCTCTTCCTCTTCTTTCCCCTCTTCTTCCTCCTCCTCCCCCTTTTTCTTCCTCTTCGTCCTCCCCTCCTTTCTTCTTCCTCCTCCTCCTCTTCTTCTTTTATCCTCCTCCTCGTCCTCCTCCTCCTTCTTCTCCCTGACTCAGGGTCTCATTATGTAGTTCATTATTATGTAGTTTAAGCTAATCTTGAGCTCACTACATAGCCCAGGCTGGCCTTGAGCTTGCAGCAGTCCCTTACCTCAGCCTCCTAAATGCTGGGATTACAGTTGTTTGCCACCACACCCAACTCTACACTTATTCTTGTTTGGTTACATTGATCAGTAAATCCAGAACAATGTGCAATTTTAACATCAGGGGAGTGAGTGGACAGACATTTGCTATCCTGAGTTTGCAAGAGAGCCTCCAAGGTTTTCTGCTTAAGTGAAACCACCTTTTGGATGAATGGGTAATAGACAGATACATAGCTACATAAAATCATTTTAAGAACATTTCCACCAATTTGGATTTTTTGAGTTTTTAAGAAATGAATGGAAGTTGAATTTTGCCAAGTGCCTTTCCTATGTCTATGAGATACTATGTTTCTCCCTAAATTGATTGCAGTGATAAATTATATTTGTATGCAGTAGTGTTGAAGCACACATATCCTTTGAGTTAATCCTGCTCAGTCATTATCATCTGGCTTTAATGTGCTGTTGGATTCTGTTTGCTAAAATATAAGTTGTATAAAATTCTACAGCATTATTTATAAGTTAAATCTGTTCGTACTTTTATGGGACAATACTTGCCAGATTTTGTTGTAATTGTTTCATAAAAGCAGAGTTAGAACTCTCCTGTGCAACCTACTGAGTCTAGTGTTTTTGTGTGAGGATCTGTTTGCCTGCTGTTTTTATGTCTTCTACAAAAAATGATTTGTTTGGACTATCTCTTGACTATAGCTATTTTTGGTAAGTGGTAGCTTTCTAAAATATTTATTTCATTTTAATTTCTTAATTATCTATCATCTTCCTTCCAAATCTTTTCTAATGTATTTTTTCCTCCCCTTCTGCTTTTTCTAGAATTTCAGTTTCAGTCTATTTTGGATGTATTTTCATTTATGTTGACCTTTCTTTCTTAGATAGTAGTATATTTTTAAGTTATCTGATTACTTTCTAGATCACTTCAGTTTTCCTCCTGAATTATTACTATTATTACTTGAATACTTTGTCTGAAGAGTGAATTGAAGGTGAGGTCTTGTAAATTTGAGGATTTTTTTAAAAATCAGATTTAAATTATATACTAGTGAACAAAACAATTCTACAATCACAGTCATATTCCCATTAAACATTAGAAACAATGCATATTGGATTTTTGCTCCTTTCTTTTCAGTGCAGTTCCCATATACTTTCAATATATCTACTTGCTTATTTGTACTGTCTATTCCAGTAGTTTTTCTATTCATTTCAAGAGTAACTGGTTATCTCATCCCACCCATAAAAGCTGTTTTAAGGATATCAATGCCCATGGACCTTGACAGTCACTGTTGATTTCTAAGTCTAGGGAGCCAAAAAATGGTGATTCCAAGGAAATGAGAACTCAGACAAGAAGCAAGAGGACAGCTTGACTCATCTTCACCAACCTGCCCATTGTTACTGCTGCCCAGATGTGTCTGTCCGTCAGGGGATGGCCTAGCCTCCCAGACCAATTCTCAACAAGCTTTCAGATCTCTGATTTTTTTTTTAATGAGATTTGTTATTTCTTCAGATCAGTGCTACTATTCCTTCCACAATTTCTCCAGAAGGGTTTACGTTTGGTGAAAAACCAGTAGACTACATTTTGCAAAAGAGCTGTATGAGCTTTTTATCAGGAAACAATATTTATAGGCTCAAAAATCATACATTTTTGTAATCAAGGAAAGTCTCAGTGATCAATCTGAGATGAGTCTATCACAGAATAGAAATCAGGGTAAGAAAAATAATATGGTATATCATTTCATTTTTCCTCTTAACATTACCTTCATATTTTATTTTCTTCTACATTACCTGAGTAGGTAGCATTCATTCTCACAATGCCAGATTAGGCATTGGTGTTCATTTTGGCTGTGTCTATGCAACCAAAGCCAAACAGGGAACTCTTGTCACCAATGCACTAGGGAAAGTCAATGTCAGTAGATCAGGGAAAATAGTCTTTGCATTTGTCTAAATTTTCAGCTCATTAAAGACAATTCAGGTCACTGCTTTTGCTGGTGGTGCATTATGGCTCAGAAGTGAGATAAGAATACACTGGCGTGGATCCAACAAGCAGATGAGGGAGGCCTCTTACTGAATAGCATGCTCTGAACAGCTTCTAAATCACCCCTCCTCGCCAAAGCACTTCCACACCTCCTCTGGTCTTTCCAATTCAGCTTTCCACTCTTCATCCTAGTTTCCAATTTCTCTTATTTATAATTCTTTTGAGGTAAGCAAAAGACAAGATTACTTCTACATTGCCCCAATAAAAATCCCTTCAGACACTAGTGAGCATTCCACTTCCACAAGGGACGTCATTATCTTGCTCCGCATAGGTGCTTTCCCCTCCTATGCTCCTCAGATCTGTGCCTGCCGCTACCAAACATGCAGTCTCATAGTGCTCTATGGATTCTTCATTGTCCTCACCAACTCGGTCTATGCCTGTTAGTTTTAACATGGAAATTTTTCTAGAATCCACACAATTTTACTTCTGCTGCCACTATCTGAGGCTTTTCTCATTGGATATGTCCCACCAGTGTTTACACTAATACATTTATTTGCAGTCTTCTCTTTCTCTAGTCTCACCATGTCAACTGAACTATTTGACCATGTCAGTACTTTGTCAAAAGTAGTTTGCAAATGTTTTCCTTTACTAAAACATATCCAAGAAACAACACACCTCCATTAGTAGTAGCAATTAAAGAAGTTGATCTAATGATCTCATCTTATGCCAAAAGAGGTAGGCAAGGACACAAATGTAGATCTTTACCTGCATCTCTAGAATGAGGAGGGCATTCTTGAACTTGGTAGTTGTTCATGAAATATTTCTTGAATAAAAAAATTAATGTGAAATGGAAAAGGTAAACATCATAGTAAGGAGAAGTTTAAGACAGGTTGATAGCACTTTCTTTGAATGGAGAGAAAACTAGGATCTATACAAGTTTATTGTGTGTATGTGTGCCCACTCACACATATGTGCAAACATATGTGTTCTTCATAAGGTAAGACCATTATTAATAATTGTTGAATAGAAAAAAAATATTTAATGATAAAATTGTAATTTAGATTTGCTTTGGTCAATTGAGTTTCTTGCCTGAATTTTGGAGATTCTTATTAATAAGCTCAACCTAAATTGAAAGGACAATTTAATACAACTGTTTACCAATATATTGTTTGTGCAATGCTTTAAAAAGGCTTTTATCTATAATGTAGTAATTTTCTGTGACTGCTTAGTAAACCATAAACTTAACTGGTATAAAACAACAAAACCATAGTGTTTTGCAAGTATGAGGTCTGATGTAGCTTTCACTGGGCCATAATAAATTATAGCAGATCTCTGTACCTTCTAGAGTCTCCATGGAAGACTTTCCCCTCATTCCTTTTACAACTTGGAGAGAATTCCCACATTTCTTGACTCGGGGTCCTGGATTGCCTTCAAAGTGAGCAATTGTAGGTTGTCTTTTTATTCTGCATTACTCTTTTTTTCTCTGATTGAGTTTATTGGTACATTTTAGGTACACAGTACAGTTACATTAATTCTTGGGATCTTGTACCTTTACATGACAGGTCTTGGTTCTCATTTTTTCCCCTTGTCCCTGACTTCCCTTCACACCCTCCTTCTCTTCCCATTTACAAACACTTTATTTCCATTTTTTCATTTTCTCATATATTTTTCCCTTATTACCTTTCCCCTACCCTTCCCACTTTCCCTACACCTTTAGCCTTTTTCTTCCTATTTTACATTGTCTATTATACCATTAGGATCTTATGTACTATTATAGTTTTTCACACCAGAGAAACTATTCAGTATTTACACACGTGGCTTATATATTTCACTTAGGAGTATATATGTGTCCATTTTCCTGTGAATGAATCTAATTTCTCATTCTTTATGGCTGAGTAGTATTCCATTTCGTAGAAAAAACACATCTTCTTTATCCAGTCTCCAACTGATGGGCAAATGGGCTGTTTCCAAGTTTTAGCTATTACAAACGGTGCCACTATAAACATAGGTGCACATATATCACTGTGATATGATTCTTTTAGTTCTTTTGGAAAGATACCCAGCAGAGGAATGGCTGGGTCAAATGGAACCTCTAGTCCCAGCTCTTTGAGGTATCTCCATATTGATTTCCATAGTGGTTGCACCAGTCTGCACTCCCACTAAACATGAAGAAGGGTTCCTTTCTCCCCACAATCCTGCCAACATTTGTTATTGGTTGATTTCTTCATAGCAACCATTGTTTGTGGGGTGAGGTGGAATCTCAGTGTTGTTTTCATGTGCATCTCTCCAATGACGAGGAATGTGGAACATTTTTTCATGTATTTACTTGCTGCTTTTATTTCTTTGAGAAATGTCTGTTCATTTCAGATGCCCATTATTGAGTTGGGTCTTTATATTTGGGGGGGCTGATTGTTTTGAGTTCTTCATATATTCTTGATAATAGTCCTTTGTCTGAGGAGCAGCTGGTAAAATTTTTTTTCCCACATTGTAGGTTGTCTTTTAGTTCTGTTGATGGTTTCTTTTGCAGTGCAAAAGCTTTTTTAAAAGATGAGATCCCAGTTGTTGATTCTTTCTGCTAGTTCCCATGCTACTGAGGATTTGTTCATAAAGTTTTTTCCTATGGCAGTGTCTTCAAGAGTTCTGCCTATTATCTTCCAGCAAATTTAATGCTCTTTTTTAATATTTACATCTTTAATCCATTTGGATTTTAGTTTAGTGCATGATGAAAGATAAGGGTCTAGTTTTAATCGTTGGCAGGTTGAAATCCAGTTTTTCCAACAGCATTTATTAAAGAAACTTGCATCACTCTTGATATTGATCTCCTGCCTTCCTTTTTCTCCTGAAGATCTTTGTGATTCCATGGGGCTAGCTGGATGATTCAAGATGAACTCTCCATCCTAAATCAATTGATCAGCAGCTATAATTACACCTGCAATTCTAGTTCCCTATTTTTCATGTAACATATTCTCAGACTTCTGAGATTAGTGAACATCTCAAGGGAAAGTAATTATTTTGTCTGCTACGTGTATATGTCATCTTCTTCTTCTATGTTTCTCCTCTTCCTCTTCCCCTTTCCCTATCCCCTCCCCTACCTGTTCCCCTTCCTCTCCTCCCCCTCCTCCTCCTCCTCCTTTGCCACCTCCTTATTTTATTTATTCTTTCTGGTTTTATGAGACATGGCCTCTCTATGTATCTCAGGTTTGCCTTGAACTCTCTACGTAGCCCAGGCAATCTCCTGCTCAGCTTCACAATTGCTGAGTTTACGGGAATGCACAATCATGCCCCAAAGTTACTGTTCTAATTGTCCAATAGGAAGATCCCCAGCTGGAGAGGTCTAAATAGCGAAAAGTGCTAACTCAGTTCCACTTCATTATTCTATCACTATTAAAAGTATATAACACTAAGATAGAAGAGTGAGGCACTCACGTAGTAGGATATAAGAATCTGAAAATAGATCTATGTAGTTTTGAGAATTTAATATAGCCGGTTTTCAGAATTCACATGGCACACTTTTTGGACCTTATTTATGAACATCCTCAAATTACTCTATCTAAACTAAATTTTGGATTTTATATAAATAATGCCAATTATTAATTCGGCTGATCTTTTAGGAACATCGTCATCAGGTTTCCTTTTGGAAAATTAAAAAAAAATGTGCCCTTAGGCCATCACATGAGGTAAAAATAGAAAAATAGAAATGCTAATATTATGACCACGTATTTGAAGTAATTGAAGAAGCTGTAATTGAACAGGCCAGAGCACAGAAATGGATTTTTAAAAATTGTTAAAATTATGGGTTATGTATAAAATATTTTACTTCCATTTTTTCATATAGCTTTTTATTGAAATACTTTTTATACACCATGTTAATTTCCAAATTGATGTAGTGGGGGAAAAGGAAGATAACTGTATGAAACTATATGGTACTAGAAGAAAATATGAGGAAATTTCTTTATGTAGAATTTGGAAAAATGTCCCCAAAATTGATTAAAAAATCTAAAAGCAATAAAGGAAAAGAGCAATAAATTTAATTTTGTAAAACTTTAAAAACGTATAAAAGTGTCAAGGCTAATTAAACTAAAAAGACAAATTATCAACTGGGAAAATATTTGGACTTCAACAAAGGCTCCTGTAAATAATGCCTAAAATATAAAGAGCTTCTGGAAAAAAAAAGATGTTAGTGATAACAGTTAAAAGAAATAGAAATTAGAATAGCTTTTAACCACATGAAAATATACTCATTTATAGCAATATAAATATAAATTTAAAATGTGTTTAGAAATATTCTTCCCATCAGATAGGGAAGAAATTCAGGGGACTATGTTGTATTCTGTTTTAAAAGGTTTTGGGCAAATAGACACTTTTATATATTGCTGGTTAGAATTAAAGGCTACAGCCTCTGTGGAAGGGGATTTTGTAATATCTAGCAAAACTACGAGTACCATTTGATCCTGTAACTACATGCATAGGAATCTATTACCAATAAATTCTGGTGAACATTTGAAAAGATGCCTAAGTCTCTTGTAGTACCAGGGGTAATAGAAAAGACTAGAAACCAAAAGTTCATTGGTAGGAAGATATTTGGAAAGGATAATGTTGAATAAATCATTGAAGATCTACACAATGGAGTAATATAAAAGAGAACGAGAAATGCATTTCTATAAACTTTTTGCATAATCTCCAGGCTATGTTGATAAGGGCAAACAAATAAATTGGTAAAATGCAGAAATATTAACTTAAAGAATAAGGATATAATTATTAACAAAACAAAAAAAATGATGTCATAGGGTGGAGGAAACAACTAAATCTCCAAAATTTCCTGTTTTGAATATTTGGCTTTAATATCTTAAATTTTTCACATTATTATAAAAGAAAATTACATTTAAAAGCAAGATCTTAAAATCTAAGGTAAAATGGAACAGTTAAATCTAAATCTACATCCAAAGCTGTATCTTAAAAGCTGAACAAAAATGGAATAACTAAATCTAAGTCTATATCCATTTGACCTAATCTCGTAGCAAGAACTATTCCAAGTTACTTTAAAACTCAGTAATTTAAAGGATAAATTACTAGTGCAATATGGAGTCCAGAAAGAACTGCAAAATAATTAAGCTATTTTCAATCATCACATTGCTAGTAGTGCAGATGATATAATCATCCTGAGATTCTTTGTATGTGATGTGGACAATGCAAATAAATCATTTCCATTATATCATTGGATACCATGACTTTTAGCATGGCAAAGAGGAAAAAACAAATATAGGCCTATAACTGAATTTGAAATGGAATGTCAATCTGACCTATCAAAATATCTTTTAATGAAATAGAGATACTTAATTGTTCCTCTGAAAAAGGCACGAAGTTCTATCAACACTCATATTAAATTTTAAAAATACCATTTTCTACTAAATGAAATTGGGGTTTTCGAGAAATGACTGGATTCTGGGTCTGACTTTAAAAATGAACAAGTTGAACATGGAACATTTTGTGCTTGATAGAAAGACTATTCAAAATGACTCAGTATTTAACTTGAATTAGTTACTGCTGTGGTAATATGACACAACCCATTGGAAGAAACACATTCAAATATTAAAAAATTAGAAATCATGATTATGTCTGGATGCTAGAGAATAGTTGATTATTTGAAAAAAACTCGTAAAGAGAAAGATCCAAATATTTACCCTGGCTTTCCCATGTGATCAATACTTTACAACTTTCAAATAATCGATGAAGCTAAGTTTCCTTGTAGATATATTTCAGCTCATAAGCAAAATAGATAGTAGTGTTAGTATGTTTCCAGTATTAAATTAGTGGATCCTGGTGATAATTATCAATAAATAAAAATAATAGATAGTATTAATCCCCAGATACAAATAAACAAAATCAACTAAGAAATAGTTAAGCTACAAAATAATTATAACAATGTAAGTCTTATCTTTCTCCTATATCTCATAGGGAGACAATTAAATTCTGACTGTGGGAAGGTTCTATATGGCAAAGAGCTAATCTCTTCAACAACATTAGTAATAAAAAATGCAAAGATTTAAAACTCAGGATGGTAGAAGAGAGAATATAACAGAGACAGAATATACCACAATGTATGCACTTTATTTGAATTACAAATCAAGTATGCAAATGTTTAAAAAGAGAAAACGACAATTTGGAATCAGTGAACACTAAGGAACATGTGAAGAAATTTTGAAAATGTGTTACATTTAGGTGATGATGTTTGTGTTTTATATTAAACGCAGAATCTTATTTAAGAGTTTAAACATTGTTGAAGTTGGGTGGTGATATATCATGATTATGATAGTCTCTCCGCTTCTGTTTTTAAAATTGTGTAATAAAAAGTTAAAAATGTTTCCATTAATTCAAATTTGTGTAGTTACTAATAGAAACAATGAGAACTCCTTTGTCAAAAGATTTTTGATGTTCAACTTTTCTTGATTAATATTTCAAGGAATTTAATAAGATACCATTTAAAACAGAAACTCAATTACCTGCTCAAGCTTAACTCTGGCAAATTTTCTTCCCAATCAATTTCTTCTGCTTTATAAATGTCATTTCAAGTAAACTAGGAGAACTGAAACTGGAGCTGAGAGATAAGACATAAACTCAGAAGTTTATTTTATGTTTTAATTTCATACCTAATCTATACTTTTCATAATTGCATATTCATTGTCTATCAAATAAAGCTTTAAAAGCTAGACATACTTATGATATTTAGAGATGTCACTATTTTAATCTCTGTTAAGGTATCTTCTCCTTTTTCTCAGTCCTGTGTTACCCCATTGAGTAGAACAATTTTTATGTACAGTGAAGCTGGAAAATCATGCCAGTGAGTAAGGAATTATGATTTTGCTTTTGCATTTTAATTGGATAACCATTTGGGAAAAGAAGCAAATTATATCCTTATTTCATACTTACCAAAATTGATTCTATATGGATTTTATTTTTAAGTATTAATAATGAAACCATTAAAGTAACACAACATAAATTATTGATAACTGTTTATATAACTGTCTTAATCTATTTTCTGTTGTTATAAGTTAATACCCCACATTGGGTACTTTATAAGGAAAAAAAGTTTATTGTATCCAATGTTGTGAAAGCTGGGAATTCGAGATGAGGTGCCACATTCTGTGAGGTCTTTTTTTTTTTTTTTTGGTACTGGAGATCAAACTCTGACTTGCAGGTAGCAGAACCACAGAGCTAAATCGCTCTTGAGGGGGATTCAGCAGGTTCAAGGCAGTGAAGCAGGGCAGGACATGGAGAGAAAAATGAGCATCCGAGCTTGAGTCTCTCCATGTTTTATAAAGCCTCAGTTCCACTGGATTAGAAACCTACCTTTCTGGCGTCATTTAATTTTAATTAACTCCTAAAAGTCTCACCTTTAAATAGTATAGCCCAATATTCTATGTTTTTAATAAGTTATGAGGGGATTAAACTTCAACTTGACTTTTAGTGAGGACATTCAAGCATAGCAGTAAACTGCACTGAGGAATAACTTCCTTTTGGGATGTCAAGGTAGACACTACACAAAAATATTGATAGATTGAACCCATAAAACTAAGAAGATCACAAGATTACCTTCTTCCTCATTAATGATCAACTGGTAAATGTTTAAAATTATATAAAAATATAAAATAAGTTTTCTTGCTGGTAGTGGGGGTTCTGGGAAATGAATCCAGGGTCTTTGGACTGAACTTCACACCATTTTTAAAGAATTTTGAGATAAGTTCTTGCTAAATTGTGCAGATTGGGCTTGAATTTGTAATCCTCCTTCTATAGCCACCCAGACTGGAGGGATTACAGGCACATGTTCACCATGCCTGGCTAGAGTTAATATTTTTAATATATTAAGGGCATTTAACTTATGAATAGATGAGAAAACTATCTTTCTAAGAGAAAAATGGACTGAAAGCAGGAATAAATGATGCACAAAACATATGAATAATCAATACAGATGTGGATAAAATTCATACATGTTTACTACTAGTAAAATAAATGCAAATTAACATGAAGATAAGATGACATTTCCTCATTCACTGAAGCGACAAAGATTAGGTTGGTGTGTGGTATTAGGAACTCTAGTACTATACCATTGGGAGAAGCAGAAATTGACACAACTTCTCTTAAGGCAACTTGACAGGATAAAATTCGTAACATGTACATAATCTTACACCTGGAAATTATTTTCCTCTGGTTTATTTTTTTAAATAACAAAACAAGTACGGAAAAGACGGTATAAATGTTTGTTTTATCATTATTTAGAATAGAAAAATCCATAGGCAATTTTAAAAATCCAAGGATAGAGGATTTATTCAACTTTTGTAACATCCAGAGAAATACTTAAGAGATGCTCTATTTTCATAGATGTAATAGCTAATGCTAAATGGAAAAGAATTGCATTTGTTGTATTTTGTTATCCATACGTATGTCCGTCTCCTATGTATCACATATATATTCAGTCCATCTTCATTTTACAGAAGAAGCCTGTAACTTCTATAATGAGCCAGTTTCAAAAAGATGAGTATTTTTCCTAATTACATTTGAAAAGTTTCTTATAGAAACCTATGCTCTTAAATGTAACTATGGGAAATATCGTTCAAGATACTATGAGTCTTGCTGTCACTAACATGGAGCGACTAATAGTGAACCATGGCTCCAGAGGCAGCAGCCAACATGGGGAGGAACTTGTATGATACATGTTTCTGTTTTCACCTGATGTCAGCAGTCACAAACTTAAAGAAATACTGTACCTTAAAATTGTGAAGACTTAAAGGAGTAGAATTTGGAAAAAATTTAAGTCCATAGCCTCACACTTATATATATATATATATATATATATACACACACACATATTATATATTATATAT
>NW_022900932.1:27569815-27674002 GCF_012274545.1 Fukomys damarensis
ATTGACATAAATATATATAACTATGCAAGCCTGGGCAGATCATGAGGAAAGACTAATACCATTTTCCTGATAAATATTATCAGCTGATAGCTAATGGATTTTAAGTGACAAACCAAGTCTGGAAGTAAGATTATTTGCCAAGATCAGATGCCTGCAAATTATCTAGCATTTGAAACCCTTTCAGGGTAATACCAGAACTAAAATGAGCAGATTTGTTTATTTTTGTATTCATTCATTCATTCAACACGTACTAAAAGCATGCTAATGCCATGCATCACTTTAGCATGTAGGAACAGTGCAGTAACCAAGATCT
Organism: Fukomys damarensis; assembly: GCF_012274545.1. Lineage (NCBI taxonomy): Eukaryota > Metazoa > Chordata > Mammalia > Rodentia > Bathyergidae > Fukomys > Fukomys damarensis. Next base: position 27,570,129 of record NW_022900932.1, read on the forward strand.
CTGCTCACATGTAGGTTTTAGTCGACAGTGTCAAAATGATGACAGAGAAGTTATACTTTTGTAGAAATGAAACTTTGTAGAAGTGAAAAATAGGATTTTTATGGGGCTTAGTCTTCCATACTTACTAATTGTAGAATCACAGACAATGTGATTTTTTTAAAGGTGTGATTTTTAAACATTTTACATAGCTAACTGAACCCTGAGGACTGTCTGGAAGAGACAAACAGGCTTCATTCACATCAGGGATCCTTAACACAGATGCCCTTTTCTCCCTTCTTCCATCTTGCAAGGGCAAGTCAGAGGAGTCATACCCAGATAATTTCCATTTTGTTTAGCCACCCACCCAATATCTAAAATCATTGCTAGACTCTTTTTATTTTTAAATATTTCTCTAACTTCTGCTCATTTCTTTCCCTACACATTCCATCCCCCTGAACAAATCAGGCTTACATGGCCCAGGGCAATATCTTAATAACAGATCTCATCACATTTACACCTATTCTGTTCCCATCTATGCTGCATGCCTTTTCATTACTAGCCAAGGAGCCAGGGAACACATATGGCTAATCTAAATTGAAACACATTAGAAGTATAGATACTAGATATAATCAGTTAGTATAAAAATGTATGCCAAACACCTTATTTATTTTACGCTGATTGCATGTTGAAATGATCCCTTAGGTTTAGTAGAACACTAAAGCTAATTTTGCCAGTTTCTTTTTATCTTTTAAAACCCAAGAATGCTAGAAAATTTGTTAGATATGTGGCTTACATTGTATTTCTACTAGTAATGCTTTCTACTGTAGTAAAAATCAATCTTGACTTATCTTTGCTCATAATCTTTCAATGTCTTCCTGTTACTGTTTGGAAAAAAAAAAAACTATCATCTTTACCATGGTCCATAAAACTCTAAGGGTCTTCCCCTGCCTTCCTCACAATTTGTAGCACTCTCCAACTTCCTCCTTTGATTTCTGAGCTCCAACCACTCACCTTTCAGAACTTTCAGATAGTGATTTTTCTAACTTCATATTGAGACTTAGAAGTGTGTTCTGAAATAAATTCATTGAATTAAAACTAACATTTAAAAATAAAACAGGACAGAACAGAAAATTCATAACAAGAAAAGAGTAAATATTATTTCATGTACATATTGTTCTTTTTGTGTGCTTGGTTACCGAATTGTCTTAAATTATGTTTAGTGTTGAAAAACATGTTGAGGGGCCGGGGGTTTAGCTCAGCTGTTCAGTGGCCTGCCTTGCAAGTGCAAGGACCCGAGTTCAATCCCTGGCAAAAAACAAAACAAAACAAAAAAACTTAAGTAATTTTGCTAGCCCAGGGTTTCTCAGACTTGGTACCACTAAAATGTGATTGGATAATCCTTTTCTGTGCATCTTAAAAATCTTTGTTGACTCCAACTCATGGAAATATTGTATTAGTCTATTTTTAAGAGGCTTTATATTGAACTCTATGGTTTTCACCAATTATTTTCTGTATGTGTTATGATATACAGATGCAGGTTTAATTTTTCTTTATGGATATTCAGCTTTCCCAGAACTATTTGCTCAAAAGACTTCTTTCCCTATTCAACTGCTGTTGTGCTTTTGTAAAATTTTAATTGACTATATATGTGAGTCAATTTCTGGATTTAAGACTTATTTTGATCTATTTACATTAAAACAATATTACATTGGCTTGACCACCAACATCATTATAAATTGTTTTAAAAATTTATTTTTAATATGAAAATCATAAAATTGTACATATTAATGGAGTATCATGATGATTTGATACGTGCATATGTTGTATAATATTTAAATCAGGTTAAAATATCTATCTCCTCAATTATTTAGATATATTTTGTGGTAAAAAAATATCCAAAATTGTTTCTTTTGGCTTTTTGAAATACATACTACATAATTGTTACCTAGATTCACCCTTTGTGTCATAACATACCAAAAGTTACTTTTATCTACCTTACCTTTTTAAGGTACTAAGTTAGTACCTACGTATAACACCTTCAACTTTGAACTTTCTTTTCAAAATTGTTTGGGCTATTCTATAGTCTGTAAATTTATGTATAGATTTTATAATTTCCTTGACAATGTCTAAAAAAATCTTGCTAGAATTTTGAATGGGATTGCATCAAATTTTACAGCAACTTTGAAAAAATTATCATCTTAATGATAATTGACATTTCCAGCCCATGAGCATTGGTCATATTGCCACTTAGTTCAGTCTTCTTTTTTATTTCCTTAAAAAAACATTGTAGAGTTCTCATTTTATAAATCTTGCATGTATATTTCCACACACTATTGTTAAATTTATGAGTTAGCACTGTAATTCAATCTATAACATTTTCTACTTTTTTAAGGATTGGTAGTATTTCTTGCATTCTTATTTAGTTTGTTTTGTTTTGCTTTATTTTGCTTTTTTGAGATAGTCTCACTGTGCAGTGCAGGCTGGATTTGACCTCAATACATAAGCCATACTGACCTTGGCCCTTGACCTTGAATTCACATAACCTTCCTATCACAGCCTCCTAAGTGCTGGAATTAATAACAGGTGTGCACCACTATGCCAGACTGATTTTCTTCATTCTTAATATTGATAATTTGTGTTTTAATTTTCTCTCTCCCTCTCCTGATCGTTGAGTTGTAAGTTAATCAATTTTAATAATCTTTTTGCAAAGCTAACTTTGTGCTTGTTAATTATTGTTTATTAGTTTCTTATTATCTTGATTATTTCAATTTTTCCTTTAGGCTTAATTTTTTAAAAGTCCAGTTTTAAAATTATTTTCTCAGACATTAATCCCAATAGATAAGAAACTGGTTTCTATCAGGGAATATATTTGAATGCTAATAAGTAAAATCTCAAAGATTATTGGTTAAATAAATTTTTAGAGACAGAAATGAGGTTTCGGCGGTCTAGTACATCATTTAGTCAACATTTTTATTGACAATTTATTGATGAGTAATAAATTACTCCAATGGTCCTTGATTGGTAAGAAAAAATGAAAAAAAAGTGTTTAAAACTATTTCTAAAATGCTAGAGAAATATAATACTGTAGAAAGAATTGAGATATGGAACATTCAGTACAGGCCATATTGCAGTTTCCAGATGTAGGAATTTTGGCAAGTATTTCTGAGCTTTAGTTTCTTCATCTGAAAATATAGTAACACTACCTTTAAAAGAGTTGTAGAACTAAACAAAGTAACATATGAAATACACCACAAAAATACCTGCTATGGAACAAGAGCCTACAAGCAGTCATTTCTATGTGTTTTAATATTCTTTATTGTAAAATATGATCTCAGAGTAGAATTGCAGGGTATGTGAAAAGAAATACAAAAATAACATGGCTAGAACCAAGCATAGTCCATTTTAGATGCCTGCAGAATATAAACCTCTATGAGTATCTGCAGACCCTGTGATCATGTTGTGGCTATTGAACATGAAAAGAAATCTATAAGCCACTTTAAAAGTTTTATTTCAAAGATACATCTTATTTCTCCAGCTAACGATATGGATGTTTTTTGAAAAAAACCAATCTTTGAGCCAATATTATAGTAAAGAAGAAAGGACATATGAAATATAGTTTCATCGCCATTTTTGATAAAGCATATTGAAAAAGTATTAATTAAATATCAGGAATTTCCATTTATTCTCTCTTTGTATCTGAGTGGCCCTCGAAGAGGAAGATCAAATAGGTTCAACCTCTTAGGGATATTATATTTTTAAATAAATACATGATTCCACAAAATAATTAATGTTTAAAAACACATTTCATTAAATCAAGGGTCAGCGTTTATCATGCATGTCCCAGAATTTGATGAATACCCATCACTAAGAATATTACTATGTACTTCTGCTCAATTATTATTTGTCACAAGAACCCCATCTATGAATCACTTTGAATGAGAAGAGAAGTGCAATCCTCCTGTGAGGAGCACAGTATCTACCACAGAGCTCGTATCGGTCCGCATTTATTAGAGAAGCAGACATGACACAAGCTATACAAATTTGTATAAATTTATAAGAATGGCTCACAATAACCCCCCGCAGAGTCAGAGGAGGAGGAGTGCAGAGGGTCTGTCTGTACGGCAGTGACCAAATGATTTAGTGAAGAGCCTTGAGCTCTCTGCAGTGTCTCCTGCCAGTCCTCAGGAAACCAATGGGTCCACTTCAGAAGACTGAAGGATCTGCACCGGAAGCTAGGAGGTGATGTTCAAGGTGAAAGAAAACACTGGCGTTCCTCATAAGAAAAAGAAGCAGATCCATCCTTCCTCGTTTCCCCTTTACACCATCAAGTGAGGAGCTACCCTAAATTCCTCCAATTTAGTTGCGCTTCTCTTACTTCTTAAATTGACACAATCTATCAACCATCACAGACTTAAACTCTATTCACAATAGTACAGAACAGTGTATCTACTATGCCTTGGTCCCTTCACTCACTTTCCTTATGAACATTAAAAGAACTTAAAACTTCAGAGTAGGGGTTGAAAATCCGTTGACATAAACTGGCTCAACACTAATATTTTCCCAACTCTGAGCTACTATTTCTAAGTGATTTGTATATCTTTATCTTACACAATTTTGGAAATTGATATTATTATCCTTACCTAACAGTTGAAAAAGTTAAAGTACAGATTGGTTTGTCCAATATCATGCAACTGCTGTTCAACATCAGAGAACTTGACTCAGGAATTCACACTCTGAAATAGTACTAAGCTCATCCACAGAAGAGACAGCAGTAGCCATATCTTGAGTAATAAAATATTCATTCAATCAATAAGGTTTTTATTTGGAGTAACATCAAATCAGAAGCCACAGAAGACACCCTGGTCTTTTATTCTTTTTTAATTGTGAGCACCATCCATAGTTCAAGCAAGCTGGTAGGTGAAACTCAGAACTATAATAAAATGATCACAGTAGGTATGAGTGGTTTACTTTTGCGAACTAATATTGTGTCTCTTTAATTAAAAACTTGTCTTGTGACCATTAAGAAAACACAGCTCAAAACTGTTCATCCCTTTTGCGAGGCCCTATGTTTTGAAGAATTATGTGCCAAACTGAGTTGGATGTCCACCAGGGCTATCAATCCTCAAGGGATTTATGTGTCATAATATAACCATTGGGCAGGAGGAAGCCGGTAGACTGAGAATGTTCTTTCAAAATTTATCAATGTGTTTCAACACTGCACACACTAGAAAAGAGGGTCCTATTCATTTTCTGGTTTTTTTCCATGTTTCTTAAGGGCCCTAACGTGTGTTACTCCTGTTGTTCAGTGTTTGATCTTTGTCATTGTTTGAGCCACAAATCAGGGGAAAAACTTTAACTTTGCAGGATCGCGTAGGGCAAAATGAACAAAAATACACAGATGAATTATTTGAGTTTAGTTGATTCATTTGTCCTATGTAGCATTCTGTTTTTTAAAAAATCTTTTACACCTTTGTACAAATGGCAAATGAGAATTAATTGCCAGAGAAAATGAAATGAGAAATCATTAATAATTTATCTCATATCTTTTAAAAAGAATTCATTTCAGTCACCTCAATTCTGCATTTTCAGGAATCAAATTCTATAATGAGTGATATTTGCTCATTGACTGGTCCTATCATCCATGAAGGAGATTAGCAGACTGAGATAAAAAAGCCAAAGCTGGTTCATTACTTATTTTATAAAGTTTTATTGGAACACAGCCATACCTTTTCCTGTCCATGGCTGTTTCTGGACGGCGGTGACAGAACTGTGACAGTATTTGTGATATAGATAGTCTGGTCCAGAAAGTCTAAATTATTTGATCCCTGGCCCTGGATAGGAAACAATGGTTAAGCTTTGGCTTATGAAAATGATATCAGCTGCTGAGCTGCTAATGTGAGGGAGGCGTTCTGAGTAGTCCTCGTCTTGGGGTCAGTGCATTGGTTCACATTACAGACCACTGATCACATGAGCTTAGAGAACAGCATATTAAAATATAATGAACAGAGCCCCGAGTCCCACTAGATCATCAAAGCCGATATCCAGGATACAACTGAACTCATCCGCAAATATTGACTATCAAAATAAAACTTCATATTAGCATCTTTCATGGCATCCGTCCAAACACTTCTCCTATTCATTCTTATTTTATAGCAGCTCAAATTTTAAGACACATGATAAAAGTAGTTTCATGTTATGGTCTAAATGAAACTAGTATTTAACAACTAATAATTAAAGAAAAAACATATATCCCTGGCAATTTTGATGGGATTTACAAATAGTGAAACTGTAAGACATAGAATTAGGGGTGATAGATGGCACAGAGGATGTAGCTTCGTGGCAGAGAAGTTGCCTCACAGGCATGAGAGCCCAAGTTCAATTCCTGCACTGCAGGAGGAGAGATAAGAGGAAAATAATAAGCTTACAAGAAGTTATATAAAAAAACTTGTTTAGAAAATGTTCCTTTTAATCTTGCGGGAGCAAAGCTATGAATAATTTTAGCCATTCTTTTCTTACTAACCACAAGACAAGCTTTTAATTAAAGAGAAAGTATTATTTTGCAATAGCAAACAAAACTGATGCCTACTCTGATCATTTTGTTACATTTCTGAGTTCAGCATACCATCTGGCTTGAACTTTGGATGTCACACACAATGAAAATGGAATAAAAGACTGGAATATCTTATTTGGTTTCCTATTCTTTTTGATGCCCCAGATCAAAACCCTGCCATCACTTCTGCATAATAATCAAGCAAATATTTCAATTAATTTGATGAATATTTATTTTTCCAGATAGGACCACTGCAGTATCTTTTGTAAGTATAAAATAAGGAAACAACTCACTAAAAATAGTGCCTATTAATTCATTAGAGGATCATAAAGAGAAGAAAATTCAACAGGTAAAGTTATATACTATCCTATTAGTTGTCTTGGCTGATTTCATCAGTTTCTAATCAAGGCATTTAAAAAAACTTTATAATCAGTATGATTTCTTAGTTATGAAAAATTTAAAAAATGAAGAAAAATGGAGCTGAGTGTCCACCATTAAGATTCAGCAATAAGTAATGCTAGTATTTTCATTTGCCTCTTTCATTTCTAATATTTTAAAATCTAGAATAATCTCCATAATTTTATTTATATATTTAATTATATTTGATTTTCTTAGTTCTAAAATTATTTATTTTTTAAAAACTGTGGATTTACATACAGGTATAAGAAATGTCCTATGAGGAGATTCTATGCATCCTTTCCTTGGTACTCCCAAAGGAAACATTTTGCAAAATGATAGTGTGATATCTCAGTTGCAATACTGAAGTTGACACAGTCAAGATCAGAAAAGTTCTGTCCTTTGTCTTGTGCTTTTAAAGCCACACCTACTTTCTATCCTCTTATTCCCAGAAGCCACACTTTTGTCTCATAAATTGTTACTTAAAAAAAAAAGCAAGTCAATTTTCTCATCCATGTCCCACATCCTAAATGGTTTGGTTGTTGCTTTAAAAAAAATCCTGCATTTCTGAAATGAGGCCTGGTCTGAAGACTTGAAAAGATGCACAGTAAACATTTTGGACAACAGTGTTTCATATGCAAAGTTTTGTACTCCACACCAAGGGGCAGGTGTTTTCAGGGAATCACAAAACATGATGAGTGAGGATGGTTAACCTTCATTGTCAACTTGATTGGCTTGGGAGACACTTAGGGCGTGTGTCTGGGTGGGTCTGGACTTTGGGGTGTGTCTGGGTGGGTTGTGGAAGTGAGACACCAGGGCTACATCTGGCCCCTGTGGTCTCTTTCTCGAAGGGCTCTTTCTTCCCCTGCTGGCTGCTTCCTCAGGCCATGAGTTGAGAGCTTTCCCCCACTGTGTCTTTTGGCCATGGTGTTTCCACCCAGCAGACAGCTAACCATGGTCTGAAACTGAGTAAACTTAAAGGTCTCTTCAAGTAGTGTGTGTTATATATTTGGCCTCAGCAATGAAAAAAACTGACTAAAACAGTGATGTTAAATTTGATGATTGTTGATTTGATAATTAGTAGAACTTTTCTGAAAGATGTGTTTTTCTATGGCAACTGTGTGTATCTATACTCCAGTTATGGTATCCAATTGTTTTAACCTCTATAAATGATCTTGGCATGAATGAATAATTTCACAGGATGGGGAGATCAACAAACTACTATTTTGTAAAGCTAGTATTCGATGTTTTTTTTTAAAAAAATTTTTGAGTACCAGGCGTGGTGGGGCACGCCTGTAATCCCAGCACTTGGGAGGTTGAGGCAGGAGGATCGCTGTGAGTTCAAGACCAGCCTGGGCTACATAGTGAGTTCAAGATCAGTCTCAACTATATAGTGAGACCCTGTCTCAAAAACAAACAAACAAAAAAAAAACCCAAATTTTTTTTATGTTTATTACCTGATCTTTTGTTTAAAAGCTTCTCTGAAGTTTTGCTTAGCTCTTTCCCTTTGATTTTCAGCTGCCAGAGTACAAAAGTGGTATAACTATAGTCACCATTCATTTCTGTTTGTCTAAGACTGGTTCTCTACACAGTTTTAATGTCATTCTGCCTCTAGTCACTCAAAAATGTATCAGAGTGGGAATAAATTATAAAATTATTCCACGCTTTAGTCATTTCCAGTCCCCTCTCTCCCTTCCTTCATCTTAAGAATCACCAAAGACTCTTAAGTTTATTTATTTAATGTTTCACAACTAGTTACACTCTTTTGATATCCAATATTTTATATTCAAACAGTTACATTTGTAAAATATCAACACTCAGGTGTCATTCTCAAAATTGGCTAACATAAGCCCCTCAAAAATACCTTTGTATAGTTCTGTCTTAACTCCAGTGGCTTTTGATTAAATTTGTGCTGATGGAAAAGTAGGCTAATACAACTTTACATTTCCTATGCTCGAGATTTGACTGCAACTATCTTCTCAAGTACTTCTGACTTCTTTTAGTGAGAATTTGTAGTTTAAAATCAAGATCTAAGTGTCAGGAATATCAGTTTTTATTGAGGTGTTATAGCTTCTAAACATTTCAATGATAAAGTTCAAATAAATGTAAATATATATAGCTTCTAAACATTTCAATGATAAAGTTCAAATAAATGTAAATATACATATACTTAAATAATGAGTTTATACTGATATTTCTGTTTCAAATTGAGACCTGATAAAAAACTGGCAGTTGAATAGACACTTATCAGAGCAAGTACAAATGGCTAATAAATAGTACATAAGAAAATATCTGCTCCTTTGATCATAGAGAAATGCAAATCTAAACAACACTGAGATTCCATTTTACCTGTAAAGAATGACTATCCTCAAGAACTCAAAAACAACAGATGCTAAAAGGTCTGTGGGGAAAAGGGAACACTTCTACATTGTTTGTAGGGATGTAAACTGTGACTGCATATATGAAAATCAGTATGAGCTTCTTCAAAAATCTAAAAATAGAAATTCCACTCAACCCAGTTATTCCTCTTCTGAGTATCTTCCCAAAAGAATTAAACCTATTACATCATAGCCTTACATGAAAACCCACTCAAATATAGTGGCACAATTCATAATACTGTAGCTAAATATTGGCAGTGGTCTATATGTCCATAAACAGAAGAATGGATAAAGTAAATGAATATATATATATATATATATATATATATATATGCAATGGAGTACTACAATTCCATAAAGAAGGACAAATCTGAGTCATTTCTATGAAAATAGATACACTTTGAAATCATACTGCTAAGTGAAATAAATACAGAAAGTCGAATATAGAATGGTTTCTTATATTGAAGTCATACAGAAAATTTTCATTCATCACGAGAGAACCAAGCCAAAAAAAAAAAAAAAAAGATCAGTGAGAGAAGAGAAATATAATTAGAAAGTCTCAAATATTTTAAAAACTTTCAACACACTTCTAAATTCTGCTCAGGTCAAGGGAAAATCACTAGAGAAAGCAAAATATTTGCAATTCAATGTGAAGAAAATAATTGCATTTCAAAACTTCTAATGTACAGTTAGAGGAGTATACTCAGAGAATGTATATCTTTTCATGTTTATATTAGTAATGTGGAAGGTTATGAAACAATGAAGTAAGCTTCCATTATAAAAACCTTTAAAAAGAGAGCTAATAAGATCCAAAGTTAAAGCTAGTAAAAGCTAGTTACTAGTTAAATCTAGTAAATGAGGGAAGAACACACCTAAGTAAAAGTTACAGAGGGAAAACAGAGGTGAAAAAACACGAATTTGACTGATATAATTCAAGGCTAGGTCTTAGGAAAGATCAAAGAAACTGAAACCTGAAAAAAACTCTAGAAAATTTCTCAAGAAGAAAAGAAAGAATTATTTCACTTGAAAGTATGGTCTCTAGGTGCATCCATTTACCTATGCATGTCTCAATTTTAGCTTCTTTATGGCTGCATAGTATTGCACCATGAAAAAAATCTACATCTTCTTTATCCCTTCATTGATTGATGGGAATTTGGACTGTTTCCAAGATTTAGCTATTACAAACTGTGGAAAACATGTACAAACATAGTTGTATATATATCACTGTGGTACGATGCTTTTAATTCTTTAAGAGACATATAGAGAAGGAGGACTGGTGTATCAAATGAAACCTCTAGTCCCAGTTTTTTTGAGGAATTTCCATATCAATTTCCACAGTGTTTCTCTGATGTGAGAAACTGAAATTGTAAATAAGGATCAAAATGTATTACAGATATTGTGAATTAGGAAAAAAAAATGTTGCAGTGGGAAGGGTAACAAGGGAAGGAGAAGGGAGAACGAATGAAAGGGGAAAGAAAAAACAAAGACAAAAGGCAAAAAGAAAACAAAGCTCTTGTAAATAAGGAAAAGGAAGTATAGAAAGGAAGGGAGGGGCCGGGGATTTAGCTCAGCAGTTCGGTGGCCTGCCTTGCAAGCACAAGGACCCGGAGTTCAATTCCTGGCACAAAAAAAAAAAAAAAAAAAAAAAAAAAAAGGAAGGGAGGGAGGAGAATAGTGAAAAATAAGAATAAGATATATCATGTACATGTATAAAGGCCATTTGATAAATGTGATCAGTATGTATGCCTACATTGTATCAATAAACTTAATGATTAAAAAGACCTAAATTATCATTATCAAGTTTGAAACAAGCAATCTCACTTCTAATTGAATAGTCATAAAATATAATTAAGGAATATTGTGAACAACTTTATTCCAATAAATCTGAAAAACTTTGAGGTTTGGAAAAGTTGCTTGAAAGTCCTGCATGATAAGATTGACTTAGAGAAACAGTCACATGGATGGTTCTGTAGGTATTAAACATTGAATCCCTTACTTAAAAATCTCTCCCAACTAAAGCTCCACAGCTCGTTGGTTTCATCAAAGAATTCTACTGACTCTGCAAGTAAAAAGTGGTGGTGCGTAAGGTTTTTCAGTAAATAAAGGAGGAAGCAATATTTTCCACAGCATTTTGAACACAATACAAAGACATTGCAGCAAAGCAAAATGAATAACAATTTTTTTCATAAAACTGGGTGCTAAAATCCTTATCCAAATATTTAAAATTAAATCAAACACTATAAAATGGGCAGGTAACACATGAAAACTGACCAATATCCTAAGATTATAAGACTGATTTAGTTTTCTAAATTCAACAAACACAATTCCTCACATGGAAAATAACAAAGTGATTATATGTTTTATATAATCATTTCAACAAATGCAGTAAAAATATTTTGTGAAAATGTGTTATCCACTCAGTCAAAAAGCTTTCAGAAAATTACAAGAAAAAGAAACCCTGTAGCTATCACTATATATATGGTAAATGCCTGAATAATTTCCTAGTAATATTGATAAAGATGAAAGAATATATATGCTCCCATTTAATATTTTCTACATAGTATTTGAAGTACTAGCTTCTGCAATAAAACAGGAAAACAAATTAAGCTACATATATAGGAAGATATAAAAAGTTTTTTGTTTTATATAAAGTATTACTGTCTGTTGGCTATCACCATCCTGTGCACGGCAATTCCTAAAGACTCTAGAAATACTAACTAACCAGTAAATGATATAATATCACATGGCACAAAACCAGCATACTAAAAGCAATCATGTTTCTAGATAGTTGAAATGAGCAGTTCCAATGACATTAAAGAACATAAAATTTTTAGTGATAATTTTAACAATGTATAGAATACATTGCAAATTCTAAATAATTTCTCAATGAATTTGAAGAAGATATAAATTGGGGATGCAATCAATACTGTTATGGTAACAACTCTGATCAAATTCATTTATACGATTAACTCAATTCAACTAAAGTCCCAGCAGACCTGCTGAAGACATTGTCAAAGTGATTTTAAAATTCTTACAGTAATACAAAAATGTAGAATTTTGAAAAGAAATTCCTTTGGAAGACATACTGTTTGATTTAAAGACTTGTCTATCAGTCTCTAATAAGTAAGATGCAATGATATTGACATAAATGTGGATACTGAGGTCAATGCAATAGAATCTAGTATTCTGAGATACACGCATGATTATGTAGTGAAAAATTTTTGACAAACTGCCAAGATCATTCTGTGGGTGAGAAAATTGTCTTTTTAGCTGTTGATGCTGGAATAATCTGGATATCTGTGTAGAAAGAAGGTTCTTTGCTATTTTCTGCACACCATACATAAAATTTGACTTAAAACATATTATAGAGCTTAACAGAAGAATTAAAAGCACAACATTTCTAATAGGAAATACCAGAAAAATATCTTTGTGACTTTGGTTAAGGCAAAGTTTGCTTAGATAAGACACAAAATATATGAATCAAAATAAAATTATTGATCAAAATTTCCAAAATAAAAGGCTTTTTCCAGAATAATATCATTAAGCAAATAAAAAAGGAAGCCACAAAAGGGGAAAATATTTATATACATAAAATTTATATGTTACAAAAATCTTAGTTCACATAGATAAAGAAAATTTACAATTCAATAAGAAGAAGAGGACTCCATGAAAATATGGGAAAATGTTTCACAAGTAACTGACAAGTTCAGGAGATACTGCTGAATATTTTTGGTCATTAGGTAAATGCAAATTAAAATCACAATGATATAATACTGTACACCACCAGAATACTTGAAATTTAAAAATAATGCTGGCAAAGATACAGAGTCAGCAGAACCCTCATGAACCAGTTGTGGGCGAGCAGTACATCAGGAGAAGAGCAGTTCAGAAGGACTTGGAGCAAAGCCATAGTTAAACCAGTTTCTTAAGTAAGGCAAATGAAAAAATGTTTGTTACTGACCTTCTTTGAGATTTGGAAATTATTTGTTACACAACAAATTTTACAAACATGGATAAATAGAGCTGTATTTTGACTTGTAATGGGTATTAATAGGCATTGCTTTTGCCTCTCTTTTCTTGGCATGGAGATTTTTTTTTAATAATTGAATTTATTGACCTTTTTGTTTAGTACTTCAAGATTTAAATCATAATTGGAAAGTTTTTTTCCACTTACTTGTTCTAAAATAAATTATCAAGATTTTCTTCTAGTGTATGTAATATTAGCTGTTTCTTGCTTGAATCCTTGATCTATATATAGTTTTAAATTGGTATTGTAGACGGAACAGTTTAGAGTCCATCTTTTTCTAAACAACTATCCAATTGTTCTAGCAGAATTTACTTAAAATCAGTCTTTGCCTCAGTAATTTGAGATGCTACTCTTATCATATATCAAATATCTATATGTACTCACTCTAATTTTGCACTTTTTTCATTTTTAATCTCTCTTTTTTTGTACCAATATTTGCACACAGTTTAATTATAATGGCCTATTAATACAGTCTAAGCTGATTTTATTGGCCTTTGCCAATGATTCCTTATGTATTTGATTGTACATTTTGAAAATGAAATTTTATACTTTTACAAAAATTAGTATTTTATTAGGATTGCACATTTTTTTGATTCATAATATTTATATTTGCCTGAATAGTATTGACCTTTGTGAAGCAAATCACCCTATCTAAAACTATAAGGTATGGTTCTGTCCAAGTTTATTTTTTGATTCTTTTAATAGTATTCTATTAATAAGAATGTACAAAGTATTTATCACACATTTCCTGATACATTTATTTCCATTTCTCATAGTTTTATTTTTGTTGTATAATCATTTTTCTGTTCTTTGCACATATGTGATAAATTTACATATTGATTCTGTATTACTATTTGTAATATATTCATTGATTCTCTAAACTTTCACAATACATATAGATATATTTTATATTTATTGTACTCCTTTTTGTTTATGATCATACTTCACAACATCTCAAAAAATGAATATATAAAATTGATTGGCCTCTTTGTGTTATTCTGGCTTTACTAAAAATATATCCAGTGTTTCTTCATAAATATGCTACTTTTTGAGTTGAGGAATGAATATAGAGACATGAACAGATGTACACATACACAGCCACACACCATCTCTCTCTGTCTCTCTCTCTCTCTCATGATGATTCATTGAATTTTATTTCTCAAATTTTTAAGTTAGAGACTAATGTTGCAGTTTTGAATGCCTCAAAAATATCTAGGAAGATGTATGATTGTTTTTCCTTAAGTCTATTAGAGTCCTGAATTATGCAACATTTTTTTCAGAACTGTTGAAGTGATTTTGTATTACAATAAAAAATTGTTGGTCAGAATAAATTATTAAATAAAACTATTCATTTTATTTGGAGCAGGATCCAGTATTCTAGCTTCAGTGTATGCTCTCATTATGAAAATGACAAATATTTCCTTCTTTCAGTATCCTCTCCTATATTGTTATTTTCTCACACCTTGATCTGTATATTTTCAGAGAAAATACTCATGGAAAAATGAGAATTTGCTAAATGCCATTATATAATAGAAACTTGAATATTGATCTTTATTATACAGACAATGTATACTTTTGAAAAAATTTACAAAGTGTAAATGAGCAAAAAGATAAATATAATTAAGAATGTTAATAAAAGCAAATATCCTTTAAGAGTTTGAATAGTCCTTTACCAGATTTAAAAATTGTAATAGTGAGAAATGTCAGAAAAATAAAGGGCCTTAAACAACCCTTCTTTTAGTAGAATCTTAGCCAGATAAACCTAGATTTTGATTCAGTAATACATTTTAATTTTCTTTATATTAAAAAATCTTAAAAATACTGTAGGTAGTTATTCTAATAAACCATTAATCTTTAATTCTGGAAGAGTAATTAATAGGCCTTTACAGAATAGGAAATATCTCATTCTTTATTCTTGAACCAGATGTACCACACTATAACTAATTAATTATATGAACAATCAGGGCTGGAGATTTAGCTCAGTGGCACTGCACCTGCCTTGCAAGTGCAAGGTCCTGAGTTCAATCCCAAGAACCAAACCAAACCGAACCAAACAAAAACAATCAAAAGGGACTAAAATGAAGGCTATCATTCTGTGGGTCAAAGAAAAAAAACGTGAGTACTTATTTTAACTTCACCCTTCAAAAATTTTATTTGAACATTCACTGAACTTATACCACAGGCACTAATGGCTCAGAGTGTTCTTGATGATTAGATCTTATTGCTGAATTGAGGCACATGGATATCTGATAGATTTTTTTTAAGACAGCAAAATGCACAAAAGAAAAGATTTGTTCCCTGTTCATTTATTCTATCTCATGTTCCTGTTGCTCATTTGCCGTGCTTCCGTGGGCTACTTGCACTTTTTTTTTAGGATTCTATCTTGCTTTTATTTATAGAATTTTTAGTTTTAGTAGCCCAAGATATGATAATATGCATATGTGACTTATCACAGTCTGCTATGGTCCACATTTTACTGCTTTGATGTTTCTAAAGATTTTCCACTTAAGTCCCTCACTTTTCAAATATAATTGTTTTAATTATTTTCTTCTCCTACATTGCGTGGGGCTTTAGTTTTTGCTTTAATCACATAATATGACAGGAAACTCAGTGGAAGTAAGACCACCTATAATAATTATCTCTACTTTTACCCATTCTTCTGTTGTTTCTTTCTGATATTCCAAATCTTCTTCTATTAGGATTTTTCTTGTGGTTTAGCAAACTTCCTTTAACCTTTTTTTTTTTTTTTTTTTTTTTTTTTTCAGTACCAGAGATCGAAATCAGGACCTTGCACTTGCAAGGCAGGCGCAGTGCCACTGAGCTAAATACCAGGCCTTTGAACCATTTTTAAGCAAATGACTTTTGAACAATAAATTCTGTTCCATTCTCAAGATGTCCTTATTTATCATTCTTCTTTAAAGAGTATTTTTGCCAGATAAAGAATTTATAGTTAAGTTCTTTTCTTCAGATAATTGAAAAATGTTGTGTGACTACTCCTGGCTATATTTATATGAATCATGTATTATTTCTCTATGACTGCTTTGAAGACTTTTTTTGTGTTCAGCTTTTAGAAATTTAATTTTGATATTTTGGCGTGAATTTCTTGTTTTATTCTATTTGCTCTTTGCTTTTTTTTTTTCTTTCTTTCTTTTCGATTTTTTGAGACAGAGTCTCACTACATAGTTGAGACTGACCTGGAGCTCATTATGTAGCCCAGGCTGGTCTCGAACTCACAGCAATCCTCCTGCCTCAGCCTTCCCAGTGCTGGGATTACAGGTATGCACCACCACACCCAGCTTATTTTCTTGAATCTGTAGGTCTATATCTTTCACCAAATGTGGGGAATTTTTAACCATGAATACATTTGAATACTTTTTCACTTCAACTCTTTTTTTTTTCTTCTAGGGCTCAAACAACAATAATATTAGTTCTTTTGTTATCGCACAGGTTCTGAAACTATGCTTATTTTATTTACAGTCTACGCTTTCCTGTTATTCAAATTAGATAAATGCTATTGCTCTACCTTAAGGTCCACTGATTTTATCCTCTATCACCTCCGTCCTCCTATTAAGCATATCTATGGAATTTAAAAATTTTGCTTATTGCATTGTTTAATTCTATAATTTCCATTTGATTCTTTAAAAACAACTTGTATTTGTTAAGACTTGCTTCTTTTAAAATTTGTGATAGCAAAGATATAATTTTTATGATGTTATTTAAAATCCTTATCAAATGATTACAACATCTGATTCATCTTGATGTTGGATCTGTTGGATATTTTTTCTAATTCATAAGACTTCACTGGTTCTTGAAATGATGAATAATTTCGATTGTGGCCTAGAATTTTGGATGTTCCATTGTGACACTCTGGTTCCTACCCAAAATTTTGTATATAGGCCATGACCCTGTTAAGAAGCATGTTAAAGTATGGGTAGCTGTACATGTTAAGCTCCTTGCAGTGTCTTATTTGGAACAAGTGGACATTAATTCACACTGCTTTGTTGCTGCAGGATATAGATGTAAGCTTCCCTACACACTGGGTTCCTTGACACCAACTGAAGGAGCTCCACCTGTCCGTATCTCTTAACCTCCTTTACTGCTTCTTTAATGCCAGGTAAGGATGGCAGCCCAGCTTCTTGGTGGGCCCTGCTGAACAGAGGGTAGAAAGCAAGTGGATAACTACCATTTTCAACTACTCTGCTTCTTACCTCTTCCTTCCAGCTCCTTGATTTTGAGTGAATACGGAGTTTCAATTCTCCACCAAATTTTGCTGACGCCTATGGTAGCGATAAACTAGAGTATTAGTCCCAATTGACACCTCCTCGTTCAATCTCACTAGCATTTGGTTGGGAATAGAGGCTCATCTTCCCACAAGAGTACACTACCATTGCTCTGGTGGGGAACCAGGAGCACTGCCTATTTCCACCAGGTAGGGCATGACATGTCATCACCCTGTTTAGCTCCTTGGTCATCAAGAAGGTAAGGGGGAATCAGAGTGCTACCTATTGTCAACCACAAGAGGGACTGGAGTGGAATCAGCTTTCCAATTCATGGCTGAAACTACGTGTGCGTGGGGCTGTGTTTTTTCTTTCAGTTTTAAGCCAGCTTAGGGTGGGTATTGCCAAGAGGGCTTTTTAATATTAGGCCATGTATTTTCTGGTCCCTTGGCTTGAGATAAACAAACTTCTTTGGAATATTTTTGGCCTGTGCCTGATGGCACTCCTGGGTTGGAAACTTCTCTACTGCCCTTTCTTGGTTGTGTGAGAGGCAGGAGGGACGTAGCTCAGCATTCTTCTTTCCCCCTTTCTGAGAATTCCTATGCTTGTTTGCTCTGCTGATGCTTAGGGTGTTTGGTTATTTGTTTTTGAGAAGAGGAGGACTTGGGGAAAATAAGACTACTCTATTGTGGAAGAAATAGAACTCCATATTGCAGAAGGTATAAAATTTGCAAATTCATAATCAATCTTTATTTTTTAATTCCAGTTATAGTACACTAGCCTGGTTAGAGATTCGCTAAGCTGAGCCAACCCTCTTGTCAAATCAGATTGTAGAAGATCAAGGGTTGGCTGAGTTTAAGTCATCATTAATCTATTCATAGAAGGTGATGGAGGGAAAGACTTTTTCCCTAAGTCACTAAGGCAGAATTTTAACATAGTTTTTAGATGATAAATGATAAGTGAGAATATTTGATCTAAGGATGAGTGCAATATTTCCTCTGAATTTATATTCACCATTTAGCAATACTGAGTTTAATTCATGAACACATTTAATGATAAATATCCCTTTTAGGTTAATTGTTCTATATCTCAAATAGAGGACAGTGGGAAATGATGGCCAATGTGTTCCCCAGAGAGTTCACCTAGGGAAATATTGAGTTAATCATCAATCACTTCCTCAGTCCTTAGGGAAGATTATCTTTGTAGAACACTGCGAAGCTAAATAAATTTAAAAGATTATCAGAGAGAGAGAGAGAGAGAGAGAGAGAGAGAGAAATAAAGATTATAAATCTAAGCATGAGTTCATGATTCAGGGCACCCATTAGAATCACCTGGGGAATTATTAAAAAAAACTAATGGATTTGCTTCATTTACATTAAATATTTGGGCTAAGGCATTTTTTTAAGCCTGCCAAATGATTCCACTATGTAGTCAAGATTGAAAATAACCCATCTATAGGTATTGTTTTCTGTGACAAGGGAATTTATATATTATAATCTACCAAATTGCATCTATCATATAAGATAAAATTCAGGACTGAGTATATATTCAGTTCATATGAAATAGACATCTCAAAGACAGTCCCTTTAGGGTTGTTCCTCCAAACTTATTTTGTTAGTGATTCATTTTTGCTATCAGAAAGTCATTTCGAGACCAAAGAATGAGTACAAAATAATGTAGAAATATTTCCTCCAACAGATAATCACTGTTATGAATCTGAAAAAAATGTCTCTCTAAAATGTAGCTTTCTGATATAGAAATTGTATTAGTAACCATCAAGCTCAGTTCTTTTGGCTCCTTAACTGTGGGGCATACTACATGCTGACTTACGAAACAGAAACCTTATCTTTCAGGAAGTACCTGCCGGTGGGCCAAGCAGAAAAAGGCATTGAAACTGTTGGGTTTCTGGGTAGAGACCACTAAATCCAGAACTTGTTGTTCCTGTAGAGATAGAGAGCCTATCCTCAATTTGGAAAACCAATCTCATCTTGTCCATGGATAACATTCCTAGGTAAGAGTTTTCAGATCTTCCGGGTGGTGAGTAACTTCTGTAGTGGTGAGTACATCTAGAAAATGATGAATATTGACCCTGGTAAGTGGTGTTAGGCTGAGAGAAATGATAACAAAAATATTCAGCCCCTCAATTTTGAAAAGGTTACTAGGATCCCCGAAGGTGGGTAAAGATCCACAGATTATGTAACAATGTGCCAGAGCTCTTTTAAGGAAAAAGCAAGCCTCTGTGTCAGTGGATCCTTGCAAGGGTACATGATAAAAATTCCTGAACTAGATGGGTGCCGTTATTAGGGAAGTGGCCTCAGAGAATTACAGAATACCAGTCACAGCCATCTGCTTTTCCTAAGACAGTTAAGTCTGTTGACTATGATGAAATGAATCTCTCCTTCCACTTACATATTGATTATCTTTATTTTCCTGAGAGGCCTGTGATGTACTCTGACAAATTAAGAGGATGTCCACAATTGATCTCATTTCAAAATTCTATTAGGATTTTACTCTGTTCAACTTCTCCTTCATTCTTATTGATACTACTTAGGCACGTGTAGCAATTGATACTGGTATCTAGGTATTTTTGAGAATATCATGTTTCTCTTGATTTGGGGTTTAATATTTGGGGTTAGCTTTGGTTTAAGATTTAGATCTTTCTATTTAAACAGTCTTTTTTATTGGCTTAACAAAAACAGTAGGGAAGTTCAAAGGTCACACAAGGATTCCTAATATTGCTTCTACAAAGTTTATAGGCTAATTTAGAGTCCATATAAATTACAATGGTTACCTCGGTTTATGAACTTAATCTGTTTTATGATTTTAAGGAAAATGGCAATGTCTGTATTTTTCACCTGATGTGGAGTTTTGTGAACTGAAGCAAAATTTTGTGGAATTCTTTTGAGAACTACATTGTTTGCCAACAGAAGTGTTCGTGAACTGAGATATTACTGTAATTCCAGTGGGTTAATTGAGTGGTTCATGTAGTTGCAGAGGATTACTTGAAAGCTTGCCCTCAGATTTCAGAGGAATAACTAGCAGGGGCAGAGTTGGTTCAGCTTATTAAAATGTGCTGAATACAACTGCACGCGTTGCATCTGTCCTTTAGAACTTTACGGATGACCACAAGCTTGCTGTTTTCATCCAAACCTGACCTTGGAATGTGCCTCTAGGTGCAGGAAGTGTTCAAAGAAAATTTAACTTCTACTTTATAGGTCACCAGTGATTACATAACTGACTAGGGCCCTTAATTCTAGCCTAGAATATAATTACTTCTGGTTGACTTACTCATCTTTCATTTTGTATATTTATTATTAAAGCTTTTCTATATAAAGAACTCTGCAGCATTCAAATTACATGAGATGGCTCACTAGATTCAGTACATAAATTATATTTGGCGACTCTTTAAAATCTTAGTGTGCAGCTACTGATAGTCTCAATATTTATCAGCCATTTCTTACCATGTCTATGTCCAAAAAGCATAAGAGCACCATTGCTCATATATCTATGAAGAAATGCAATATATATGCAGTATATCATTTATTAGGGCTCCACGTACATCCACTGAGAATAAAATTTAAAAAGTCAATGACAGTTATGTATAATGCTTAAAATCTTAATTCATTTTCATTTAATGATAGTTGGAACACTTCTCTTAAATTAATATGATTATCTCCATGCATATTAGGTGTTAAAGTCGAAATTGAAGAGAAAAAATCCATTTTGACAGCATAAGCAAATGACTGGTGAAGAGATGCTGCATGCATTACATTGCTTTTTTCCATATTGACTAAATTATGTGCTTTTTAGTTTATTGGGTAAATGAGAGGCTAAAAATGTAAATGCTCTTACAAGTGAAATGTTTTCATAGAGGTTAAGGAAGTCTGACTAATTTGAATTAGATTTAAATCCTCTGTTGTTGTGATTAATACCTAGACAATGAACAAGTAATCAGCTTCAAACTCTAATATGTCCAATGACTCTCCAGGTGAGAACTTGGGAAATTCTTGTAACCCATGGGACTACATCTCATCTGTAAACAATAAGACTCAACAGATTTTTGGGTCTCTACCTATCACTGTGAGTCTTCACCATCAAATAAAGATTTTAAGGCGCTTTGTATTTATGACTTAATCTTACTTAAAGTAGACCTGATGTTATTAAACCAAATGTTTGTAGGGTCCAGTTCATTTAAGGATTGAGTTATACCAGGAGCCAAGAACTCTCCAGAGCTAAGACCTGTGATGTAGCTACAGCAATTAAATTGGGGAGCTCTTAGAAGAGAATGGGTCCAGTGATATATTATTATGAAATAGGATAATGCCAATAAAATGCTTTGCAAACTATTTAGGGTTATATACATGTGAGATATTAGACATTATTATTACCTTCACTTTTATGGAGGAACCAATTCAGAACAGACTTCAACAAGGATACATAATAAGTACTGGAGGAATTAGAAGAAAATTTAGTTTTTATTCTGACATTCCCTCCATTTCTTTAGCCAACCAGTATTGATTAAATTCTATTTATGAAATACTAGTGAGGGAATTTAAAAAGGCATGTAAGACATCACCACTCTCCTCAATGAGTTAGCAAATATATATATAATTTATGCTATTATATGTTTTTCTTTAATATAATACACACACACACCACACACACACACACACACACACACACACACACATATATATATAATTTATGCCATTATATGTTTTTCTTTAATGGCTTTATGTGTAGAGGATTATTTTCTCTAAGGTCCGTGTTCTTTGCTGTTCCTAATGACTTCTATTTCTTTTGAATTTCACAATGTTCAGCTGCTAATGGGCATGTTACTCATACAAAAGAAAATTTACGAGAAAATAGAAAATAATCTCTGCGATAAGATTTAGACCTAAAGTGTTACATATATGTAAATTGTTACTATATGTTTAAGACTTTCTTTTTTGTAACTTGAGATGACATCTACACACTTAATTAAATTTCACTAAGTGAAATGATACTGAACCAACAACCAAAAATCATTAAAAAACACAATTTTTCAATATTAAAGTGCAATAATAGTGTGCAAGATATTATGTTATGCATTTATGTTCCCTATCTTATTTTCTCCTCACAATAATACTGTCAGGTTGGAACTAATCATCTCCATTTTACAAATGAATAGACTCAGGTTTTTGAGGTGATAAAAATCACAGTGTTGTGAGTAGTGGAAATATAATATGAATATAGGCAGAACTGCTGCCAGAACCAGAGAGGGATGTCATTGCTGGGAGCTAATCTAGCAGATTCACCCACATAAACAATGTCTTGCATTTTCCATCAGTCTGGATAAGCAGTTCTCAATGGGATGTTTGCGTAATCAGGGGCTATGTCTGGAGACATCTGAAGGTGTCATAACTGTGGGAATGAAGTGTAGCAAATAGAGACGCTGCTTAACATCTTCCACTATAAACTGCTCCATCACACACACACACACACACACACACACACACACACACACACACAGTATAGAATATTCTGATTTGAAATATTCTGGTTTGAAATATTTGTAGAGAATTTCCAATCTAGACCTCTCTTTCCATACCAGGACAGTACTCTTGTAAGTTAGCATCTTCCTTCTCATCATTTGAGCAGTCATGAACATACATGGCATAAAAGGCCGATGCAAGATTAGGCAAGTATGAGCCTTCAGCCGTGATCCCAGAGCTTCTATGCACGGCCATGTCGTGTCAGATATTTATTGTTTCCAGAAGGTAAGAGGAGCATCCTGTTGAGAGATTTATTACTTTTTCATTGAATTTGGAATTTGTAAAGCTTTGATTTATAGGTCAGCTCCTCTCCACATCTCTCAACTTCTTGCTAATTTAGACCCATATCTTCCAGTTTTCTAAAATATAAAATACAGCTGAAGTCTTTCTTACATTTGATTCTCTTTCCATCTAACAGTTATATGGCTTTATCTAGGAATAGCTAAGATAAATAGCTATAGCAATTTCATGGTACTTAAAGTCACATTTCTTGATAATCTCTGGATTTTCAGGGACCATTAGAGATCCCTGTGTGAATCTTGGAATAATGAAAAGTACATTCTAGCAAAGACTTGAGGTTCTTTTCTATTGCTGCATTGATTTAAAAACCTATTTCTAAATCAATTTTTTTGCAATCTTAACTTATAATAAAATGAGTCTTAACCAAAGTGCCCTTTGCAATTTAAATGCTTAGGTTTGAGAGTAGTAGACCAAATTGAGAATTAATTAACATTTTGAAGCTATGGTGCTATATTGTTTAATCCTAAATTGTGCTTTAAATAAGGATTGATTTCTACATTATAGCAAAACAACTGTTCCCTCTTCCTTGCCCTTTTTAAAATAAAAATATGGCTAATATATATTTAGAGAATAAGATTAAATAATGCAGTCATTAAATGTTTTTGATGAAGCCATAATAATATCCTATTACAGAATCTATGTTCTCCAAGTCATCTTCATAACTTTGAGAAAACAATTATTATGGAATAAGTAAGAAAACCTATCAATACTGAATGCATTAGTATAATTTATGTATTCATAAAGCTGATAATAGACATTTATTTCTAAAAATTCTTAAAGCACAGGTAATAATGGAACCAGTCAGCAATTTGCAACTTGCAATTAATCACTCTCTTCATATTCAAAACATTCAATTTTTCTTGCTATTTGAGAGAGTAATGATTAATTGATAAAAGTTTAACAAGTGCACTAATAGCAGGTGCTCCTAATTGAAAAGTCTTCAGAATGATTCTCCCCAACCTACTTTATGCTAATGTGTACAGGATTAGTCATAACACTTTATGATTTTACTTTTAAAGCAACTTTTCTTTTAGTCATCCTAATTTAATTAAGAATTTTAACTAGTTACATGTATCAAGAACACCAATGAATTTTAAATTTGTGAGTTTGATTACCATAAGAGATTAACAAGAAGACTCATAAAAATGCACGGCTGCCAATTAGAAGCATCAACACTGTGTAAATTAGAATTTGTTAATTGGTTTAGCAAATGTAAATTCAATTTTTTGAAATTTTATGAACTGAGAAATTGATTATAAATTGAAATATGTTATTAGTAATGATATTTTTTCAGTAGATGCTTAGATTATGCTTGTATTTTAGCCACAGATGTTTCTATTTCATTTATTTCAAGAATATCTGACTTTAGCATTCATTTTTTATCCAACATGTTTATCCCTCACCATCCACACTATTAAATGAATAGTTAAGTACACATTTTTCTTTCATCTGTCTTTCCTCTTAGCAAGAAAAATCAAATATTCATTCTAGGTAAGGATTGTTATTTTGTACCTTCAATATTAAAGTGCATGTAATTAATTTAGTTTTCTTAAACAGCATGTATTTATGACAAGACCTACAGACACTTTTACAAAAATGCATACTGAAATAGCATTTCAGGTATGCAGATTAATACTGTTTGCCTCCAGGAAACAGAACTAGCAATTTTGCATCTTATAATTATAAGAAGAACAGAGCTGTATTTCAATATGTACAGTAGGATGGGGAAGTCTCCTAGCAGTGTAAGACCAAAATCTATTCTTAGCCAAGCATATGCACAGTCTGATCACGAACCTTTTATCAGTTGCTCCCATGCTGAGTTGCCATCCAAAAACTAAGGTAGAATTTAGGACTTGCCTCAAATATTCTTATGACTGAGTGTAGATATAGCAAATGAGAGGATGGGGAACAACAGAGCAGTGGATTGCTCTGTGAAGTCAGCAATCTGTATTTTCCAGATCATTTCACTCATGTGAGAGTAGACATGAACACTCTCCCATTGCCACTGAACTCCAACTCCTCCCAGAGCTGTCTTTGAAGTCACAACACCTGATAATCTCTCTTAAAGCTCCAAGTTCAGCATATATACTTGGCCAATCAAAATTTTTACCTCAGTATATTATTTTAAATTACTGTCGTAAATTATTTGCTCTCTCCCTGATTATCTTTCAAGGGACAAGGCACAAACTAAAGCCTGTGAAGGGTGAAGCCTCCTGCCTTTCTTTTTTTATCAGTGGGTCATGTGTCCAGTTCTGTATCTCATCCTCTTGGAGCAGAAACAGAAGTCCACACAACTAGACTTGAGAACAAAGGACATCTGACTGGGGAGGGCTGCTGCAGGAACTCATGTATAAAAAAGATGTATTCACCAGAAATCAGCTGCATTGCTGGGAGCAGAACTGCTCCCACTACTAAAATTCAGGGTTTCTTTTTTAACCTTGACCCCTTCCTCCTTTATGCATTCTTTTGCCCAGTACAATCTTCCCGATATGTTAGTTTAAAAGGAAAAAAAAAAAAGAAATCACAATTCCCAAAATAAAAAAAAAATTGTTTAAATACATTTGGATAGTAGTAGTTTCTAGTGGAACAGTATGTAATTATTAAAATAATAACAATGATAAATATATATACAATATATGGAAATATGTTCACAAATAATGAATCCACTGATTACCCAAATGTTGTTGGTTGTATATTCTCTGTCAAGCTCTACATCAGTAAATAAAACCTAGCTGTACCCAGGGTGCTTACATTTCAGTGGGAGATTCAATTAGAAACTAAACAAATACAAAATGTAATGCCAGAATTGATAATCCCTGTGAAGAAACATGAGGCGGGTCAAAGGGTCAGAGGAAGGGAAGAATGACATTGGCTGAGGTCCGTAATTGAGGCAGTAGAGGGCTGCACAGTTAAGTCAGTAGTGCCTAAGAAGTAGGGATCACATTCTCTGAGGATGAGCTCTCTGAATACGGAGTAAGAAGGTTAGATACAGAAGCATAGTTAAAGATGAGGGCTGGAAAGGAGGTAGTATGTAGAATGGGCCTTAAAACCACAATGGTGCTGTTAGTTGGGGATACGATAAGGTCCTTGTTCAATTTCCCTTTCAGAGGATGGTGCCAATGAAGGAAATATTATATGTTCTGAGCTAGTGGTGACTCTGGGTATAGGAAGGTCTCCCTCAATGGCATGTTCTAAAAGAATTAATAAACAGGGTGTCAGATACATCTTCTCATATCCAATAGTGTGTGGACAAGTGTGGCTACACTGGAAATATGTTCATTACCTGTGGGCTCCATGTAGATTTCACTGCCATTTAAATCTGTTTAGTGACTCTTCCAGGACCAAATATTCTGAAGCGATCAGGAGAACATACACTGTGGTCAAAGGAAATGCCCTGAACAGGAAACTTTATCAGGTGGTATCAACTTTTCTTTTCAGTTCATCAACAGACTTCCTTTTTTCCAGATGTACCTGACTTTCTCCTTAGTAACCAAAGCCTTTTAAGTTCAATGTTTTAAATTTCCTCTCATATATAGTACTGGGAACCTTTGTGGTTGGTATAAGATTCGAATTCTCTCCTCTCCCTTAGGGATTTTATGGGTGACTCCTGGTAAAAACCATTCCACTTGAAGCCACGTTTTCTTAGACTATTAATGAAAGGAATAATATTTATCTTTCCCACAGGGTGGTTCAATGGTTGACTTATAAATGCTTCAAGGGTGCTTTGAAGATTTCAAGTGTCAGCTATTATTGTAGTTGTTATTAACTGATACTACAATCCCAAATTAGAATGAGCACTGGGTTATGGGTGACTCATCTTCTGAATATGCACTTTATTCACCAGAGGTATTAAATTTAAACTCAGCATAATTAATTAATGTTCATGAAGTGTGTTGTGAGTCTTGACTACTTTAAGTGCTAAGTGCAGTTATAAGAATCACCATGGCTTTGGTTTGAACTTTGTAGTAATATTAGATTCTGATTGACTTCATTTATATTATAGTTCACCTACTCAGGGTCTCATTTCTATGTTCTGTGCAGTGCCTGGTAGGCTGATGGAATATCATAAGTGTCCAGTATAAGCAGCAATAGTGCTATAATCTCCTTTTCTTTTCTCTTGATTTGCCTCCATATTTAAAAAAATAGATTAGACAGGAAGAAATATGTTCTCTTATTTTTGGCAAAAGATAGTCTCTGCTAATGGGAACATGGAATCTTCTTTCTTCTGCTTACCAATCAGGAAAAAGAAAACTATTTACTCTGAGAATTCTGGTTGTATCACTTTTAAATCATTTATAGTTCACTAAGTGCTTTGAATAATGGAAGAGCTAGGAGGGTCCCTGATTTAATTTTGTCTCCTACATTTCTTCAGCATCTTTGTGCTTTCTTGCATTTAGGAGAAATAGCACAGAAGAGAGAGTTACAATGATTTTTTTCAAAAAGAGTGCTATTAAAGCTTTTACAAGGGACTGGAGCTTTAATAAAATGTCTCTGCATTCAGAAAGGCCAAATCTCTAGGGATCTGAAAAGAGACAATCTTAAAGTTAAATATTTGGAAAATAAATTCATGAGTTTAACATCATTTCCTTTCTTCCATTCTTATCTTCCCATAATATATACAAAATTAATTAACCCAAAGTCTAATACATCACAGCATCAAATTATAGGAGCACCTATTTATCGGATATTTCTGGTTTATAAAATTCTGTATTATACATGTATTAATTTTATATTGCTGCCATAACAAATTACTATAAATTCCGTGACTTAATAGTGATTTATTATGTCCTAGTTCGGTAGGTCAAACTCACAGGGACACATTGTCTCAGCATACTGTTCCACTTTTTAGAAGGGTGAATTCAGGGTGTATGTAGGACTTTATTCTTTCCTAAGGCTCTGGGACTGTATTCACTTCCAAATTGTCTCATGTTCAGACAGATTTCAATTCCACATGGCTATAGGGCTTAGTCTCTCTTACCTTCCTGGGTATTGGCTGGGAATTGCTCTCAGCTTTTATAAGCAGTCTGTATTCTATGACTAACTGCCTCTTTTCTCCACCTGGAAAACCAAGCAATGGTAGATCGAGTCCTTTCTAAAATTTGAACTTTTCTTACTTTCCCTTTTCCCTTTTCCCTTGTCTCTCCACTGCTTCCTGCCTGAGAATATTTCCTTCTTGTGACGCCTCATGAGATCATATCGGGCCCATTTGGATACTCCAGACTGAACTTAACCATATCCACATCTGTCAACTCCATTGCATTTGAGAGTCCTTTTTGTCAGGTAGTATATGATACATAAACAAGTTGCAGAGATTAAAGTGTATCTTTGGAAAATAATTTTTTAGTCTTTTAGCCTATGGAAACATCATACCAGGCAAGGTAGCATACAAAGTATGATATGTGCTTCATCCCAATTTTATAGATGAAAAGTGTGATCTTAGTAGCATAATTGATATAAGTATATCACTGGGTAAACAGATGACAAATTTAGGAGTAATGACTAAAATGTTATGTTATTATTTGCTTTTGACACATATTCAAAGGGTGTATAATAATTTGAGAATCTGTAGTAAGTATGGAGATAGAGGGAGGAAAGTATCTCTGAATTCAAAAGGTTTGAAATTTTGTAGGCAAAACCAACAAATACGTAAGCAATTGGGATGAAGAGCACAGGAGAAGTACAACATCAAAGAGGGAAATGAGAAGGCGTTAAGACAGACTCCACAGAGAAGGTGATCTTTCTCTCTCTCTCTCTCTCTCTCTCTCTCTCTCTCTCTCTCTCACACACACACACACACACACACACACACACACATACACCAGAGAAGGTGATCTTTGCAACGGCTCTTCAAGCTCTATCAGGAGTCCATTAGTTAGGTATACGGAATATAATGGAAACCACATGTGCAAAGTCTTGGTGGCAAGAAAGTCTAAGGATACTTTGAGAACCGAATCAATGAGATACAGGCACACATGAAGAAAAACTGATAGATGAGCCTCTGAAGATGCATGAGTCTATATCTTACGACAGTGATGGCACCTGTAACTTATAAAGGATTTTTTTAAACACCACTGGCCCCTGTATATTAAATGAGCATTTTAGTTAAATTATATAAAATGAAGATACTCCATTAAATGAGACATGAGATGGTGAACAACAAGAACCATCATATTCATTGCACTTGCAAGATACTCTGAGTGTTACAAAAATACAAATAATACATTTGCTCCCACAGATTTTTTTTTATCTTAGGTCCAAAGTTTTTTGGTTGCAAAGTGCAGTTGACTAACTCAAACTGACTTTAACCAGAAAAGCAGAATCAACTGTTTCATCTAATCAAAAATCATGAAGGTAGATAACTTCAAAAAGAGCTGAACTCATGAGTATTGTCCAAGGCATTCCCTCACTTTTAATAGTTCAGAAAATATCCCTTCCTATTGCAGCAACAATGACCAGGCATCAATTTTAGATTTACTCGCTAATTACTGCAGTGAAGAGAGTATTTCCTCTCTTCCAGCATACATATTATTTTGAAAAAGAGTCTCTTAGTCTTGCTTACATATGCCCACATGTGAATCAATAACTCCATTTCTAGTGGTGGTATACTCCAAATAGCTTTCCCTAGTTATATGCCTACCTCTTTTCCAGGAAAAGTGGAGCCAACCTTATGTGTTACAGTTGGAGCATTTCCTGAAATAGAAAGATAATGGATTATTTCAGATAAAGAATGGCAGCTAGGTAGGTATATCAGGTCTCTGTTAGATTGGCATCCATAGCATCTGAGGATATTGTTAAAATTCAGCTTGAAATTCAGAAATATAGGAGTGATATCTGAAATTCTGGATTTTAAGAAGCTTCTTGGTGATGCTGATTCTGCTGGTCTGTTGACCACATTGTCATTTAGCAATGCCTAGAATACTCTCTTGGAGGAAGGAGCCAGGCATATGAAAATATAATAACAAAAAATGAAAGTGATGATTCAGGATGACACAAGGGATATAAAAAGAATTTCAAACAAAATTTAAAGGTGATCAAGAAAACAAACTTTCTTTTAGTGTAGGTTAGAAGTTCTCAAATTGTGGTCAGGAGATTAATTGGAGAAGATTTCACTGGTTTTGTGAATTCAAAAGTGGTTCCATCAAACACTAAGATGTTATGTATCTCTTTACCCATGTGAATGTCTGGTGATGGTACAAATGTAGCAAATCAAACTGCTGGCACCTTGGTATGAAGGAAATCAGGGACATCAAGGTAGTGATTGATACTTGTGGTTACAGCTACTCAGAAAGCTGAGGCAAGAGGATCACAGTTTGAGGTTCGCCAGGGCAATTTAGTGAGATCCTATGACAAAATTAAAAAATAAAATAAAATAAATGAGCTGAGCATGTAGCTCAGGTAATAAACTGCTGAATTCAATGTCCAGTACCATATGCACAAAAAGCTATGCAGTAGTGATAATCTCCATCACTGATATGCTTTCACACTAGAGGAAACAAGAAATTGCCAGTTTTACTTTTAAAATATCCCTAATGATAACAGTAAAAATATTATTTCCATGTGATCTCAACCCTGCATTTTATTGTTTTTTTAATTCTGTGTGATGAAATGGGAGTTATGCATAGAACATTCCACTCCATGATGATTTCATGAGGAAAAGTACTACTGTGAGTATTTGAGTTAAAAGCCCAACTAGCTACTTTTTCCACAGAACATATTTTTTACTTGAAAGAGTGATTGACTCATGTTTATTCTAATTTGATTACTTCAATACTTTCTTAAAAATTAACAAGTGGGCCTCCTACTTTAGGGAAAACAAATGACAGCTTTCATTCTTAATAACATTTGGGCTTTTAAGCAAAAATTAGCACTTTGAGAAATCTGTTCTCATGGGCTTGATGTTATCTCAATTTTTAAAGGTTTTCTGGTAAGATTGATGGTGTATTAATAAATGCCTTTTAATCTTTGTGTTATCATTTGGATGGTTTATATAATTTAGGGGGACAATTTTTCCAAATAGTCATTGTATGGTGTTAAAAATCATTCATGGATGAAAAATACATACACAAGGCAGGCATATAGATACCACCAGAGCACGTACACAAAGCTGACTGATAAGAGTTCCAGATTCCATATGCAACTGAACTTCGGGAAACTGTCCTTTCTGAGTGCAGCACCAAACAAAGATATATGTAGATGTCTAAAAAGCCTAAGATACTCTTCTTATTTCAAAATATATATCTGTAAGGGACAGGCTGTCTACTCGTACTTCATCCTATACTTTCACTGAAACAGATTGAATGAAGTAGGTGAGAGGAGAACTCATCTCTATTTTCTAAATCAGGAATTACTCAGGTTTACAAAATTGTGAAGGAAAAATATCACCCTGATGCCTACTGGAGATTGGAAAATGTACTGATTTTTAATAAAGGTATCTCACTTTGTTTTATTATGTTTGATTTAATGCTATTTAATAGCTTAAAGTATAAGTATTTAAAAATACTACAGTTTAAACATTTTAACTATATAAATATTTATTGGTATAATCCACATGAATTAAAAATCTTTGGGGTTCTCAATATTTTTTAAGAGTGTAAAGAGGTCCCGAGATTAAAATATTTGAGGGAACACTTACTGTATGCCATAGAATGAAGTGTTGACCATTTTTAGAATCACAAAATAAAGCCAATGCAGATCTTTAAACTTAAAAAAGCAAGTTCGAGAATACATGGAGAAAGTCAATCAGGAAACTATGAGATTGCTGGGCTTTTACTGCCTTTTAATTATGAACTACTTTATCATAAAGCAGGAGCAAGATTCCTTATCTTAAAATAGCCTCTTCTGTCATCTACTTGGGCATAGCTTATCTTTTGGATATGGTGGTTAAAACAGAACCTATGCTTTTAAAATTTTTCTAACAAAACCCCCAAAACAGAAATAAAAAGTAACCATGAGTAAATATGTAAGTGGCCTTATTTAAATGCTACTGAATGCAATAGGGCATTAATTGTTCCTTTGTTTAAAATATGACCTTCAACTAAAACTTGGAGATCAAGTCTGTCACATTTATGAAATAAATGCTATTTGGCAGTGTTTCCCTTTTCCCTAGCTTTTCTATTGCTTGAATTGACAACGCATACAGTACTTAGTATGTACTCAGGTCAGAGGTTCTCATTTTTTTTTTTTTTTTGGTACTTTGCTTTCAAAGGATTAGTCACTAGACAATTGGCTGGTAGATATTCCATACAAGGTTATTATTTTCAACATAAATTATGAAGCCCCTATATGACTAATCATATTATTTCTACCTAAAAGTAAAACTTTAGAGAAATATAACTTCAGTATTAACCCTAGCAAGGTTTGCATTACTCAAGATATTCCAGTATTACTCTAGATGTTTTACAAATGTTGGCAGGTTTAAATCTCTTTAAAATCTTATGAAGCATTTGTAAAGAAACTGGAGACCACAGAGGTTAAGTTACTCAATTCAAAATTGCACAACTATTGAGTATTGAAGAATTTAGAGAATTTGGCTTCAAATATATGTTCTTGAACATTTTTTCATATGTGTATTTGCTGCTTTTACTTCGTTTTAGAAATGGCTGTTCATTTCAGATGTCCATTTCTGAATTGAGTCTTTAACTTTGTGGGTGTGATTTTTTGAAGTTCTTTATATATTCTAGATGTTAGCCCTTTGAGGAAAAGCTGGTAATTTTTTTTCCCACATTGTAGGTTGTCTCTTAGCACTGTTGGTGGTTTTTTCTTGCAGTGCAGAAGCTTTTTAGTAAGGTGAGATCCCAGTTGTTGATTCTTTGTGCTAGTTCCTGTGCTACTGAGGATTTGTTCATAAAGTTTTGTCCTATTCCGAAGTCTTCAGGAGGTCTAAGCTATATTCCAGCAAGTTTAGTGATTCTGCTTTAATATTTAGATCTCTGATCCACTTTGATTTTAGTTTAGTACATGGTGAAAGATATGGGTCTAGTTTTAATCTTTGGCAAATTGAAACCCAATCTCTCCAGCACCGTTTATTAAAGAGTTTATCTTCCCTCCAGTGAGGGTGGTTGGCTCCTTTGTCAAAGATGAGGTGGCTGAGTATTTCTGGAGTTGTTTCTGCACCTTCTAATCTGTTTAATGAAGCAGATCTTTAGATCTGTTTCTTTGTCAGTATAATGCTGCTGCTGCTGCTATTGTTTTAATCCCGGTAGATTTGTAGTATAGTTTCATGTTGGGGATTGTGATATCTCCTGTCATGTCTCTGTTGCCTAGAATTTCTTTTACTATTTTAGGTCTCCTCTTGTTCCAAATGAATTTTTGGATTGTTTTCTTTAATTCTGTGAGATATACTGTCGGAAATTCAATTGGGATTGCATTGAATCAGTATAGCAATTTTGGAAGTATGGCTGTTTTTACTATATTGGTTCTTCCTACCCAGGAGCAAGAGATGACTTACCATTTTATTATGTCCTCTTCAATCTCTTTTCTGAATGCTGTAGTTTTCAAGGTAGAGGTCTTTTGCTTCCTTCATTAAATTGATTCCTACATATTTCATTTTTTTGGATGCTATTGTGAAAGGAATTGTTTCTCTATTAAGACAATATGCTGAAGGATAATAATGTTTCAACTGCAGATCACTCAGAAAGTAACATTCCAAATGAAGAGTTGCTTGGGCCTGGAATATAGCTCAGTGGTTCTGCCACCTGCCTTGCAAGCTCAAGGACCCTAGTTCGATTGTTAAAATAAATAAATAAATAAAATAAAAAAACACCAATGAAGAGTTGCTTCATTTTGATGGAAATAATCTTAACTGGGATTTAATTGTACATTGGATTTAAACCTTTATACTTACAAGACTTCTGAAAAGAGATACAATAGAAGGTGCCATAAATGATAGAAGTTGCAATAATTTGGAGTTGGTGGAAACATAGTAATGTTTCTTAAACCTTGCCAAAAGTTATTGATCAGTGGTACAATATGTGAACCTTGGTTCTCCATTACAAGTGACAAATGTATTTGAAATTCCATACTATCTGTTATAAATATTCTTGAACTCTCCATACTATAATACTGTATCTTACTAGTAAAAATATATTTTGAACTACTCACCCTTGCATAAAAATCATAGTACAAGAAGATCCAGTAGCCACATTTTTTCTGTGACTTAAAGCTGTTGCTGACACACCAGCACAATCTTAGCAAAAGAATCCTAGCTCCTTAGAGTATTTTTGGATGGAGAACTGGTTACTCTTTATGGCTCTTCTGTGTGCACGAAAGCTCAGGGACTCTATACCAGCATGAATTTTGTTACATAGATCTAAATAAAATGTGAGAGGAAAGTCCCAGGGGCAACTCTATAAGCTAAATGGATTCACCAAGGTCAATGAATGGTCGCTTAATTTATTGTTCCTTTTAATTTATACCAGCAGTTATAAATAAAATGTCTAAAAAGACTAGTTAACAACAAAAATTATTGAAATTAGGCTATATGTGCATACTGTAGGAAATGTTAGAGAATCTTGTACATGGAAGGGCACATGTGTCATTATTTAATTTGTATTTTAATTGTATGTGTTCACAATACATAATGATTACATTCATCATGGAGAACTAATAACATGTACATAACACATCTTCATTCTTTTGTCATCCCTTTCTCTTTTCCTTCCCCCTCCATCTCTTGACCCTCTTTACTTTTACAAAATATCCATCTCCTTGTTTCCTATTATGTATCTTTTATTTTGCTCTTTAATTTATTTATAATTTGGGTTTTTCATATAAGAGAAACCAGGCAATGTTTAAACTTGTGTGTCTTGTTAACTTCACTTAACATTATGGCCTCAGTGTGTATCAATTTTTTTCTAAAATGAGTCAAATTTATCTTTTATTATGGCAAAGTACTCTATTTTGTATATTGACCACATTTTCTTAATTCATTCCTCTGTTACTAGAGCTATGGGTCACTTTCAAGATTAGCTTTCATGGGTTATGCTATTAAAAACATGGGTGCGCATGTATTAGTGTAATATGATGTCTTTAACTTTTTTGGAAAGATACCTAGAAGAGGAATAACTGGTTTGAATAGAGTTTCTACTTTTAATTTTTAAAGGGATCTCTGTATCGATTTCCATAGTGGCTGCAATACTGACATTCCATCTTTCTCCAGAGAGAATAGCTTCATCAGGAAATAAAATAAAACCAAACACAGGCAGGGCTACAGGTAAAAGGGAACCATTTTGCATTGTTGGTGAGAATATAAATCTGTGCTATTGAATGTTGGTTACAAAACACACTTCCAGGTCACTAAGAATAAATGTCAAGTAATCACATTTTGTGATTTTAAAATATTAGAGGCACAAAAAATTTGGCTTAGTATCTAAAGTTTAGTTTTAATTTTATTAAAGATTTCAATTTTTAAAATATATGACCAATAAAAGCATTTCAGACCCCATGCTTAGTCTTCGAGGAAAAATATTATTTATATCACACAATTATGTAAGTCTTAGATTGGTAGCTAAATAATCTTTGATGGTATATATCAAGAAATGTATGAAAAGGGAAACTTTTGTCCTCTAATAACCTTAAAGTTTTTGTTTCTGCCTACTTACAGTTCCCATGAGAAGAAGTTAGATACTGTTTGAATGGAACAAAGAATGACTTCTTTATCATGTTTATGGTATCACAGTCTATTGAATATAGACTAATGGAAAAGAAGAAAAACTATTTTCCATTCTGTGAAAAATTCCCTTTATATGTTGAAATAGTTATTAAGTTTCTCCTTGCGCACATTTTTCCTTCTATAGACAAAATAATCTCAAGTGCTTCAAATATTTCTTCCAGGCTTTATTTTCTTCCTACTTTTTAATTATTTTCATTTTAGACCTTGGCCCTTCTCCAAGTTTCCCATATCTTGCTTACAGTGTAGTCACAATGAAACAACTTATTCTCATAAAAGTTTAGCCAACACTAAATATAAAGAGAACATTGTTTACAGTCAATACAAGTTATGTCTTTGTGTTATTTTCAAGCAGCATTGCATTTCTGAGTGATATGTAATTGGTAATCTGCTGCAAGACTCGTATCATTTCCATTGTATTTATATATAGCCAATCTTTTCTTATTCTTGTCCCAGGATGCATAATATTTACTACCTTATAATTCATCCTAAACAATCTCCTTTCTTTTTATTTTATTCTCTGTATTCAGAATGCAGGAACTTTAATGCTAATATCTATATAGTTTCCAACACACGACAGGTGTTTAAGATATGCTTAATATGTGAAATAATTTAAAAGTAATTGAGTCAATATTCTTTCAAGAATGTTTATCACCCCTAGTTAATCTATAATCTAGATTTATGGAACCTCTTCCTAAACTTGACTAAATGTTAGGACCGTGTATGGAGAAAAATCTTTATTTAAATTCTGGTTTTTGCTTCTTATTAGCTATTTAATTCATGTAACACTTTTGCATTCTTTAAGCCTTTGTTTTTTTAATCTAGAATATGTACATAATCATACCTGTCTTTAAAGTTATTGTAATGTTTCTATGAGATATTGATGAAAATGTTTTTAAAAGTTCTTGATACACAACAAACTTCAAAATGTTAGACTGAGAAAATATAAGTATAATACTCTAAACATAGAACACTATATACAAGTAGATCTAAAAGAGGAACATTTTTCTGATTTCATGGTTTTCCTTCTGAAAGGTCTTATGATGGAAAATATTTCAGATTCTAAGTATCCTTATTTATGGTATTTTCTCTTGATAGCTTACTTTATCATCTTTCTGCTCAAATACATGGCATACTCCCAGTAAAATACCTACTCTCCAAGATTAGGTTTTAAAAAATCAGCAGCAGTATCAATTTCATCATTTTCAAATTATTTTCATGTGATGGAAATCTAAAAAAAAATTGTCTACTGATGCAAAAAGTAAATATATAACTACTATTGAAATAATTGAGTGAAAAATAAAATATTTGAGAATTTCATGAAGAGAAATAGTTCCTTCACAAAGAAAGAATCAGGTCTTAGTGTGGGTTGAAGGGGGCACCAGGTAAATTGTCTTGGTTCATGATGGAATATGTGGCAGTGAAGGTGAGCCACTATGGGAATAACAGCACCAAGTATTCCAGTGAGAGTCAGACTATGAAAAGCCGTAGGAAAAGCAAGAAAAATAAGAGGAATGACAGGTCAGAAGTGACTCACGGCAACATAAAAATAACAAACTGGCAGACTTCATGGATATTAAAATTGACAATTCTAAAATGAAACATTGTGCATAATACAACAGAAATTGTACTTTAAAGTGAAATTCAGTTTCATTGGATGGAAATGAGATGCTCAGAACAGAATTTCTATAAGTCTTCTCAATTGTCACCAATGATAATATTTAGCGGTGACATCTGTTGCCACAAGTTATGTAAAGTAGTCACTCGTGTACACTTTATATTAAGCTTAAGATTCATTAGAATAATTTTCAAAATCTACATGATCTCTCAAGACAATTTTTATTTTCAGCCATATAATTGATAATTTCCTTCTAAGAACTACTTTAAAATTACAGCCTGTTTCAAGGACACATTGGATTTTATTTTTATATCTTTCCAGTCTTACTTACTCTGAGAAAAGGTCAGGGACACAAGACAAATAAAAATTAGAAGAGTCCATAGTCAACATTCTTACTGTTAGATTTATTCTTAATTACATTTTTCCTATATTGAGAAGTAAAACATTTTTGAAATTATAAAATACTACTGGTTCAAATATTTGGAATGTTAATTTTTTGTGCATTGAATAAATATGATTAAACATGCTTGGAAAATAGTGAGACCTATACTTGTCTAAGAATCATATGACAGAATATTATATTAATTCTGCCACTTGTGAGCTCTGCACTATTTGTTAGGTAAATATTTTGAGTCTCATCTTCCTTTTTAGTTAAATGGAAATGATTTCACAATGGCTGTACAATGCTTCTGATAGAACAAAGGAGCTGAAGCAAGGTCATTTAATAATCACAAAAGCTGAACAAACACATATAAGGCACTATTACTATTAGCTACTAATATTGCACTTCTTTTAGTATTATAATTGCTGCCATAGTCACTAATGATGCTGTTTTTATCTTGGGTTTGCATCAAATAGCTATTTCCTATCCTCTGTTTGACTACAAGTAGTATATACATAAAGGAGCTGAAGCAAGGTCATTTAATAATCACAAAAGCTGAACAAACACATATAAGGCACTATTACTATTAGCTACTAATATTGCACTTCTTTTAGTATTATAATTGCTGCCATAGTCACTAATGATGCTGTTTTTATCTTGGGTTTGCATCAAATAGCTATTTCCTATCCTCTGTTTGACTACAAGTAGTATATACATATATATATCTGAATAGTTAATACAGGTATATATATATATATACACATATACACACATATCTTTAAATATGTATGTGTATGTATGCAGGTATGTGAAAAAATATATGTGTGTGTGATCGTGTGTGTTTGTTATTTCTATATACTGGGGACCCCTGAAACATTATGGGAAACTTCTGCAGTAGGCTCCAGTCTCCTGTCCAGTGTACGATGAAGGCCTAGGAGGAAAAGAAACACTAAAACTAAAAGACAGAAGAGAGACAGAAAGCAGGGTGCCAGGGCGACCAATGCCAGAACAACTAACAAAGGTGCTGGTCTGTCCAAGCCATGCATTTTTATTGAAACCAACTGAGGTAAAAGTGACCTACATCCAAGGGCAAAACTATGTGAGAAGATGCACCATCATGTGGTTCCTATGGAAATTAATGTAAACAAGATTCATAAAGGACAATTTTTAAATTAGGAACAGAATAGACAAAATATATCTTTGTAATTAGAACATTATCCTTCTAGTAAGAACGTTTTAGTTGTGGGAACAGAATTTGGGTGTGAGTTGCTCTGACTTTAGCACACAGGCCTCAGCCAGACTCATTCTACAAACAAGCCAATTGTGGGGTTAACTCTTCACAGCCTGCAGTGCTTCTAGCCTGCTTTGGGCAAACTCAATATGGTGGTTCCCTGAACCAGATCTGGGCAGTTAAAAATGCTGAAACATTATGTAACACATAATGGTATAGTTCATGTATTAACTTTTAATGAAATTAATACATGTAAATTATTTTAAAATATCAACAATAAAAAATTATGATGTAATAAGTGAAATATTAGAATAAAAGAAAAAATGATGTCTTCTAATAACCTCCCAGTCTGACTCATCAGAGTTTATTCTATAGTACTTTTAAAATCTACTTTTTATCAGAGCTTCTGTTTTAGGAAATATAAATTTAGATGCAAAGAGTATTCAGTGTTGCAAAAATTTCTAAATAAGTAAATAAGCAGATTATCCTTCAAATATTTTTGCCTATTAGCAAGAAGACAAAACTAACTTAAAACTCTATTATTAACAAGTAGATTTTGAGTTGATCATTACATATAGGGGAGAGCACCTGATACACCAAGAAGTCTGAATTTTCACCTATCTTTTTATTAATCTTCAGGCAGGAGATTCTGTTTTATCCATAATGGCCATTGTAGTATCATGTCCCTAAATTTTTAATAGATATTATAGCTTAGATCTAAAGTGTCCCCAACATACTCTGATGGTCATAGGTAGAGCTTCATAGGAGTTTGTAGGTGGATTCGATCCTGGGGATGTTGTTCTCATCAGTGGGTTAATCCATTGGTAAGAACATAACTGAATGTGATATGAAAAGGTGGGGCCTGGTTGTAAGAAGTAGGTAACTGAGGGTGTGATCTAGAAGGATATATTCTTGTGCTCAGCTCTTCACTTCTCCTTCTGCTTCCTGGCTGCCATGAGTTGAGCAGATTTCTTCTTCCATGCCTTTCTATCATTCCATTTTTACCTTGAAGCTAAACATAGACTGAACCCTTTGAAACTGTGAACTAAATTAAACTTCTCCTCCTTAAAGTGTTAGGTACTTTGTCCCAGAAATGGGAAAATTTCTAATGCAATAGATTTTCAGCTTCTCTAACAAGTTCAAGTTTGTAATTTAGTTCTCCTGGAATATGTCTCTTATGACATAAATACAGTCACTAATATCAGCAAATTTGAGTCCTATTGAGGGTTTCCTGAGGAGAGTGAATGACTTTCGTTTTGAAGATCAGGGTGACAGGCAAAACCTAGAAGGCAGGTATGTAAATGAACCTATTATAGATTACAAATGGCAGATTGGGGTGAAATTGGTTTCTTCTATTGGCATGACTAAGACTATATGTGATTGACAAAGGTAGAGGTCAAAGAAGGCTGATTGATCAAGCAGACAAAAACCATACTTTTGCTTAAAATTATATTTTAAGAATTTTTCATGAGGGGCCCTTCATCAGAGCAGACCAGTGAGGACTTCCCAGCTAATGTGGCGAGCTAGGCTGCTTCCCCAACCTCCAGCACCCCAGGTCTTAATAGAAGCAGACAGGTGAGGACCCAGCCATGCAGGCACCCCTGCAGCATCCCCTTGACCCTCGTGCTCTTGGGCCTTCTGGTTAGGCTTGTACCTGAGCCTGTACTTAGATCCAAACTGCAGAGGCACAGATGGTCATAAAGCCCATTGTACTGAGCTCCAGAAGATAGAACAGAAGTGAACAATTGCAATAAAGGCACACCAGACCTCTGCAGTTGGTAAGTTGAAGGGATCACCACCTTCCAACAGAACCTGGACTATCTTCAGGGAAAGGGCAGCTGGAACCTGCCATACAACTTTGCAGAGTTTAACCCTGCAGGAGGTCAGGGAACCCAACTTGGGCCTTGAAACCAGAATTCAGCCTGAATCTCAGGGATCTCCTGTTGGTTTGCTAAACCTAACTGATTTAGTTCTGCACATTTGATGCCCAAATGGTTTATTGTGATATATAGCAGAGATATATCATGAAGGAAGCCCTTCAATTTTTTTATTTTCCATTTTAATTTAAAATTTTGTATTTATCCCTTCTCTTCAAATTCTTCCTTTTTTCTTTCCTCTTTTTTTCACTCAATCTCTTTCTCCCCCACATTGTTCTTCATCTACCTTTTTGTTCCTGTTCCTGCCCTAATTCAGATTTCTTCTTTCTTTTTCTTTTATTCTTTCTTTTTTTCTTCTTTCAACTGTCATTAGTTTCAAAGCAAAGTGAGTGCAATCTATAGCTTATCTATTATTGTTACGTTGTTCCATTCTTGCCTTTGTTCTTGTACTTGGTCTTTCCCTCTTGTTTTCAACAGTTTCATAGAGTTTGTGTGATCATCCTGTGTCCTCTGGCTTCACTTGAAACCTTCTCCTTTCATTCTACCTATCTATCCCTTTTCTCCCAACTCCTAAGTCCCCATCCTAAAGGGTAAAGTTGCTATATTGAAGAGTTTATTCATCATAAACATATTTTGGGCTGATCCTTGGCTTTGATTTAATTCATATGGTTAAAGGTGATAGATTAATAACTACCACAAATTGTCAATTTCTAAGCTCTGCTTGATGCTACTGTGTTGCTGATTGTATCAGTTGGGCTAGAGGGTTGTAATTAATTTAATTAGCTGTCCTTCCAGATATTATGGAAATGAGAGTGTCTCTGAGTCATTAGAGACTCAAAACCTAAAGAGCAGCTATATCAGGAAGATCGAAGTACTAACCCATGAATTTAACCAAGGAAAGTACCAACAACAAAAATAAAAATGAGAAAATACTAGAGCAAGGCACAAATACAGACTTCCAGCTCACCAGTGGCAAATTATAGGAGAATTGAGGTGAAAAGTCTGACAATAAACCACCAGGACAGCTTGAACTCATAGCACAGGAAGTAACAAAACAGATAAATGAGGCTCTAGAAAAATTCAAAAGAGAAATAATTTCCCAGATAACCACAGAGATTGTGAGCACAATGAAAGACATGATTAGAGACTGTAGAAGAGAAACAGACAAAAAAAATTAGGTGAGTTCAGGACCATGATAGAAGCCATGGATACCCAACATAAGAAAGAGATGGAAACCATGAATGTCTAACATAGGGAAGAAATGGAATCCATGAGACAGATTCAAACAGATATCCAGGAGATTAAAAACTACTGAAAGCACTCACAGCAGGATGAACAAATGTGAAGATAGAATTTCACATATAGAAAATATGATTATTGTCAGTGACCATGAAGAGAGAGATCTCTTAAAAACAATAAGGGATCATGAGAAATTGATCCAACAACTCCTAGATGGTCCAAAGAAGAATAATATAAGAATGATAGGAATCCATGAAGTAGCAGGAGAAAGTACAAATGACATTAAAAAAACTGTTTAAAGAATTAATGGCAAAACTTCCCAAAAAGAGGGGAAGAATTTCACATACAGATAAGTGAAGCATATAAGACTTCAAATATCCATGATTTAAAAAAAAAAAAAAAACTACACCTAGACATATAATAGTCAAGATACTGGAAACCCAATAGAAGAACAAAATACTGCAAGCAGTTAGAGAAAAGAAACAAATCACATGCAAAGGAAAACCCACCAGAATCACAGTAGACTTTTCAACATAAGTCTGCAGATCAAGGAGAGCCTGGAGTGAGGTATTTAAAGCCCTAAAAGAACACAACTTCCAACCTAGACTGATGTATCCTGCAAGACTCTCTTTTAAAGTGGATGGGGAAATAAGATACTTCCTTGACCAAAAGACCAGATAAATTTATGAATACTGAACCAGCATTACAAACAATTCTAAACAATATACTAGAAAAAGAAAATGAAGATCTTAACACCATGAAGCCCAGCAGAGCAAATCAATTAGGCAAGGCAAGAAACTAAAGGGAGAGGGGGAAAAATTAAAAAGAGCCAACAACAGGACAATAACAAAACAATGATAACTCAATGCATATCAGTTATAACTATCAATGTTAATAGCTTCAATTCACAAATCAAAAGAAATAGACTGGTACAATGGTTTAAGAAGCAAAACTCAACAATATGTTATATACAAAAACACACCTAGTTCAAAAAGAAACTTATAAACTGAAAGTAAAAGGATGGAAACAGTTCTCCATGCAATGGGAGCACAGAAAAAAGCAGGGGTAGCTATCTTACTCACAGAAAAAGAAAATTTCAAACTAAAACTAATTAAGAGAGATGAAGAAGGTCACTACATCATGGAAAAGAGAACAATTGAGAGGAAGGGATGACTAGCATAAATATATATGCACCAAATACTAATTCCCCAACTATATAAAACAAATATTAAGTGACAAGAAAAACCAAATAAGCAGTAATACAATTGTAGTAGGTGACCTAAATACTCCACTGTCACAAAAAGATCAACTAGATGAAAAATCATAAATGAAATACTAGAACTGAACCAAGCTTATAAGATCCAAATGGTATAAATGACAGTGTGAAATAGGAAGAAAAGGGATAAAGGCACAGGGGAAGTGGGAAGGGTAGGGGAAAGGAAACAAGGGAAAATAAAAAATATGAGAAAACAAAAAAATGGAAACAAAGTCTTTGTAAATAGGGAAGGAAGGAGGAGGTGAATGGAGGGCAGGGTTATGGAGAATAAATGGAGAACCAAGACCTGTCATGTAAAGATGCAAGATGCCAAGGATAAATGTAACTGTACTGTATACCTAAAAAGTACCAATAAACTCAATGAGAAAAAAATAAAAATAAAAACTGGACTTAATAAACATCTACACAGTGTTCCACCCCACAAATTCAGAATATACATTCTTCTTGCCTGTACATGGGTCATTATCCAAACTAGACCACATACTAGTACATAGGACATGTTTAAATACATGCAAAGGAGTTGAAGTTAATCCATGTATATTATCAGATCATAGTGCAGTTAAGATCAATAGCATAAGAAATTTCCCAAACACATGGAAATTGAACAACACTCACCTGAACAATCAATGGGTAACAGAGGAAATTAAAGAAGAAATTAGTTTTTATAAATACATGATAATGCCAATACAACATGCAGGAATCTATGAGACACAATGAAAGCACTTCTGCAAAGGAATTCATAGCAGTGAATACCCACACTAGGAAAATAGAGTGAGCTCAAATAAATAATCTAATGATTAATCTTTAGCTCATAGAGAAGAAAAAGCAAGAAAAACCCAAAGCTCACACAAGGGAGGATGTTAGAAAGATCAGAACAGAAATCAATTCAATGGAAGCTAAGAGAATGATACAAAAAATCAATGAATCAAAAGAGTTGGACTTTTGAAAGAATAAATAAATCAATAAACCCTTAGCCAAAATGTCAAAAAAAAAAAGGAAATAAAAGGCTCAGATCCATGCAATTAGGAATGAAAAAGTTGAAGTTACAACAGATCCAGCAGAAATCCAGAGGATTATCAATATCTACTTTGAGAAGATGTATTCTAATAAAATGAA
Organism: Fukomys damarensis; assembly: GCF_012274545.1. NCBI lineage: Eukaryota > Metazoa > Chordata > Mammalia > Rodentia > Bathyergidae > Fukomys > Fukomys damarensis. Next base: position 27,614,916 of record NW_022900932.1, read on the forward strand.
AAACACAGAAGAAATGGACATATTTCTAGATACTTATGAATTACCAAAATCAAATGAAGAAGATAAAATTTTAAACACCCCAATTACAATCAGTGAAATTGAAACCATAATTAAAAATTTACCAACAGAGAAAAGCTCAGGTCCTGATGGCTTCACTACTGAATTTTGTAAGACATTTAGAGAAGAACTACTGCCACTACTCTTTGAACTTTTCAAAGAAATTGAAAGGGAAGCAATACTTCCAAATTTGGAAGCAAGTGTTACTTTGATTCCCAAACCAGGGAAAGACCCAACCAAAAAAGAAAACTACAGGCCAATCTCCTTGATGAACATAGATGCAAAAATCCTCAGTAACGTACTGGCAAACAGAATACAGAGAGTCATTAAGAAGATTGTACGCCCTGAGCAAGTTGGATTTGTCCCAAGATACAAGGAGGGTTCAGCATAGCTAAAACAATAAATGTAATGCACTATATTAACAGAGTTAAGGACAAAAGCCATATGATCATCTCAATAGATGCAGATAAAGCATTTGACAAAATTCAACACCCATTCATGATAAAATACCCTGCAGAAAATTGGAATACATGGTCTTTATCTCAACTTGATAAAGGCTACGAAAAACCAACAGCCAACATCATATTTACTGGCCCAAAACTGAAAAACTTCACACTAAAATCAGGAAGAAGACAAGGATGTCCATTATCACCAGTCCTGTTCAATATAGTTCTGGAAATATTAGCCACAGCGATTAGACATGCGTAAGAAATTAAAGGAATAAAGATAGGAAAGGAAGAAGTTAAACTTTCATTATTTGCTGACAATATGATACTCTACATAGAAGACCAAAAAACTCTTTCAAACGACTTCTAGACTTAATTGACAGATTCAGTAGAGTAGCTGGATACAAGGGCAACACTCAAAAATCAATAGCCTTCTTGTACACAAATAACAAACTCACTGAGAGAGAAATTAGGGAAACAGTCCCTTTCACAACATCATCCAGAAATATGAAGTATTTAGGAATTGATCTAATGTAAGAAGTAAAAGACCTCTACCCTGAAGTCTACAGCAGTCTGAAAAAAGAGACAGAAGAGGATATAAGAAACTGGAAAGATATCCCTAGCTCCTGGGTAGCAAGAATCAGCATAGTGAAAATACCCATACTACTCAAACTGCTATACATATTGTATGCAATTCTGATCGAAATTCCAACAGTATATTTCACAGAACTAGATAAAACAATCCAAAACTTGATTTGGAAGAAGAGACAATAGAATAGCAATAGCAATTCTAGGCAACAGAGACATGACAGAGGGTAATACAATCCCCAACTTGAAACTATACTACAAAGCTACTTAGATAAGAACAGAATAGTACTGCACAGAAAAAGACCCAAGGATCAGTGGCATAGATTGGAAGATATAGAAATGACTCCAGATGTACTAAGCTATCTCATCTTTGAAAAAGGAACCAACTATCCTCAGTGGAGGAAAGACAGCCTCTTTAATAAATTATGTTGGAAAAACTGGATCACGCCCTGACAAAGATTATAACTAGACCCTTATCTTTCACCATGCACTAAATGAAAATCAAAGTGGATTAAAGATCTAAATATTAAAACAGAAAGACAACTTGCTAGAAGATAAGTTAGGTAAAACTCTAAAAGACATTTGCAAAGGAAAAGACTTTATGAACATATCTTCAGTAGCATAGGAACTAGCACAAAGAATCAGCAACTGGGATTTCATCTTATTAAAAAGCTTCTGCACTACAAGAGAAACCACCAACAGAGTGAAGAGCCAATCTCTAATGTGGGAAAACATTTTTACCAGCTGCTCCTGACACAAAGGACTATTATCTAGGATATAAAAAGAATTTAAAAAATCAGGCCCCACAATTATAAACACTCGATTCAAAAATGGGCATCTGAAATGAACAGACATTTCTCAGAGAACAAAGTAAAAGCAGCAAATAAATATATTAAAAATGGTCATCATCACTGGTCATTGGAGAGATTGAGATGAAAACAACACTGAGTCCACCTCACCTCAGAAAGAATGGTTGCTATCAAGAAATCAACAAATGCTGGCAGGGTTGTGGGGAGAAAGGATCCTTCTCCACTGTTGATGGGAGTACAGACTGGTGCAAGCACTGTAGAAATCAATATGGAGATACCTCAAAGAACTAGGATTAGAGGTTCCATTTGACCCAGCTATCCCTCTGCTGGATATCTTCCCAAAAGAATTAAAAGAATCATACCACAGTGACATATATACACCCATGTTACAGTGGCATAGTCTGTAAAAGCTAAAACTTGCAAACCGCCCAATTGCCCATCAATTGGAGACTGGATGACGAAGATGTTGTCCTTCTATAAAATGGAGTAATATTCAGCCATAAAGAATGAGAAACTAGAGTCATTCTCTGAAAATGGATGCATATTGAGGTCATACTTTTAAGTGAAATAAATAAGACACATGTAAGTACTGAATAGTTTCTCTGGTGTGAAAAACTAAAAGTGTAAATAAGATCCAATTGTATAACTGATGATGTGAAATATGTAGAAAATGGCTAAAGATGTAGGGGAAGTAGGAAGGGTAGAAAGGAAATAAAGGAAAAGAAAAAAATATAAGAAAAGGAAAAAATGGAAACAAATCCTTTGTAAATTAGGGAGGGTGGAGGAGGTGAAGGGAGGGCAGGGGTATGGGGAAAAAATGAGAACCAAGATCTGTCATGTAAAGGCACAAGATCTCAATGATGAATGTAACTGTGCTGTATACCTAAAATGTACCAATAAACTGAAGGAAAAAAAGAATTTATTTATGTAATTCTAAATGATGATGATAACCATGAATATGCTACAATTGATGTTTCCATTACCATTGTACATTATATTGTCCCCAAAATTACATCAATGATGACTACAAAAAATGCCTTTAGAGATAAAAATTTTCACATTTTTGTTAATTTTTTAAAGAATACAGTTCTAGAGGTAGAAGTTCAAGTCAAATGATGCGAACAGTACATTGACATGTGTACAATGTTGATGAACGCCCTAACTCACAAAATTGAGCTTGAGATAACCCCTTTTATTTCCTCCTGTGTCCCACCCCACCTGCAAATTCTCCTATATTTACTCTCTAATACTTTGATATAAAGGGGAAAAAAAAGAAAGCATGTTCCCATTTTCTTCACTGACATGTCTATAAAATATTTGTGTTTCTTTCTTTGTGAACTGCTTATTAGCATTGGAAACCTCATACAACCCTTAATAATTTCTATGAGCTTTTCATATAAAATATCTCATTTTGTTGCCATTGTAATACTTTTAGTTTTTCTGCCTTTTAATTTGAATTGTTAGCTTTCAATTATAGAACCAAAATCCATTCTTAAGAAATCAAATTAATTCTTAAGAATCAAATTAATGACCATGCTCTTCCTTTATTTTGTTTCAGTTAAATAATACAATAAGTTGCAAGCAATAATTCAGGTCGTTTAATAACTCTAAGCTTGATGTGTGTCTATAAGAGCTTTTCTATTATATAAATGCAGAATCTCTTTGCTCCTACCTTCTTATTCCATGAGTCATGCAGCTCAGTGGAAACAACTTTCAAAATACATCTTGAATGTCTCATTTGTTTTTGTTTCCAATGCACTTTTCTAAGTGCAAGTCATAATCATCTTTTGCAATAGTTTGAGAAATGTTCTCCCAACTTCACTTCTTTCTTCCCAATAATCCATTCTCTTCATAATGGCCTACAAAGTTCATCTAAAACGCACTTCCCTTTAAAACTGTTGAATAGTTTGCCATTACAATTAGATTAAATTATATATCCTTAACCATTTTATAAGGCCTTGCAGGGACTGGTTCCTGTCTATTTCTCCCACTCTTGATTTTGCCTCTTTTCAAAATTGTTTTTAACACCTTAAAGCTTTCCCAACTCAAGCTGCAAACTGGTCTCTCCCTCCCCTTTCTCTTTCCTCATGCTCTCTTTACCTAGCTAACCTCTCTTCATGTTAAATATTACTTTTTCAAATTTATTCTTCCTCAGTTTCTCCAATATAAATAACATTTTATTCATATTTTTAGTTTTCTACTGTAATATTGATATCAATTTTTAATAAATAATCAATTTCAAATGTAACTGGGAATTTGAAATGTATCTTTAAAAGTAGGGTTTCTAAAGCTAAGCTACATGTCCAACTTCCTCATGTTGAGAGCAAATGTTACCACCTTCAGCACTAATGCCAGTGGAAGTTTCAACAAAATCTAACTTGAGCATGCTCTAGTGGGTCAAAGCCTGGTTGAATCTAGGTAGGCAGATTTTCTGGCTTTTGTTCCAGCTCTCCTCTAAGTTGAAGTGTATCTGTGCTTCTGAGGGGGAAGACTAACTTCCCTCCTGACTGGGACAAATTGTGTGCGAGTATATATATTTTGTTATGTATGGGATTGTCTCATGATCTTGACCAGGGAGGAAGAATGACTCCAGATAGTCGGTCTTGGACTCTAGCCTCTGACCTGGTCTTAGCAATAATTTGTGTAATTATTTAGTTAATACATTTTCCCTTCAGTAAACCATGAACTCCCCAAGAGATAGAACATGATTTGTTCTATTTACTTATTGGTAGGAGAAAATGGCTACTATCCAGGATAAGGCAATAGGAAATATCAAAGCATTAAAATGTTTTATATTGTGATTTGGATGATGTTTCATGTAGCCATATATATTTATTTTGCTTATATACATATATATTGTAAAAACTTTTAAGACTTTGAAAGTTTACTATATATCATTGATATTATTCAACTCTTCAAATAATCAAAGATATGTGCATTTCAAATTTTTGCAGCAAATGTCAGACTTTCCTTAAGCTGCAACAATTTATGTTTCTACCAGCAGTACACCAAATTACTCCTTTACTTCCCATATGAGAAGTGAAAGATAGTATTCCACGGATGTCTACATTTAGTTTCTTGGTAGTGAAACTGAAGTAACATTTTAATCTATCTGCAATTTATTTCAGTAAATGATATAAGATTGAACACATTTTTTTCCATCCTCTTGTCCCAGCACCATTTGTGGAATAATCTTTTCCTTCATCTTTGATTTGTTACTCCATTAATCTTTATCATATGTTGCAATGTCAGTGGCCTTGATAATATAATAAATTCTTATATATAGTAGCATCAATTTCCGAGACATCTATTCTCTTCCATTCATTTATCTATTATTGCACCAGTGCCATGCTGATTAAATTAATAGAACTTTTAAAAAGTCATCCTCATTAATTTTCTTTTTCAAATGTAAAATGAATCCTGATTCTTTAATGATGTCTAAAATGGTTTAGTTAAGCTCAGAAAGTACCCACTGAGATTTTGATCTGCACTTCTCTTTAGGATGGGTTCCTTGGTAAACAACTCTGAAATGGAGATTTGCATGCAGGAAGTTCATTTGGGAATACCCTTGAGAGTTAAAATTTCTGAGAAATTATGGATGCAAAAAGAGAAGTTGAACTGTGGTGATGTTGCAATAGAGGCTTCAGTTGATCCTATGAAACTGGGACTAATTTTTTTAATTAATCAGAATTAAAACAAAAAAGCTATACCAGGAAGGCAAAGGATAGAGACTGCTTCTAAGGAGGAGGTGCCACAGGCATGGGCAAAGACAGTTCCTAGACAAGGAATTAGCCCTGAGTTATCAGTCGCCAATTCTCTTGGCCTATAGAGATGAGTGCCTTGATCTAGCAATGGGGGGTGGGCACAGTGCCCTGTATGTTACATTTACAACCCTGCCTTCCTTTCCAGGGAAATGATTAGTTTTTTCCTTTCATTCAACTATTTATATCCTGACTTTCTTAGGCTAAAAAATGCAAAAAGTAAAATCAGAAAAAATTAATAATATTGATGTACAATGACTGGTAGTGATAAAAGTAAACTCAGTAGACTGGAATAATGAGCCCAATCAACAAGAGACTAAGAATAAATGGCAGGCATAACAGAATCTCAGAATTACTTTGATTTGCATTTCCCGTATGGCTAAAGATGTTGAACACTTTTCATGTACTTATGGGCCCTTTGTCCTTCAATTGACAAGTGTCTATTCTGTTAATTTGCCTATTTTTTAATGGGCTATTGTTTTGGTGGCAGTTAATCTATTTTTATTCTTATATATTCTAAATATTAGTCTTCTATCTGCAAAAATTTGAGTAGCCAGCCAATTTTTTTCCCATTCTGTAGGTTGTGTCTTTGCTATGTTGATAGTTTTGTTTGCTTGCAGCTTTTGAATTTGATAGAGTCGCATTTGGTGAATTTTATTGGTTTGGTATAGTGAAGTTCTGTACAGGGAACCTTGCATGTGTCTATGGCTTCAAATGTTTCCTTTAGTTTATCTTGTAGTTCAGAGCATCTGCTTTAAAAATCTAAGTATTTGACCCACTGGGATTTGATGTTCTTTCATTCATTAAGTTCATTGGTACATTTTATGTATAAATTATGATCGCATTCATCATTGGGAATTTGTATGTGCACATGATATATCTTGGTTCTTGTTTTTTCCCATTCCCCTTCCCTCCTTTCCACTCCTCCACCTCTCCCTATTTATAAAAGCTTTGATTCCATTTTCTTTTCTTTTCTCAATTTTGTCTTTCCCCTGAGCCTCTTCCCTAGTTCCCCTTTGAACACCTTCGTCCTGTTTCACAATATCTATTACACAATTTTATACAAATTATAATCATTTGCACAGTTCATTTTCTCACACCAGAGAAACAATTTGGTATTTACACATGTGTCCTTTTTATTTCACTTAAGAGTATGGTCTCAAGGTGCATCCACTTAGCTATAAATGTTTCTAGTTTATCATGCTTTATGTCTGAGTAGTACTCCATTTTATAAAATAACCACATCTTCTTTATCCAGTCACCAGTTGATGTGCATTTGGGCCATTTCCAAGACTTAGCTACTGCAGACTGTGCCACTATAAAGATAGGTGCACATATATCACTCTGGTATGATGCTTTTAGTTCTTTCAGGAAGATACCAAGAAGGGGAATAGCTAGGTCAAATGGGACATTTAATTCTAGTTTTTTGCAGTTTCCCCACTGATTTCTACAGTGGTTGCACCAGTCTGCACTCCCACCAACAGTGGAGAAGGGTTCCTTTTTCCTCACAGCCCCACCAGCATTTGTTATTGGTTGATTTCTTCACAGCAGCCATTTTTTCTGGAGTGAGATGGAATCTCAGTGTTGTTTTAATTCATATTTCTCAAATGACCAGTGATGTTGAACATTTGTTCATATATTTATTTGGTGTTTCTACTGCTTTGTTTGAGAAGTGTTTGTCTATTTCAGATGCCCATTTTTGAATTCAGTCTTTAAATTTGGGAAATCTATTTTTTTAAATTTCTTCATATATTCTAGATAGTAGACCTTTGTCTGAGGAACAGCTCTTTAAATTTTTTTTCTCACATTGTGAGTTGTCTCTTCACTCTGTTGGTGGTTTCTCTTGCTAGGCAGAATCTTTTTAATAAGACAAGATCCCAGTTTTTGATTCTTTGTGCTACTTCACATGCAACTGAGGTTTTGTTCATGAAGTCTTTTCCTATGCCAATGTCTTCAATAGTTTTACCTAACCTCTCTTCCAGCAGGCTTAGTGTTTCTGTTTTAATATTTAGAACTTTAATTCATTTTTATTTTACTTTAGTGCATGGTGAGACATATAGGTCTAGTTTTAATCTTTGGCAAGTTGAAATACAATTTTCCAGCACCATTTATTAAAGAGTCTATCTTTCCTTCAGTGAGGGTATTTGGCACCTTTGTCAAAGATGATGTGGCTAAGTGTGTCTGGAGTTGTTTCTGCATCTTCTAATCTGTTCCACTGATCTTTGGGTCTGTTTCTTTGCCAGCACCATGCTGTTTTTATTACAGTAGCTTTGTAGAATAGTTTCAAACAATTGGGCATTTTGATATCTCCTGCCTTTCTTTGTTGCCTAGAATTGCTTTTGCTATTCTAGGTCTCTTCTGGTTCCAAATGAATTTTTGGATTGTTTTCTCTAGCTATATGAAATATACTATTGGAATTTCAATTGGGATTACATTGAATCTATATAGCAGTTTTGGAAGTATGGCCATTTTCACTGTATTGGTTCTTCCTACTCAAGAACAAGTAGTGTGTCCATTTCCTCATGTCCTCTTCAATCTCTTTTCAGAATACTGTAGTTTTCTAAGTAGAGGTCTTTTACTTCCTTCATTAGACTGTTTCCTAGATATTTCATTTTTTTATGCTATTGGGAAAGAGACCATTTCCCTAGTTTCTCTGTCAGTGATTCTGTTATTTGTGTACAAGAAGGCTATTGAGTTTTGAGTGATTACCTTGTATCCAACTACTCTGCTAAATCTGTCAATTAAGTATATGTATTTCACATTTTTGATGCTGTTATGAAAGGGGTCACTTTCCCAGTTCCTCTCTCAGTGAGCCTTTTGTTCTTGTACAGGAAGGCTATTGATTTTTGAGTGTTGACCTTGTATTCAGCTACTCTACTGGATTTGGTTATTAAGTCTAGAAGTGTTTTGGTGGGGTTTTTGGAGGTTTTCTATATATAATATCATGTCACCCACAATTAATGACAATTTAACTTCTTCTTTTCCTATCTTTATTGGTTTTATTTCTTTCTCTTTTCTAATTGCTGGCACCAGGGATTCAAGGTTGGTTCAATGTATGCAAATTAACAAATATAATACACTATATTAACAGAGTCAAGGACAAAAACCATACGATAATCTCAATATATGCAGAAAAGGCATTCAACAAAATCCAACACTCATTCATGATAAAAATCCTAAAGGAAATTTGAATAGGTAGCTTTTATCTCAACATGATAAAAGCCATCTGTGAAAAACCAATTGCCAACATCATACTAAATGGTCAAAAACTGAAATTTTTCATGCTAAAATTAGATTTGATTTTATTACAGGGTGAGAGATATGGATCTAATTTCATTCTTCTGCATGTGAATTACACTAAATCCCTGAATTATGAATGAGAACATTGGTGAGTGAGATTTGTTCATATATTTGACAAAGTGAATCTTACACATCTTTGTCACAAATACACAATGTACAACATAAAAAACAAACACACAATGAATAACATCATTTTGCCTCTGTCCATTCTCTCAATTATTTTCAGTTTTGTTTCCATGGTTATTGCTTTGTACTCCCTAGAAGTTCCCTCCCTATGACCACTGCTTTCCCCTTGTTCCCAAATGTCCTGAGATCTGACTGTCATTGTATTACTGCACACCATTACACTATACAGTAAGCATACAGCACCACAACTGTGACAATGTGCAGCAGACATGTGAGATGCTTTGCAATTTGTTCACATCTATAAATATTTATAATTTGAGGTCTGCTCATATTTATGAAAGTTTACAACTCAAACATTCATAAGTTGGGGTCTTATTATAACCATTTTTTCTCAGGACCACTTATTAAAGAGGCTACCTTTTCTCCAGCATATGCTTTTGGCTACTTTGTAAAATATCAGATAGCTGAAGATGCATAGAGTTGTTTCTGCATCCTTAATTTTATTCCATTGGTTTACAGGTCTATTGTTTTGCCAGTACTGTGTTGTTATTGTTACTATAGCTTTATGGCATAACGTAAAGCCAGGAATTGTGTTGTCTCTTACTCTTTTTTCCCCCTCAAGATTGCTTTGACTCCTTGGGATCTATTTTTTATTCTACATAAATTTTAAGATTGTGGTTTTAGATATATGAAGAATGTTGTAAGTTTTTAAAAAGGGATTGCATTAAGTCTGTATATCAAAGCAACTGAAATGCAGTCTTAATCTAGTTAGAATAGCTATCACCAACCCCCACACACACGTGTGTGTGCAAGCTCACAGGCGCACACACACACACACACCCTAAATCCTGAAGAGGATGTGCAAAAAGGGAACCTTTTAAGTTGTTGTAGAAATATAAACTGTACAATTTCTATAAAATCAATATGAATATTTTGCAAAAAACTAAACACTGAAATTCCATTTGACATAGTTAGACCCTTTTTGTATTGATGCCCCAAAGAATTAAAGATATCACATTGTAGTGATCCTTGTATACTCATGTTTATAGCAGAGCAACTCACAATAAGTAAACTCTGGAAACATCTAGATGACACTCAACACATGAATGGAAAAAGAAAAGGTGGTATGTCTACCCAATGGAATTGCATGAAGCCATAAAAAAGGACAAATTTGAGTCATTTGTAGGAAACTAGATGAGACCCCAATGTTAAGTGAAATAAGTCAGAAACAGGAAGTTAAATATTGTATAGTTTCTCTCATATAAATAAGTTGAAGAGCAAAATAAAGTAGACATTTTGAGAAGGGAAAGAGTGTCATTGGAAAGCGGGGAGAGTAAGGTTGTGGGAAGAAAGGGATTAAAAAAATGACCTGGATGCATTACACATATATACTAATCCCCACAATATGTAAATATACAGTGCAATCATACACCAGTAAATAAAGGGTGATAAGGAAAACTTAAAGAAGAATACATGATAATTTTTATTCAATATTAACTGAAAGCATAATGTGGTTCTTAAAACAATAACTCATCCATCCCCTTCTTTCATGTTTTCAAACTCTTTCACCCTTCCTAAACTATGAGAAAACTTCAATATCCTCCTTTCATTCTTCTTCCCGGTCAAACTCTCTGCATCTGTTGATGTGGCTGACCACCAATACCAGTGTCAGAAAGTCTAAATGCCCTTCAAGCATCTCTTTTCTCTCAATACACTCCTTATCCTGACCTCTCAGAACCCCTTCTTGAGTTCCCTTCAGGTCATCTCCGTTCTTCTCTCATAGCTTACTTTCAGTATGTGTACGTGCTACAAACACCTGTGATGTGTGTTTCAACCTCCTCTCATTTTCATCCTCAATGCTATTGGCAAAGATCACAGTGACAGTATGTCTTACACATACTTATGTTGGAAAGCCATTCCCTTCCTTAACCTATTATGCCATGTGAAAAACACTGCCATCATCACTACTGAAGCTCAACACTTTAATAACTATTGCTCACAAAATAATAAAATTCAAGGGTGTTGATACAGCTAGTAAACCTCTGCATACTCTAGACCTCACCTACAGTTTAGTCTGTAGCCCTGCTTCACCATACCACTTGTAGTTTCATGCTTCTTTTCCATAGTGCTTTCTCTATTCACACTGTGTTTCTCTTCTCTGTTGTAAATATATTCTCCCTCTAACCTTCCCCAAACATTGTATTCATCTTCAAGAAAGATACAACCTAAATGCTACCTTAAATAATGTATTCTTGGCTTCCCACAGCAAAAACTGTGCATCCTTTAATTTCTTATAATGCTTTGTTTATGCCACTCTTGTAAATGTATTCTGATTTTATTATTCATCTGTACTCATTTCTCTGAGTACATTCAGTTTTGATAGGCAGGCACTATTTATTTGTCTTTATCTTGGCATTGTTCACAAAGTCTGGCCTAGCAAAATGTATTAGAGTGCATGGTGGACCCCCAAAATTCATGGGGATTACATTCCTAGAATACCTGTGAATTGTGAGAAATTGCAAATTTCAGAAATGGTCAGAAAAATGTTTATAAATGCCTGTATTTATAGTATAAACCCTAACTATACAAAAGGTGCAAAGTATTTTGGCAGCATCTTAGGTCTCTTAGGGCTTTGACAACAGTGAAGGTAGCTACATGTGGCACAGAAACCTGTTCTGATCCTGAAATGCTGGTGCACTTGCTGGAGATGACTTGTAAGGCAGAAGCCAATCAACAGCAAGGAGAACTGAATAACTCACACAGATTGGCTACTTGCAAGCCTCCTGCCCCCCCCAAAAAAAATTCAAAGGATATTTGCAGTGTTCTAGAAATTGCAGGAATTTAATCAAACGACTATTAGTTATATTCTAAGGAAAAATCCGGCAATGACTGAGGCCTAGAACACTGAACCACAACTTTGAGAGAGTATAGTGTGTATGATCGTGGAATATAATTTTGTTCTTAAGACAATGATGAAGTTGATTTATTCATTCAGTGCTGAATGGAAAGAATAGAGAACTGTGCCCCCAATATGGGTACTTATGTTGACATTAAGTAAAAGTGACCAAGGGTTCAGTTTCTTAGTGGCACTAGCCACATTTCATGTGCTCCATAGTCACATGTCACTCGTGACTACCATAATAGAGATTGTGGACATGGAACATTCTCTGCAACACAGAAGCCTATACTAGACAGTGCTGTTTCCTAGTTTGAATCTGAATAATTCCTCCTACAACCTGATTTAGTTGGGGGACATCAAAAGCAGACCCTGAATAAAAGTCTTGAAATCTGTAATTTACTTAAGTTCTGACCCTAAGGTCATGGAAAGAAAACCTGAGAAAGCAAAGGAAAGGAAGTGAAGAGAACTAAATTGAGTTTCTACTTAGGCAACCAGGACTTCATTGCAAAAAAAAAAAAAAGTCCCACCAGGTATGGATGTCTTAATCCTCCCATCTACAAATCCCATTGCCTACTGAGCTGGTTTAAGAGAGGGGACTTACCCTCACCTTCTCCAGCTTCAGCATTGCAACTTTAAGAAATTAAGTAGTTACAGGCATTCAGGATAGAGAATTGTGAAGGTGCTGGAAACGACCCGCTGCAGCCACAGAACATCCCAGAGGGGTGAAGGGAAAGAGTGTGTGCATCCAGATACTGGGCTGCCCATCTAAGGGGGTTGACAGCTTGCCTCGCATAAAATTACCTGGTGAAGGGAAAATTTCATATTCATTAATTCAGCGTCTTAGCAATGAAGGAGCCCTGAGTTGCTTCTTCCATGCTAATGCTAATTCCCCTTTTAGCATCATCTCTACTGGCCTGAGAGATTTTCGAACTTCAGAAGTTAAATGCCTCCCAGGCAGATGAGGACAGATGAGTTTTGTTCTTGGATGTCTATTAAGAGTGAAACTTCTTCTAAAAGCCTTTCCAGAAGATCCCTTTTGGATCTCAGCAGACTCATTTTGTATCATTTGCCCCTGAGCATGGCAGCTCTAAATTTGTCATGATTTGCTTACACTGATCAACATTCACCTCTTGGTTTCATGGAGGGGCCTGTTTTTTATCGAGTGCTTGATGCCTGCAGAACATAGCAATTTCATGAGGCCCTGTCTCGAAATCAGAAATAAAAGGGGCTGGGGACTAAGCTCAATAGTACCTCACCAGCCTCGCAAGTGCAAGGTCCTGAGTTAAATCCCTGGTATCAAAAATATTATTATCAATAATAATAATAATAATAATAACAATAATAATAATAATAAAATTTAAAAGGGCTAAAGCTCAGTGCAAAGGCCCTGGGTGCAATCCTCAATCCTGGGGGGAAAAAGTAAGAAATATAAGTGAGTCTAGAAGAAAATGACCAAGGCTTCTAGTATGGGAACTACATCATATTTTAAGTAAATATTGGAACCAAGCACAATCCAAAGCTTTGGTGCCATTGAACAGTGAATTACCCAATCCTTGAATTTTCATTTCTAATATACAAAATGGAAAACTGAAGGGTATTCTGAGGACTACCATTAAACATTTGCAAAGATACTATTGCATAGTAGATTAAATTTAATTTTATGATGCACCAGGGGCTATAGCTAGAACCAGTATGAGAGTTAGATTTTTTTCATATATTGAACAAAGATTTCCCTTAACCACTGGAGGTGTTCATAAATAATATGATAACATAGTAATATCCTCACAAATGGAAAATCAGGTGAAGGCTGAGTTATATTAACAATTTACATTGTAATAGTGCTTTATGTTTCAAAGCATTATTTCATTTAATGGTTCTAAAAACCCCACAAAATATGGAATATAAATGCTATTAACACTATTTTCCTTAGAGAAAGACTGAGGCTTGGCACGTTTAAAAATTATTCAAGATCATGAAACTATTAAATGGCACAAAAGTGACTCACACTCAAATTTCCTGACCCCTAAATACTGATAATTTCCAAATCTTTATAATTATTTGGCTGCTTAAAATATTTTATGTAATTTAAAATAATTTTGTGATTCACTTGGATTTTCCTATGGTTCTATTGCTTTATTTCTTATGAATAGCAAATTTGTTCTCAAGAGTACCTTTCATTAGCCACTCAGTACTTCTCTCCCCTTGTAACTTCAAAACTACCTTCCTTTGTACTGTAGAGACAGTGTCCTTCTGTATTGTCCAAGTTGGCCCCAAATTCCTAGACTCAAATGATCCTCCTGCCTCATCCAAATAACTAGGAGTTCCGCTACACCTGGCATAATTACATTTCTTATTATCCCCACTGCTGCACTGCTATGTTGTGCAGATTGTAGCTGTACTCCCTTTTTAAAAAAGAGGTTTTATTTGATATCAGTCATCAACATATTCTTATCTCTTCCAGCATCCTATAATTTTAGTGTGTGAATAAATGAAAACAGTTCTGCAAATAAATCTTTTCTCCTTGGTCAGTTTAGAATTTCTTTTGCTCTTTCATAATGCATATTGGTTTGGTTTATTTCATGATTCATTTAAATGTGATAAACTCTCTCCTTTCCTTTCCCTTGTATTAGATATACTGGATTCAATTTATCATTCTGGTAACCTTCAGTCCTAAACTACTCAATAGATTTCTCTTCAAACAAATTAGGGAATTCTAATTTAAGATCTGGAATATTTTGACCTAGTTCTGGATATGCTTTATAGTTGTTTTTTTTACGTCATTATAAACATATTATTTCTCCAGTTCTGAAGCTGGGATTTTTAACAACCACCAAAAAATTTTAAACTTTGCATGATTTGAAGCATTTCATTATATGCAGATACAACAAAGGTCTTTGCATCTCAAATGTGCTTGATGGAGGATTTTCCTTTGACTCACACATGGATTGCTTTTGAACTAGAATGAATGATTGTTGATACTGTACTAGTAAACTCAACATGTGGTCTTTGGTATTCCAAAGGATACCAAAGAATTGTCAACTCTGAAAAATATTTAAAAGTGCAAATTATGTAAGTAATTATATCTACAACAGTGATTCTTATTTCTTAGTGTTTAGCATGTTATTTCCTTCCAATTGGTGCTTTATTTTATAGTAACAATAACAAAATCTGTTACTGACAGTTTACTATATATGAGACGTGATTCTGAGTATTTTATATATAAAAACAGTTGTTTTGTCAACAGAGTACTACTGATATTTGCATTTTATAGACTTAAAATCTGAGGTACTGAGAAAACCATGTTGAATGTCACACAGCCAGAAGGTAGTGATGCACCACCTTGGTAAAACAATCTCTACTCTTTCAAAATAATAATTGCTATGATGATAGTTATGGTAGCTATTTTTAAAAATTATTATTATAAAATGCTTTCCAGGCTGGGATTTTTAGAAGAGGAGTGTAAAACACAAAAGAAACTTGGCTTTTCCTGATATAATAATGCATTTCTACATTTCCTTGAACCAAATTCTTAGTTACTTCAACTTGAATATTTATATATCTTTAAAGTTAGTCAATTTGGTGAGTTTTGATAAGTTTTTATTTTTTTTTCATTGAGTTTATTGGTACATTTTAGGTATACAGTACAGTTATATTCATCATTGGGATCTTGTACCTTGGTTCTCATTTTTCCCCCATAGTCCTGCCCTCCCTTCACCCCTCCTCCCTTCACTATTTACAAAAACTTTATTTCCATTTTTTTCATTTTCTCAGTTTTTTCTTTCCCCTACCCTTCCCACTTCCCCTACACCCCTACACGCCCTTTTCTTCCTATTACACATTGTCAATTATACCGTTCAGATCTTATTTACAATTATAGTTTTTCACACCAGAGAAACTATTCAGTATTTACACATGTGTGACTCATTTATTTCACTTAAAAGTATAACCTCAATATGCATCCATTTTCCTATGAATGATTCTAATTTCTCATTCTTTATGGCTGAGTGATAAGTTTTTAGAGTGGGCATTCTTTAGTAAATCTGTACAGAGTCTAAAATCTTTGAGATTAAGCATTAGACCTTGTAAACTTTCTGAAAGGATGTTTTGACTTATCTTTGAAGGGATCTCAAACAGAACTAAAAGCAAGAATGAGGAATAAAACATGTCAGAATCGTGATGAAGTAAAGACTCCTACTAGTTTTAGGGACAATAAGAGAATCGCTAGTAAAGGATATAGAGCTTAAATCAAAGAGAACTAAAAGAGAAAATCAGTTTAAGTAATAATATTCTCGAGAAGAAAAATATCAGAATGTTTAGAAATAAACACCAATCTAAGAAAAAGATGCAGAGACATTTAGAAAAGAAAAATGGAAAGTATTGCAATAGAACCTCAGAAAGAAAGAGAGGAAGAAAGAAAGAAAGAAAGAAAGAGAAAGAAAGAAAAAAGAAAAAATCAAAGAGATACGTAGGGAAAATAAGCAACAAAAGTAGATTAGGAAAAATATAAAGGGGATGATATTTACAGAAAAATTCCCATGATTTTAAACAATTAAAATCCACACATAAAATATGAGAGACAAGCAGAATGGAGCCATTGCCCCAGCTGGCTGCTGCAGTCAAGGCTGCCGTGTTTCTTTATTATGACAATTGACTGGCCAGATAAATTAAGATTCAGTAAGTTACAGGTGTAGGAAATAGGGTGGAAACTTACAAGGGACTCAGCAAACTGTGAAACTGCTTTGGCTTTATCAGTGGACTCCTGTTGAGTCCATCTAGTTGATGAACATTCTTATCAGCCAGCAAATATAAATGACTTACGGGAATAATATTTCAAGGCATAATGACACAGCTATATCTAGTATTCTTCTAAGATCGGGGTTATTAAATATTAAATATCAAAGCTGTAAATTATAGTAGCAGCTTTATATAACTAAATTAAATTCAAACAAAACCTAATTTCCTTAATCATTGGCTGTAATCCTCCAGGAACATATGCTATTAACTCAACTACAAATGGCACAGAAATTGTATGACTTCAGTTCGGTTATTTGATATCAAGTTCTAATCCAGGGCAGACTTCTCTGTAAATCTCCTGCAGGGATTTCAATATTTCCACAATCACATTGGCCTTTTACAAAGGAGCTAATCTTTTCATACTCTGATTTCTCACTCCTTTATCCAATTTCTTTTTATTTTTTTCCTTTCAGAGCATATTCTAGGTTAAATTGTTAAACCAAACTGTAAGTGGAATTTTATTTTTATCGAAGGCTATCATCAGAGTTATTACAACTTGAGATTTTGCACAAAGAACTAATAAAACTTAACAGGGAGTATTTATAAATCCAATTAACTATTTATGGCCATGTATGTCAGCGCAAACCAAAAATAGTAAAAAACTGATCAGTATGAGTTGGCTCATTGTCCCATAGCCAAATGTCTATCATGGAGTTTGTTCGATGATGAGGTGCATTGTAGCCATCGTAGTTAAGAAAAAATGGCTTAAGTGAATTAATTTTGTTTTCTTATTGGAAAAATATTAACTGGTTTATTTTTTGAATAGTTCATTATGGATGTAGACTAGCTTTCCACGTTTATGATTAAGAATCTAAAGTTTCTTGATAGCGAAAGTTTGAAAGAATGAGAAGTAGCTCATACTATGGAGATGTATTTAATAACAAGAACTTGAAGAAAATGGGTACCTGGTTAAGTTTGGGGCACTACTCCTAACAGTGGTTTCAAGCACAGGGAGACCAGTCTTGACAGAGTCTTTCAAAAAGGAGGATGAGTAATTCCAACTTTAGGACTCAAAGTCAGGTTTCCTGACTGTGAGAACAGAAAGTTTAGAGACAACCTAGAATCCAAAAGGATTCTTTTCTTATTGTTCAAGCTGGTGGGCTGGCCCGCAGAGGAGGTGACTGGTTTTCTGGAGAGGGAAGAGTGACGAATTTTCACTTTCGTATATATGCTGAGACTCCTAAATGTTATTTTCTTTAGCCAAGATTTCCCAAGAGTTCATATCTCTCCCGGCTTATTTCCACTTGCTTACATGTGCTTTCACTGGGATGTCTCGTGGGCAGAGCAACATGGATGCTGCCTTTGCCACAGTCCGGGTCGCAGCATGGAATAGCTGCATATTCAAATAGATTAACTGGAAGTTTAATGAGGTACAATTTCAAGTGTGAATAGCATTAGAGAAGCCAAAACAGGAACCTAAAGCACCGTGGGATTAACACAGTAGGATAACACTGGAAAGCTGCTGTGTCCTTTCATCCTGTAGGGAAAAGGGGGAAGAAGCCCAGAGAAAGCGTGCAGCCATGGAATGAGTTCCAGAGGACTGAAGCAGTCATCCCAGCAATCAGAAGGAGGACATTGAAACACTGAACCCATTGTCTCTTCTCTCTCCTCCCGCTGGCGCTACCTATTTCCTTCACTTAACTGAAAGTCACTTGTTCAGAGCATTCCTGGTCTTAACACAGGGAAGGAAATAGATTTGCTTTATTTATCCTGCTCCACTAACAGTACCACTATATACCCATCTGGTCACATGAAAGAAAAAAGCAAGAATATTTATTTTTCCCTTTGTTTCTTGCTTCATCCATTCAAACTATTACCAAACTCTATTGCTTCTCTCCATTTCAGAGGCCACAAACCTCACCCCAACCACCTTTACCTCTCCCTTGAACCAGGTTAGGAACTGCCTAACTCTTTTTCTGTCTCGTGCCCGTACCCTCCTCCAATCTACCTCCTCATTTTCATTTGGAGACTTTCAGGTGATGACAAGAAGTGTTCACAACACAAACAGCTGTCAATGAGCAATATCTCACTTTGTCATTTTATTTCATGCTCATCTCCTGGGACGAAGCCCCTGTAATAACTATTTGTTCACAAGTCTAAGCCTTGCAGATCTACCTGTGAACAAAATAAAGTCCCTCCTCTAATGGAGTTTTCCATTCTTGTAGGAGGAAACAGACAAATAAATCAGTATAAAATATGCCAGGTGTTCAAGCTATACTATGAAGAAAAAAAATCAAGACAAGCAGCTAGAGGGTAACAGAGCCGCTATTTTGGTCAGGAGTCCTTGTTATTTGAGCATAGCTCTGAATGAAATGACAGGAAACCATGAACCCAGAGTTCTAAGCAGTGGAAGAGCAAAACTTAGGGTCTGGATGCAGAATTAGGCTTGAAATTTGTGAGGGAGTGTGAGCGGGTATCTGGCAAGGCAGAGCGAGTGAGGAGGAAAGTGTCAGGAAGCCAGGTCAGAAAGGAAGCAAGGGTCTAGATCATGGATTCTTCATGCTGGGGATGGCAATTTAAAATCAGTGTGATGGATGTGAAGTAGCCACAGAGCAGGAGCGGAGGTACTTTGCTAAAGCATTGCTGCTGGTATTATATGTTTAATTGGTAAGAGCTGGAAGACTAGAGTAGGAAGAAGCTGATAAGTAGAGAGACTAATGAGGAAGTTGTGCTTATAATCTAGGAAAGACATGGAATGTAGGGGAAACAGTGGGGTGCTGTAAATTCTTGGGACTTAGGGTATATTTTGAAAGTAGAATTTGCTAATGAATTTATAGGTTATTAAAAAAAAAATCCAAGTTGCATGAACTCTGAAATGTGGCCAAAATGTCAGCTGCCTCAAAATATCTCTGTCATTTATGAATTATCTGCCATCACTTATTCAAGGTAAGGACTGTTGATAGTCTTTTCATGATGACATTTAGTATTTTCTTAGTATCTTAGTATTTTCTTATCTAATATATGAAAGTACTTTACTGTAGGTTTTCTCTTTGACTCACAAAGAATGAAATTTTGATTAAGACGATAAAAATCAGTAAGTTGTAGTGTCTTAACAGTTGTCTGCTATGTAGCTTTTGTATGCTACAGTCCTGAATGATTAATCACACTGACTCTAAAGCTAAGGACTCCTTAAGACACATGTTTTTGTCAAGTAAACGTTATCCTTACCTGAACAAACTTCTCTTCTACTCTGCTTTGTTTTTAAACTTCTAAAGTAGAAACATCTTCTTCATATCAATTATGCAAAATGTTGTTGGGTAAAGAAAACACATGGGGTGGAAAGAATGTTATTAAGAATCTGGAAATTATGAATGGACAGAAAATTTGCAATTTATAGGTGATGCCAGGAACCCAGAATAACTATCTCTAATTTGTTATTTTGGAACTATATCATTTGGGTATATAATAGAAACTCAATAAGATTGTGTTATTGAATTAAGAAAATAAAATGGGAGGCAAGTAACGAAGTTATAACTTGGAGGGAAAGGATATAATTTATAAAATAAATTCCCCTTTGTGGGATGCTAGGGCTGAAAACATTGCTACAGAAGGGAACAAAAAGCACATATTGTGGTGGGCCCAGGCAGGACCCCAAAATAGCCACTCACCTCAGAATTACACAGATAGGTTGATATGTTTTAGTAATGCTGATATCAGGTAAATTTAGTTTTAAAAAGTTAAATTATATTTTTCTATTATAATAAAAATATAAAAATATTCAACCTGGCTCATAAGGAGAAGTGAAATTAAAACTATACTAAGAATATTTCTTACCAATTGATTTGAAATAAAAAAGTATAACTGCATATTCTTTGGATAGGCCTGGTGGAGGTTAATCCTTTTTTATATTGCTGGTAGAAACCAAACTAGTACACCCTATAAGAAAAAGAATGGCATTTGACAAATATTTGACAAAATCACACATTCATTTATACTATGATTGGCAATCTCACTGTTAGAAATCTATCCCAATGATTCATTGTAACAAGGCCCTTCACTGTGATATTACTCCTCTAATATGAAAACGCTTGCTTTCTAGATAAATAGAACAGTGATGAGGCAGGAAGATAGTGTGGCTAAAACTAGCTGGGAAAGGAGGTATGACAAGATCGGGGACCATATGCTCAGAACGGCTCTCAGAACCTCGAACGTGGACTTCTTGCAACAACTCCAGCACATTTTTGATCAGATGACCTAGAAGGAAGCCATTGTGGGAAAGAGGCAAAGGGAGAGCAGTCATGAAGTGTTCACTATTTTTCCTCTTCGTGATAGTCCAGCCTACACTGTAGGGTGTATTTTTATTTTTTCCTCCTTTTCACCATACCCAAACTTGTTCTGCAGTTCCTGTTTTTATCCTTACCTTCTTTTTTTCCCCTAGCTTTAATAAACATAAAATTTTGCCACTGTTTATGCTTGTTGTGTTCAGTTCTTTGCCTGGAACAGAAAAGACCTAGAAATCACCTTTAAATTTCCAGCCCAGAACCTGGTAACAGTGACATACGTACTTACTTTTCTTCAGGTAGTTTTTCATTCAGTACGACAGTCTAAAGTTTCCTTCAACGTGTAGTGCTTGGCCGTGTGTGTGGAAAAGAGATTGAAAGAGAGTCAGAGATAAAGACAGAGAGACTCCTCATTTCTATATAGTTCATATACATGTGCATATATATGTGTAAGTCAGTTTTCTTCTGTATTTCAAGTAAAAATGAGAATCAATATTTTTAACTAGTTAGTTTAGACATCTGAGCTGGTTAATCATTGTATAAGCCAAGTGACTGAATTCTTGCTTCTCCTAGGGTCCCTCTCTCTTTCTCAAATTGTGAATATTCTCACAGGCTTAGTGTTCGGTGCAGTGTTCCTTCTGATTACATTCTATTCCTAGAATTCAACTATTACCTGTGGGGTCCGACCTCAGGGCACAAGAACTAATTCACTGAGAGAGCATAACAGGAGAATTGCAGAATTAAAAAAGAAGTATCTTTTTTTGATATAAAAATGTGAAATTAAAAATTAAAGAACACCTCTTATTCCCTTTCTTGATTAAAATTGAAACAACCTAAATAAAAAGCAGAAAAAAAGAAAGGGGGTAAGCATTCCATCAAGCTAACAGTAGAGAGTCTAGATTACATTGGTAGCACTAGACTTCTTTTTTTCTGCAATCATGTGTAATCCTTGATCTAAGGTGGTTTAAGTGAAAGTAACCCAAGTGTTTCCAGAATTTACTAGCGTACAAATCTTAGTTTTAAAAAAAAGTCATCAAAAGATATTTTCCAGCTTCCCAGTACAATGTTTACCCCATATATAACTGACTCTCTCCCTTTCATACTTAAGAATCATTGATCTTGCGATAAGAGACCATGAGCAGAAGCCCCCAGGCTACCGATTAGTGGATAACCACCTTGAAAAATGGCTTGTTGGAAGATTCCTCCTGATGATCAGAACAGTGGGAGCTGCCACTTGGGATGACCATCTTTGGAAATGGCTGGATTGCAGCTTCCCAAATTAACTTCTCAAGAAATGTGAGGACAACAGATTTCTCTGTGACCATCTCCAAACTTCTTGGACAGCTAATTCCCAAAAGGACCATCTCCAGAAAGTCACACATTTTCAGGTGACGATCTCCAGAAATGCTGGGACTGCAGATTAGTAGATGCTCATCCCCAGAGTTCCTGACTGCTGGCTCTCACATAACCTTCTCTGGAATTGCCTTCACTGAAGATTCTTTACTATCATTGGAAGTGTAAGTTGCAGATTCACAGATGATGAACTCCAGATGTGCCTAGACTGCTAAGTCACACATGGCCATCTCTGGAAATTCTGGAACAACAGCTTTCTGTATGACCAAAGTTCCTACACTATTCATTCCCAGAAGACCATCTTTGGAAGTGCCTAGATTGTGGAATCCCAAATGATGATCTCTATAACTGCTGGCACTACAGATTCTGATGAACATCTTCAAAGTGCCTAAGCTGAAGATTCCTGGATGACCATCTATGAAATTGCCTACACTTTAGATTCCTAAATGACCTTCTCTAAAGTTCTTGTACTGCCAATTCTTGGTGATCATCTCTAAGAATGCTGGCACTACAGATTCCACCTGACCATCTCCAGAACTGCCTGGGCTGCACATCATTGCTAGTCATCTCCAGAAGTGTCTGTACTATGGATTTCTAGATGACCATCCAGATTCCTGGATAGCCATCCGGGCAACTCTTGTGCAGCAGATCCCAGGTCCTTACTCAAGCTGTTCACAGGAGGGTATTGATCAACCACTGACAAGTAGACCTCTATCAACTGATGCCCTTTGGAAATAGGACATTGCCCTACCCTTTTACAACCCATTCTCATTCCGGTGGCTGAGTGCCTGTTTCCTCTGTTAAAAGCTGATTTTAATATATACCCAATTATGTAAGAGTCTTAGCTTGAGGGAGTTTCAGAAAAATCTCAGAGCATGCAAGAACTCTCTTCCCTCACAGGATCAGAGTTC
Source organism: Fukomys damarensis (assembly GCF_012274545.1). Classification (NCBI taxonomy): domain Eukaryota; kingdom Metazoa; phylum Chordata; class Mammalia; order Rodentia; family Bathyergidae; genus Fukomys; species Fukomys damarensis. The sequence goes on from NW_022900932.1 coordinate 27,638,180, forward strand.
TTCATGAGCTTTGTTAGTGATTTCTGGCCCTCTTCTCCATGACTTTCTTATCATTCAACTACTTGCTGTGAGTGGAATTCAATTTTTTTTTATGTTTATGGATCTCCTACCAATCTGGGAAGCAGGGACAGGTCTACTAATTTGGAATATTCAGAAAAGAAAGGTTAATGAAGAAAAAAATGACCTCTCTCTCTGAAGGCAGGGGATGTGTTTTGGTAGCTCCATGTAGGGTGAAACTGGCATATGTGTGAGAGGCAAGAGGTTAAGAGGTTTGAGGTGTATGGGAAGGGAACAGCCATCTGCCCTCCATGTAGTACATCCTGGCCTACACTCTGACCTTAATATGCCTTGACAGATGTGTTCTGTCAACTATACCAAGACTTTCATTTACTATAATAAGTAGTTAATTCCATTTAATATATTTTCACCTATGGCTAAAATTTCAACTCTTAGTAGTTGTAGAAAGTGATACAATTTGTCCTGAATGTTCCATATCACAATTGTATTGAGTGATTCATGAAGGTTAATTTTTGAAGCTTCTGGAATCTCGTAAGAGTACCACTCTCTATGCATCTACTCCCTGCTATTTCCATTCACTATTCATCACTTGTTTCACCATTCAACTTTGGGAATTTGTTGTTGCTGTTATTAGAAGGCCACCAGCTTGACAAAAGTTAGCAACATAGCAGAAGTCATGTTGACATATGATTTATTTTTAAGGCTCCATAGGAAACAAAGGTAACATTGGTATAATTCTTGGATTTGGGGCTTGTTAAAAAATCCATATTTCCTACATTGGGGGCTTTGAAAATATGAAACAGAAGAACTTCAGTCAATTTCATGCTCAGTACAAAATATTATGAGCTGGAAAATTCTGTCCCAGATGCTTTAAAGAAAATAATAATAAAAAACTATATACCTCATTTTAAAAGCATGAAGCTTACTTGTTCCATTAGGTAATTTGGAGTCTAAGTGACTTCAACCATTGCTATGCAGTCTCAACAATTTTCTGCAGAAAGTTCCTCTTCAAACTACAACTGCTTTTTGATAAAAAGAAAAGATGCTGTGATCATATTTGTGCAATATTTCTGCATTATCAAGTTTTGATTCAGAAAGGGGGAAAACACACCCTTAGGTTCTCCAAGGAAAATCTGTGCCAATCCATTAATGAAGCTAACGTTGGACCTTCTGGAGAGTTCAGAAATTGTTTCACAGCAAAATTGCATTGCTTTTATTTACAGCTTCATAGGTTATCTCCAAAATCTCTGAAGGCTGTACAGCAAAAAATACAAACACCTTAGTGTTGCTGCACACTGCCCTTTGTTTTTTTCTTTAGGACTTGTAGAACAAAGGTGTTAGATTAATAATGAAAATATTTCAAGAGTTTTCTGCAACTTCATTTCTGAGAAGTGTTACACAAAGTATGAAAACCACTTATGAACAAACATAGGGGTCTTTCTGAAGGGTTCTGAATTTTGGTTGCATAGTATGACTTTAAACACACACACATAAACACACACACACACACACACACACACATGCACACACACAGATACAAGACTCTGCTTTGTGTAGTTTGGTTTATCTTCTGGACAAGCTTTAATTGAAAACCTTTCAGATGTAAGCCAGGTCTTCTAGTACAATCTCTTGTTAGTACAATGTCAAGATGATAGGACAATCAGACCATGAAATCTGATACCTTTGCTGATAACCAAACATAATAAATGAAAAAGGGAATAACTTCTTCAGGCAGGAAAGAATATCTTCCCATTAATTAAGGTTGTTTGTGCTATTGTGCTTTCTGCTAGAATCTCCAAATAAGTTTTTAAAAGTCAGCTTTGCACCATAACAAACTTAAAGATAGGGAACAAGTAGTACTCTATCCCCACACAAGAACCTAGGTTCCCCACTAGATTTCAAAGAGAGGCCAAGAATTTGTATGTCTTTCTGCATTATGTGTCTGAGACTCAGCCCTCAGTAGCTCCCCAAACTAATTGTTAGTCTCTTCTCTTCCCCAGTTATTCCCCTACTACTGGCACTACCATGGAGGTAATTATTTGATTGACTTTTTAAAAATAAACTTCTTCTGTGATAATGAGAAATGCTTCAGCTAGAGATCTGGCTATTGTGTTAACCAGCTCAAGCTGCCAAAATAAAATACCACAGACCTAATCACTTAAAAACCAGATACTTATTTCCCCATAGCTATGGACGCTGAAGTTCAAGATCAAGATGTCAGTGAGTGATTGATTGATTTCAGGTGAGGCTTTTCTTCCTGGCTTGTGAAGGGCTGCCATCACTATGTCCTCATGTAGACTTTCTCTGCTCAGAGGAGAGGGGGTGGGGGAGAGAGAGGCAGACAGGATATGAATCTGTTCTCTCTTCCTAAAATGAGCTCAGTTTCACTGGATTAGGGTTTCACACTTATAACATCATTTGACCCCAATAACTTCCTCAGAGGTCCTGTATCTAAATATACAGTAGTACCTCGGTTCATGAACACTTGTTTGTGAACAATTTGGTTTGTGTTTGGCAAAATTTTGTCTTTGTGTACTCTGCATTGGGTGATGAACACGAAACTACAGTCATCTTTTCCACATAAACACAAATGTGGCCGTCTTTTCCAGGATTGTGGAATGAATTAAATTCATGAACCGAGGCACCACTGAAGTCACACTGTGAGTTAGGGTTTCACCATGTGGATATTTTTTGGGAGAGTGGGGCACAATTCAGCTCATAACATTCTGCTGTCATAGTCCTTAACTTATGAACTATCAGGGAGAAGAATAAACTCTCGTCTAGGGCCTTGTATCCTCCTTTTGGAATTAGTATGTTCTTGGCTGTAGGCAGGATAGTTGTATCACGTGGTGGTAGTATTGATTTTGTATGTCTGTTCAACTTGGCCACTGAATGATCAAACTTTATTAGATGTTTCTGAAACAATGTTTTTGGCTGAGATTAACATTTGAATTAGTGGACTAAATAAAGCAACTTGCCCTCCATAATGTAACCATTACCTCCTGCAATAAATTCAAGATCTAAATAGAACAAAAGACTGTCTTTCTCCCAAGTGAAAGAGCTTTCTTTTGCCAGATATCTTTTAAACTGAAACAGTCAATTGTTTTCACCTGAAAGCTTTTGAATTGAGACACATAGGCTCTTCCTGGCAGCCTCCCAGCCTTCACACTAAAACTGGATTTAGGCTCCACACATTTTGCAGAATCCTGTTGATTCTATTTTTCTGAAGAACTCTGACTAATGAATACATGCATTGCAAAGGCTAGCTATTTCCCACTTGTCACTTAATTATGTGTATTGTAAATGTTTCCTCTTTAGTGAAGGAATCAGACTGACTCCACTATCCTAATCAGAGACCCCTCTAACCACCCCCGCCCAGCACAGCTACCCCTGGGCACTCCTAACATTAACAGACTGGTTACTGATAGCAGCTGCTACTCTCTGGGCTTTCACAAGCCCTGTCCTTTGGCAACATTATCACTTGTGATCTCTCAAACCCTATTCCTAGCAAATAAACAAAACCCCCTTTCACTGAACTCCTTCCTCCCCACGACTCTACAAAGACCCTATAGGCTGTAGGAGAGTAGTCGGTCTGGTCTCTAGTGCGAGAGGAGTCCCTCTCATGTTTCTTCTGAAATAAACCTGCCCTGTTGTTTTCCTAACATTTAGTCATGTTTATATTTTCTTGTTGCAAAGTTTAGGAGTCAGCAAAGCTCAGTCATAGTTTGTGCAGTTTTCTAACTCCTAATGTGAATCAGAAGCTTAAGTGATTACAAAATATTTAAATGACAGCAAAGTATTTCCTAAATTCTCTAGTATACTAGCTGCATGACCTCTGATGAATCACATATCTGCTGTGAAATCCTGTTCCTTTTATGTCACAAGGGGATTAAAACACATCCTCTTTCTGCCTCACATAATCATTTTCAGATCTCATGAAATGGCACTTGTAAAATGTACCAAGTGCCATCCTGTGACTGAATTTAGTACAATTACTGCATAATATGTATATTCATTTGTTACTATTATTTCATTTTTTTCAGCTTTAATTGAGTTTATTGGTACATTTTAGGGATACAGTACAGTTACATTCATTGTTGGGATCTTGTACCTCTACATGACAAGTCTTGATTCTCATTTTTTCCCCTTACCACTGCCCTCCCTTAACCCCCTCCTCCCCTCCCCATCTACAAACACTTTATTTCCATCTTTTCATTCTCTCACATTTTTTTCTTTTCCCTTATTACCCTTCCCCTATCCATCCCACCTTCCCTACACCTTTAGCTCCTTTCTTCCCATTTCTAAATGTCAATAATCTTATTAGGATCTTATGTATTATTGCAGATTATTCGCACCAGAGAAACTATTCAGTATTTACACATGTGTGACTTATTTATTTCACTTAGGGGGAAAAAAAGATCTTTTGATGACACATTCGTTAGGTTAACAAATCATGGATGACCGTTAAGAGAACACATGCAACAATTGTCCCTTTCTACTACCCTGGCAAACATCTGAAATCCACCAAGGAGACCCTTACCACTGAGATGTCAAAGACTTTGGAATCCTTCCAATGCCTGCTGTTCCTGGCAGCCACCACCTATAGGCACAAACATTGATACGTTATTGCCATCTTCAAATTACCTGGTAATGATCAATTTAGTAAGTCAGTCTATTCTGTCAAAGTAATGTCTAAATGACTACTAATTTATATAATGCAACACCAATATGTGGATTGAAACAGTTATCAGTGGAAATCATGACTTCTTTCTCATCAAACTTAAAATCATGTCCAACACATTTCAGCATGTTAGATATTTGTGGTCAGAAATACAGACATTTCTTCTCTTCTTTGCAAATTCCCATGAACTCTAGTTTCTGAGAGTTTCCTTTACAAAAAGGAGTGACTTGAAAGGAGATAAGAAACCAGAAAGACCATGCATCAAGAGAAGAAAATTGGCTAAATTATCTCCCTTCTCCATCTCCCTTTTCCACCTTCATTCCACCATACTGGGCACAATTAGTCCTTCTGAGAACATTGTCTTCATTCTCAGATTCAGAGAAAAACCCAGAGTTCTTTAGTTCGAGTAAGCAGAAGGCTTTATGTTTCTTTTTGTCACTGAGTCATAAAAAAGAAACAAAACAAAACACATTCAGCTCAATTGAAATCTAACCAATCACATAGCTTTATTAAACATAGCATCCCAGAAAGAAAATATGTAGTTCTTGCCCAGGAAGGATGGATGCCAAGAACAGAGTAATTTTCTGGCTTTGTCTTTGATATCTATAAATTTTATTCTTTGTGCAACTCACTATGTTACTGAATAGCTGTTGATATTAAACATGAGGAGAAACTCACAAATGGACAGTGAAATGCTTAGGGATCACCAGATGTTAACTAGCCACACTCCATGAAGACCCTACTCACATCTGCTTTGGGCTGCAGAATGTATAAGGCATTTTCTTTTCTCATTTATTCTTCTCTTTCCATTTTTTTTTTTTTGTGGCCAAGTATATATTGGATTGAAAACTTGTTCAGACCAAAACTTGGCATGTGAACTCTTGATTTGGCTGCAGTTGGGTTACCACCAATTTGCAAAATAAAGTATGAATAATAATCTAAGCTGTAAGAGTGCAAAGTAAAATAAATCTTTTACTTTACCATCTTATCAGGAAACATAAATCAATCTGGCATGTAAGTCAACCTTAATTTCTATGTAAAAGTTCCAGATGTAGTTATGATACTATTTTATAAATATAACCAGCATGTTAGGTATAATGAGAATTAAAGACAGCATGGATCTCATAAATAGTCTTTTCTTCATAAACTCAAACCAAGCCTAGGGTTCTGATATTTAGTTGAGTTCACTTGACAACTCTGCCTCTATCCAGGTTCTCCTCATGGAATCATTCCTGCCCCTTACTCAGTTCAACTTTGTTCTGCTCTCTTTATTTTCTGCCACGTATTTGCCTCCTTCCTACCTGAAGGCCATAGGTTGGCTCTTTGTGGAGCAATGGAGTTGTTTTTAGAATTCATATCTACAGTAGCGATTTGGGACATTGATTTCTATCATTTGTTATTCTCAAAGCAGGCTACATACTTGCTGGTATTTCAAACCTCATAGAAGCCCTTAGCCATACCAGACCCTGTCCATTTGACATGAGGGTGCCTTTAGCCCTCTGACCACAGTGTAAAGGCCTTACGTAGACTAGCAAAACCATCCAGCACCCTCAGCGACAAAGTTGAGAAAATGCCACTGGCTTTCATTTATTGTATGCCTTCCACACACTATGGTACACTTGTACTACTCGATCTTAGTGCCACAACAACCTGTTAGTGCAGTGCTTTTAAAAATGAGAAAAGGGGTGGGCTGAGATTTAGCTCAGTGGTTCAGTGGCCTGTCTTGCAAGCACAAGGACCCGAGTTCAATCCCTGGTACAAAAAAAAAAAAAAAGAGAGAGAGAGAGAAAAGGGGTGCTTAGAGTCATTAGCATACTTGTTTATGGATGTATAATCCTGTCAACCCAATAAGAAAGCCTGTGTGTTCACCTGGTGGTGTTATTCTTCCTGCTGTACTAAAGGCCACCTAGTCCAACCATTTCTCTTAGTTCTGTGATTCATGTTCACCAAACAGAAGGTTTCCCTAACCCATCTCTATTCACTGATGTGCTTTCATCCTTTACTGCTTTGCAATTCCTCACCTATAATGACTCCAATATCCCAAGATGAATTTATTCTCTTGGCACTCAACTGAGCTTCTTCCTTTTCCTAATTGTGTCTTCTTTTGAAGTCAGTGGCATCTGGCTTTAATATCCTGTACTTCTATTTAGCTCCCAGCTATCTCCTTTTAGTTCAAACTTTGCCAAAAAAAAAAAAATCAGCATCTTAGTTTCAAGAGACTTTTACTTTTCCATAGCCTTATAGAGGCGTACAATTTCTTGTCTCTATTTTCTTTCAGTTTGTTGACTTCCTCCATTTCCCTTTTTGCCCTGCCTATCCAAGACTTTCCAGGTGATATTGGATCAATTGATACCAGCATCTCTGGTTGTCTTAGATTATCATACTGTCCTGAGCCTGCCTAAGAAGAGAGAATCCTCAGAGATGCTACAGTCTACTTTCACTATTATTGGAAATGGCATATTCTTATATGTTGGTGCTAACTGCAGTTCAGGATTGCTCATTAGCCTTTTATTTGTCTTTGCTTAGTTTCTAATCTCTTTTCTCTGAAAGATAGGACCAAATCTTTGTCACTCTCTTCAAGTTTCCCACCCAATACCCACCCCTCACTCTCACTGCATGGCCTCCTACCCTATTTTGCTGTGATGAGTGAGGTCATCATATCTGATCCATGCCAATTTCCTGTCTCCATTCAGCCCTTACTTTATCGAATCCCACACCCTTCCTTCCTCAATGCAATCTCAGAGAACAAGATGCCCTTCTCCTGCCTAGTATTCCTTCCCCTGTCTCTCCACTGGCTAAACCCTCACTCATCTTTTAAGCCCCCTTAAGTGGTCAATCTTCTAGGAAGGCCCCTTAAATTCAGTCTCATAGTTATATTGCACTCCTGTATTTGAAGTTTTCTTAGCACACACAACTGCCTTGTGTATATGTTTTTCTGCTGAAATGACAGTTAGGTTTTAACTTTCTAGACCAGGCTGTGAGGTCCTCAAAGTGATAGAAGAGATCATGCTCACCTGAAAATCCTAAATGCCTGGGACAGACTTGCCACTTATCTGTTTTTGTGATCGAACTTTCTTCCTTAACTTAACATGATATATTTTTTAACAGTCTAGACAAAAAAAAAAAAAAAGAGAGAGAGAAGAAATAAAACTAAACAACCCAAAAAAAACCAGACTAGTTGGAAGATGTTGCTCAGTGATACAATACTTGTGTAGCATGTAGGAGATCCAGACTCAGTCCCTGGCAACACACACACACACACACACACACACACACACATACAAACACGCACACACATCCAGAGGACTAACAGACCCACAAAATGTCCTATGCTTTTACATTTCTATTAAAGCCATACATATGTGTTCATAAATACACATGTTCAAATATATACATACATATATATATATATATACATATATATATATATATGTTTTCCTACTATTTTTATGTGCAATAAAAATATCCTTTGTTTCATATTCATTTTGTTTGCTTGCTTCAGAGGACTAACAGACCCACAAAATGTCCTATGCTTTTACATTTCTATTAAAGCCATACATATGTGTTCATAAATACACATGTTCAAATATATACATACATATATATATATATATACATATATATATATATATGTTTTCCTACTATTTTTATGTGCAATAAAAATATCCTTTGTTTCATATTCATTTTGTTTGCTTGCTTGGTTTTTTGAGACAGGGTCTTGCTGTGTAGCTCAGGTTGGGCTTGAAATTACTATGTTGTCCAGGCTGGCCTCAACATCCCAGCAATCTTCCTGCCTCAGCCTCCTGAGTGCTGGGACTACAAGCATGTACCACCACTCCTGGCTTTTTGTTTCATATTCTTAAATTTACCAGAATCCAAATAAATTGTGACAATGCAAATCATCTGCCCTTTCTGGCCCTTGGTTTGTAAAGTTAGGTTATACTAGGTACACTAATTCCTTTACCTGTATTTCTAATTTTTTAAATTTATAAATTGCTTTCAAGTGAAATAAAATCTTATATGATTGGCCCTTCACTCCATGGGTTTATCATCTGTGGATTAAACCAATTATGGGTGAAAAATAATTTTGAAAAATTCCAGAACATTCTTCAAAGCAAATGTTGAACTTCCCACATGCAAGCACTATGCTTAGGACAGGAAGGAAGTGATGTGTAGCACAGCCCGCTGTACCTTCCCACTGCATCACAGATCCTTAGTTTTTCTCCCCCACCTGTGAGGGCATTGTTTGACTCACATCTCTTCTTAAACTATGCAGTTGTGCCTACCACAGTTGCATCTGTGCTAACCATGACAGATATTGTTTCTTCTCATTCCATAAATAACGCCACAACTATTTACATAGTATTTACATTATATTAAGTGTGGTAAGTATTTTAGAGATGATTTAAAAGCATATGAAAGGATATTTGTCTTAGTTTCTTTCTCATTGCTGAGACAAAATATTCAACACCCATAAGTTCAAGGAGCAAAGGTTCATTTCAGTTCACAGTTTGCAGAGGTTTCACAATGGGCTGTCTCCAAGGCAGCGCAGCACAGCAGAGATCAAGAAATGGTCCATGGCAGAGCAGGCAGGAGGCAGTGAAGCAGTAAAGAAGCAAGCTTCCCGTGACCGTTTATCCCTTTGGGCTACAAGCCTTTTGAATGTTGCCACCCCCACCCAATCAATGTAGGGCTTCCATTATCCACACCCAGACCTATGGTAAACCTATTTAATTGCCACATGCCCTTAATCCCAGTGTCACAATCCTAATCCAACATCACCTATGAGCACATCAGGCTTTGGGGAGAAATCTAAATACAAGCCGTAACAATTTTCATCAGTGATATGCGAACACTATACTACATTATAGTGTACGAAGGGACTTGAGCATCTCTGAGTTTTGTTATCCCTGGAACCTATCCCTTGAGGATATCAAGAGACAACTGTATTTATGTATCAGTTTACTTTTTAGAAAATTAAACCTCTTAATTATATAATAGTTTTAAATTCATAAAATTTAAGAAAATAGTACAGACTTCCTCCATAAACTTCACTCTTTTTTATTTTGCTTACATCCTATATTACTATATTACAGTTGTCACAAATATGAAACCAACATACTATTATTATACAAACCACATTGCGGACTTTATTTGAATTTGCCACATTTTTACAGTGACATCCTCTTGGTGGCCGGGGCAGCATAGTACATTGACTCATCATGTCTCCTCAGATTCTTCTGGTCCCAAAGTGTTTCTCAGTCCTTGCTTGTTTTTTATGACCTTGCCAGTTTTGAGGAGTACATAGCAGATATCCAGCAAAATGTCCTTCAATTCAAGCTGTTTTCCTCACTGTTTGACTGAGGTTGTTGATTTTGAGAGGAAGCCCACAGAGGTAGAGTGCCATTCTCTAAATGTCACAGCACAGGTACATCCCGCCAATATCACCCATCTCTGGTGACATCAGTCTTGGCCTCAAGGTACAAAGTATTTTCATATTTACTAGTTTATGTGAGTCTTTTAATGATCGTGAAATGGATAAGCCTGGCATCCTCAGTTCTATTTTGCACTAAGCCACCTTAAGGCTGGGGCTAAAGGGCTGATTGTTCACCTCTATGTTTTCTTTATAGCACCCTGACCACCTCTTTTAAATTATGCAAAGAAGAAGCATTTATAAGAAGTAACATCTTACAGTCTTTTCTACAGTAAACTCATTGTAATGTTCCTGTAGTTAGCAAAGTTCACGATTCAATGATACATGTTATCTTTACAGATATAACCATAGGGTTTTTATAAAAGCAAACTAAGATCAAAATGATAATCAAGTAGCAAACAACAAATTATACAAAATAAAGTAATGATTTAAGTTTATGTTTAAAATACACATTATTTTTTCAGACTGATCACGTTGTATTAGTTATATATTATTTTCTTAGGAATCAAGTTTTTTTCCTCACCCCTAAAGTTATTTAAAAGTTTATTTCTCAATCTACAAAGCAGAACTGTGATTACAAAAAGACACAATATTTTGGGTATGTAATGACGCTGTTCACTTTTCAGTCACATAGGGAGGGGCACAGATAAATGTCTCTGTGGAGACAATTATGACACATAATAATCGTGATAACTTTTATATATATATATATATATATATACATGTTACATTTACATTTCTACATTATTGTAATTAAATTAGTACTTTAGCAATGATAATGGCTAATATATTTATCCCTTACTGAGAAACAGGCTTTATACTAAGAAATGATCTCATTCCATCTTCTAAAACCTATAATAAGTTAAATCCTACTAATATCTTCATGCTTTGTGTGAGGAAATAGATGCACAGAGAGATAAGGAACCTCACTCAAGTTTGCATAGGTCATGTGTTTGGAGATATATTAGTTTGCTATCACTGCAGTAACAAAATACAGGGATGGAATGGCTTAATCAACAGAAATTCACTTTCTCACATTATGTGGGCTAAAGGTCCAAGATCCAGATGTTACAAGTTTGTTTTTCATTTTAGGGGCCTCTCCTTGCCTTGGAGAAAGCTGACTTCTCACTTTGTCTTTCACGGTCTTTCAAGTAAGCACATCCCTGGCATCTGCCTTTGTATCCAATTTCCTTCTAAGAACAAGTGTCATATTGGAATAAGGTTTGACATAAGGGTCTCTATGGCTTGAAAGTATACCTACCAAGATGTGGAGCATTTATGCAGTGATTAGACCATGAGAATTCTCTCTCTCTCTCTCTCTCTCTCTCACACATCAATGGAATTAACTGTGCTTTTAAAAGGATTTGATTAAGGAGTTCCTTTTGCCCTTCTGCCTTCTACTATTTGAGGACACTATGTTCTCTCCTCAGGGAAACTCAATGTACATCAGATAACCAAATCTGCCAGTGCCTTGATCTTGGGTTTCTCTAGACTCCAGAACAATGAGAAATGTGTCTGTTGTTGAGTATATTATAGTAGCACAAATTGACTAAGTCAGGGGTTTCATTTTAAACTTTTAAAGACTGTTTCCTAAATTAGAGGTATGTTAAAACAAAAATGGCAGTGAATGATGCTACCAAGTGCTGTTCAATAGAAAGACAGGGATCCAGAATCTGAAAGGGCATATGTTAAACCTTAATAAGATTGGATAAGAAGTTTCAGCTTGATGGTGTGGTAATTTGGTTGTGACAGGATCAAGAGGTGTGTTTTAAAGCATGCTGTGAACACATTAACATAAAGTTTTGCCAACTTCATTGAGGTTGCACAATTGTGCTGCTTTGGATTCTAGTTTTAGAAGAAATTTCATCACAGGAGATAAAACTTGAATCTACAGTTATGATCCTGAGATCAAGTTTCAGAGTTCTAAATGGAAATCACTCTGGTTTCCTAATGTAAAAATATGTCAGTCAAGATCCAACATCAAGGTGATATTGATTTTTTTTTTTTCACCTTAATGGAACACTGTGAACTGAGTCTGCAGCCAGGAATAATACAGTGAACTCTCAATATTATAAAGACTTATGAGAGAGTTTAAGAAATGATATGCATAGAAAACAGCCTGAGAAATGGGAAAATGGTTTAAAGAAAGCCCCATGTCACACATCCCTTCTGCTATGGCAATTTCTATCAAGTAAAACATTACAGTGTATCCACATTTTCCTTATTTACCAGATCTGGTGCCACTTCTGCCTCTTTCCCAAGGTCAAAATGAGTATGCAAGGAAAACATTCTGACCTGATTGAGAACATCAAGGATGCCACAATAGTGCAACTAAAGACAAGAAAGAGGACTTCGAAAACTTCACAAAGTGTCAAGAATCATAGGGTAAATGAGTTTGAAGTGAGAGGGGTATTTCTATGGGGATTAACATCAAAGTGTCTCTTTCTGTAATTTTCAAAATTTATACATTCACTGTCATTTATGATCAAACTTCATGTAGTTACATTCTGCAATACAGTTAATGCCTCAGTTCATGAACGTTTCTGTTTGCAAAAAATTTGATTTGCAAACAAAAGCATTCCACAAAATTTTCCTCTGTCACGAACTCTGCATTGGGTGACAAACATGACCAAGGCCATCTTCCCCACAACAACACAAACACAACCATCTTTCCCAAAGTCATAAGACACATTAATTTCACAAACCAAGGCACCACTATACTGGGAGTTAGGACTTCAACTTATAAATAAGAAGGGGCACAATCAACCTACAACAGGGACCTTGGTTAAAATGCAGCCACTCATATAACTCTAAGGCTAAGATTGTAACTATTTTGCTATTCTGAGAGTGGAATCTCACACTATTCAGTATAGTAAAAACACTATTATTTTTAGTTGTCCTTATGATCACAGAAAATGAAGCAAGATTTCTACTGATCAAGATTTCTACTCATGTCATAAAAAGGCGTTGAGTTCATAGTAACATAATTTATTAGCTTTATTCTTTACTTAATCCATTACAAGCAGTTGGCCTTAGAAGAAGACTTGGTGATGAGGAATTAATACATTTCCAATTTGGATGTTGTTCATTCAAACCTCTCTGATTTATTTATTTAGCAAATATCTAAGGAGTTCCTGGCCTATTCCAGGTACTAGTCTAATCACTAGTTAGTTGGAAATATCAACAAATTTAGTCCTAACTGTAGACATTTTTTATAGGTGAGAAATGAAACCTTGAATAATTACACAATCTGCTAACTCTCACATCATTTAAGGAGAGCCAACACTGACAGCAGGCAGGTCCCTTCAGGCCTTCTAAGTGTACTTTAGCTTTCTTTTCTGGCTTTTGTGATGTCTGAGATTGGTAATTTCTTCTGACCTTTAAAGTTTTTTAAGTAGAGTGGTTACTATAGTTTCTGATAGCTTAATAAATTTTTGTTTGACTCCATTTAATATAGAATGTGAAATAGCTGTATTTATAGTTCCTATGTAAACCAAGTATTTTATAAGAGAAATGAGATCTATGAGTTTTTCTTGACTGTTTGAAATAGAGCTAAGACTTTGAAATGACAGAAGATTTTTAAAATCCAGGAGGATACATTAAAAGCAGTGATACATATTGAAGATATACTCCTAAGTGAAATAAATAAGTCACACATGTGTAAATACTGAATAGCTTCCCTGGTGTGAATAATCTGCAATAAAACATAAGATCCTAATAAGATTACTGTCATTTAGAAATGAGAAGAAAGGAGCTAAAGGTGTAGGGAAGGTGGGATGGATAGGGGAAGGGTAATAAGGGAAAAGAAAAAAATGTGAGAAAATGAAAAGATGGAAATAAAGTGTTTGTAGATGGGGAGGGGAGGAGGGGGTGAAGGGAGGGCAGTGGTAAGGGGAAAAAATGAGAATCAAGACTTGTCATGTAGAGGTACAAGATCCCAACAATGAATGTAACTGTACTGTATCCCTAAAATGTACCAATAAACTCAATTAAAGCTGAAAAAAAAGAATATGAAAAAATAAAATCAAAGTGATACAGAAAAAAAAAAGCAGTGATAGAAGACATGAGTGAAAGAAAACATTGGTGGGATAGGAATTTTGAGGAATTCCAGGAAGATGAAATACAGATAAAATTGAATAAATGGAAAAAACAGCAGAAAAGGGTGTGAGATAACAAAGGTGAACATAGTTTCTTCTCTGAGAGCCCCCAAAGAAGCTAGTCATAATGAACAAGTAGAAAGAACAATAATACTCAAGTTATTTATTCTATACCTATATAGAGAACAGTAGAAGTGGCTGGAGAATATCTTTGCTGCCTTAAACAGAGATCATTACAAATAATATTTCTCCTAAAAATAAGCCCTTAGAGAAAGGAGTAGGGAAGAAGCTTCTATTAAGAGTATACTAAAAATCAGAGCACCACTCTATGGGTAGATAAGAATATTCACAGCAGCTGAGCCAGGGAGTGAGGCAGAGGAACTAAGTCAACACAGGACTACCAGGGACTGAATGAGGTGCACTGAACACCCACCCTTGTCGGAACCTTTTTACTTCAACACCCCTGCCTGCTCCTCCTTTTATTGGGTTCTGTGGGGAATCTGATTTGACTAGTGTTCCATGTCCGGTACTCCAAGACCACAACCTGCTCACCAGACAAACAACAACCTAGAACAGCCATGTCAAATAAATCTTATAGTCAATGTAGTTCTTGATTTGCAAGAGTGAATGGACAATAATGAATCTCCAGATTACTTGAGGATCACTAGATTATAAACTCAGAGAATCAAGGATACATTTGAATAAACTAAGCAACAAAATGAAAACAATTCAGGAAGACAAAATTAAAAAGCTATAAATAATATGCTTCAAGATAATTTAAAAGGTTTGTGTATCTACCAAATATGAATTAGCTACTCCTAAAAATCTAGGATATCCATTATTAGGGCTTGTTGCAAAAACAAAAATAAAAACAAATTGATGGTTATCAACAATAACGGAATCTGAAGATTAATCTGGACATCTGGAAGATTAAGGCACATAGGCGATACAGACAAAAATGAAAAAGCATTCCAGAAGGAGAGTACAGAAATAAAATAGAAGAAATTATCAAAGAACCAAGAAAAGAAGATTTGACTCAATTACATACAAACACAAGACTATTACGCTAGGGAGGGTATATGTAAAGTCTGATACCTAGGCATAGTCAAATCATAAGCATTCTATGATAAAGAAAATAATATTCCATGCACTAAATAATACTTATTGATGAGGAAACAATGAGATATATATAAGTTTCAGAGTTTTATTAATAGTTCTGGATTCTAGGAAATAATGGAGAAATGTTTCCTAAATTCAGAGGAAAACACAAGCTAAAAACACAATGGATAATAATTATATATTTAAGTCATTTGTTCATCTTCAGTGTTTAGAATCAACCAATTAAAGAAGTTTGTAATTATAGCCAGAGAATAGAATATTATGGTAGACAATGCGATTAATAGAGGTGAGAATAAAATATAGAATTATTAGATACCCTACATTTCAAACTGAGATTTCAAGTTCTATGAGTTGGTAAATCAAGAAGTAGAGAAATGTAAAATACATTTTTAAATTTATAGTTGTAACCAGCAGAAAAAACAAAAATGGAAGGTGAATAATTGTGAAAATTCCTGTAAGGACTAGATCTGTACCTTCCTGTAGTGATGGATTTCTCCATGCATTTTATTATACAAATGTATACACAAATTCATGCATATACACATACATGTACACACATGTACACATTCACACACAGAATAGTGATGTCTGAAAAGGATCAAAATAGATCTAAGAGGATTGATTATCACCTGGAGATTGTGGCTTCTGGAACACTCTATAGCTTTCCTGCCCTCTGGATGCGGGTGTGACTTTGCATCGTATCCCTGTATCCCTGTTGTAAGGTACATGCACAATTGCATGCTGGTGTTTAGAAGGCATAAATCCGGGTAGAGGATGTGTGCACATCAAGTCAGGGCTGCATGGTACTGGATATGTCAGTCAACAGACCTACTATCCTCATTCTACTCCTCAAATTCCTCTGATCAGAATCCCATGTTGATGCTTGGAGAAAGCAACTCTAGACTGGTCTTTTCTTGGGGGATAGTCCAGGACTGTACTGCAGTCCATCCACACAGCCTGGGCAGTGGCTCATGATGTGACCTGGTATCTAACATTAATTTCTCTGAAATTTAAACTGTGTTTGGAGAAATTTAACTGGAGGCTAACAGTGTCAGAGAGTTGCTTTGCAAAAAGCCATGAACCACAAATAGGAAATCCCTGGTGCCACTGAGTACACAAGCCTAGAGCTCCAGTTGACTGTGGTGCCTTTATTATACTACTGCTCATGATTCTAAGGGATTCCATATTCATTTTTAGATCAAATATTCCCTTCCAGTATCTACTACTTTGATTTGTGCTAGCTTGAGAAAGTCTCCTTTAGACCCAAATCACTCCAATTCAGAGAAGCCTGGTAATGCATGTTCACTTTGTATTCAGAAGGGGAGAGAGGTCTGCTGACTGACAGCCTCTGAGATAGTAGGATGAGCCAGTTCTGCTTTAGAAACCAGCCTGTACCACAGGAACTGGTGGCATGTGACTGAGATTGCTTTTTCAACAAGAGTAGACTTTCCTTAATTGCTTAATTTCGTCCTTCCTTTTAAAAGATTATTGAGCTATTAGGTTGGAAGTCTCAAGATATTTCTCAAAGCCTCCAGTCTTTTTAAATGGGCTTAGTAGAAAATTAAAAAGAAATAACCTTTAAATTCTCTTTAACAATAGCTTTAGTTTTCTGACTCTGAAAAGACAACATATTTTGCATCTAGACATTCAAAATATAGAAAAACAACGATGTCTAGAAGATGTCAGATAGACTTCTCAACTTCTTTTAGGAAGCCCATCCTAATGGGCATGGGGAAGATCAAATCCTGACAGTAGGAAATTAGTTCAGCACCATCCATCAGGACTTGGTGACCTCTTCTCGAACATAAATATGTCTCTCAACCCAAGGCTGGGTCAAATCTATGTTTATGACAGATAAATCCACAAATAAGACTGCTTCATAATGATGTTTTAAAACAGTCAAAACATGAATATGGTAGAAGATGCAAAAGAGATCAAACATTTCTCTATCTAAATTAATCAAAACACCCAGTCATAAAATGTTTACCACTTTTTGATAGCATCCAATCTAAAGTCCCACTCTTTTGAGCCTGAAGATTACCTAGTCAAAGCCCAAATGTTTTCTTGCAAATAACTGCTGACACTTTTTAATAACACCCTCTTACTGGGATGCCCTATGGTTCTCCATGTCCCTGTGTCCTACTCCTTTAGAAAGTAGTAAATCCAAACTGTGCTTCTGATGTTAGGGTGGAGAGTTTGACAGGCCTCAGGAATATCACATTCTGTGGCTCCAACGCCTAGTTTTCCTTCTTTGGGATCATCAAGGAAAACAGCTGCTCCTTGGACTGACTACTTGGGCCTAGCAATGATCACCAATGTCTACCAAATGCTCTTTATGAGATACTTTATGTGGATTAACCATTGGATACTCCAGTGACCCTATGAGTAGAAAGGATTAGTGCTCAATTTACAGACGTAACATGGGTATAAAAGCCATAGATTCAGCTAGTTATGGAACTGTTAGCACTCCCAGGATGCCAGTTGTCGGACACTGGGGCTCTGACTACCGAGTGATGCTGCCTTCAGTTCCTTTGTCTGCCAGGCTCTGCTCTTTGGCTGCATAGAATGGTGTGTGATCACTGTGCCCTCGGCCTACATTCAAAGGTACTATAATAAACTTCTCTGGAAGTGATTGCTGGGTTTCCTCTAATATGTGGGAGAATGCAGACTCTGTCCAAGAAATACAAATAAATAAATCCTCCTGGGTCTCAGTACCAAAAACAACTTCTAAGTTCTTTCGAAGTGGTTAGATTTCTCTTTCACCTAACGGAGATAACCATATAACTCAGATTTTCAGCTTGATTTCTAGAAGTCAAACAGACCTAAAAAGGGAAGACACTCCCTTTACAATCTCCTGTCACTATTACTAATATGGGCAAGAGATTCCTATTGGTAGTAATATGACTGTCATTTTTTTAATTCCCTGTGTAGCAAAAAAAAAAAAAAAAAAAAAGTGGGGATGTATTCTGAGGTCCAGAGCTTTGGATGTGATAATAGCTAGTGAAAGTTCATTTTATTTTTATTACTTTTGTAATAAAAGCCACTATATGGGCTTTGCATTTACAAATGATAGAAACATTCTTTTAAAAGTAAATTTATTCAGTAAAAAATTGAGTTCCTTTAGAGAAAAATGTTAGGTACACTGTAGTAGAGCTGGTTGGTATAGGACACCAAACAAGGAAACAAAGATAATGAGGATGATTTGGGAAATTCTGACTTAAATCTTCTGGTACTTTAGAGCTGGAAAGACCAGCGTTAAACTCATGGATCATTGATCTCACGGGTGTGGGTCCTTATCCATGAATGTCACCGTCTAATTATATTCATGAATTTAACTTCTGTCTCCTCCTTCACTTCCCCCTCTGTCCTGTGTCTTGATACCCTCATCTGGCCTGGGGGAGGGGGGAGAGTAGTGCAATAAAAACACCCCTGTTTTAATAATACGGTGAGGGAAGACTAAGAGTGACCACGCTGCCCATTCCTCACGTGGGACAGCAAGGGAATGGGGAAAGCCCAGCTCCTCTGGCTCTCTCAAATCCTGGGAAGTTTCAATTCTTCAAACTGGGGAGGAACTGCTTTTCTAAAACTGCTTGGACAGCGGATTCCTTGGCTCCTTTGCGCCCAGCTTCGAATCCTGCGAAGAACCGTGGGAGCGGATCAGAGAAAGTACTGGGTGGAAAAGTAAGGAGGCGGTGCCACAGGGGGGCTGTCCCGCCCTCCCCCTTTCCCGGCTGCAGCACCTGGACCTCAGTCCACCTCCCACCTCTTCGCGGCTTGGAGTGGGGCATTTCTGGAGCGCCCGTGGGGGTCTGAGGGAGGAGACAGTGCACCGTGATGGAGAGAGCCCGAGGGAGTGGGAGGGGGTAGGCAGCCCCCAGGAGCCAGGGAGGCACAGCTCCAGAAGCCCAGAAGAGCCCAGCAGTCTGGAAAAGCCGGGTTTGGATTCTCCCCTCTTTAGAGTACTCAGGAAGTTTGGGGGAGGGGCGAGCCCGCCTCTCCCGTCCTACCGGCGTCGGGCGCTGTCGGGCTGGCAGTGACTGCCGCAGTCTCGGGTCTCACCGCTGTCAGGGTCCCGCCCTCGAGGGGGCTCAGGGTGCTGCTGACAGGCGAGGCCACAGGGGGCAGGCATGGAGGGTCTGGTCCTCTTCAATGCCCTGGTCACCCGGCTGCTTTTCCTTCTGCACTCGCTGGCCGGGGTCTGGCGAGTGACCGTGGTGATGAAGGAGTCGCGGTACTGGTTGCTCGCAGTGCTCAACCTCTTGCTCGTCCTGGAGACTGCGCTCACCCTCAAGTTCAAGCGTGGCAGAGGCTACAAATGGTGAGAATGCCCCGGGAGAGGGAGGGCACGCGGGACCCCGGTGTTGTTCCCCGTGGCACTTGGAAGCAGCCTGAGAGCTCATCCACCCGCAGCCCGCCGTTTCTTGGCTCCTCTCCCACCCCTTTGTCCTCCCTGGGCGCTGGGAAGGCGCGTGAGACGCCCGAGAAGCGCGGGCGCGTCTGTGGTACCCTTGGGTCCCAGGGCATCCCTGGGAAGCCTGGAGTCCTTCGCGCAGCCCAGAGTCACCCCTCCCAGGTTCGGAAACTTGGAACACGGGAAAAAGAAGTGGGGGAGAGTTGATCTGCTTAGCAGAAAGCGCTCCTAGATGGCGGCTATAGGCACAAGGAGGTTGCTGTGTGCTTCGTTGGGGAAATTCAGGGTGTGTGGTGCGCTCGGGTTCCTCTGCGTGCGCGCAGGTGCGGGAATGCCTTTCGCAGGGCATCAACTATCTTTGCAAGTGACGCGCTCCGTGGGCACCTTCGCACGGAGAAGCCACTGGCGGCGCATCTTTGCTTTCAGCGGATTCCCTTCCTCCCAGATCCTGTCGCGTCTGGGTTTCTGCCACTTCCCGTCCTTCTTTACGCACGTATTGTAGTATGGAGCCAGTGCTTCAGGTGCCTGGGCTTGGTGGCTGAGGAACTTATCTTGCCAGGCACCGGCTGTGTGCCACGTTGGCGGAGAAGCCAGCAGGTAGTGGTTAGCCCGTAACCTCAAAGTGCGAGAGCTACAGGCTCTGAGTGTGTTTTATTTCCTCCCCAGGAATGGGGGAGAATGGCAGTAGAATAGAGAAAAAGATTCTCTAGCCATTTTCAAAGCACCTCCCCCAAGCCCATCCATAAGCTCCCAGTAAATTTTCATCTGAAACTTCTCCAAGTTAGGCCTCTTCCCATATGAATTTAACAACAGCAAGGCTGTGTTTTCACATGTTTCTGTGCTTTAAAAATACCTAGGGCCAAAAAAAGGAATAAATCGTATCAGTCCATTTAAAAATTCCATGCTGACACTACAGTGTGCCATCAAGTTCAGAGAGGAGAAAACCTACAACCCTCTACAGTTTTACATATTATACTACAAAAGGGTGTGTACTTCATGACAGACCATAGAAAAAAGGAATTACCTCTGAAGATGATGGGAATCTCGCCTAAATATTCTCCTGCTGAAAAATTTCTAGAATCATCAATGCTCATTTAAGAGCAATATTAATTTAATGCAATGAGGATTGTATTTCATAAACAGCTCATTAAGCAAGGTATTTTCCAGTATTCCTTTTGGAAAACTCAAAGGAAAAATGGTGTTAGCTTCCCAAATAAACCACAGAGTTCAAGAAACCAAAGAGAAGAAAAATGTTTGTTCATCCACCAGGTCCTGTAGTGTTTAGTTTTTACTGAATAGCTTTAATACATTACATATAAATATCTTCCATAATGGGAAAATGAAGTTTAGGCTGAAAAATGTTTCATGTAATCTTGCCACCAACCATCAGAGTTTCTAGGACAAATGTCAACTGCTGAAGAGGCGCCAGTTTAGCAGGACCTGAGATAACCCCTTCCTCTCTAAGATCAGACCAGATTTATTCCAGTTGTGTAGAAGTACTATAGCCAAAGGAACTTAGCTTCACGTCTGTATCATTACTGACTGGTGATTCAAATTGGTGTGTAATTTATATTCAAGAATGTTTGGAGCAAAACTGGGTTACAGTCAATGAGTCAAGTAGAGAATTAGATATGCCAGTATTTAGAGTACCGACCTCAAAATCAGACATAAATGGGGTAAAATATGGACTTTCCTACTTGCTTTCTGTGATACTTTGAACAAGTCGCTCTATGTCTCTGAGCCTTGGACTCCCACCTGTAAACACTTTTACATCAGTTGTTGAAGAATTATATGAAATACTAACATCGATAGTCAATGAATGAAAAAGGAATGGTCTTCTCTAGATCCCCATGTTTCATTTTGTTTTGTTTTATTAAAATATTATTGCATCAACTAGACACATTTTATGTCTGTACCAAACAACCTTGCTTGAGAGACTAACCAGTAAGTCATTGGTTCAGAATTAAAAAAAAAAAACAAAAACTTATTTCATAAAGCAGACTTACTGTAACACTAAACCAAGAAAAGTCTGTCTCAGCATAGTAACAGCATATATTTGAAAATAATCAGAGAAGTTGATAGAATTGGATTATTATAAAATTTGAAGAACAAATGAAAGCAGTATAAATAGGAATGTGACTAACAATGCTTTGTTCTACCAAACATATTGCTAGTGCTTTGATGTTACCAGATACAACTAAATGTGCAATTATGGTAATTTGTACTGTAGATGAATCTCACATGGTATTGTTATAAATTTTAGAAAAAGCAATCAAAAGCACCTAAAAAATACAATAAGTTATCTTTGAAATAATACAGTAACAATGGAAAAGAATTATGATTTGGGGCATATATCATTTCTCAGTTGAAATTTTCTAAGTAAAAAAGGCATTGTTTGTTGCTCTTGAATATCAAGAATAATTTTCTATCAGAAAAATCTAAACTGACAGAATCATTAAGGTATACACTATGGCACTATTTCTATTACCTCTCTAAAGAAAAATATTAATAAAGACCTGTTTGGAGAACTATATAAATACTGATATATCTTGGACTCATGAATCTTATATTCAAATTTAACCCCTTGGAACAAAAATCTCCATATGTAAATTCACACACAAAAAAATACTAACTTCCATCATGTTGGTGGAAAGCAAAGCTGAAAACAACAGTTGAAAAATTATAATCATACTGTACAATACTTTGAAGATATTTAAAATAATGACTAATTT
Organism: Fukomys damarensis; assembly: GCF_012274545.1. Lineage (NCBI taxonomy): Eukaryota > Metazoa > Chordata > Mammalia > Rodentia > Bathyergidae > Fukomys > Fukomys damarensis. The sequence continues at coordinate 27,660,672 of NW_022900932.1, forward strand.
GAACCATTTGGTGCACTTTCAGGTTTTTTTGTTTGTTTGTCCTGGGGATCAAACTCAGGACCTTGTGCTTGTGAGGCAGGGAGTGACACCACTGAGATAAATCCTTAGTCTTGAACCATTTGGTATGTCCACAGTATATCATGAGCACAGAGTGATGCATACAGGGCTTCGTTTTTTAAGAAATGGACTTGGAATAGACTTGTCCTCTGGGTCAATTAGAAATGATTTTTCAACAGTTTGAAGAATAAGAAGGAGAAGGAGGAGAAGGAGAAGGAGGAGAAGAAGGAGAAGGAAAAGGAGAAAGGAAAGAAGCAGTGTCACCAAAAGAAAGGACAGGAAGAAGAGGGAGTGAACAAGGGATCAGCAGCAGTAATAGTTACCCACCGCTTTGAAAATGGATAGAATAGAATGACACTTGAAGGGTAGACTAAAATATGCACACCTATGGGATGAAAAATCTCTTTTCCTTCATCATTGGATTCATGAACCTGCTTTGTATCATTTTGAGTTATTTTAAATATTGTTCTTTTTAATAAATTTATACCTGGATCCAAGCAAATAAAATCTGTAGAAATAATGGCTCAAGAAACACTGTATAGAGGAAAATGTGAACCAAATTTCTTGAAATGTAGCAAATGTATTACATGTGCCCAAGGAATGTTTCTTTAGCTATCCTTTGGAAAGAAAAATGGAACCTGAGTTGCTGAGCTCAGCTGTCCAGGGACAAACATTACATCAACACTATTAACTTGGCAGTTGGAGAAGTTTAACTTGTTGGAATCCTATAGGATTGGAGGGTGAGCCAATGACATGGCTCTTCTTAAATTTAACAAATATGCACAAGCAGAGTTTGCTCTTTTTCTACCTAGTATTTTATTCCACCTGCATAATCACTTATGTTTCTATAAGATGGAAATGAGTATTACTTAGATTAGTATTTTTCTTGATTTTATTCAGTTGTCTGGGCAACAATCCAATAGATCAGTGAATTATCATTTAGGTAAAGTCAAATACAAGACAATATTTCAGTTGCTTTCCAGCCAATAGTGATAAAATATTCCTGAGAGGAAAGAAAAATTACCAAAATTGTGACAAGCTTGAACTCTGTTCACTTGAAAGCAGGCAGTCTCTGAGAATAAGTAGAAATATAAGTTGAATTTACTGGCAAAATCATAGAATTTTCAGCACTGGGCTTGTTTATCAATGTTTTAAAACTACAAGGATTAACTTTTTAATTAATCAATAATAACTGACCTATTTGGTTGTCCTTCTTTATTATCTCTCTTTACTATTTCCTTTATGACATTCAATCAGGTGACTTTATATTGAACTGATTAATACGTAAACATACTATACCAAACATTATGTGACCTGCCCCCCCAAAAAAACCCATCAACAACAAACACAACTAAAATTTTAAAATAAAAGATAAAATTTGGAGTAAGTGCTCACATGGAAGGAAATAAGAATAATAATAAAAAGTTAGCACTTACTATATTCCTGGTTCTTCCAAGTGTCCCACATAGAAGTCTGGTTTGATCTTGTTCTTGACAGCAGTTGTATCCATTTTCTGCCTCTCTGTTCTTCCCATTTTTAGATGAAGAAAGAGAGGCAAAGAGTTGTTAAAGCTGTTCACCCAGGATCATACGGTTAGCAAGAGAGAGAGAGAGAGAGAGAGAGAGAGAGAGAATAGGAAAGACTCTAAACTCCTACTCCTTGTATTTGGAGTGCTGGATAGAGGAGAGGGCCTTCAGTTCATAGTATTTAAGTTGTAGCAGGAAAAACTGATGAGATCTGCATCGGAAGAGAGGCATGCAGAGGCTGGAGACTGGAAGTAAATAAAATAGGTACATTCCTGCCTTCAAAAAAACACCTCATATTTTAAGCAAGGGACTCAGAAAATGACCAAATAGGCAGTCGATAAACAAATGCTATAAGACAGAGCTATATGCAAATAAAGAAATGAATGGAGGCCAGAGCAGCATGGGTACTGAGCAAAGGAGCATGAACAGAGAGGTTCCACTGCATGATCAGAGAGGATGGCTGGAAAGGTGACTTTTGAACTGAAGCTTTAGAAATGAGAAGGAGCTGAACAGGAAGCACAGAAAAGAAAAAAGCCAGGGAGAAGAAAAAAGCCAGAGAAGGGGAAAAGTTATGTGCTTGGAGGCATTTCTGATATACTCCCAAATGATTGATACATGTTGACTTTCTTTTCTGCTTTTCCCTCTTGTCCCTCCTGTGTTCCCTGACTCCACAAGAAACGTTCCTCCTAGTTTTAAAAACTTTGCCATATCTCATTTGAATCACTGCATGCTAGAAATTGTCTAGATGACTCACAGCTGAGAACAGAAAAGACAAATTAAGAATCAGAAGTGATTGTACCTTAAATTGATCTCAAATTCAAACCAATTTTGTAGAAAACTTCAAAGAAATATATTTTGATTATTAAACTACATTTGGAGAGTTCAACAGCGAAATTAAAAAACCTTGATTTGACAGATACTGTACAAAGTCTGATCTTGATTAAGAAGTTTTGAGCAGTACAGGAGAACTTGGTATGATGTAATCCTGTAGAATTTGAAAATATGTACTTTCCTTCACCAAAAATGTTTTTAAAATGCCAGAGAAAAAGTTGGGAAATAAGCACATACACCCCACCCCCACTGATCTCTTTGGTCCCTACAGAGTGGTTTGGAGGGGCAGCCTAGAAATCCATGTGGTCAACTTGGGCACTGGAAATTCTTCCAGAAGAGAGACTGTTTTTTTCCCTCTTCACACTTGCTGTCCGGATTTCCTGAAATGTAGCCTTTATGTTTTAGTCACTCCAGTAGCGTTGTCCACTGTGCATTGCATTTAACAACCCTGCCTGCCATACCTGTCTACAGTTTTCTAATATACTTTACCAGTAGGTTTGTGGATATGTGGGCTTTGTATCATGATCCTTTAGCTCAGTGTAAAATGTGACTTGAGTTTGCATTTGGGGGGAAGCAAACATTGAATGTTACCAGTAAATGGCTTTGATGGAGTAATTCAAGTCATAGTTAAGAGAAAAGACTCTTGGCCCTAAATTAGTCTTGTGCTATACTCTCGACCAGAGGTCTATGTTTTCATCTTTTATTTCACAATGGATTTGGGACCAATATAACTATTATGTCTGCATTTAGATTAGGATCTCCAAGAAAATAAACTATTGAACAGTGACCTTGCCATTTCTACATGAGTACATTCACCGAAGGTCTTTAGAACCAAAACTTAAGGTTAGTACTGTTTTACAGCATTTTGCTCTTGACTGAGAGACAAAGAACAAATTACTGTGGGCAGCTCAAATAGATGAGTATAAATATATCCCTACTTCCAAGATCCATGCATTTCTCCTTCTCATGGCAGTGGCATGACTGTGCATCCAGTATCAGAATAAATGGGAGTGTTTAATTTTTTCCCAACAATGAAAAATTCACCTCTGTCAAGGTATATTCTCTCTGAGCACCTGCCCTGCCTGCTCTGGATGTTCCTCTGAAGGGCCGTAATCCAGGAGAGTGAAGCCTCATTTTATTGAAGAAAAAATTTAATGTATTCTTTTAAAAAATCACACTGAAATAATATTAAGGATATAGGAATTGTGAATATTAAAAGGTCAAGGTGGGTACTGATTTTACTATTTTTCTCAGAGTATATTCCTGCTACCCATAGTATTTAAAGAAGGGATTGTATTTTATCTTCAGTTTATCTGATGGACTTCAAAGAGTAGATAAAATACAACTGACCTAATGTTATACACTTATGAGAATAATGATTAGTTATCATTAAAAAAAAGAGAAATCTGCTAACATCACTTCGGCTGGCAGCCCTGACTGGGTTTTACAGTACTGTTTTCCTTTGCTTCCTTATTTCCCAGATTGAGCCTCCTGTTTTCGTTTACCTGGAATAACGTGCTAATAAATTGGCTGTGTCATTCACTGGCACTTCGCTAATGATAGTGATGAAGATGATGCTGAAGGTGGTCACTGTGGCAATGATAATGGAATAGTAGCAGGTATCCATACTGTGCACTGACAGTGCTTGTGCCTACTGGATAGCCATTATCTCATGTCACCCTCGCACTGACCCTTTGAATGAGTCCTCATGTGTATTGCCATTTTAGGATGATGACACTGATGCACGACAAGGCCACTTCACTTAAAGTCACCTCTAATAATAATAAACCACAAAAGCAATTCTCAGCATCTGATGGGCACGCCCATTTACGAAGCCACACGTCTGCACTGCGTGTACGACCTTGCTTCGTCTTCACATAGGCCTGCTGGTTGCTCCTCTTTGCAGATAGGGAACCGAAGACTTCGAAGGCTTGGGGAAGGGTTTCCCTTCCCAGGATTGAAACCTTGGTAATATGTGTTAACTCCTCTGCTTAGTCCATCACTGCTTTTGTTGTGCTCTGCAAACGATAATCAAATTGGATTTTCCCCTTAGTTGTTAGCGTAAAGGATTTTCTTTGATGGATCAAAGGTCAAAAGTTTAGCTTTTCTTCCTCAAAATTTGAGTAGGTAATTCCCAGGTGACCTACTGATGGGAAAAGAGAGTGATTTTTAGAGGAGGATGAGGATCGTATAGAAAATTTTATACTAAAATGTAGCTCAGAGACAGTCTTGCACAAGCAGATATCCCGGTAAGAACAGAAACAAGTTGTAAAGGAGCAGGAAAAAAATGGAAAAATTCTAGACATCTTCACTTTAGGTCCCAGTGAAGAAACAACCTCTTCTCCAGAACAGATATAAAAATATTACCTTTATAAAGAAAGAAAGTAAAGCATTACATAAATAACACTCACAATTCATTTTATATGCCGAGAGCCTTAAAATTCCTAGTTACCAGCAATTTAAGTTCGCTTATTCATTTAACAAGTATTTGTTATACTAGATGCTCTGATGATGTTCTTGAAGGAACATGAAATGCTTGCAGCTATATAAAAACAATGCAAAACAACATTCTGATAATCAAATAATTTTCCACAACTTAAGTCCCAGAGTACAGAAAAGCTGCAGCATGAAGACACAATCCGCAAAGTTGTCATTTTATACAAAGAGAATGTCAGAGGTAAGTAATTTCTGTACTGTAGTAGCTGGTGGTAGCATACAGGAGTAAAGACATGGGTTTTTCAGGCTGAGGAAGTATCGTGATAGGGGTACTTAGGGTTTCCAGGGAAACCAATTCATTTAGAAAGATGTCACGGCTTTCTTTGTTTCAGAAATATTTTAGGAGAAAAAATAGTACAGTAGATCATAAATTTGATTCAGATTTTCTCCCTATAACTACTTCAGCAGTGAAGCACACTGCTGCCATTGAAATGGGAGCTTTTGAATTGTAGTAAAACGTGTGCTGGCTTCAGACATAGTCTTGGAAAATTTTAGGTTAAATGAGGTATATAGAGTATGAATTTTGCTTTCAGTTTACATTACAATTTGGGAATCCGGCTTTATTTTAAAAACTGACAACAACAAAACAGTGAACATTACACTTAAGAATCCTAACATTTGCCTTTAGAAGTATTTCTCTTTAAAATACCTAAATGAAGGCATTCCTCAGAGTCTTTGGGAGAACTGGAGGGCAGAGGTAAGGGGAAAAAAATGAGAATCAAGACTTGCCATGTAAAGGTACATGATCCCAAAAAGAATGATTGCATTGCAGTGGGTATTCCTGACCCATTCGAAATTCCTCCCTGACTCTTGTGTTATTTGTGCACTTTCCCATAAGATCACTGAGAAAACAAACCTACCATCTGATCTTGGCACCTATTAAAATATAGCCAATCTTGATCTAATTTTCTATTTCTTTGAGAGTCTGATGGGCTTATGGTAATTTAGTCCTGGCCTCCTTTGCACATGGGCAGGTGCACACAGGGCTCTTGGAGGGAGGCAGTGGTAAAAGAATCACTAATTAAGAAAATAAATGGGTGGAGGCTGGGGTCAGGCTAGTGCCTTTCTAGGCATTCAGAGATTGTGTTCTCTACAGAAATGTTTGGCTCGTTTTGAGGAGTTGCAGAAAGGTAGGTGAAATTCAGAGTCTGTTACTTGGGCCACCAAGTTGTCCCTGCACACAGGTGAGAAAGCCTTTGCTGAACAGCCTGCATAGAAACTGTGTACGCTAAAGCTAATTTAGAGAAACGAGTCTATATGTAAGGAGGACAGACAATCCAATTTGTACACTAGGTTTAGGGGCTCAGAAGAGCTCTATTCACTTCATTTCTTTATTTCTGTAAAAAGAAACCCATACATATAGAATGTTCCAGAAAATTTATTGAAGATACTCAAGGTAGTTTAAATGAGATTTTGAATCTTAGATCTAGCCATGCCACTGTGTTTTGTAGAGTAGAAAATATTGAGAAATTAAATACAAATAAAATCTGGATTTATGTGGAAGCAACTTTTGAACATCATGTTTGCTTTACTTAAATACTACCCATTTTTAGGATTATGTATAATTTGAAGTCAGAGAGCCGGGTGTGGTGGCGCATGCCTGTAATCCCAGTACTAGGGAGACTGAAGCAGGAGGATCACTGTGAGTTCAAGACCAGCCTGGGCTACATAGTGAGTTCCAGGTCAGTCTCAACTACATAGAAAGACCCTGTCTGGAAAAAAAAAAAAAAAAAAAAAAAGAAGAAGTCAGAAAGTGAAAAACTAAACAGGATAGTGGGTGGTATTATGATTAATTTTTCCTCTGTATGTTTATTTGCATTGTTATTTGTTTCTAAAAATAAATGTTACTTTTTCAATAAGAAAATAACAATAATTATCATTTTTACAAAGAACTAAATGGAAATTTAATTCTAGACTAATGGTGATTTGAAGTAAATAAAATCCATTGCAAGACTAAATTGCTAAGTGTCATGACATAATCATTTTAGGAGAACATAATTTGTTGAGATGACAACTTTTTATGGTACATAATATTTTGTTTTTGGGCACAATGAAATGAGAAAAAGTAATAAGTATAGCTCTTAAAGAGAGCTCAGAGCAACATTTGGTATGCAGCAAGACCTATATACATATTTGATTAATGAACAAACAAATAAAACAGATGAATTTAACTAACAAATAAATACATAAACAAGGAAAAATACCTTTAAGATATTGCTTGTGTACCTTGGAGACAATTATTAGGCTTGATTAATGGTTGTAGAACTTAACACCACCCCCAAATTAACATGGAATGAAAAAATTATTTAGGGAGGTTTTAATCTAGAGAAAGCAGCAAAGCAAAGTAATTTGGTATTAATGTATTAACACTGGGCAACTTTAGTATTCTGATAGGAAAGTAGTAATTGAAACTGTAATAAATCTGAGTTTCTCAGGGCAGTTGGCTCATTAGCAATAGGATATTATCAGTTTTGCAAACATTTTCCACTTGGATATGACCTATTCATTAAATATCTATATATATATATATATTCATTAAATGTGTTTGTGTGTGTGTCTTAGAGTATCAGGAAACCAGATGTAAGTTATTATTTCTGAGTTGTCCAGATTCTTCTATGGTATTAGCTTTCAAATAAGGTACTCGTAATCTAATGATTCCTGATATCATCTAGACAAAAACTGAAGTGAAATGATTTTTCCTAAGAAAAGGCTTGTAATTACACAGCAAAAGGTGAGAACAGAGCCGATTTACTAATTTATAGAATTTATACTTTCCTTGGTTCACAAAATGAATCACATGGGTTATACTCAAGAATACTATAAACACTCAAAATAATAAATGTTTGTTCTGATATCACAATGAAATATTAAAACTTTCACAGGAGTAGAGCAATATTAAATTAATCTACTTCAATGAGACTTCTGATGAAAATCAAAATATGGTATTTCAACATAAGATTTCTGGTTAAACTAGCACAAAGCATGGAGAAGGTAGAAACGGTAGATCAACTAGGGCCTTATTAAATCACAAGATATTTGTAGGAAGGAGAAAAGGCTATAATTATGATCACATAGATACAATTCCTGGCTTATGTTGACTAAAATTATTAGAGGGCAGTAATTTCATGGCATTAAATGTGAACACACTCATACATATGTGTAATTTAAATTTTTGAAAAATATCTGGAATAAAAGTCAACAGGGAAAGATAATTTTGATTTGAGGGACAGGGAGAGTTTTCTAGAGGAGTCATATACTTGACCTGAATTGGCTGAGATTGGGGGAGAGACTTATTTCTAGGAAGACGTATTTCTAGGAAGGTCTGGGTTATGAGGCATTTAGCTTCTTTCCCAGAACAGAAAGAACATTCTTGTGTGAGCACAGTGAGGAAAAAGGCAGATAACACAGTCCAAAAAGTAGGCAGCACCCTAAGTGTGCAGACTCTTGAAAGCTGTGATGGGCAGATGGCCCACCCAAACCAGGCCTGTGTAATTGCCTTAATGTTGAATGTGAAGTTAGATATAATTATGTCCTCAGCATTACAAACACCCCTTAAATCATCTTAAATAGGTTTAGTGTTGAGAATCATGATTCTAAAACAGACTCTATGATACGTCATTTGAAGAAACCATCTTCAAAGCTGGTATCTGGAGTCATCTTGAAGCCTATGTGCCAAACCTGTTGTTATGAGTAAATTTGCAGAGCTGAGCCCAGGAAAGAGAGCAACTACATCTATTGAGCACCCATAACACTGGCTGCATGGAACACCTGGTCTCACTTACTCTTCATATTATTTTCCCCCATTTTATAGAGAATGCTGAATCATAGGCAAGGTAGTGAAAGGAAGAGGCAGAATTCAAATTTGAATCTTTAAAGTTTGTGAAATTGCTGCTAGGACATATGATTTTTTAATAATCAAAGCTCAAAGAACCTGTGTGATACTGGACCTCCTGAGATAAAAGTCCTTATAGGTGCTAGTAGCCTCCACTCCTTTCATTGGTTCAGTCGGTCCTTTAGTTGTAAATTCAGACCTTTAAACATTCACCTAATAAACATGAACTGCAAGTTTAGTAAAACACTGCGATATTCTGGGGAAAAAGAGATAAAGAAGTAGAGAAAGGGAAGAGATATAAAGAAACATAAAACCCAGGGTCTGCCATCATGGAACTTGCGTGAGGGCAGCTTATGTACACACACTTATAAACTAATACAATATGTGTCAGGTCACTAGAGCAATGCAGGTTAAGAGGAATTCCTGCCATGCTCTGAAATGCAAGTGGGATGTGCACCTGGAGTCATGGGCAAAAGATATTCCAAAAAACGCCTCCATAAAGTGGGGAGATATTGGCTCTAAAGCCATTTCAGACCCTTCTCACATTAGCCACACGAGAGGAATATAGAGAGTTTGCTTCTGAACAGGGACCCATAGGGAGTTCAAGAACATGATGGACTGAGTGAAATATAATTAATTTTTGGAGTCTCAGGATGATTTCTTCTTCCTACCTCAAATAAATGTAATAATGAGGGATTGAAGTAAGATGATTTTATATATATTTTTGAAATGCTAGAGCTCATACCAAACCCTCTACCAATGAGCCACAACCCTAACATGCATTTCTGTTTTATTTCAAATACACAGCCCAGTTGGCAGGACTGAGTTGCTCAGCTTGATAGGATGCCATGGGGGAAGAGGAAAAGGAAATGGAGATAAAACAAGACAATGGAGGCTTTGAATATCAGAGTACAGAGTTTAGATTTTCTATACTAGATAGCACAAAATTTTTAGCCTTGTGCTGTGTGTTTGCATGCCAATTTCTTAAAAATAAATACATTGAAATGGGAGTGTATTTTTTCCAATTATAGAAATAAATCTTATGAATTGAAGATATTTATGTTCATTGTTTTATTTCTAGTTTCTTTCAATAGCCAATATATATTTGGTCTATTGTTTCTCCAGATTATTATTGTAACACCACTGTTAGGGGAGTTAATTTCAAAGTTAATCCTGAGAGTCAGCAAAATTTCTGTCCAGCCAACATTTGATGTGTCCAAACAAAAATTTACATATTCTAACTGTCTCTCTGACTATAATTTACTTCCTTCTCAATTTCACACAGGAAATATTCTCTGCTTGTGTTTCCTTTGACAAGTAAGGTCAAAGAGTTAATTGTTCCTTTTTTAAAAAAAGAGCTTGCTCAACATGGGCTTTTGATATTTCCCTATAGCCCAGTCATCTTAGAAGTCAGATTTTAATAATATCTTGACCCATAATCCCTTTGTTTCAAAATTGGCAAGAAATCAAAACTAGGGGAGTATCTATATTAAATATTGATTTTTAAAGACTTTATTTCTTCTTGCCTGTTCTCCCTTTCTCTCAAAAGCTGAAATAAGGCATTAATGAAAGAGTTAATAATTTTTGAAAATCTACTCTAATGCTTCCTTTTTCATTTAGCTTTCTTTAGCTTTCTCTCCTGATTATAATATAGTTTTAGTAGCATTTCACTTCAAAAGTATTAGTGTGGCTGGGCATTTGACAGAATCCTGTAATCCCAGCACTCTGGGAGACTGAGGCAAGAGGAGCACGAGTTTGAGCCCAGCCTGATTTAGACAGACCCCTTCTAAAACAAACAAGCAGACAACTGAAGATGAAGCTCATTGAAAAAATACTGGGTTCAATCTGCAGTACTACACACACACACACAGACACACACACACTACAATCAAGTCCTAAAAGCATTTTAATAAAATGTATCTACTTACAATATTAACTTTGGGATACTCTATCAAGCAAGAGCCCAATTTAAAATAAAATGGAAATTGAATAAGACCAGAAAGTGTATTATTTTTATCTTATTTCAAATTCTAAGAATACGTTTTAATTTGCACAATGTCTCTTGATAATATCTTCTACCTTTTATTGAATGCTGTCCTCTGCCAAGTACTGTTTTGCAAAAAGTGTGATAAAAATCCCTATGAGAACAATGGGACTGAATGGTGCCCCCCTACAGATGAGATAGGATTTGGATATTAATTTGTTAATTAACACTAAATGAAGTAATAATTGTAGGCTTCTAAACCAATAAAATTGGAAGAAGAAGAGGAGGAGGAGGAGGAAGGAGGAAAAGTGGGAGGGGTGGGAGAAGGGGAGAAGGGAGAGGAAGAAGAGAAAGGAGAAGAAGAGGAAGGAGGGAAAAGTTTCCCCACACAGGAGGACAAATGGAGAAGGGCCAATCAGCAAGCAAATGAAGAGGACTCACCATAACTACACAACACCACCATCCTGATCTTAAACCCCCTCCAGAAGTACAATAACAATCAGTTTTCCCTTTTAAACCATGTAGACTATGGTACTTTGCATGGCAGCCCAGGTTGACTGAGATGGTGACTATACCCATTTACACTTAGGAAACAAATTAAGAGGTCAACATTAGAATGGTATTTGAACCCCTGGGTGTCTGCCCTCCAAAAGCCTGCTCTTAAGAGTCCCCTGTGAACTTTGATCCAAAAAAATAATGAATAGATAGACATACTTTCAAAAACTCCAAAACCCTTCAGCCACCTTTTTTAATTTTAATTTTTTTAGATTTTGCAAACCAACACAAAGCCTGTGAGTTTTTCTTATATATCATCCTTATCATCTGATACTTTTGTGTTCTAGCAGGATATTATTATTTAAGCTCTCTCAATTTCAGGTTAATGCAGAAAAATGTAGCCATTTTTTCTGAAATTGCAATGTTGCAAAATCAGATATTTACTATTGCTGTATTTGCATTTTGTAAAACATATTAAATACAAAATATCCAGTGTTGTGCCTCTAACTAATTGGCAGTGTCCCATTAAACCATATTAAAATTAACATCTATTAATTGGATTAGAGATTCAGTGAGAATGACAGTTGCTAGTGCCTTTTACAGTTACTATGTTTCTCTATAATCCATATGGCAAAACTTACATAATGCTTTCTTCCCCACGGAAATAAACAGTTAAGATAAAAAGGATTGATTTGATGTGATCATGGTGTGTGCATTTGTCTTCTTCCTTTTCTTTTGTTCTTCAATTTTTTTAAGAGCCGAATTATCTTTTTTCCCCTTTTCACAGGTTTTCACCAGCCATATTTTTATATCTGATCAGCATTGTTCCATCACTGTGGCTCCTTGAAATGCATCGGAAGACCCAGGTACTTCCTTTTAGAAAATAGGAAATTGGATTCAGCTATAAACTACTTTCACACTATGATTTGACTTATTTCAGAAATGCATTTTTCTAAAGGGCTGGAATTATCAAGAATTGAATAAATAAAAGGCCATTGGCAAGAAGAAATGACTCCAAGATCTGTCAAAGAAGTAAAATTATTCAGTTTGTTTCAGACTCAGGATAACCTAGTTAATTAATAGATTGTGTTAGTCATTTTGTTTCTAAGACTTCCTCCCTCACCTGAAATATATTTAATGTTTTCATCGGAATGTGGAAATTTGATTTTAACCCTTGCATCTTCAGTGAGTTCCTCTGTTGTACTAAGAATGAGCAGACCTCAATAATCGGAAATACTGTAAAATGACATTTTTAGAAACTATAAATTTTTTTAAAAGACTTCATCTGTGCTATGTAAATACATTAAAAGTCAAAGTGACTTTAAAATACAAGTTACACAGTTTATTAAAGAATCATTTTGGGGAGTCTCATGGACTCATAGTTAATGGGTGATGCTACTGCAAAGCCCAAAAATGAAAGTTAAAGGAGAGAAGTTGGAAAAAGGAGGGCTTATATGTATTAGCCCACATCAGCTTAGAAAATAAATAAGTGTCTATATTTTTTATGTAGAGACTGTAATTGAGTTTCCTCCTACATAGACAATGCTAGTTAGTAGCCTGTAGACTGAGTTCCCCTTTCCTGCTAATCCTGCCCCTGTACGACTCCAGGAGGCCAGTCAGCAAAGTCATTGCACCCCAGCGTGGGCTTCAAGGTTTAAACTGTAGGATGGCATTACAGATAACTGTATTATATAATATTTGTTGCCATCATTGATAAAATATTTAGGCAAAATCTGTGGGAATTTGTTCCTATACAATTTTTTTGCTATGTTTAGTCATTTTATAGAAAATATAAGCCTTCAATATATTGCTTATGCTTGCCCCAAATTTTAGGTATAGAGAAGAAAAAATATTTTCTCAAGTCTCCTTCTGAAAAACATTAAAGTCATACGCTATTTCTACATCTGTATGAAAAGTATTTCCATAAGTGAAGATTGATTTGTTTAAGCTACCATGACTTTTAAAGAAAGTAAAATGAAGAATTAGAGGACTGCTTCTACCTCCGAACTCTTACTACTTAGTGGGGTATGAAAATTAGCTCCTTGCAAGTGCAAGGACCGGAGTTCAATCCCCGGTACCAAAAAAAAAAAAAAAAAAAAAAAAAAAAAAA
>NW_022900932.1:27674168-27727590 GCF_012274545.1 Fukomys damarensis
AAAAAAAAAAAAAAAAAAAAAAAAAAAAAGGAAAATAAACTCTAGTAATTCAAATCTAACTTTTCCCTATACATGCAAGTCTACGATGGCTATCATCTCCAATAACAACTCATTTCCCCACGTGCTTTTATAATTTTACTTCATTGTGCAGATAACTGATATACAGGTCAAATCCCATTACAACAAATCACATGCAACCAAGAGCTCTCTTTTTAACAAAAAGAGATTTTTGAGCCCCGGGCAGTGCTTCGTTAATTTTCATACTACAAAAGAAATTGAACCTTTAGTAGTAATGAATTTGACACTGAGAATTAAAATGAATGCCCAGCAATTGAAATGGGCAGGGTAAGCAGAGATAAAAGTAGAAAAAAATGAGAGAAACAAAAAAATGAGATTACACTTTAAAAAATAAAAAATGACAGACTAAAGTAAGATACAGCAATTCCTTGGTCCATTCCGGAATTTTGGTTGTGATAATCAGTCTTCTTTTTATAGAATCCCATATTTCAGAGTATTTTCAGATACATCTTCTCATATATAGACTCAACTCATTGTTAGTTATGGCATATACATTTTGTATGATAGAAGAAGACCTTAAGGTTTAGAAAGATAACTCTTTGCGGGGAGGGGTACCAGGGATCAAACTGGGGCCATTGAGCTTGCAAGGCAGGTGGTGGAAGCACTAAGCCAAATTCCTGGCCTTAGAAAGATAACTCTTTCTCTTAAGGCTGTGTTGGAGCTTAGAACCTAATAGAGACCTAATCCATCCAACCACTCTTACTTTCATAAATAAATATATATATATATACATATATATATATTAATTATATATGTGTGTGTATGTGTGTGTAATATGTGTGTGTTTTAGAGGAGTTTGTATTATCTGAATTTTTCATAATGGAAAGACCAATGTCCTTTTTTCCATTTGTTCCTAAATGTTCTAACCTGTGATTTGGCATTAGGAAAACATTCTGACCTATTTCATGAAGACATTGCTCTTCAATGACCAATTTGGTACCTTAATTTGTGAATCTCACAGAAAGTATGGCTCAAAATGGTTATAATGACTATCACCTCAAATTTTAAAAAGATCTGTTTATGAAATGGCATAATTAAAGTAGTGAAAATAGTCTGGTCTTGATGGTGTTGCAGACTGGTTTGATCCAGAGATATTTTTTAAGCCATTGGAATTTTTAAAGATATAGCCCATGAAAAATTCACATATTGCTGTTCAAATCACTTTAAAAAATTACCTACACACTGATGAACAATATAAGAAAAAAAATCAATTAAATTCAGGCTAGGTTTAAGGAGCAAATCACCTGTTCATTACAATTCTAATGGGTAATCAATCTATAAAAGAATAATAGCAGAGATAAATTTGGATAAATCACACTATAAAATGGAGTGGAGAACTATTTGCTCCCAAATTAACTTATACTGTACTAAAATGATTTTTTCCTAAATAATAAAATGCTTATGGAGTTTTTTTAGTAGTAAGTATTCTAACAATTGATTAAAGTTACCATTGTTACTATACATCTGATTTCATGACTTGGGACAAAGTGGTAACAATATGTTGTCTCTCCGCCATTAAATTCTTAGCTAGAATCATAAAACTTCTGAGCAACTAGTATTTGTGGTTTGGTTCAAAGATTTCTTTTTTGATCTCTATTTTCTTTTATTGGAACCTGAGCTGCACACATACACATAAGTACAGGCACACACAACAAGTGTGCACACAGCTGTATTTTTGCTTCTAGAAATGAGGCACATGGCCATGTTTCTTAATTATTCTTGTCATTTCACCCATAGCCTAGTTATTTGGATGGAAAGTAGAAAAAAATAGCTTGCTACACTTTATATACTACCTTTTCGAGTAGTACATAGAATGATCAATGAAGTATCCAGAATAATTAAGACAAAATATTTATAGCTTTTTTCTTTTTAATAATTTCTCCCTAAAGCAAATGTGATTATGGCTATATGGTGGTAATACTAGTGGCATATATGTGTATGTGTTTCAAAAATATGTCAGCACTGCAGATGTTTTAAAACTTCAGTCTTTTAAAAACTCAAGTCTCTATAAACAAGATGTACTGAACTATACAAAGGAAAATATAACTTGGGTACAGCTACATTTTCAAGTTGCTTTGTCTGTCCTCTCCCACATTCTTTTCCTTCTATCCTACTTCAGAATCTCAGCATCTGGTTGAAAAAAAATGTAGAATTCATTTGTAGAAATTCATATACACAATGAGGAAAGCAGGAACAAAACATGTCATTTCTTTACAGCAATTGTCAAAGTTTTGGTAAATCTAAATTGACTTCTGAACTGACCCTTAAATTTGTGTAATACTGAACATGCTAATTTTTTGCTTATTATACTGCTTGACAGGCAAGATGGAAAGAAATTGGATTATTTATTTAAGCAGAATGGTATTTTTAGATAATGAGGCTTCAGGGTAAGACACATAAATGCTTTGGCCGATATCATTAATGTTCTATTGTTGTCATTGAGTGTTTCCTTTTATTGCAATAGTTGCAGGGGTCAAAATGGAACCTCTATTGTCCATCCATAAATTCTATAGTTCTCCATAATGATTGAATGCATCTATATCCTCAGAGGCCGATGAAATGAGTTATGAAGTGTTGTTAGTCTTCTCACTTTAATTGAAAAGTAGTTTTTTGTTTGTTTGTTTGTTTGTTTATTTACCTCCAGTGTATATTGTGATCCTGGTAAATGGGTATGTGTTCTTATAAACTTCACATATTTGTTTATAATCTTTTGAATACATTGAAGCCTTATGGTCGTAATGTTTTGTCATACCTCCCCAATTCTTAGGATTGCGGTATACAGTCTGAAAGAATGTCACAGAATACCAGCAGAAGAGATGACTTCACACAGTCACTGACGTTCAGTGAAGAAACCAAAGGAGTGGAGGACATCATTGAGACAGTGAGAGCTATTCCCAACACTCATGAGTAGATTTAGCAAATTGGAGATTTGGTGAAGAAAACATGCTTTGCATCTCAGCTTATTCTTCCGTAAAGACATTTTCTGATTTAATTGTTTGGTTCAGGAATTCATAAAATAGCCATATTCTTATATATCAGTAAGTATGTATTGCTTGCATGATAGGTATTATATACAGATGTTTCTTGTGTAACAACTGAGTTACAGTCTGGCTACTGGAACAGTAAATGAATTGGTTGCTAAGTATGTACATTGCAATATTCAGAACAAATGGTTAAAGGAAATTCCAGCTTGATGACTTCATTTTTATTTTCATAACACTTAGAAACAATACTTTAACATATACTGAACATAAAACTGTAGCACTATTCAGTACAATCAGCCAAAGCTACAGCACTATATAAATAAGGTATACTGTACAAAGAAAACATTGAGGCTCCATAAACAAGATGTACTGAACTATGCAAAGAAAAAAAAGACAGGTGGTAAGACCTAGTGGTGAGTCATAAGTCTGAACAGCATACCTCAGTCATAAGTCTGAGCTGTTGTTAAGCAAGTAGATCATTAATCAAGGAATATCTCTATGAATGTATGGTGTTATATTTTAATAAATATGTATAACACAGTATTAAGGAACAATTCAGATAATATGTGCATAGAGCACATAAATTTATATATATATATATATGTATATGTATATATATATTTCAATTTTTTTGAGACAGGGTCTCACTATATAGTTCAGGCTGGCCTTGAACTCACTGTGTAGCTCAGGCTGGCCTCAAATTCACAGCAATCCTCCTGCCTCAGCCTAAGTGCAGGGGATTACATGCATGCACCACCATGCTCTGCTATCAATGCTTTAATTATATCATTCACAAATTTGAGTTCTAAATATACAAAAGTAAATGAATTATATATATGGATATGTAAACTGTGGACAATGGAATATTATTCAACATTAAAAAGAAATGAACTGCAAAGCCATGAAAAGACTTGAAGAAACTTTAAATGTATATTACTAAGGAGAGGAATCCAGTCTGAATTCTCCATGGTAGTGCACACCTGCAATCCCAGAATTTGGAGGCTGGGGCAGAATGATGGCAAAAAGTTGAAGGCCAGCCTGCCCACAGAGTGAGTTCAAATCCAATCTGAACTGAAGCAAGACTGTGTCTCGGGGAAAAAAAGAGTGTCTAGTCTGAAGTGAAAAAAAAAAAAAGGACTTTATATGTAGGATTAGGTTAACAGAAATACTGAGAGAAAGATTGAGATTTCTTATATCATAAGTGCATAGCTTCCCTACCATTAGCATCAAAATCGTTAACTAATAAATTTACATTGTGAGTATTACTAAAAAGTTATGGTTTACATTAAGGTTAATTCTTGGCATTGTACGTTTTATAGGTTATGACTAATGTATAATAACATGTACATATCATCATAATATCATGTAGAGTATTTTCATTGCTATTAAAAAAGAAAACTGTGCTCATATATTTGTTCCACCTCTTCCCCCAGCCACTGACAATTGTTGATCTGTTTATTGTCTCTTTAGTTTTACCTTTTGCATATATCATGATGGGGGACTCCTCAAGAGCATAGCCTTTGATACTGGATTCTTTTGCTTAGGAATATTCCATGTCTTCTCATAGCTCGTAGTTTATTATTTGTAGTGCTGAATAACATTCCATTGTCCACAATTTGTCATTTTTCTGCCTATTTAATAGTATCTTGGATACTTCCATGATTTGGCAAATATGAATAAAGCTGCTATAAACATCCATGTGCAGTTTTTAAAATATGGGCAGAAGTTTTCAATGTTGAGTAAATAATAAACAAGATGATTGTTGGACTGTATGGCCAGGATATGGTTAAGCTTGTAAGAAAATGTCAACCATCTTCCAAATTGGTTATATAAAGTTATCTTCCTGTAACCAATGATCGAGATCTTCTCAAGCTTTACATCCTCACTAGCACTCAGTGTTGTCAGTGCTCTGGCCTCAGTCATCGAATATGTGTGTAAGTAACATCTGACTGCTGTTTTAATTTGCATTTCCTTGATTACATATGAAATGGACCATATCTTTCTTGTGTTTAACTGCTATTTGTATACCTTCTTTGGAGAAGTATCTGTTGAGATACTGTCTTCTCTAGTAGATATGTCTTTTGTATATTTTTCCCAGTTCATGGATGTCTTTTTGTTCTCTTGTCATTGTCTTTTGCAGAGCAGAAAAATTTAACTTTAATGAAGTAGTTTATTATTTTTTTCATGGATCATTTCTCTCATGTTGTATCTAAGAAGACATTGGCATACACATACTCATGATAATTTTCTTCTATATTATCTTCTAAGAATTGTGTGGTTTTATACCTTTCATTTAGTTCTATGATTCATTTTGATTTAATGTTTGTGAGAGGTAGAGGTTCTGGGCCAAGATTCATTATTTCCTTTTTACTTCTGGGTGTCCAGTTGTACCAGTATCATTTGTTGAAAAAAATATCTCTTCCATTGTATTGCCTTTGCTAAATTGTTAAAAGTCAGTTGTAGGTTTATGTGGGTCTATTTCTGGGCTGTCAATTCTGTTTTATGGATATATTTGTCTATTTCATTTTCTTGTTTACTGTAGTTTATAAGAAATCTTGAAGTCAGGTACTGTCAATTCCGCAACTTTGTTTTTCTCTAATATCATGTGGGCTCTTGGGGATCTTTTACATTCCTTATAAACTTCAGAATCACTTTGTCAATACCCACAAAATATCTTGCTGTGATTTTGAGTGGGACTGCACCAGATGTATAGAACAGACTAGGAAGAACACGTCTTGACAATACTGAGTTTGTTGTCCATGAACATGTAGTATCTATTTAACTTTTTTATTTCATTCTTTCGTAGTTTCCTCCATATGTTTTCCACCATTTTTGAGGGTGCAAATGTAAACAATACTGCATTTTTAATTTCAAATTCTACTTCTTCCCTAGTATATAGGAAATAGATTGACTTTTGTGCATCAACCTTTATTCTACAAACCTGCTTATTATTTTCAGGGATTTTTTGTCAATTCTTTAGGATTTGCTACATGGTGATTATGTTATCTGTGAGTTTCATATCTTCCATTCCCCATTAGTATGCCTTTTGTTTCTTTTATTTGTTTGTTTTATTAAGCTAGCCAAAACTCCCACTCTCTATATTTTAGGTATTAATTGATAAAATAGAAAAAGTTGTAGCTGAAATAGAATGACTTTCTCTTTCTTCTCATGCCCGATACTGGACAGGTTGAGCACAACCTCTGTTAAATGTTGTAAAGGAGAGACTGAAGGCCAGGCCCACACGTTTTCAGAAATGGGTAGGCTATTGATTCTGTGAAGTAAAATAGACTGAACCTTGAGATTTTTTCAGGTTCTGGTCACAACTTCTCTTTGTCACTTAATTCTCTTTCTCCATGTTTCTGATAATTAAAAGTATTAATATTTATCTTATTAATGTGCTTCCTCTGAATTAAATAAGATAGATATAAAGTTTCATAGGAGAAATATAAAGAAATGTGAAAATGAAAGATCTCTGCATGGGTTTGCATGTGTTTTATCCTTTTCTTCCTGTACTTGTGCATTTGATATCAGCAAATGATCAAGAAGGGTAAACAGATTGGCCACAAATATGTTAAGTCACTTGCATAAATGAATTGGAATCATTATCACACCCTCTTGAGATCTAAGGCCTTGTTGTCTTTAAAAGATTGTAGCCTACACGATCTGTAATATACTTTGAAATTTATTTAGAAGGTAAATGGATAAGATATGTCATCCAAAATATATTAGTGAGATACAAATTTTTCTCATATTCCAAGAATGAAGGCAGATAAAATTTTTCTTTTGGCTTATGGATTATTAGATATGTTAAATATTTGTAATAAAAATAACAATTTTAGTTATTATTTTTCCTTAGGTGAATGGGTTACCATGATTAGATTTCCCATTATTAGATATGAAGAATTTTAAGGCAATAATAGACAAAAAGAAAGATTGTATCATGCTAAAAGTATTCCCAAGTTAGTAAATTCAGATTTAAAAATCTATCAAGCACAAATATACGATTGTCTTTTGTGTTTTTTATGGAGTTTATAAAAATTTGTTATGTGTTATACTTTGTTTGGGTTTTTTGTTTTTGGTACCGGGGATCGAACTCAGGACCTTGTGCTTTTGAGGCAGTCTGCAGAACCACTGAGCCACATCCCAAGTCCATGTTATACTTTGTTACAGCATATAATAAAATGAGTAATGATCTTCAAAACACTGTAAAATTGACTTTTTAAGTATATGGTGCAGTCTCACTAGTAAGCGTAAAGTAAAAATTACTTGATAGTTTTAGCCCCATCTTAAGGATCACATTGACTTTTTTTTTTTTTTTTTTGAGACTTCAGGTGAAAGAAGCATTGCTTTTGTTAATATTGCAGAATAACTCTGGAAAACATTCACAAAAACAAGCTCCTGATTGAAAGTCACGGTGAGAAAGGCATCTTTCTACAAGGTGGCAGCTCATAATCCTTCTTTCTCTGTAACATTTCTGTTAAACAGGCCAAAGTTTTTGTAAATAACCTGTCTACCGTGTGTGAGAAGTACTGGACTCTGGGACTCCATCAGACATTCCTGCTGATGCTAATCATTGGAAGATGGCTTCTCCCCATTGGGGGCACCATCACTAGAGACCAACTCTCAGAACTCCTCCTCATGTTTGTGGGGACAGCTGCTGACATCCTGGAATTCACCAGTGAGACTCTGGACTTGGAAAATGTGAGGTGAGCCCTGCAATGAAAAGACCTTTTCAAAGTCAGAACCACACACCTGTCTCTTTGTTCTGTTACATTTCTCATGAATAAACAATTTAGTATGGCATATGCCTATTGTTTAGACTGTAGCTTTGCTGCTATTTAGACACATACTGAGAAACAGCACAGTCTTTATAATAAAAAAAATGCATAAATGAGGTTTCTGTTGGAGAAAGAGACACATAATACCTCCTGTGAATGAGAATAGAAACTGTGTATTTGTATGACTACAGGTCAGGTGGGCCCACAGTTCCCTTGAAATCTGCAGTGAGTTTCACACCTAGCTCCTCTTGCACAGTCTCAAGTGTCCTGAACAAAGACAATTGTGAAATCTTCTACAGCCCAGCATAGCTACAATGTCAAGAGATGTGGAGAAATCTCTCTTTTCTCCAGTTGGAGAGTTTGCATTCCCTGGTGTGAATGGAGAACGGAGCGGGTGAAGTTGTATTTTATTAAAATTTATTTTTAGTCAGTTTTGTTCAAAGTACCCCAAGGCTTTTTGATGTAGATGCTTATAAATTAAAACTTATTGAGTTGGTACTTTTATTTTTGCCACTAGCAAATAAACTCAGAATCCATGATCACATCTGTTTATGGAACTACTTTCTTCCCATTAGGGATTTAAGTCTCAGTGCCTGCATGTACTTTAAGCTTGAGTTCTTTTGCGCTATGCTATAAAAATAAATTGGAATGAAGCTGGCTTTTAATGCTACAGTTTGCTTTATGCTGTGTTTCTCAAGTAACATAACATAAACCTTAGGAAAATACATTAATTTATTGAGTAAACATAATATCTCAATTATAGTATGAATTATATGTATAACCAGGTGTTATCTTCACATCATCATTTCTTGTTTCATTCATACTAATTTTTCTTTTAGCTTATTCGGGTGACATTCTTTTGAAAAGAATCAAATGTAAATTGATTCATTGTCTTCAAAATGTTTATATTAGTTTTGTAGTTTTAATGCCTTACAGTTGATCAGTGCTTTATATTATATTATGTATTTTAAGATACTTTTATGATAATTATAATACTATGCAATTACAAGGAAATTATGAACAAAGCATGACAGGGCACATAAAAATAATGAATATCAATAATAAGAAGAAATGACAATATAATGATAACAAATTATAGCTCTCTAGAAATCAAGGCATAACTGTTAAAAATACCTCAGGAGATGGAGGAAATACAGGATAGTAAAATAATGAGTAGGGTTATGTTTTGTGAGGTTGGTCATAAAAATGTGAAGTATGCGCAACTTGGCTATCTTAATGTACTCTTTCTTCATTTGTTCCATCCAGAAGTAACACCATGGGGAAATTCATAGACCTATATTTGCCAATAAATGTTGATTATTAAATAGTTTTAATTGCACAGCCAAACAACATTAAGAACAAAACACACAGCCTTGAAAGCCCTGAGGGATTCTGTCACTTACCACCTATGAATTTGTTTTCTAATCTGGCCAGCACTGTGCTAGGCTGAGACCGGAGAACAAATAGTGAGCAAATAAAGAACAAAAAGACACAGTTCCACCCCATCTGCAAGTGATGATTCAGTTCAATAAGAAGTTAGAGTGCATCTAATGTTTCAAGACACTGTAAGTCCCCATTTCTTCTGCCACCTACAAATTAATCTGAATGCTTCATGAATATATATTATCAAAATTTTAAACTTGTATCATAGTCTAAGCAAGATTATATTTAAACAACAGCTGGCCGTATATATTTCTGGTTCCCTGTGCATGGATAGAAAGCACTAGAAAAAATTCTCATGTACTGAACAAATACAGACCTTTCTCTTGTCATTTTCCCCTAAGCAATACACTGAAGCTCATTTGCTCAGTTTTTATGAATTTATATCGGTTTCAAAAATCCTATAATCCTGCAATTTTTTTCTTAATAGTATTAGCAGAGTTAAACAGCAAAAAAAAAAAAAACCATGTATTGTGATTCTGTAGTTAGTAAATTACTGACTATATTAATGCTTAGTAAATTATGGATTTGTGTCACCATAACTGCAACTGAATTTAAAATATGCCCATAACTCCAAAAAGATTTTTTATAACTATTTGCAGCCAATTTTTACTTCTGCCACCAACCATAGGCAACCATATAAACTTTCTGTCTTGTAAATTTTCCTTTTTTCGACATTTCATGTAAATTCCCCCATGCTATTACATGTTTCCCTCCTTTTGACTGTTAAATAGTTTCACTGAACATATGAACCATACTTTGTTTGCAGTAATAGATGTGTATGTGGATTGCTTATAATTTTGTGTTATTAACATGATGAGGTAAGCAGCATTCACCTGTGATGGCAGGATATGCTTTCATTTTCTTTGGGTAAATACCTAAGAGTACGATGGCTAGAATTATGTCAAGTACACATTTAACTTTTAAGAAACAGCCAGCCAAACTATTTCTAAAGTAGTTTTGCCATTTTGTATTGCCAGCTAGCAATGTATGACTGTTCCAGTTTCTTCATATACTTGCTAATAATTTTTCTTTTTCAGTAGAGAGTGTACAGGTGGTATCTCATTGTACATTTGATTTGCTTTGAAGCCAAAAACCACATTAAATTTGTCTATCTGTTCTATCCCTTAGGCTTTTTCTATGTAGAGGATTGTGCCATTTGTGAATACAGTATTCATTCTAATCTATAGGCCTTTATTTTTTTCTTTAGGTTATTAAAGTGGCTAGACCTTTTTTTGTTGACTAGAAGTAGAAAGGGTGAATGCTTCAATCTCAAGGAATAAACAGTCTTTCTTTATTAAGCATGATATTAGCTTTAGTTTTGGCATGGGTGTCCTTCATTAACTTGAAGCAATTTTCAAATTTTGGGGAGTTTTTGAATAAGTGTTGAATTTTGTTAATTTTTAATGCTTTCATTGAGATGATCATATATTAGTTGTCTTTCAGTCTATGAAAAGTTTATTACATTAAGTAATTTTCAGATATTAAATCAATCTTAATATCCTGGGATAAATTGTACGTGGTTGTGATGCAAAATTCTTTTTATATGTTGTTGGGTTCAGTTTGCCTTCACTTTATTAGTTTTCACATCTATGCTCATTAGGTGCACTGATTTATAGTATTCTTTTTTCTTTCTCTGGCTTTTGTACCAACATAGTACTGGCTTTATCGAGCATATCAGGAAGCATCCCTATTTTTCTTATTTGCTAAAAATTTTGCACAGCATTAGTGTTATTTCTTCTTTAATTATTTTATAGAATTCACCTAGAGAGCCATCTGAATAAAGATTTTCTTTATGGGAAATTTTTGTTTTTTAAAGTTACCAATTAAATATTATTACTCCTTATAGATCTAGTTAGATACTCTCCTTCTTCTTAAGTCAGTTTTGGTTATATTTTTTTTTTGGAATTTTTTCATTTATCTGAGTGCGCTATATTTTGGCATATGATTGTTTATAGTAGTCATTTACATAGATATTCCTTTCTTTTGAGTCAAGTGTGGTGCTCTCTGTTTCATTTCTAGGTTTGGCAATTTATACATTCTCTGCTTTATTTTTTCCCAGAGGATGGAAATGTTTATTTATTTTGTTTGACTAGATATATTGATTCTGTTGATCTTCACAAACCACAAGTTTCTATTTTACTGACTTTTCTCTGGAATTAATTTTTCCATTTCAGATATTTTTAATTTTTCCCTTATATTTGCATTGGAGTAATTTACTCCCCTCCCAGTTTCTTATTGTTCAATACTAGATTACTGATCTGAGACTTTTCTTCTTTTCTAATGAAGACATCTAAACACTAAATTTCTTTCTAAAACTGCTACCCCAGTATTCTGTAAATTTTGATATGCAATCTTTGTGTTTAATACAACTGAAAATATTTTGAAATTTTACCTTTGATTTTTCCTTTGACTCATTGAGTGATTATAAGTGAGCTCTTTAACTTCCATAAATGTGGGGGTTTCTCAAATTTATTTCTGTTAATTTTTGTAAAATTCTATTACAGTCTGAGAATATTATTTAAATTGGTTCAGTATTTCTAAATTTATTGAATCTTGATACATGGTTTGGCATATGGCCTGTTGTAGAGGATGTTTTATGTACGCTTGAGAAGAATGAGCATTCTTTTTCATACTTTATCACAGGTGAACACTACCTTGATTCTAGTAAAGCACAACATAGTCATCCCATTTAATCACAGCCCCGTTCTTCATTGCTCAGAGCTCCACTTCATTCCCTTCCTGTTTTGCTCTTACAGTTTTCTGGGTATATGATATCTTTGTATATTTTAAATCTGACAACATAACTTTATAATTTTGATTCTTGTCATCTTTTGGAAGCTTTCTTTTACTTCTTTTATTTTTGAGACGGTATTGTTACGCAGTTCAAGTTGACCTTCAACTCAGTATGTAGCTCAGGCTGGCCTCGAACTCATGGTAATCCTCCTGCCTCAGCCTCTCGAGTGCTGGGATTATAGTGCACAACCATTGCTGACTGTGTTTCCTTAAAAGAGATTAAAAGAAGAAAATATGTACATGGCTCTATGATATATTTTTTGTCATTTTTGTGTACTTGTATATTTACTACTTTGATGTTTTAAATTTCTTCATGTAGATTTAAATTACTGTCCATGTTTTTCTTGTTAAAGGACTTAATTTACTGTTTCTTCGAGGTCAAATCTATAAACAAATGTTCTGGTTGTTCCTTCTCTGGAAATGTGCTGGTTTTGCCTTCATGTTTAAAGAACAGCTTTGTTGTATATAAAATTCTTGGTTGAAGGGTTTTTTTTCCTTTCATCATTGATTATCTATAGCTACCATTGCATTGTCTTATGACCTTCCTTATCAGATGTCACCTATTACTTATTAAATTGTTGCCCTGTATACGAGGAACCAATGTCCTCTGTCTATTTTCTAGATATATGTTTTCTATGGGTCTTCCAGTATTTTGATTTGCGTCTAGTTGTGTATAAATTTGCTTTTAATCATTTTAGGGCTATGTTGACTTTGATAAATTCTATTTTACCTAGGAATTTCAGTCACTACTTCTCTAAATATTTTTTCTGCTTTGTTTCTTTCCTTTCTTCTAGGGTTCCTATTTAAAAGTGTTGTCCATATTCCGTAGGTCTTTTAGACACTATTGATTTTTCCCTCAAACTTTTATACACATTGAACTTCAGATTATATAACTACTATATGGTTAGTAATTTGTGCAGAAATTGTTATCAAACATGTTGAGACTTGAGGCTTTCTATTCCATGATGATCTGTGTATGGACTGAGTAGCACATTTAAAAGTTTAAGAAGTTTTCATATATTTTTCAGCTATTCATTTAAGCTAGGCCCTCTTGGGTCTTCACTGAACATAGTTTGCCAATCAGCCAAGCATACCGGGGAACTTATCTAGGCCCTCCATAGTTCTGTCTTTTTTTTAGAGTCTCTCCATGAAATTTTAAAAGAGTTCATCACTCACTCCAATTCAGATTGCAACCTCAACGTAGACGCTGTGAATTTCCACTTTCATTTGCAGCTAGGTTTGATACTCTTATTGACCACATCTCTTAGTGTGAGATTTCATACTCTCTTCCAAACCAAGTCAATAACTTTTGGCCAAAAGTGGCTTCTCATCATGAAGCCCTCCCTGGTAAAACTGTCATGAGGACAGATCAAGAAATCCTTAACATGTTCACAACTTGAGTAAACTTTAAACAGAGTTTTGTCTGCCTCTAAGTCCTTGGTTTCCTTTTTCTTAGAACATATACTTTAGAAAATTGGAAATTATAAATTATATCTTTGGATCTTTGAGATACAAACCTTTTCCCAGCCTCTTGTCAATCGACAACCCAAAAATATCTTTCTCAAATGACCTACAAGCCCTATCTTTGAAACATAATAAAGAATGTAACTTATGTTAATAATATCACTCAAGAATATCATGAAGAAAGATAGGGCCCCTATCTTCTAGTCTCTTTGGATCTTTAGATCTATGCCAATTACCAAGCACAGATGACCTAATTACTTCAACCCTAAGATTCCTCAGTACTTTTTCACTAACTCACCCCAATGTTTAAATCTCTCATATCTTTTGTTTTACAGAGTTCAGTTCCATCTTATTGCCTTGTTGAAGTAGTCTCTCTCCCATATTGCAATAGTTGTGAATAAATTCTTCCTTGCCTGTTTAAAATTCCTGATTCAGTGGAATTTTTCTTTAACATAGACAAGTTAAGGGAATAACAATAGCCAGGTGAAAGAGTGCTGTAGATTCTTGCTATTCTTACCATTTTGCCAGCATTCCATGAATAAATTTTACTCAATTTATTGTTTGCCTCTGGTTGATTTCCAGAGCATTGAATCTTTGTTTTTGACAATTTGTCCAGTGTTTTATATATATATTTAATGGGAGGAGCAGTTACTAACCTTTGCATTTTGCTAAAGCTACCTTACAATATTTTCACAGTTCTGAATTTAAACATTATTGCTAGATGTTCAGAGCAGCATTTTTCTGAGCACAAATCTTTTATAAAAAAGAAAAATCTGTTTCCACTGATGATATTTTATTTTGTTTGACTAGAAAAAAGGTAATTTTCTGTTTTCTTTTTATTTTGTTTGATGAAACATTTCTTTCAGGATAGGTTAAACATTTTTTTTCTTTTTAAATTTTTTTCATTACTTTTTCTTTCAATGTGTTGGTCAGATTTTTTTAACAGCTAGCTGAATTCTATTCACTGATTGTGTCTTGTTGATGAGAGTATTTATACTTCCAAAAGGAAATAGCCAAGCAAGTTGGCAAAGTGTGACTTTTTGTTTTTAACTTTCACTCATCCAGTTGGGTGTGCTAATTCATCAAATGCCACAAGCGGAAAAGTGTTACATAGATAATCGTATTTTTACAGATCTTTTGTCTCTTTATGAGTAAAATCTACTTTCTACCATGCATCTTCTTTGACATTTGTGAAGGCAGATTATACAAACATCATACTGGTGAATAAACCACCCCCACGTTCCTTTGGGTATCTTCACTATTAGCCATTTAAGCACAGTGATTTATTTTACATTCCAAAATTTAATCTTCCTGAGTGATTTCAATTTAATAATTCATATTTGTCTGCTTCAAAAATTTTGACCTACTTTTCTAAAACTATTTTTGTTCATTTTATCAGTATCTTTCCCAACATACATATTTTCTATAGTTTGTATTTGGATAAATAATACTTAAATACAAAACACATATATGTTCAATATTGCATGTTTGGAATTGGGGATAACTGGTCTGGAGGTAGGCTATAATTTCTCCTACTCTTTATGAGAATGAAGCTGAGACACAAAGAATTTAAGTTAAAATTTAGTAATAGTTTTAGCTAATATTTATCACTTAGCTGCATACCAAATACTGTAATGCTTCAATTTAATGAGTTACTTTTTACCATTTTACAGCAGGTACCATGGTTATTATTACCATTACATAAGCAGAAGAGTTTTAGAAACTCTCAAGATTATAGGTAATAAAAAGTTAACAGTGTTCTCTCATGTCTAGCCTGTGTCAGGTGCTTTTCCAAGATCTTCGTATGCTTGGCAGATTAAAGTAACACACTCAGAACTGTCACATAAAATCCAATAAGTATTGCAATTTTTCACTTCATAGTACAGATGAGTAAACTGAAGTATTCAGATATTATACTACTCGTTCCCTTTTCTAGAGTTGGTAAAATTATCAGTCTGAGATTAGAGCCCTACATCCCATTGCTTTAAAAACAGTGGGAGCTTGTTTTGGAATTCTGGTTGCTTGGAACCTGATTGTATGCATTATTACTACATTTTACTGCTTTGCAGTCAAGTAGCACCTTGGGTTTTGGTGAATTATTGAAGTTTCAGATTATAAGAAACTTCACAAGTGGCTGTCTTAGAAAAAGATCTATTTTACAAGTATTGAAAAATCCTCTCCAGAATATCAACAAGTTTTATTTATTTATTTTTTGTTCAGGCTTTGTTTGAGAAATTCTGATAGAGGATATACCAAGTAAATACTTATTGTGTTTTGAGTTTGAGGTAATATTATTAGAAAGTATTTTATTCTGTTATGGAGAAGTGTAGGGGCTTATAAATGCAAGAAAAATCTCTTGAGCCTGAATTGGTCTTCTAAAGTCACAAGATACAAATGTAATTTCTTTTCCCCAATATAGCTGTTTAAATATATAAAACAAAGCCTTTAAGGAATCTTCTCTAGTTTTAAGTTTGTTAAGCTATGCCACATGTAATATGACTTTGAGCTCCCTTTCCATCCTATAGTCTCTACCACAAATGCATTTGTAAAAGTGTCTCATAAAACATGAAGTATAATACATAACATTTCAGCTATGTTATGAACAGTGTTGAATAGACTAGGCTAAAATTTTCCATTTCATTCCAAGAAATAGTACAGCATAATGGTTGAAAAGATGTCTGCTGAAATCAGCCAGCTAGTTTTGATTTCTGTTCCCAGTTTTTATAACCACATTACTTGGAACACATTTTCTGAGCTCTCTCTGACTCAGTCTCCTTCTTAGTCAACAGAAATAATAATTATGTCTAATTTGTCAAATTGATAGGAAGACTATGTATGATCATGGGTTTCAACATTTAGAAGACTGCTTGTTACACAGGGGGAGATCAGAAACTATATATAACATTATTTAAAATTCCAGGCATATTCAAGGCCTACTGTGTACAGACATCGATATTGTAAAGAAGGAAAGGTATAGCCTTCAGGCCCAAGACATTTTCATTTAAAATTCTAGACTTTATATTTCTCATGATCCGTGATTGCACATGATTTTAGACAATCATTAATCATGTCACACTGTGGACTTCTGGTTAGATAATAGAGAAAATCCTTGAGGCATCTTTTCTATCTATTGCATCCTAATTTATGATATCCAGTTATACTTTATAGAATCTGTGTTCTCCAGAGATGCTGGTTTTCTGTCCAAGCTCCATGTCATGTGTGCCCATGAGAAGGCTTCAGTGGTATTATCCAGGTCACTGATGAAATGTGAAGTAGAAGAGAATCCTAGACGGAGCCTGCAGCAACACATTAGATGGCTCGCTCCCTTTGAGGAGTCATTCACACACTTAGAAATCAACTTAGTATTCACACTCAGAATATTTCTTAATTTTCTTAATAAGGACAGGAGGAGACTTTTTTTTAGGAGGCTTATTTAAATCCAAGTGTCTGTCATCAATTTAAATAGTGTTACCTGCTTGGTAATCCCAATTATGTTTTTAGAAGGGAAGAAGAAATAAGCTTAGTTGAGTGCAATTGTTCTCAGAAAACCTGTGCTGATTCTTAATAATTACTGTCTTCTTCCATAAGGGCTCTCAGAAATCATTTGAAGAATCACTTATATACTCTGGGCATTAATAGTAATATGTCTTTTGTACTTTCAGATATATTTCTGTTTCTTTTTGAAAGCTAAGACTTTATTTTTCTGTCTCCAATCTTGTGTCCACTGTTAACTGCCTAGACAGATAATGATGGCTTAGAAATCTCATTTACAAATTCTCTGAGGCTTGAGGTTTAATTTTTTAGGATCTAAGCACTTGAAGCCTTTGCAGATATCCCTTACAATCTCTCCATTTAGTTTGGTTTCAATTATTCTCGCCTCATAGTTTCCTAGCCCTCTCCAGTTGAAAATCCCTCTTGACAGAAGATGGAAAAAAAATCTGTTGTTGCACCACTGACCTCAAGTTGATTCCTTCCTTGGTATATTTCCGAAAAATAAATGTAACTTTGGTAGTTCTTTAATACCCTTTGCATTTATGTAACCTCTATGCTTTTGGACTTTAGTATTCCAGACCCTTCCTCTAGATTTATAACATTTGTATACTAGCCCAAGCAACCATCCTGTCTATGAATCAATGCTGATTCCCTGGTATGGGTGTAGATAACAGAAGAATGCATGCCTAGCATTCATGAGACCCTGGGTTTGTCCCTAGCTCTCAAAAAGATCAAACAAAATAACCAAACAAAATTCCAACCAAACCTGAACACACACACACACACACACACACACACACACACACACACACACATTATACTAGTTTATCTCATGTGAATTTTGTTTCCTGCATTTATCTCTCCACTTTTTTTCCATTTAAGAACAGTTTTTTTGTTTTGTTTTTCTTTTTGCACGCTGAGATTCTGATTTTGGAGTATCATCTTGCCCTTTTGAGATTTCTTTTCAATTAGTCTTGGATTCTGAAAAGAATTATCAGTCCTTCCTCCTACATTTTCTTGAAATCAGTCTCTGAACATGCATGTCAATATGTAACTTTTCCCCTAGTATTTCTCTCTTATAATGTTTCTATTATTTTGTACAGCTAAAGAAACCAATATGAGGCCAAGGAGCTTTGTTATAATTTATGCTTATCCTGGGCTTAAATGTTTGATTTTTAAGTATTAGATTTTTCACTTCTTTTTCTTCACCTTACTATGATCATACCTGGGTTATTTTCATGTATTTATTATGTCACTAAGATACTTTACCAACTCAAAGAGGTTTATTAGAAATACTCTCGAATATGGATTGAGATTTGTCTTCTGAATATGATCATGCTTTTAACTACTAATTTAAAATTTGGTCCACATTCTAGGAATAACACTGCACTAGTCTGTGCCATCCTTGTGATATGGACATGGAGCATGCTGCAGTTTCCACTTGACCTGGCAGGTAAATGGCTTCATATTTGTGCAGAGACCTGCGTGTGGTGGCACACACCTATAATCCCAGGGTTTGAGCAGCTGAGGCAAGAGAGGATCACCACAAATTTGAGGTCATATTGTGCTACAGAGTGGGTTCAAGGCCAGCCTGATATACATAGTGAGACTGTCTTCAAACCAAACAGCAGAGTCTCTTTGATGGAACCTGTGTCTTATAGTTTCATCTTCAATATTTGTGCAAAGAAATAGAAAATTACAACTCTTGATTACAAATTGTACTAAAGATAAAGAAGGAATTGAGGGGATTATCCTTTTGATATCTCCATTTTAGTACCAGTTCAGCTTAGAAGGAAAATAGACTGAAACTTAGGAAAGCTCTGACTGGATTCATTCTGGTGCAATGAACTTGAGATATTTGATGGGATAATATAGATTTGTGTTCACCTTAAACATTGGTTCAGCCACTTACGACCTGTGAAACTTCCTGAGAATTGTTAACATATCTGTGCCTCAGTTTTTTCACCCATGCAATGGGATGGAAATCACAATAGGTAGGGTTGATAATTCTTATTATGATTCAATAAGCTGCAGTTTGGAAAAGGCTTACTGAATTGTCCCCCCTCCCCTCCCCTCCCCTCCCCTACTCTTTTTCTCCTCCCCGCTCCAGTACCAGGGTTTGAATCTTGTACTTTCACACTGACCTACATCCCCAGGTTATTTAATTTTTATTTTGAGACAGTGTCTTACTAAATAGCTAAATTGTCCAGGCTGAGCTCCATTTTACAATCCTCTTTCCTTAGCCTCCCAATTCCCAATTCCTTAGCTGGAATTACAAGAGTGCACCAATACATCCAATGTCTGTTGATATTTATAAGGGATCATTTTCATTCCTTAATCAGACCATGTATTAAAGTAATAAGAACAGTTTCAGAGCCCCATATGGAAAATTAAATTTTTTTTCAGAAGTAGCCCTTGGAATCTCATTTGTTTTTACTTCAATAACAATATAAATCTTTAAAACTTTCAAAGAGGAAAACTGTTTCCTAAGAATTTCATACCCAGTGATGCTCTACAGCTGCACTGCCTAGTATAGTACCCACTAGCCACGTGTAACTTTTCAAATTTAAGTTAAAGCTAAATAAAGCTAAAGGCTCAAATCCTCAGTCACACCAGCCATGTGTGTGGGAAGTGCTCAGTTGCTATGGATGACTGCCATAGTTGATAGGAAAAATGTCATATTTTAATGACACACGTGTCACAGTGGGCTGTTTATATCATTGGATGCTCTAGAAGGTTACCATAGGTTCGTGATACTCTGGAATTTTGATTTGGGAATTTTCCTGGCTACCACTTTACTTTGATGAAATTTTGGAATTCAATTATTACATTTTTCTTGGTCTGGCTTACTTTTTCAGAATCTAAGTGCTGGCCTCAGGTTTAAAATTAATCCTTCGGACAGGGATATCTAACCTTTTTTTTCTATATCTTTTTTGTTTCACTTTGATAGGTTCAAAAATTTGAAACATCTTAGATCTTAGCATTCACTTTTTGAAACAAAATCGTCAATAGAAGAGACAGAAAGAGTTGCTGTGACTATTTCAAAATACCAAAAACCCAATTACTGGTTATAAACAAATATAAACCAATATTATATCACGGATTAGAAAATATATCATACTCATTAGCTAGCCAGCTGGTCTACCGATAAAATATTAGTTGGTAATTACTTTAAATATCAGTTTACACCTTTGGAGTCCTTTGTGAGCTATTTTATGACCCTGACTTCCTAGAAAAGGCAGTTACTAACCCTAAAATGCTTCTCTTCTGTCATTCACTCTGCTGATTCTCACCCTCTGGTATCTTGTGGTTTATTGCTTTGCTAAGAAAATTTTTATTTAAGAAAGAAATTTTGTAAATTTTGAGGGGTGATAATGTTGTGCAGCTGTTTGAGAAACAAAGACCAAATGTTACTTCTGACTAAGTCAGTATTGTATTATTTTCCAACAAACAGTACATTATGTTCACCCATATCAAAGCAGCTTCATAATATTTGTAGGCTCCAGTAAGAAGGCATTCTTTGTTTAAAAACTCCAAATGGAAGGCCTCATTATTATAAAAGGATTGTTTTCTGCCCCGACCTTGAATTAAATTTACATTTTAGAAATTTTTTAAAAGTTTTATCTGTTGATTAGACTTCCTTGTTGTTCAGCTGTAAAATCAGTAATCATAGCCAGTCTTTCTTATAAATTGTGAAACAAAAGCATAAGGAATTAGGGCAAGACAAATAACAAAGGCATTTATTTAGGGTTCCCTTCCCCACCAGTAGAAAAAAGAAACTTGACCTGAAGTGAATTTAAATTTGAATATAAGCATCTGGATTTACACAGCACAATTAGCAAGTGTGACTTAGTGAGTGAACCCCTACCGACTTTGATCCTAAAGAGTGTTATCTAGGACTAGCGGGGCCAAGTACCTGTAACTCCGTCTGCCACCCTTAGCAGTCAAGCCAGTCACCATTATCCCAAGGGGAGATTGGGAGGGAAATGGAGAGAAGGGCCGAGTTTTATCCTAACGGAACGAAAAGGAGCCAATGAACCAAGAGCCCACACCTCCTGGATATTTTTATCACCCTCTTCAAAAGAAAAACCTGAGTCCTAGAGCAGTTAAGTCACATGGCGTCTCCGTGCTCGATTTCAAGCACCTGGGCTCCCTAACTTGAGGCCTTCTGCCCATTTCTGTGCTGTCTTCCCACCCCACAGACCCCAAAAGGCACGGACATCTTCTTGATTATTTCTAATCTATTATCTGTGCCCTTCCCAGAGTGAGAACTACCTGAAATGGTTTAAGTGGATGGGAAGCGGGTGGCAAGGAGATGGGGGGAAGGTTTCACCTGTTCTACCCAGAACTAAACCACAGAACCACTTCCCACCACCAGTCACGATCAGGGCCGGCAAGGTTATGGACTTGGCCCGTCTCATCTGTGTCGCCTGTCTCCATCCAGACGGGAGAGTTAACTGGTCTGTCTGGCGCTTTCAGTGCAGCAGGTCGTGTGCCCCTCGTCTGTAGCAGCCCGGGGATTCCCCAGCCTGTTCTTCTGCCAGTACAGCTCTGACCTGTGGAACATCGGGATCAGCGTCTTCATCCAAGACGGCCCCTTCCTCACCCTGCGCCTCATCCTGATGACTCATTTCAGCGTCATCAATCAGATGCTCGTGTTCTTCGCCGTCAAGAATCTCCTCGTGGTGCTGCTGCACCTGTACCGCTTGGTGGTCCTGGCGTCGGCTTTCCGAGCCTCCCGGCGACGGCAGTCAGAAGGCCTCAAAGCGGAGCACGGCTGCCCGTGCGGACCCCCTGAGAGTGGACGAGGCCCTGGCGAGCGGGCGTCGCGGGCGGGTCTGGCTCTGTCCTTGCGAGCCTCTCCAGCCACCTCTGACGCCTCCCAGCCCGCGCCATAGTCATTTATTCCCCGCGGGACGCAGCTGAAAGGAGGAACTTTTCCCGCTCTTCGTACAGACTTTCTCTCTCTTTCTTCTTTCTTTCTCTTTCTTTCTTTCTTTCTTTCTTTCTTTCTTTCTTTCTTTCTTTCTTTCTTTCTTTCTTTCTTTCTTTCTTTCTTTCTTTCTTTCTTTCTTTCTTTCCCTCCCTCCCTCCCTCCTTCCTTCCTTCCTTCCTTTCTATCTTGGCATATAATAATTTTCAAAGAAACATCGTGGGAACATGACCATAAACTAAAGCCAAGGAATTTCCTTTCTTCAATGGAATGGAAGGAACTTTGATTAGTGGCGATGGCCACAACTTCTCCGGGACGGTATAAAGTATTATAGTCGTTCAAGGACTAAGTGACTTGTGTGCGCTGAACTGTTTGAAGAACCATGGACAAGGCTGCGGTGACAAGTCCTCAAAAGAGTCTGTGCGCACTGTCACAGCTGTTACCTGAAGATAGACGCTTTGAACTTGGGCTCCACTGTCTGACAGTCTCGTCTGATCTTTTCGGCCATCGAAAATGTACATTTAGCGAATGCAGGACAAATGAGGGAAAAGTGCCTTTACGATTTACCTCACTGGGGGCTGGTAGCAATGAACATGTCTGCTCAGCTTTCAGATCTCAGAGGCCCCGTGTTTAGCGCTGCATGGCCCTTCCCAGGAAAACCGCTTTTCTGGGCAGATGTGGTATTATGTCACGGTGCATATGCTCTTACAGGAATTTTATTGTTTTTGGCTTGGGTACTACAACACTCTCAGCAAGCCATTCAGTTACCTGTCTGTTGGTGGCAAGGCAGGAAACTGGCAAAATGCTAGCCCGGTCAGTCTCATTTTGATTATGATTTGCGGTGTTGGTCAACCCCACACTACTGTTTACTACACTGCCAAGTTGAATCACCCTGGCTGATGCAGGGACGCTCCGCAGCATGGACGAAGGTGCTCACGCCTTTCGAGGTTATCACTGTTTCTGGTGTTCGCCAGCAGCAGCAAACATAGGTGCTCCTGCTCCAAACAGGCTCCTCTGGTCTTGGGTCTTGGGCCAGGAGAACGGAGAACAGGTGAACCTCAATGAGGGATGGAGGCAGCCGGAGCCAGCCTCTGTATCATGGGAATCAGACAATGCGCTTCACCTCCGAGTTAAGACTTCATTTTCTCACAGTTCAAGTAGCCATTTTGTCCCCTTTACACACCTCAGTATTTTCCAGATGGAGGTGATTCAGAACTTTTTAAAGTGATTTTTGTTTTTAAAGACACAATGGAAGAACATACTAAGTTGTGTAACAGTGATCATATATGAAGCAAAGAGTTCCGAGACTATAAGGGTTCAAAGTATCGTTCTTCCTATGTCAGTATGCTCAGGAATTCAAAGGAGCACTTTCAGGCAGGAGTGCCTCTAATTGGTTGTGACCTGTCGTCAACCAATTTGGAACAGTTCTATCTATAAATTTCTGTGTAACATGACATCCATTCAAACATTTGATAGAAAAAAAGCTTTACAAATACATTCTGCTTTTACATTGAGTAATGTGTATTTTTCAATCTTTCTTTTCTTCCTATGCTTCTAATTTTAACAATGCAATATTGTAAAATTACATGAGTAGAATACATTTATAATTATACATAATAATTTTATGCAAGCTAAGATCAGGAAATTCTATTTATGTGAAATGAAGAACATGACAACTTTTAAGGGCATGTTATTTCAAATGCTTGGCAATGAAAAGCAAAGTAATAACTGTTATTTATAAAAATGCCTCCACAGAATCTGTTTTTAAATTGACTGCTTTGTGTTGACTCCTTTCTTCCACAACATGTATGTCCTGCTTATTACTGCAGATTTTCTCATGGTGTACTTTTCATGTTTTAATTTTTTTTTCTTCTAGCAAAACAAACACTGAGCCTCTATTTTTAGTATAAAGTAGTAAGGCTGTTGCAAGGATATTTTTAAGTGTTTTTAAATCTGAGACTTGGCTTGGGTTTGTGAATGAGTTTCTAGTGTTTAAGTAAAGTATTTTGTAATTAGCACTCCTCCAAAGGCCTGGGAAAGAAAAAGCCTGTTCAAAATCTGGCTTTATTTCGAATGCCAGGAAGTCAAGGAGCACCCACGACCATCTTGGTAATTAATGGCGATAAAAATAGACATATATTCTGTGAGGTTTTCCAGGGAAAACTGCTAAGGGCAACATTTTTTAATCTAACTGCCAGTACTTCCATTCTCTCAGACTGGCTGTTTTCATAGGTTTTTTTAAAAATCTGGTTTTGTTTAGTTTATTTCAAAAGAACCCTAAGTACAGCTTGGATCACTGATAAAAATTTATAAACATATTCAGTTAATTGTATATTTCTACTGTGGACAGCTAAACATTGTAATGTTTTAAAACATCCAAGCATTTGCTCTAAAGTGGTTAGAACACGAGTTATCTCCCGTATGTTGGCACCCTGGGACTTTCATTTTATTTGTAATAAGCCAAGTGATTCATATCATCTGTATAATGTGATATAGGCCATCACCTCTACCCCCACACCATCCCGCCCCCAGCTCGCAGACACAACACATGCTCATTTCCAACCAGTACAGAGAGGAGTTTATTTGTGGTTATTGGATCTGATTTTATTGTCATCATTCTTATTTTATCATTTGATTAAAACGCAATCAAATGTCATCCCTATATACACAGCACTCTATTTGTGAGAAAATACAGTGCAAATGTTTTAATGATACTGTATAGAAATACGTAGTATTTCTTGTGACTATCTTATGTGTTTCATTTGCTCTTATTAGATAAGCCTCAGGTGATATGACAACATGGTAAAATGAGAAAACCATTCTTATCTTTGGTTATTCTGTTAATTTTTAGTTAAGCTATGATAACATAAGAAAATAAAAACTTGAATGGATAAATAGCATTCATTCAAACCATCCAGCAAAGAGTTTCAGACAAATTCATCCACTGGATTGGCTGTACTTTCATTAGCCCTTAGTAGCTATATAGATATTGGCAAAAATTTTCAAGATATGTTATTGTCATATTAACCATCAACTCATGAATTAATAAAAAAATTTCAAAGCAATAAGATGCTCATGGTTTGGAATTTCCACCAGGTTTCAGAGTTGAGAATTGACTCTTTTTTTTTTAATCTTTGGCATTTAATAGTAATGAGTCTTAATCAGTTATTATATTAAAAGAGAAAAAGAATTCCAAAAGCCAGGCCTCTACTCTGCTCCAAAAATGGCTACTTAAAATATGCTACATAGCCTCAGAGATGCAACAGAAAAAGCAAACAATTTTAAATTTTGGAGAGAAAAAAAAGATTATTACTTTTCCTAATTTTACATTTGGCTTTTCACTTAGGGGATATACTGGTCTCTCTTGGAAATATCTAATAAGGTTAAACCAGGAAGCTAGAGGATGTTTACAGCTTTGAAACTTCAAATAACTTTCTGTATGATGGGAGCAACCAAAGAATATTTGAATAATTAACTGCTGCAGTCTTATACATAAGAGGTGCTTATTTTCTGAATCTGTCTTACTATAACACTATATAAGACTATTTTTAAAGTATTTGTATTTTGCTATAATTGACCTATGTATTTTATTGTATATATTAAATAGTGAAAAATTTTATCTCAATGTCTATTTTGTTGTCTATATTTCCTGTCTTTGTTCTCTACCGTAATTTTATTTCCTTTATGGTTTTTAACCTGTAACTTGAAAAATAAAACTGTTCTACTTAGAATATGATTAAAGTGGCATTTCAAGCCAGTGAGACAAGGATGACCAATTTTATAAATGATGTTGGGAAATTTTGCAATCCATCTGGAAAAAATAAAGTCAGATTATTATCTCATAATATATATAGAAATAAATTCCAGATGGATTAAAGATCTCAGTGCAAAATGAAAACTATAAATATTAGAAGAAAATGTGGAATGTGTCTTAAGAGTTTGGGGGTTGAGAAAGATCTTCTGAAGCAAGACATGAAACCCAGAAGCTAAAGAACAGATTAGCAGATTTTCCTATGTCATAATTTAACATTTCTGAATAGCAAAACGTATCATAAAGGTATCACCACTATTTTCTTTTCTGGAGAAAAAAATTAGTGAAATCAGACAAAAGAATTGAGAAGTACAGAAATTGAAAGAAGCTGCCAAATGCATCATTTATTCATAGAAGATTAGATTTCTTAGCATATTAAAGCTTAAATAACTACTAATAGTTAACCCGAAATAACACAAAAGTTATAATTTTTCTATATACAAATATAACAAAGTACATATTTGAAGAAGCTAGTTCTATAAACTAAAATTATAAAATACAGAATGAACTTAAATGTATAAGATCTATGAGAAGAAAGCTATAAAATGATTTTGAGAATCATACACAAATAATTTAATAAATAGATATTTTCTCTGCTTGGAAAGATATCCTGATATATTAAGAAGCACCAATTTCTCCAAATTGATCTATAAATGTAACACAATCTCCATAAGGCTATCAACAAGATACTAACTTTTAGTTACTACACAAGCAGATTCTAAAAATTTCATGCTAAAATAAACATGAAAGAAAGCTGGAAAAATAATAAAAGAAAGAAGAAAATGAGAGGGAGCTTTCAATATATTTAACTGTGTTATACAACTAAAATAACCAAGATAATTTAGTTGTAGCACATGAGCAGGCAAGCCAGAAGATGAGCATAATGAAGTTAATAAATAGTCTGAAAACTACTTAAGAGATTCCCATATACAATAAATCATAAGGCAGGGAGAGAGTATTATAAATAGTTTAGGTTTTGGAAAGTATTAAATTGGATTTCTACCTCAATCTTTATGTCCAAAACATTTCCAGATGGATCAAATAATTAAACAATAAATAAAAAAACAAACATAGCAAGCATTGATTTTACAACTGCAATGGTAAGAATGCTTTTTGAACAAGATATAAAACAAGAAAGCATAGAAGACTCATAAATTTTAGCTCATTGAATATTTTAGCATCATAAAAATGCTATACACAATTTCAAAAGTGGAACAATAAACTCAATAAAATATAACAATAGAACAACAAAGTAAATAAATGTGACTAACAAATCTACATACACGTTAGGTTTTTTAAATGAACAGTTCTTCCAAGTAAGAATAAGGGTGAAAAGCCATGGAAAAATGTGCAAAAGACATAAGTATATGATTCGCTGCAAAAGGAATGAAAATGTAAGTCAAACAGCAATGAAATGACATTTTTAAAATGCAGACTGGACTACAACATAACTACATTTCTCTTATTAGACTGACAAAGATACAAAAGAGTTTTTAGAATGCTATATTAGAGAGGAATCAAAGGAACCAGATATTCTTTTTCATGTTCATTGAGGTAAAGATTGGCATAATTCCTTTGGATGACAATTTGGCAATATCATTTACAGATAAAAATATATTTATTATTTTACCTAGTAAATCAGCTTCTAAGATTATATTCTACAATGTACACAAAAATGAGTGTATAAAATTACTTAGTAATTTCTACAATATCAGCATAGTATTATCAATGAAATCAAGGTTAAATAATGAACTCTGTTGTATAATACGCATTTAGAAATTTCTGCATTTTTTTTCACTTTTATGCTTTGTATAGCTTAGGCCTTAAAAATTATGCATTACTTTTGTAACTTATGAAGCAACTGTAAATAACAGGAAGTCTCACTAATATAAACTTTACTTGAATTTGCTGCCATGTACAGAGGCTTCGAAATAATTTCCATGTAAAAACATCACTTATTTTTCATCCAAGAATATAGATTTTTTTCTTAGTTTAATTAAGGATGAACTGCTGAAGCTTAAGATAAATCAAGGCAAACTGTCAAATTTGACCTGCATTATGAAGCACCCAGTACTTGGGGAACGAAATCATGAGTAGGTCTGTAAGAGTGCAGAAAAGTCAAAAAGATTCACCTGGTCTTTCTTGATGAGCACCATGTAGGCTGCTTTAGAACTGCCAGTCTGATGCTTCTTTACTCGCTGACACTTAGGGAGTCACCAAGCCCAAACAGAGGAATTTAACTTTAAATTGCATAGTCATACTGATTTTTACAGGAAATATTGAGAACTGAATGGGCCCCTGAAAGAAAAAAATAAATAAAATCCTCAGAGAGAATCTGTACATCCATTTCCAAATCCATATTCATAGCCCATCTAATTTGTGTATATAAATTTTTGGATTTTGTCAAATCATTGCTACTAAATGTACAATTGATTCTAGCAAGTGATCATATGGGTCATATGCAAATCTGATCAAATTACTGAAGGAAACAAAAATTCCTAAACCAACAATATGTCAAATATCATATAGTCTTCATATCCAAACTAAGAATTTTGGCCTAGCAATATTGGATCTACAAAACAAAATATGTTTTCTCTGTGGATGCTGGTGTTCAGCTTCTGCCAAATGCATAGCTGAAGAATTCAGATGGTTGTGGTTTTGAGATGGGGGAGTTGTTTCTACTTTCTGGCAAAAAACTGTTCTCTAATATTTGATGTTTCCATATGACTTGAGCGACAGCTAACAATTGAGGTTAAAAAGCTATAATTATATCATCAGCTGTCATGGTTTCAATTAATCTCTATAACTAGTCATTGCTATTGGAATCTCCAACCCCAATCTCTCTCTTTTTTTTAACTCTATGTCTGGATTTGCATGTCCACCTGTATATTTTGCAAGTATCATAGACCCAATATATTATGTATTCTACATCTAGAATATATTTGGTCCCCAGACACTCAGGCACCAGATACATCCATGACCTTGGCCTCTTCTTTCCTTTTTGTTTTTTCTGGTATTGGGGATCAAACTCAGGTCCTTGAGCTTGTGAGGCAGGCGGCGGAACCACTGTGCTAAATCCCCAGCCCTGGCCTCTTCTTTCTTGTACTTCCAAAGCAATCCTCAAAGTCTCTGCTATGCTGCTTATACCTCTTTTCTAACTTTATTCTTCCATTTCAAATTGAAGTGGCATTTTTTGAATTTAGTATTGCAGTCTTAATTAACTCAGGGATTATAATCATCTCCCAACTGGTCTTCCAACCTCCTGGATTAATTCACTATAATGATATTCTAAATTGTATTGAGAGCTGGCTTTTTCAAAACACATACTGGATCATGAAATTCGTTTTCATGTGCTTCAGTTGATGATGCCTAATTGCCAATTAGATCAAACTAAATTTCTAAGAAAATCATTTGAGATCTCAGTGTAACTCTTCAACTTTGTCTCCCATCACTGCAATGCCCCGTACAAAACAAAGACACACAGAGCAGCCACCACTGGAAACTACTCATTTTCCTTTAATCTGCCATTGTACAGTGTATTTGCAAACATCGTTCAGCAATACTCTTGTCATCACACTATTACTGATTCCTTGTCTACTCATCCATCTTTTCTCTTAGTCCAAGGTTCCCTTCTACAGCTGATATCTTGGGGAGAAAGAACAATTCCAGCAGCCAAAATTATTCTACATCTTATAGGAACTCCAAGAGAATGAATATCAACATCCTTCAGTTCTGAGAACAGCGTTATCCACGGAGTTCTGATTTCTAGCATTTCCTTTGAAGCAACAATACTGAGGAAGACATCAGGGAAGACAGAGTTGGTGGAGAGCTGTGGAATTTATTACCTATCATGGACCCCAAGTGCAGTCTGCAGGAGAAGAAAAAAGCAATCATCCCAGAAGTTCCTT
Organism: Fukomys damarensis; assembly: GCF_012274545.1. Lineage (NCBI taxonomy): Eukaryota > Metazoa > Chordata > Mammalia > Rodentia > Bathyergidae > Fukomys > Fukomys damarensis. The sequence continues at coordinate 27,703,853 of NW_022900932.1, forward strand.
TTTCTTCTCAATCCTCGATAAACTATCTACTTTCTCTGGTATCTGATAGCTTCTACTTATATTGCCTTGGTGATGGCCTTCCCCTGCTCTTTACAAAGATCCTCCTTCCTACTATCTCTGTCTTAAAATTTCCATCCTTTTTTAGGAAGAAAACTATAAAAGCTTTAGAGAGTTTACCTCAAATTTCACCTCCTCGCTTCCAGAACAGTGACTCATTTTTACTCTATATTTGTAGTCTTCTGTATTTATGCCTTATATATATGCCATCAGACTTTATGTCTGAGGAAATAGGCCATGTGTGATATTCAGTTATAAAAATGACAGGATTCTAGATACACTGAAATTTTTTCATTTCCCAGAACTCATAAAGCTTTTTCAGTTTCTGGGACTTGATTCTTGTTTGTGCTTCTTGGAATGTTCCAGTCCCAACCCCCAGATTCCTCTAGCCAGATTTTCATGTGGATTACATTTTGGAGCCAAAGTTCTCAGACAAGTTGTCATTTTTTTCTTCCCCCCAAATCTGTCACATGAATCTTTATCTTTCTTTTCTAACATTACTTTTACTTGATATGTTTATTTATTTCTACATCACCTATAGTTATGATGTAAAGTCCAAGGGTATATACCTTGTTCACCTGTGTGATAGCAGGTGCTCAAAACTACTATTCACACCTCCTATATAAGTCTATATCATACTGTGTTCATGTGATATCATTGTTTGCTAAAACTGACCATTCCTTTAGAATGTTTACCTAGTCCTACAGGTGACTACAGAAGAAGACCTACTCAGCAAGAACTATAGATTTCCCATACATCATCTTCCAATGCTCAGACTTTTCATTGAGGTCTTCTTACTCCCATGGTGATGTGAGAACCATCACACACCTGGTCCCACGTTTACTCACCATCAGCTCCTTCCATACCACTGGGTCTATCCTTTCTCTCAGTAGACGTTGGCACTCTATCTTGTCTGCATGGACTAAGTTCTCCCTTTTTGACTCCACTGTCATAGATGAGTCATTCATTTACATCTCCAGCTATCTCTAAAACTCCCCTTCCACATTTCCATGTAGAAGCCTAAGAACTCCTAGTTCAATATGTGTACAGTTGGATTAAAAACTTCTTTGAAATCTGTTCCTTTTCTTAATGCTTCCATTTCTGTTAACTGAAGCACCAGTTATTTCAGTTTACATTTAGGAGTCGCTTTTGACTAATGCTCCTCATTCACACATCCACAGAATGCTTGATCTTGTTCTTCATGATGAATACATTACTTTCTCTGATTGTATAAGTCATATGTAAATTCAATATAATGATTTCAAACATCCACAAAAGTAAGAGAAGTAAGAGGAAAGGAGTAAAAACCACACGAAAGTCTGCGTTGTTATAATGTTCATCATCAACAAATTGGAGTTAATCCATTTTTGTCGATCATTTATTGCAGATAGAAAGATAAATGATATAGACAGAGGTATCGATGGTATGTTGATAGAAATGCAATAGCATCTTATCTTTTAAAGATTAAAAAATGCATTGAAACAATACAGAAATTATTGTTTAATTTTGTATTTTGAACAACTTCGTTTCTCATTCTTGTTGGTATTGCCCCTATGAAGGTAAATATAACTTCATTAGATAAAAATGAAAAATGTTTTAGGTCTTTTGTGAATTTAAAAGCTGGACAAAGTGGTATTCCCTGTGGAAAACTCTGAAATTGAGGCCTCATTTTGTTTTTATTTCTGCATTCTATGGAGGTTTTCATAGTATGTGCACATTAATTTTTTACTCTCTGAGTGATCAATAGCACCAACAAATATCTTTTAATACCAATCACATACAAACCACTGCTAGCTTTGAGAAGGATATACAAATGAATAAGACATTGCCCTTGCTTTTGAGGAGATTTATATCAATGGCCTTCTAAAAATGCTACTATAACCTCCATAAGCTTCTCTACCAACCACCCATCCTGCTGACTGTGAAGGGCTCATTTTGATTCCTTACAAGTGTGTAGACCTGGAAGCCCCTTGCTTTGCTCCCAGCATGGACTTTGAAATATGAATAGGAATGCAAAAAAGAGAGAAGGATCTTAGAAGGCTGGTAAAAAAGAGATGAAAGTTGTTTGTTTTTTGAAAACACATTTTTGTTGGTGGATGGCACCTGATCTCTGTGGGATGGCCACTGTAGGACCCCCAAACAGTTCAAGAACTTACCTTAGACCTGTAACAATGTTGGCTATAATCTGCTATCTTCTTTTCAAAGGATGCAGCTCTTCTCTTTATTATATTGTACCTCTGGAGAGGCTTCTGTCTGAACTCAGCCATATTTCTATGCTCAAAGTGGTAAGGTATCATTCAAGTGAAAGCCTTCTGGAAGACTTGAAAGCATTGTACAACTGTCAGAATAATCTAAAATGTATTCTTGGTAAATGTCCAGGGCAGAAGATGCTTGTTTGTCATATGTGAGTGAGCAATAAAATTTATCTTTATAGAATAAAAAGAAGAATATTAACAGAAAGAATAAACAGTGGGGGTCATTGCATTTTGGCAATCTCAGTTACAGCAAATCTTACTTGAGAAGTAAAACCTCTTTCTTTAATTTTCTCCAATTCTCAAAACGTTTTAAATTATACTTGATGTGTGGCATAGAAATCTTAAGGAAACTACTAGTTTGGTGAACACGTCAGTCATTTATAAGAGCAGATATGTACCATTTCTTTCTTTGGGCACGCAGCCCATTAAGCGGCATGCTGCTGAACTGAATATGATAAAAATTACTTAGCTCTGTTTATTTTGGCTTAGGAGTCAACAACAGAAGAAGCAATGGCAGATATTTCTGGACCTGCCTTCCTTCCACTTATGAATCAACAGGATCAGACTTGACTGACCTCACAGACCTCTGTGGTTCTGCTGTATACACTTGCATCCTCACAGTCTGAGCAGTGGTGGTCTATAGCGTCTTGATAATTTGTGTTTTAAAATTGTATACCTGCGTGGACAGATGTGAAATCAGCACCAACCAAAATCTGCTCACCCCGGAATCTTTGTGGTCTGTGCTCTTGCATAGAAGACTAAACATCCAGACACACATCCATTTATTATACCATACATGGCCTCTCTGGGGTGACAGCCACATTCATCAAAGCTCCAGTCCCTCCAAAGGGATAATGTTCAGGAAATATTTGAGCAGCTATCAGAGAATTCATTCCTGCCTTATGGCTTTTTTAAAACTTAATAAAAAATCCTCCTTTCAATCAGAATCTTCCAAAGAACACAGATCTCATTTCTCCAACCTCTTGGAGAAGCCAAAGCAAACATAAACTAATATAACTTCTATTTTTTACTTTCAAGTCCTTCAAATATGCTGTTTCACTTAGTGTCAGGCTGTTGACTTCCTTTCAGAGGTTTCCTGCTTGAGGATTTTACTCATGATAGATTTTGCTCCTTATCTGTCATTTGAATTACATTCTTCTAGAGTGTGTGTGCTTAAAGAGATGTTGGATCTCCTTACCTTTCTGAAAAGAAAGAAAATAAAGCTAAAAGAAGAATAATCCTAGCTATACTTTAGTGAATGGCAAACTTATGACCAAACTGACCTATACACAAAAGCAAGCTATAAATAAAAATATAGAATAAGGAACAATTAAATGCCTATATTTTACTACTCATAATTCATAATTTTTATCATTTCTTCAAATAATCTTGCCTACCATTTTGGAGGTCACATAACACTTTCACATCCTTGCTTCAATTTTCATGGTCACTTTGGAAGCAAATTCTAAACAATAACAAGAAAATGAACATTTGGAGAGTCAAGAAGCTTACATAAGGTAGTATTGGGGATCTGAGGCACCTGAGTCCTAAGGGTTAGCTCCTGAGGTAGGAGTGCTTTATGAAATCCTTGTGTTCCTTCAGGAGCAGTAGTGAACACAAACCAATCAGTAAACTGATAGATTTGCTTTTCCCATGTTAAGACATTTCTCAAACTTGGCTTTGCCTGGCAACTTTGCCCTGCTGTCCTTGGAACTGGCAATAAAGCGGCCTCTTTAAAAATGACAACTATACCTGACAGCAAAATCAGAATGGGATTGAATTACCATTCTAGTCCTTGGCCTTGAACTGGCTTGCTCCCTAAAATGCCCATCCTCTAGAATAGTCTAATACTCATCAAAAACAAGAAACGTGATTCTACTGGCTCTTACCTAACAGTGATTTTCATTGTGTACATTTGTTCCAAGAAACCTTTGCTGCTGTTTCTGTGTTACTGGGATTAATTGCTGCCTAACACTTTCTTTTGATTCCCTCCTTTTCTATATTTAATGGCACTGGAAAAAATAAAACGTGTTTCCTTCTTTCCACATGAAATCCTCACCACATTTTCTAAGACAATTGAAAGAACATAACAAAAGCACAGCGGCAGAGAGAGAATATGTGGGGTTTCTATTACAGAAGATCTTTGGAGTTTCCCTGACACAGACTTCCCTTCCATCCCTTCCTAGGTTTTCCTCTTTCCATATGAGCACTTTAGGTCATAAGGACAAGAGTCTAGAGCAGTAAACATGAAAATGAAACAGCAAGTCTTTCTCTGTCTTCTTCATTTGCATCATTTAAAATCTGTTCTAACTAAACTGGCTTTGTCTGTCTTTGCTTTGGTTGGAGCTATTTGGTGCTCATTAAATGACCAGTCCTGGAGATGTCACCTCATCAAGTCCTCTGCTTCCTTAACTTTTTGTCCCTCAACTTTCCCCAGACATCTCTTGTCACACTGGTATAATTCTCTCTGTAAAACCTCAGTTGGTAACCTTGGAAAGTCTGAATCACATCCAAAAGGAATTCATTACTGCATGGGGGTGACTTTGACTTTCATGAAAATGAATGCTCTGAACCCATCAGCTTTGGAAAATAATTTATTACACTTTTTTTTTTCGGTGAGGAGGGGGATAAAATGTCTCACATAAAAGCAACTCTTGTATGGGTATTCTGCATGACCTACCTCTTATGAAAGGAAATGTTAGGACAGTCAGCTATTTGGAAACATTATACATGTAAGCTTTTATGCTGACTTTCAGTGAGAACAAGATGAAACATGAATACTTTGAAAAATTTCCCCGTGGTTTTGCTTAAATCCTATTTTAATTGTTTCAAAGTGTGCACTGGGGAGACTGTATGCAGCATGAGTACGGGGACCTCAGCTTCCAAAAGCTGTCCAGTTTAGTGGCCAGTGCGAATGTAGACCCCTAGACCTTTTCATTTCAGTCCTCCTTTCTCTCATTATTTGGGCAGATACTTTCATATCTTTCTTTCTCCACCAGTGAAGGAATACCGTATACTGCCCCTGATATTTAAAAGTTAACAAAATACCTTCAGAGATTGTTTTTCCTTAATTTTGAAAAAACTACAGCAAAGTTTTTTTGTTTTTTGTTTTGTTTTGTTTTTTTCTGTCGTACCTGGGATCGAACCCGGGTCCTTGCACTTGGGAGGCAGGCAGCGTCACCACTGAGCTAAATTCCCAGGCCCAGAAAAGCATTTTTTAAAAGAATCATGAGATTCTGGTACCTAAATTCCAAATTTATTTATGTTTTAAATTTATTTTTAAAATAAATTTTATTTTGTTCCATTTCCCCTTCCTTTACACCCCTCCCCTCTCTATGTACAAAAACTTTGTTTCTATTATTTCCTTCTATTTTTACTTTTTTTGTCCCTTCCTTCGTTTCTCCCTCCTTCCTCCCTTGTTCCCTTTCCTATTTCAACATTTTCTTCCCGAACTTCCAAATTTAAAACTTCATTATTTTTTCCCACTGGCTTCAATTCTCCTTTTGCTAAGAATATATAAATATAATATAGACTAAAAGGAAAAATCTTCTTTGCACTCCTTAACTCTGCTCCCCTCTTCCTCCCTTAGAGATAACAAGCGTTCATACATTTGCTCAGTGTTTCTGTCCACATTTTTATATCCTTGTCACAGATCTTTAAACTGTATATACCTTTCGAGGCAGACAATTCGAACGGACAACTTTCGTGTTCTTATTCCCTCTTCCATTCTATCAAAACCCTGGTCTTGTTCAGGAAGCAGTGGCTGAGAGAGTTCCATTTGTTCCCCTCTTCAGCTTTGTGGCTACAAGCTAAAGAGTAGGAAGGAACAATGTAACCTACTTTTGGTCAGGGAGCAATAAGCAGAAGAGTAAAAGTTGTGGCTTCTAGAAAATTATTGTTTTCTTGGAACAAGGGAGCAGACTCAAATCCAGACTCCTCTTTTATCCTCTTCCTCTCTGAACCTAAGCAAGGATGCATTGTCGAGCACAGAAGCTGTAATCTTATAAACCTGAACGTAAGAAGGTGGCAGAGAAAAGATGGAATAACGCATGAATTTTGTGGTGGGGACCCTGGTTATAGCTTTGAGTATCTATGAAAATAAATGTTTGTGTCCTCTAGATGAACTAATTAAATATATTTGTATACCTTACATTCTGCTCCTCTTCAGGACCCCCCAGATAGGGAAATTGTGAGAGCAGCTCCCCCTTCACTTTGAGGGACCTATTTAATGGCTTCTGGAAGCCATCTTCATGAGGACCACCTTCCGTTGAGCACTTACGGGACAAAACTGCAAGCCCCTATTTGGTTAAGTCATGATCGCTAAATTTCTTTAAAGGCAGCCGAACATAATCCTAAGTGGCAATGTGCTGTTTTATTTTTCAGATCTCTATAGACATGATGTTATCCTAGCAAGTTGTTCTGCAACTTGTCTCTTCTACTTAATAATGTTTGACTTCTATATCCCTTGATACGTACATAGTTCATGTACTTTCAGACTCATTTTTATGAGTATTGTATATAACATTTCACTGTCACCAATGATATTCCTCTGCAGGACCGGTACAAAGGTGAAAAGAAGTTTCTGTAGTATGTATGCTAGATGTGCACTCTGATGCGTCCCTTTGAGATTCTTAACTTGACTTTAAGTGGCTTTTTTATTGACAGATAATAATTGTACATCTTCATTGAGTATAATGTGGTGTTTCAGTACATTTATACATAGTATTATGATCAATTGAGGATATGTAGGTCATCCTTTATCTTAAACATTTATCATTTCTTTATGAAGAGAACATTCAAAATCCTTCCTTCTAGCTATTTTGAATTAAATAACACAATATTATAGACTATAATCACCTTTGCATTTAGCAGAACACAAGATCTTCTTTTTCTGGCTGTGGCTTTTGTTCCCATTAACCAATCTCTATCCTCTCTCTCCTCAGGTGGGGTTTTAAAAATGGAATTATTTGTGAATTTAGAGGTAGGTGGGTAATAGTATTTTCAGGACTCTTTAAACTATAATCTGTAAGCTATTACCTTAATTTTTTTTCCTACTGCATGTGTTAAGCTTCTCACAACACTGGAAACAAAATCCTGAGGAAAATAATCCAGAAACTACAGTATCTACATAAGAAATATTTTTTATTTTCATCAGTTTTATGACATTTTTTCCCCATTAGTTCCCTTCTGCAAGTAAAACTCTACATCAAGAAGTTAGTTTCAGCTGTGGTGTTGCTGACATTTTGGGCCAGGCTGCTATAGATTTTGGCTTTGATGAAACATATTTCTAACCTTTAAATTAGGGGAATTAATCTAAGATAGCTACAGAGATTTGTAAAATAAAACATAGATGTAACAATATTGCATTTAGTTGGGGAATTTTCCTAAATATGCTACACATGCCTATCTGTTTAACTCTTATAGTCTAATTATGACATAAGTACTGCATATACCCATTTTACAGATGAGAACACAGAGGGAAGAAGAAATTTATGGCTTGTACTTCATGCAGATTCACTTTAATTCTTACAACAAACCTTCAAGATATGTGCTATTTCCATCATTTTATAAATGAATAGATTCAAAGAGATTTAGAAACCTGACAAAGATCCCAAAGTTCAAATTGTGAAATAGTGTTCAATGCGGACTAATATCTATCCATGAACATGATGCAAATTAAAACTAGTATTTATCTATCAAAGATATTTTTCCTTAGAGATATAGATCCTTGAAGTGGAATTTAACTCCCCCTTTATACATATGGAGTAATTAGATCTTAGGGTTTGCCAAAGGTTATGTCTGAGTTTCCAAATTTCAACTTGCTTCTTCCTCCTCTTCCTCAACTCCCACATTCTTCCCAGTAAAGATTTAAGGAAGGCAACTAAACAGATGCATAAAGCTAAGAAAACATAATAAAACATGGCATAGAAATATATGGTGAGTTCAGAAACAATGAGAAAAACACTTACTTGTAAGGATCTATATGCTGTTATGAGAAGGGTATAAATTCGAATTCCGCCCTCACACTGCCAGGGTGCAAAAGAAGACCTGACCAATCACAATTTTCACACATGCTCAGAAGTCCTGAGCTCTTCTAATTGGGTGTGAAAAAGTCACTTTACCCACAGCGTACTGAGAAGCACCCTCAGCAGCGTTCATACAGTAAATCCAGGTGAACTTCCTAAGACCCAAGGAGGTCAGAGGTACATTTCAAATAAAGTATTATTAGTAATTTTGAGTTGGCCTTTCATAATATTTGTAATTTGTTTCTCTCTTGAATACTCTGAAGTCTTTAAAATGTCAAATTTTAAGAATTTTACATATTAATTTTTATAATCTTTTGAGTCTTTACTTGACATTCTATATTTTGACATATTTACTTTTTTCCCCCTTGTTTTCACTCTTCTAGATTTTTAAAAATTTCTGAGTATGCCTCAACTCTTGAAACAGTTGCATTGAACCATCATAGGGTCACTGGCTTGCTACTAACTTAATAGTAATTTATGTAACTTTATTTTTCGTGCCTGCTCAGTTGCTTATATTCTGTAAGACTCAAGGCACTTTATAAATTAATAATTTTTAAAAGGCCTACGATAATAGTTGCAATACCAGCAAAACTCACACTGGGCAGATTGCACTTTCTGTTTTAAATTGCTAGCATAGGTCTATTAGCAACTAGAACAATGGTGAAAATTATAATGACTTTCCTTGCATTGCATCCTTAAAAGAAGATTCAGAGAGTAGGTCCAGGTGTAATAAGCTAAGATTTCTAGTTCCTGTGGTAATTCATAAAGTATTGATATTTATCATTATCATTATCCTTATTATCATTATCATTATAAATACTGAAAGTAGGGCTGCATAAATAAAGTCTGCCCCAGGAGCAGCCTGAAGCTATATTCTAGCAAGTTACAGTGTGCTACAGTGTTATGAGAATTTTTATCCATCATCAATAAAAAATGAGCATAGCAGCTATTATGGCAGTTTCCACAGTGAAGACTGTTTCTGCTATTACATCTCTTAGTAAATGGGTGGTGGACTTTCCATTATATGATGTCAACTTATCCACCTTTCCAACATTAAAGTATAACATACAATCTTTACATGGATTCTTCCCCATTGAAGTCACATTTCCATGAACTTGTGGCAAGGACACAATTAACTGTGGGCAGAATGTAAAGTAAATTACATATATATGTGTGTGTGTATGTGTGTGTGTTAGTAGCAATGAGATGTATCCATTTCTTTTTCAGAAAGGAATAGAGTTGAAGTAAACTTGATAAAATAAATATTTTACAGAGTAGGCCTGTGCTCTCCAGTGGTGGAATTAGGCCAGAGCAATACTCTTGAAGCTGCAGCCAGCATACTGTCTGGAACCACAAAAAAAGGCACACATCTCCCAGCCCCCAGGCTCCTTAGGACCAGGGCTGTGAATAAGAGCTACAGCAAACTGGCTGCTGTAGCAGTCTTCTGAGCAGCATGGGAATTGGGGATGGATTCTCTGATTACTAAAGCTCCATTTCTACATCCTTCTTTTCTTTTTCTTCCCCTCAACACTCTCATTTCATTTTGTTCTGTTTGTTTTAACCTCATTGCTCCTTGTGTTCATCAAAAGGGCTCCTGGGTTACTCCCCAGAGAGTAGGTGTGGGAAAATTGAAGAAGCCCAAGATTTGGAACAGAAAACTCCAGTTCAATTATTTTCCTTGCCCCTTCTTATATGCATAGCTTTGGACAAATTTCTTCTCCTCTTTATACTAGGTAACTGGTATCTGGCCTGCTCAAAATGATTTCCACTCTAGGAGGTACTGCTGTCTCGTTTTCAGAGTTGTTACTTGTAGTTCACTGGGCTCTTCTAATCAGATTTTCTCCCCCAGAATGGTAAAGAAAAGGTGAGTTGTAAAAAGCTTCATTCTTCATTGTGGACAAAGGAATAGAAAAATCTAGTTTTCAAGAAAAAAAAATTATTGTAGATGAAAGGAAGGAAGGGGGAAATACAAGAAAAGTACATAGGATCTTAAGGCATTTGTAAGCTATCCTGGGGGAAAAAGAAAAAGTCTTCTTGGCAACTTTCCCATTCCACAGCTCCCATTTAGAACCCACTTGAGACTTCATTGCATATCTGTCCTCTGGTCCTGTGAGACATGCAATGTCTTAGTGCTAGAGTTCTTTCTGCCTCTTTTCTAGTCATTTTTTCCCCTGTAACCATACGAGTTTTAAGATACTCTTTGAAGTCTTGGTTTCTAAGGACTAGACATTCCCCAACCACTAACCCATTATGGGCATATTGTGAAAGCACAGTGAGTTGATGACAGCAATGTGCTTTATTATTAGCCTTCTTGCAAGATCATTCATTTGGTCAACAAATGTGTACTGGGCATTTACTATGTGCCTCACACTGACCTAGGTATGAGAACAGGACACTGAATAAAACCAACACAATTTCACATGGAATTTATACTATAGGAAAGGGAAAACAAAAGCCTTTAAAAACAGAGAAAATAAAAGGAAGTGAAAAAAGTACTGTAGAGGTGAAGGCTCTATTGGAGGCTTCAATAATCCAGTAGCAGTTGAGACCTAAAGGAAATTAGAGGGAAGGGTGGTGACAGGAGTTCTGGAGAACAGTGATCAGGGAAGCAAAAAACAAAAGTCCTGAAGAAGAAGTGGACATTTTATGTTTAAAGAACAAAACAATCAGAGAGACAGGGTAGAAGGTAAATCATGGAGTGAGCCGTATGTTATGGGGAAGACTTTACTCTAGATGAGGTGGGAGATGATGAAGATTTCTAAACAGAAATGTCACATGATCTGACTTCAGTTTAAAGTATATTACTGCAGGGTTGGGTTAAGAATTGATATGAAAAGAAAGGGATGAGGTAAAGGAACCAGTGAGGAAGCCACTGTCTCAATCCAGGGGAGAGGTGGTCATGGTCTGAGTAAGAATGTAGCCTATAGAAGGGCAAACAAGTGCCAGAGTTTTATTTTATTTGAAGGCAGCAGCTGTAGGGTTTGTTGATTTCAGATGAGTTTGCATATAGATAAGAGTCAAGAAAGATTAAAAGCTTTGACCAAATACAGATTTGGACCTGCCACTGATGGAATGAGGAAGGTAACAGGTACATCAGTTATTTAAGTGGAAAATTTAAGAGTTTAACTCTGAATCTGGTAAATTTCAAGCAGTAGAAGAGGTAGAAGTAGGTAAGTCAGAGAATTTGGATATGTGAGTCTGGTGATCAGGGTGAGTTCTAGAGTAGCATTTACACTTCTGCCTCAGTGTTTTCCTGGGCCCTTTGCCCCATCAGAGTAACATCCCACTTGAGGCTCCTGGAAGACTGATTTTTTTCCCAATAACTAAGATTAAGAATTAAGGAGATTACAGGTGGTGGTTTACTTTTAAATCAAAGGATTGAAAGAGAAGCAAGAGAATATTTTACAACCCTGATTGACATTTTTGGTTTTCTGTAATTAGTTTAGGTCAATGTATCCTTTGTCTCCGAACAAAATATGATCAGCCAGAGAAAATCTCACATCTATAAATAAATTTATTGGAAAAAATTGGGGCTTATGATTTAAAAATTAAAAATAGAGATTACGGTGGCAATAATTAACAAATTGTTCTTTGATACATGAACTGTTGGAAAAGTATATCAGTGATGGAATATTTATTAAGCTCTGAATTTGTGCTGCTGTACACAGGTTAATATAGGCTAAAGCTAATAAAAATCAGTCATGATGAGTAAATTAAAATACAATAAATACATAAAAGTAAAAATTTAATTAAAGGGAAAATAAATCCCTGCCTTCAAGGAGTTTACAGACAAAACATTGAAATCAAGCATATTCTCAAAGTTGATTTCCAACAGAAAACATTTGTGAAATCCGTTTTGGGATCTTTTCCTATGACCATTTTGAAAATTTAACTTATAGCCCATCCACTTTCCTTACCAAGCCAGAGAGCTTGCGTAACAGGGCATACCTTGAAAATATGTGCAAAGACAAAGATCCTATTTCTAGCACATCTCAACTATTTGGTACCAGGAAGGTAATGCAATTTTCTGTAAAAAGTACCAAAGTGAAGCTAGCTTCTCATTTCTACTCAGCATGTCACTATTCAACTGTGTTATGTTGACAAAATCATTTGTATGGAACCATCCAATGCCTTACTGGTGCAAGAGATATGGCAAGCCTTCTTCATTGCCCTACAATAGCTCTATTCTTTCATCTTCATTTAGTAAAGTTTATATACCTAACCTCAATATATTTTAATGTTTAATTATCAGAGATGGCACTCAGGAACCCAGTAAACACTCAGGTCATCTACCTGTCAGATACCATTCTACATGCTGGTGACATATGGTATGAAATGCAGCCTCTCTCTTCAACCTAGGAGAAACCACATAAATATATAAATTATGAAAATTTCAAAGAGAGTATTATGATAGCCCAGAACTCAGAAATGTCAGCAGAGTGTTCCTTCACAAATCTTAGAAGACAAGTAGGTGTCTCTCTACTAGCCAAGAGAGATGATGGGCATGGGTAGGAGGTAAGACCTTCGCATTAGCTAAAGCAATAAGAAAGAGTATCTTTCTTATTTGAACCTAATTCTAGTCTTTCTAGGGAGCCATCCTTTTCAAAGCCACATCAAATCGTTTTTGAGGGGCTGGAAGGAGAGAAAGTACATTAACTAAGAACTAAATAAATAATTTTTTACAACTATGGGGAGTTCTTCTTTTATGTTATCCAGATTCCTGGGGAGAAGTGGTGCATAAAGCAGGAAAATAAATATTATGGAAATCAGTTAATTAGAATATTGCTTGTTGCATTTGAAAGCCATCAGAAACAATCTATATAAATATCTTTTAAATGATTATTAGAGATTAGAAGAGGAAAGCATAAATATTAAATCAATGAACTTTGGGGTCTCATAACAGGTTTAAAATTCTATAATTATCACTTGCTTTGATTCTTGCATCTGAGGAATTACCAGAAGGGAAGTATTTCTAAAAAAGGAATTAAGAACCCAGACTCAGGTTGAATTATAACCCTATGTTCTTTGTACTCACTTCATAGCAAAAAAGGAGGCTATTCACCAGAATATCCTCAGAAATGATTTAAAATTTCACAAAAACATGTTATGACCTCTCAGAAAATTGTATAAAATGCTTATAAAAAGATGCAAAATGTAAAAATATTAATTTAAGACAACAGTTTACTAAAGGTACATAAGAATAGATATATGTAATATATAAACTGAACCTCATTAAAGGTCTTTATAATGTGGGTCTGAGTCAACAACTAGAAATATAACCACTAAGACACATGTTTTTGGGTTTGGTACATTTTCATTTTAAAAATTATTTCTCAAATATTATAATTATTGAGATTGCTGACTAGTGCTATTTGAAAACTCTTTAATCATCATGTTGGATAAAAATAGGCAAATGACATATGCTCCCTTTTAAGATCTAGAATTCCTGGCTTCATCTAATCTAATTAAGTGGTTAAAGTAGCCATCCATAAAAACAGAAGCACTTCAGGGCCCATTAGCATCACCCCATGAAGCTGTTCTCCTTAGCTAGCTGATTTCTCTCTTTCCAAGCCTGCAGATACTAACCCATAATGTTAGTAGGATCCATCCACATTTACTCTTCCCTTTAGACCTGTAAGTGGTTAAATAATGAGCTGAAGTCCCAGGTGTTTTTGTTTTGTTTTGTTTCTTGTGGTTCTTTGTGTTTACTCCTTGTCAGAGTTAGCTCCAGCAACATTAAAATGGCAGTGGGCCGGGATTTAGCTCAGTGGTTCTGCTGCCTGCTGTGCAAGGTCTTGAGTTCGACCCCCAGTACCAAAAATAAATGACTAAATTAAATAAATAAGATGGCAGAGAAGTTGTAGGTTTACCTTTGCATTTCCTTTTAGAAAGCACACTGTAACTGTTTTTAAAAAATGGGTTCTAAACATTTGTTTTGTAGAACAATCATTCAAAACAAAAACAATTCCCTAAGTAGCAAAAATTCCAAGGTAAACTCTCGCATGTCATGTGTTGTACATTGACTTTACATTCCAAGGCCAAAGCTTAAAATGCAGCCTGCATGGCTCCCTCAGACCGGCTCACAGCCATGAGCACATTACAGAGTCTGAAATTTGAACCTGGAAAGACACCAGAATCGTTAAATTTACGCAACCCTCTTTGTACCCTTGTGAAATATATTAAAATCCCATTGAGTTCCACAATTTTGAAACTTGTTATTGAAAAGTAAGAGTTTTGGAATCTGCAGTGTTCAAATAAGTTTACTAACTTTATGTACCTATAACTTTAGGATGAAAAAAATAGAAGAAAATGATGAGATAATTCTGAACAAATATAAATGAATTTTCCAAAAGGAAAGAAAGACAAAAATATTCAAAACAAATTTTGAATTCTGAGTAGTATGAAAGACAAACATGAATAAAATCAAAATTAAAACTTTAAATATATTTACATATTTGAGGTGCTGAACATAAAAGCTATGATTTGGAATTATATACCTGGTTAAATGAGAGAAAAATGAAGACATTTTCTCACAGATACCAATCAAGATTGTTTACCACATATATTCAGCTTAAAGATTAATTATAATTTGTCAAGCAAATGTGAACTCAAAATTGATAGAATTTCCCTTACTGTAATAATTCATTGACTGCAAAATAACTTGCTGTTTTATATATTTGAAAAAGGTAAAATTATAATTTTCATGGAAAATAACAAGATGGTAAGTTGAAATGATTAATTCATGGGAGTAGTGTGATAACCCTGTGTTATGTAAGGAGAGAAATGTCACATTGCATTAGAACCACTTAGAAAATATGCCTACCTACATATCTTAAAAATCTAGAATACCTACTAAAATAATAATACAATCAGACCTTTTAAGCCTCTAGGGGAAAATAAAGGAAACTATTGACATTTTTATTAATTCAAAAGAAATAGGAGAAAGAGAAAAGGAAAATCATGTGCCAGAAAACACTAAGCAAGATGTTAAAAATCAGTCTAAATAGATCAATACACAAAAGTAATTAAGTCCACAACAAAAGACTATAATTTCTTAACTTGGTTTAGTAATCAAAATACAAGCTAAAGTGTACACTGACAATTGAAACTATGAACATGGGAAAAGATGCCATACAAACATCAACAAAAATGAAAAAGCTAGGAGAAAATTATTGTTGTCAGATGAATAATAACTTAGGAACTGAATTGAAACAAAGACAAATGAATAACTTATAAAGAATGTAAGAATAATGAGTTTTTTCTTTATCTATATTTAGTTTTTTACCCATATTAAACAAAAACTGGAAGAATTGAAAGGTAAATTTCAAAAACTAACAATTATGATGGGATATTTGAACTCACTGTCAGGACTTCCTAAATAAAATTCCAGAAATAAAGTAGTTAAGTTGTAGAAATTTGAATGAAACACAAATACAAAGAGAGAAATTGGATAGGAGTAATATTACACCAAGGAAATAAAAATTACACTTTCACTTTAAGTACACAGGAAACATTTACTTAAATTCATATATTCTATACTGTCTGAATTGCTAGAATTAAATCAAATTAATAATTAAATAGTAAATTGATCATTCATATTAAAGCAGACATTTAGAAAGATATGTCTAAATTACCTTAAGACATATTAAGATGTTTAAAGTTAAACAGTTAGAAAATGTAATAATTAAAATGTGCAATATTTAACTAAGGTTTTATTTAGAATAAATTTGAGTTATATACTTTTGGTAACAAGCAAGAATACTTGAAAATAAATGAATTAAGCTCTTATCAGGCTACAAAATAATTGCAAAAATCTCTCAATTAAGGAAAAGAAATTCTCAAAAATGTGATTAAAAATTAATGCCAAACAAATGTAAGAAACTATCAGCAAAACTAAATATAATTTACTGAACTAACAAATTAGTCACATTTCTAACTGGAAGAATAAAAAAAGTTAAGCATTGTGAACTAGCAGGACATAACAATAAATATGTATTGATTTTTAAAGGTCACAAGAAAACAGTCTAAGAATTTTAAAAAATTGAAAACCTGGATGAAATATATATATTTCCAAAAATATAATTTTCCAAATTAGAAACAGAAACATATAATGAACAACTGGCTAGAAAAGAAATAGAATTTAAATCAAAATTATTTTTCTTCTTATTTTTACTATTTTCAACAAAACAAAAAAATTCAGGAACCTGACTATTCTTAAGAGTTACTTTGTCTAGTAAATAAGGATCAAAATGTCTAATAGATAATGTGAAATAGGAATAAAAGGGCAAAGGGGAAGGGGAAGTGGGAGTGGTAGAGCACAAGAAAGAAGGAAATGGAATTAACATGAAAAAATAGAAACAAAATCTTTGTAAATAGAGAGGGATGGATGGAAGGGTTGAAGGGAGGGCAGGGAAATGGGGAAAAAATAAGAATCAAGACACATTATGTAAAGGTACAAATCTCCAATGATGAATGCCATTATATTGTATAACTAAAATGTACCAATAAAATTAATTTTTTTAAAAAAAGAGCTACTGCACCTAACTTTCAAAAAGAAAATCAGTGCAAAATATATATCAGAACAGGAAAACAGAAAGGCACAAACTCATTTCATGATGCTAGTAATAACCTCAAAAGTAAAATCAAAATCAGACAAAGACAAAATGTGAAAATTATGAATGTAAATATAAAGCTCCTAAATAAAATACTACAGAGGATATGAGCAGGCAATTTACAGAAAACTTATAAATATATCAACAGATATCAAACCTTAATATTCACGGGAGATCTATAACTACTACCAACATAAAAATGAGGAACATGTTTGCATACACACAAGGCTCGTAAAATTGAAGATTCCTGACAATATAACATATTGACCAAAAAAGAGAAGAGAATCTTAACGAAATTTAGCTTCCAACTTTATTGGGAAAGTTGTAAATTGCTACAACTATTAACATTTTGTTTAATAATTGGACAGTACCCAATGTAATTGAAGGAATGTACACTTGCTGATGTCACAATTCCTCTTTCAGCCATATTTTTTAAGAAAAAAGTGTAAAACTGAACAAAATTTTATGAACAATATGTAGATTTTAGCACTTTTTGTCACAGCAATAAAAGTGGAAACAACCTAAAACTCTTCCAAATGGAAAAAATGAATAAACTGTCCTTATTCTTACTATGCAATTGTAGTTATTATTACTACTATTACTAGAAGTTAAAGTGGATGAATTAGACCCTCATATATAAATTTTGATAAACCTCAAAATCTTAAATATAAGCAGAAAAGGGGACAGAATGATGCAAATGATGCAACCACTTATGTATATAAAATGGAAATCATGAGGACAATATCATATATTGTTTTTGAACCTATATATTTGTAGTAATGATCGGAAGCAGCCATAGAGTGAGCTGTTGCTAATAATGGCAACTAACAGTTTCAATCCATATAGGGAATGCTTGCGCATATGCATTCTGGTTAAGACAGCTGAGCAGTAAATCAAAGAAAAAAAAAAAGAAGAAAGAAACTAAATTAATATATTTTGAATCAGTGGTAATAATAATGAAAGTCCTACATATTAATACTTGTTTCAACATTCAATAACTATGCCAGAAAAGGAAAAAAGTTGAACATCCATGAGCTGAAAACCTCTTTCTCAAGAAATTAGAAAAAATATAAGAAATTAAATCTATAGAAAATATAGAAACATAAATAAAAAGAACAATAGCAAAAATTTTAATGGGATTATGAAAAAGAAAGACATCTCTCAACTCATTATCTGAGGCCAAAATTGTTGATTTTTGAAGAAACTGTCTAGAACTTCAAAAGAGAAAAAAATTATAATCCAATTTACTTATGAAGATAGATGCAAAATTACTGAGAAAAAAACAGATCGTTGCTTCACTCTACAATATTTTGACTTTATAAAGAGACAAAACCAAGAGGTATTCAATAGTAACAATACTTGAAATTTTGAATTTTGATCTTTTCTCAACTAATGATAGGCAGCATTCATGCTGGTCAGTGGATCCGAATCAGTCCCACAATTTCCAGATAAAACCTCCATATGCACTATATTGTCAACATTTTCTGGTACAAATATTCAATAAATTACATGAGATTTTCAACACTATCATAAATAGACTTTATGTTAGATGTCTTTTCCTAGCTATATTGGCTAGTGTAAGTGTTCTAAGCATGCTTAAGGTAGCCTAGGGTAAGCCATAATTTTTAGTATGTTAAATATATTAGATTCATTTTTGAGTTACAGTATTTTCAATATAAAATGAGTTTATAGGAACACAAACACATTATAAGTCAAAGTACATTGGTCGCAGAACCTGGAATCTAACAATATGTACTAGAGTTAGCACATCACCAAGAAGTCAAGTTATTTCAGGAATGCAAGGTTGTTTAATATGAGAACATTAAAATGAAGTCACCACTTATAGAGAATAAAGATGATCTATGAACATCTCAATTGGTGCAGAAAATTCATTTGATAACATTTATTTTATTTAATAGGCTAAAAAAAAAAAACACCCTCCATGAATGAAGTACATGACTTAATTCCCAGAGCCTATAATTATCATTCCTTATAAAGTAAAAGGAACTTTGTGTATGTGGTTAATTCAAGGATACTAAGGTGAAGGTATTGCCCTTGACTACCCTGGTCTGACCAATGTAATCTTACGGTTTCTTACAAGAAGGAGGCAGAAGGGCCCATCTCTGAAAGAAGATCGATGACAAAAGCAGGATTGGGGTAGGGGCATAGGATCATAAATGAAGGAGTGAAAACAGCCACCAGATTTGAACAAAGGCAAGGAGCATATTCTCTGGATCCTCCAAATGGAATGTAGTTCTGCTTATGTATTTTGAACTTCTGCCACCCTGAACTGTAAGATAATAAATTCATATTACCTTCAACTATTAAGTTGCTGTCAATTTGATACTGAAAGCAGGCATAGAAAAACCAATACTTTCTAATTCACAAGAAAAAAAAAACTTGTAATAGTATCTACAACAAATTAGAATGAAAATGAGAATAGAAGTCAAAAGGAACTGGTTTCCTTGAAAATATGACTAATTGCAAAACTACCACAGCAAAGGATCCGACAAAGGATTCCACCCCCACCACCCTTCGAGCAGCCCGGACTGGTGAGGAATGGAGCCAGGCCATCCCCCAGCTCTGGCCTCCTGGTTGTGCAGTATGTTGATAACTGCATCCATACCACAGAGCCACAGGGGTCATAAAGGCCATTGTTCTGAGCTCCAGAAGACAGAGCAGAAGTGAACAACAGAAAGAGGGCCTCTCAGACTCCTCGATGAAAATTGAAGCCCATTAGAAAAGTAAAGAGAATCTCTGCAATCAAGGCACACTGGATCACTGTGGTTGGTAAGTTGGAGAGATCACCATCTCCCATCAGAACCTGAACTATCCTCAGGGGAAGGGCAGCTGAAACCCGCAGTAGAACATTGCAGGGTTCAACCCTGCAGTAGGTCAGGGTGCTCAACTTGGGTCTTGAAGCCAGAAATCAGCCTTAATCTGAGGGATCTGTTGCTGGCTTGCTGGGACTAATTGGCTTAGATCTGCACATTGTTGCTCAAGCTGTCTATTGTGATAGCAAAGATATATGCTGAAGAGGACCCTTCATTTTTATTTTATATTTAATTTTTTTCTTTTCCTCATTTTTAATTTTTATTTTTTCCCATTATTTTCAAATTCTTCTTTTTTCTTCCTTCTTTTTCTTTTTTCTCTTTTCTTTCACTCTGTCACTCACTCCCTTGTTCTCCCACATTGTTCTTCATCTCCCTTTTTGTTCCTGTGCCTGCTCTAATTCAGATTTCTTCTTTCTTTTTCTTTTTTTCTCTCTTTTTCCTTCAATTGATTGTCATTAGTTTCAAAGGTAAGTGAATACAGTTTCTAGCTTCCCTACTGCTGTAAAATTGTTCTATTCTTGTCTTTGTTCTTTCATTCTGTCTTTTTCTCTTGTCTTCAATAGTCTCATAGTTTATGTGCTCTTGCTGTGTTCTCTGGCCTCCTTTCTAACTTTCCCCTATCCTTCTATCTATCTATCCCTCTCTCCCCAACTCCTTCTGGAGGGTAAAGATGCTGTATTGAAGAGTATATTCACTATTAAGATATTTTGGGCTGGTCCTCAATTTTTATTTAATTCACATGGTTAAAAGTAATAAATTAGTAACTCTCACAAATTGTCATTTTCTAAGATGTACTTGATGCTATAGTGTAGCTGATTGTATCACCTGGGCTAAGGTGTTGTGATTGATCTAATTAGTTGTTCACCCTTGTATTATGAAAATGAGAATTTCTCTGAGTCATTAGAGACTCAAAACCTAAAGACCAGCTATATCTGGCATATTGAAGAATTAACCCAGGAATTAAACCAAGAGCAATACTAACAACAAAAATTGAAATGAAAAGACATTTAAGCAAGGCAAGGCAAAACCACAGACTTCCAACTCATCAAAGGCAAATTCTGGGGGAAGCAAGGTGGAAAAGTCCGACAATCAACTACCTGCACACCCTGAACTGATAGCACAGGAAGTAACAAAAGAGATGAATGAGGCTGTAGAAAAATTCAGAAGACAAATAATTTCCCAGATAACCACAGAGATGATGAGCAGAATGAAAGACATGATTAGAGATTCTAGAACAAAAACATTTAAAAAATTGATGAATTCAAGACCGTGATACAAGCCATGAATGCTTAGCATAGGAAAGAGATGGAAACCATGAATGTCCAACATAGAAAAGAAGTGGAATCCATGAAACATATTCAAACAGCTATCCAGGAGATATAAAATCCTCTATTGAAAGTATACATAGCAGACTGAGACATCTGAAGACAAAATATCAGATATAGAAGAAGACAAGGACTGTCAGTGACCATGAAAAGAGAGATCTCTTAAAAATAATAAGGGGCCATGAGAAATCAATCCAACAGCTCCTAGATGACACAAATAAGAATAATATAAGTCTTATAGGAGTCCATGAAAAAGGAGAAGGTACAAATGACATTTAAAAAACTATTCCTAGAATTAATGACAGAACGCTTCCCAAACAGAGCAAAAAGAATTTGATAAATGAGTCACATAGGACTCCAACTAGCCATTATCAAAAAAGATGTACACCTAGACATATAATAATCAAGATTCAGAAAACCCAACAAAAGAACAAAATACTACAAGCAGTTAGAGAAAAGAAACAAATCACACACAAAGAAAAGCCCATGAGACAAACCCTCAAGTCAAGGAGAGCCTGGAGTGAGGCATTTCAAGCCCTAAAACAACCTCTAACCTAGACTGATATATCCTGCAAAATTATTTTTCAAAATAGATAGGGAAATCAGATACTTCCATGACAAAGAACACCCGAGAAACTTCATGAATACCAAACCAGCTCTACAAGGAATTCTAAACAATATCCTAGAAGAAATCAATGAAGGTCACAAGACCATGAGGCCCAACAGACCAAATCAAATGCGCAAGGCAAGAAACTAAAGGGAGAGGGGAAAAATTAAAAAGAGTCAACAAAAGGACAATAACTTGACAATAATAAGTCAATATATATCGGTTATAATCATCAATGTTAATGGCCTCAATCCACCAATCAAAAGAAATAGTCTGCCAAAATGGATTAAGAAGCCAAATCCAACAATATGCTGAATACAAGAAACACAACTAATTCAAAAAGAAACTCACAGTCTGAATGTAAGGAAAACAGTTCTCCATGGGATAGGAACACAAAAAAAGGCAGGGGTAGCTAGCTATCTTATTTGCAGACAAAGTAAATTTCAAACTAAAATTAATTGAGAGAGACAAAGAAGGTCTCTAAAACTTTTTAAAGAGAACAATCCAAGAGGAAGAGATGACAATCATAAATATATATGCACCAAATGCTAATGCCCCCACCTATGCAAAACAAACATTAAGGGACATGAGAAACCTAATAAGCACTAATACAAATATAGTGGCAATACTCAATACTCCACTGTGACAAATAGTCAAATGATCTAGACAAAAAATCAACAACAATGTACTAGAACTGAAACAAGCTTTCGAACAAATGGACTTGATAGATGTCTACAGAGTGTTCCACCCCACAAAATCAGAATATGCATTCTTTTCAGCTGCACACAGGTCATTCTCCAAAATAGACCACATACTAGCTCATAGAACATGTTTAAGTAAATGCAAAGGAATTGAAGTTATCCCATGAATAGTACCAGACCATAGTGCAAATAAACTAGAGAGCAATAACATAAGAAACAGCAAGAACTTCATAAACACATGGAAGTTAAACAACACTCTCCTGAGCAACCAATGGGTCACAAAGGAAATTAAAAGAAGAAATTAGTCAGTTTTTAACAAATAAATGATAATGCCAATACAACATACAGTGATCTATGGGACATAATGAAAGCAGTTCTATGAAGGAAATTCATAGCAGTGAATGCCCACAGTAAGAAAACAGAGCAAGCTCAAGTAAACTACCTAACACTGAATCTTAAGCTCCTAGAAAAAGAAGAGCAAGACAAACCCAAAGCTCATAGAAGGGAGAAAATTAGAAAGATCCAAGCAGAAATCAATGCAATGGAGTCTGAGAACGATACAAAAAAACAATGAATGTTGGTTTTTGAAGTAATAAATAAAATCAATAAACCCTTAGCCAACCTTATCCAAAAAGTGAAAGAAAAGGCTCAAATCCATTCAGTTTGGAACAAAACAGGTGAAGTCACATCAGATCCAGCAGAAATCCAGAGGACATCAATACCTACTTTGAGAACTTGTACTCTAATAAAATGGAAAACACAGAAGAAATGGACAGATTCCTAGATACATATGAATTA
The DNA here is from genome assembly GCF_012274545.1 of Fukomys damarensis. Classification (NCBI taxonomy): domain Eukaryota; kingdom Metazoa; phylum Chordata; class Mammalia; order Rodentia; family Bathyergidae; genus Fukomys; species Fukomys damarensis. Next base: position 27,727,068 of record NW_022900932.1, read on the forward strand.
CCAAAGTTGAATGAAGAAGATAAAAATATTTCAAGTACTTCAATTACATTCAGTAAAACTGAAAACATAATTAAATATTTATCAACAAATAAAAGCACAGGTCCTGATGGTTTCACTGCTGAATTCTACAAAACATTTAGAGAAGAACTACTGCCACTACATTTTAAACTTTTCAGTGACATTGAAAGGGAAGCAATACTTCCAGAAGCAGGTGTTATTTTGAATCCCAAACCAGGGAAAGACCCAACAAAAAAGAGAACTACAGGCCAATCTCCCTAGTGAACATAGATGCAAAATCTTTAATAATATACTGGCAAACAGAATACAGAGGATCATCAAGATGATCACACACCCTGACAAAGTCAGATTTATTACAGGGATGCAAGGATGGTTCAACATACATAAATCAATAAATGTAATACACTATATTAACAGAGTCAAGGACAAAAACCATATGATCATCACAATAGATTCAAAAAAAATTCAACAAAATTCAACACCCATTCATGATTTAAAAAAAAAA
>NW_022900932.1:27727625-27738202 GCF_012274545.1 Fukomys damarensis
TTATCTCAACTTGATAAAGTCTATCTATGAAAAACCAACAGTCAACATCATACTAAATGGTCAACAACTGAAAACCTTCACATTAAAATCAGAAACAAGACAAGGACATCCACTGACACCACCCCTATTCAATATAGTTCTGGAAACATTAGCCACAGAAATTAGATAAAAGAAAGAAATAAAAACAATAAAGATAGGAAAGGAAGAAGTTTAACTGTCATCATTTGCTGATGATATGATACTCTATGTAGAAGACTCAAAAAAATTCCACCAAAAGACTTCTAGACTTAAGTGACACTTTCAGTAGAGTAGCTGGATGCAAGGTAAACACTCAAAACTCAATAGCCTTCTTGTACATAAATGACAGAATCACTGAGAGAGAAATTAGGGAAACAGTTGCTTTCATAATAGCATTCAAAAAATGAAATATCTAGGAATCAGTCTAATGAAGGAAGCAAAAGACCTATACACTGAAAACTACAGCACCCTGAAAAAAGAGATCAAAAAGGATATAAGAAAATGGAAAGACATCCCTTGCTCTTTGGTTGGAAGAGCCAATGTAGTGAAAATGGCCATACTTTAAAAATTGCTATACAGATTCTATGCAATCCCTACTGAAATCCAAATAGTATATTTCACAGAACTGGACAAAACAATCCAAAAATTCATTTGAAACCAGAAAAGACCATATCCATAAGGAAAAATATTATGAATTGTACACATTAAAATTGAGAACTTCTGTTTATCAAATAGAAATAATATGAAAGGAAAAGTCAGCATGGAAATATATTTCTAACACCTATATCTTGAAAAAGGACTTGGGTATATAATCTATAAAAAATGAATTCATACATAAATCAATAAGAGAAAGAAAATAACTTGATAGTATACTGGGCAAAGCCCATGAATAGGAGCTTCATCTGAATGGGAAAATAAATGCAAAAAGTTCATTCAACCACATCAGTCATCAGGAAAAAACAAGTAAAAGTCACAGTAGCACTTTAAAATCATCAGGAAAAGTTAAAAGGTGGCTAATGTCAAGTATATTGGCAGGTATACAGAGCAATGGCAATCCTCTCTTCTGCTGGTAGGAGAATAATTGTTATCTTCTGTGTGGTAATAAATGAACAAATTTTCATGACAGAAGAACTAACTGAAGAGCAAGAGGCCATGAGTTTCTTTTCCAGTCATCAATAGTCACTCTCTGTTCAAAATACAAAATTTAGGTGACTTCAAGAAGAATGAGCAGATCTATAAACTCCTCATTGCACTCACCAGCCATTCTGAATGAAGAAATACAGATACATATACATATAAATATATACATATGGTTTTCTGGTTCTCTTTTCTGACTATCTTCAATAGTCATTGGAGCCTTGTTTGCATTTTTATTAGATTTGAATTGTTATACCTTATTTTACTACAATTGTATTATATTTTATTCCATTGATTTGCTGTGATTAAGTTGTAAATGATTTTGATAGTCTCTTGTTTCTCCTGTTTCCCTTTTATTCTTTGCCTCTGTATATAAATACACACACATCTTTCAAAACAAAATAACTGATTTGTAAACTACTTCACACCCTATTTTCCACTTCAGTCTTGTTAAAATCTCTAAAATCTATTCTAGAGTTCAAGATTTCTCAAAAATCAATGCAGATATTTCTTCCTGTTGGGTTTTGCTGATCCAACCCTGGAGGACCTAATTTAAACTTCTCCCCACTAAGGAATAAGGTAAGCCACCACTCTGTGTCAGTTTTGCTTTAAGTTCTTTTCCACTTGATAGAGTTCATGATATGTATAAAGCATTTTCTTGGCTCTTCAAGAGTGGGTTTCACATGTATGTAAAAGGAAAAAGTGAGTGAGTGTAGACTTTTCCAAAATGGCTTCTTAGAATGAATGATCATTTTATTATTTTTCTCAGATAAAATTAACTCAGTCACTTGAAAGAAATACAACACTCATATTTAATGCAAAGTATTGAGAGAATGAAATATATCTGTATTTATAATTCATCATAACATTTTATATTCAATTTTCACTTTGCCAAATGCATCCATCATTTTATTTTAGAAAAACACAGGAATTCTTAATACATCATGAATAAAAGTAGAGGGGAGTAGAATTCCCTCTAGTAGTAATTTTATTTCAACACAATTCATATTTTCAATTCTTTGATAAAAAAATCTTAAAGAGAAATGTTTGAACATATTTTCTTAATATATAAAACATAAAGAAATAACTCCCTATCATTAGAAATAGCTCAGTAGCAAGCTTCCCATCTCTGAGCCATCAACTTTAGGTCCTGAGTGTAGGATGGCAGGAGTTGGCCAGTAAAAGAATAAATTTTTGAGAATTCATTTTACCCTTGAGTCACTTTTGCATGAAATGATAGCATCTCTCTTAGGACTGGTCTCAATGTATCTTTCTTTAAATTACTTACCATATATAATCTTGACTATAAAATAAAAGTGCTTTTTTAATGGCAAGAACTTATGGCACTTTTACAATGGAAAATAATGCTCTTCAGTAGGAAAATTTCAAAGATAGGAGTTATGAGTCTACAATGAGAAACTATTTCATCCCTTGCAAAATCCCTTCTTTTATCTGTTTTTTAAAGCTCCTTTATGTGCAACATCCTATTTTTTTCTGCCAAAGAAGACTGAAGTTGTAAACCTAATTTCAGCCCAAATTTATTTTATTCAACTCAAATAGTTGATCAATATCTCAAGATTTTTTTCCTTGAACTACTTTGCCCTAATTGCCTGATTTTCTTAAATAAATTGGAATCTTCATTTGAATTCTCTGAGTAGGCTTAGAGACTGATTTCATCTCAGTCATAATACTGGAGACCAGAGAACTGTATTTCACAGAGGACCTATTCCACTTTAGTGGTTCTTAAATTTGGCCCTCTTGAATATTAGATTCCTTCAGTAGCTAAGAAACAAAATGGGATCTGTAACTCCATCATTAACCATTATGGATTATTTTGCTCTGAAAAGCTATATATATATTTTAATAACTATTCTGAATTTTATTACTTTGTTTACAACATTCAGATGCTTTTCTGCAGGATTAAAAATTGAAAGTGGTCTCACCCTTCAGGGAAACTGTGACCTAAATCTGCACATGCAGAAACAAAATGAAAAGACAAGTTCAATAGAGAATCATTTATTGCAGATGATTTCTTAATATGTACAAATAATAATGAGTTTGGAAATAAAAAATAGTAATGTGGTTCACAGAGGAAAATCTGCACTATTGGAAAAGGATCATCATGGAAAAGTTATATTGCTGAGCAAAGTAAATTGCCCGGCTCTACTTTCTACCTCCTCCCCCACTACTTCTGTTGCTATGAATTGGGGTGGGGGGTGAATAGAAACCGAATAAGAGATAAATAAGGCTGAGGACCTGAAGTTGAGAGAGAAATGAAGAAAGTTAGAACTTCCAAAATCAGATAATGAACCAAAGTGTTCACACGAATATGATTACCAAATATCTTCATTTTAGAAGGGCTTTGGTCAGTGAATGGTCCACAGGTGTGAATAAATATGTGTGGCTATAAAAGATAACATTAAAATTCTTTTTCATGTATAACTTAAAAAACAGCACTGAATTTAGCAAAAAGACACAGGTGATGTGAAAATCTTTAGTAAAAACCCCATCGACAAAGAGAGCTGATAATGAGAAGGGTTAATGACACACCCAACTTTACATGGTTTGTCAGTAATGGGGGCTAACTTTAGTAAGCATCCCCTGGGACCTTCCCATCCATAATATTCCCCCAAACTTGTGTATTTTTAAGCTTGTCATAAATTTGCATTAATTCCACAGACATATACTGAGCATTTCCTAGGTACGAGGAATCACGTTCAGTGCTGAACATACAATATACAGAAGTATTATATGAAAGACACAATCTTAACATTCATGGAGTTTATGTTTTTTGAGGGGAGCCAATATCAAACTATTACATACATTGTACACATTACAACTGCAATGAAGGCCAGAAGGAGTAGACTGTGATATAAAAATATTTGAAAATATCAGGTATTTATCTTGGGCTTCAGCTCTATTGCTCTGTTCTAATTCCTCTCACTGGATCATTAAAATGTATGTCTTTTCTCACTTCACCTGAACACTTGTGAATTTTTGACATCATTGCTAATAGTTCCTACTATTTTTCTAGCTCCTCTTCTTTGAATACTACTCATAGTATTCTCATCTACTTTTATGAATAGGGTATTGACAAGTGTTTGGGATACAGACCAGGTTGGACAGTGATTGTAGGATGGAATTGTGGCTACAAACCTTGGATAAGACAAGAGCTAAACACAGCTTTGGGAGCTGATTCTTCAATGGAGTCAAAGGTTGGGTCCTGAAGCTCTTTACCCCTAATACTTTGAAGGAGTCATAGTGAATAAATCCAAGAGAAGGAGAGCCAACTTGGAGAGCATGTTTATGACACACACAGACCCAAGTGAAATTTTCTGAGATCCTTTCTTTAACAGATGTTTAAAAATGCATGTTTCAAATAGTACAATAATTCTTAAAGTACATTAAATATCAAAATCACCAATTAGTGAAGAAATGCAATTCACTTTAGGTAGACAGCTACTAGAGATGTAAAAAGACAATTTAATATTTTAAATATTTGAAGGGGGTGAAGGGAGGGCAGGGGTATGGGAAAAAACAAGAACCAATATATATTATGTAAAGGTACAAGATACCACTGATAAATGTAACTATATTCTTGGCTTTAAATGTACCAATAAACTTTATGGAAAAAAGCAAAATATTAAACCTATATATTTCACTTCAACCTGAATCTCACTGCCCTGTGTCCCCTCAGTCATATGGATTCAAGAAAGAAAGGCAAAGTTTCTTTTCTGTGAAAGAAAATGTCAACAAAAATATGAGCCACAGTCTAGGAGAAAATATTTTTAAAAGATGCAGCTGATAAAGCACTATTATCCAAAATATACAAAGAATTCTCAAAGTTCAACAATTAGAAAACAAACAATTTGATTTAAAAATAGTTGAGGCCATACTCCTAAGTGAAATAAACAGGACACACGTGTAAATACCGAATAGTTTCTCTGGTGTGAGAATCTGAATGTGTAAATAAGGATCAAAATGTATAATAGATAATGTGAAATAGGAAGAAAACTTCCAGTGGTGAAGGGGATCTAGGAGGGGTAAGGGAAAGGAAAGGAGGGAGTGGAAAAAATATGACAAAAAGTAAAAATATGTCAAAGATCTTTACTGACACCTCATTACAGAAGACATGAAGATAACTCAAATGAGCATATGAAAACATGTTCCATGCCATATGTTATCAGAGAGATACAAATTAAAACAATAGTGATAACTGGACACCTATTAGAATAGCTGTAATCAAGAACATCAAGTATTGACAAGGGTGTGGACTAAGAAGGACTCGCATTCATTGCAAAATGATACAGCTAGTTTGGAAGACAGTGTGCTGGTGCTTTGTTACAAAACTAAAATAGTCTCATCAGAGAGCTCAGAAATTACACTTGTTGGTATTTACCCAAAGGACTTGAAAACTTATACATACACAAAAACCTGTACACCAATATTTATAGCAACTTTATTAATAATTGCCAAAGCATAGAAGCAATCAACATGTCCCTCCGTAGGTGAATGAACAGATAAACTGCAATGGAATGATTTTCCTCACTGAAAACAAACAAACAAACAAACAAACAAACCTTACTCAAGCCATAAAAAGACACAGAGGAAATTTTAAAGCTTATTACTAAACAAAGGAAGCTAATCTGAAAAGGCTATATTCTGTACGATTACAATCACATGACATTCTGAAAAGACAAAACTGTGGGGACAATAAAAATCAATGGTTACCTGGGGTGAAAGACAGATAAACCCAATAGGGCAGTAAATAACTTTGTATGGAACTCTGTTAGTGGATCTATGCCACTATATATTTATGCAAACACATAGCCTATGTAATATCAAGAATGAACACTTTTGTAAATTATGAATTTGTGTAATGATGATATGTTAATATGTGTTCATCATTTGTAGCAAGTGTGTGATGCTGGTAGGAGATGTTAATAATGGTTGAGGTTGTAGGTTTGGTGTCACAAACATGTGGCATATCTGTATCTCTCAATTTTCCTGTGACTCTAAAACTGATCTAAAGCATAGTCTAAACAAAGGAAAAGAAAAAAGTGAGTCATATCCTATGAAAAAAATAAGATGTAATGTAACAGAAGCCCCTGTTAGTCAGAAAGTTAAAATGTTTCCTGTTATGGTTTGGGGGAAAAAAAAAAGACTAGAGAAAAAAGAGCAGAACAGGGCAGAGGAAAACACCTAGTACTCCTCAGAGTTGAAGTAACCTACCATGTAGGAAGAGTAGAAACACCCAAAGAGGTTATATGTATGTATGTATTTGTTGAAAAATACTATCTGTTAAAATTATCAGAATATTAAGATAGATGTCTAACCACCACAGCACATTCAATAAAGGTCAAAAGCAGCAAAATGGCCTAGAAGAAGCAAGGTGAGAGATGAGCCTCAGGGGGTCCTGCTGATCTAGTACACCTTTGTGTGGCACACAAGAGGTTCGGAAATTTTCAAGTGCCTCTTCCATCCAGAAGGTTGTTTCAGCCTTGCAGCCTGCCTAGGAGCTTCTAATGAGAGAGAAAATGACCTCAGAATGAAAATTGCAGGATAGATGGGATAAATCAAGCTGAGATGAAGTGTCTGAGAATAAGAGGACTTGCACAAAGTAGACAAAAGAATTATAATACAACCTAGTAATTCTATTCTGATGATTTCACCTAAAAGAATTGGAGATATACTTCACATGGCAAGGAGATACCATGATCACCAAGGTGATTTCCCCAGGACCCATCCATTGAAGTCTGGATGTATTCATTCCAGGGATTTCTCCCAAATGTAGAAAACTCAACTGCATAATTCTGGATGTGGAGGACTACAATTTATACTCTTCTCTGGTGGGGGAGAGGGAATGTCTTCAAACAAACTTTCTCATAATTATTTACAGTAGCTTTATTCATGATACCCAAAGGGTAGGAAAAAGCCAAATTTCCATCAAGAAATAAATAGATATACAATGTGTGGTATATCTATACAATGGAGCATTTTTCAACCGTAAAAATAATGGAGCACTGACACATGGAATAGCATGGATGAACCTTGCAAATATGTTGAGTAAAAGAAGCCAGACACAAAAAGACCACATGTTATATGGTTCCTCTTATATGAAATATCCAGAGTAAGCAAATTCATGGATTTAGAAATATGGTGATGGTCAGAAAAGAAGAAATGGTGAATGACTGCATATTGGGAACATGGCTTTTACCAGGAGTGATTTCAATGCTCTGGAACAAGAGAGATGATGGTTGAACATCATGATGAGAATGTAGTTAATGACACTTAATTGTATATTTAAAAGTTTAAAGTGGTAAATTTTATTATGTATAGTTTACAATAATAATAATAATAGTAAGAATAGGGCCTTAACAGCTTCTGTAGTTTGGATCATGGGTATCTCCCAAAGGCCTCTGGGTGAAAGTCTTACTTCTCAGCATGGTAAACCTTCAGCGATGAGACATAGTGGGAGGTCATTAGGTCATAGGGAGTCAACCCATGAAAGGAATGTGGGACTCTGGTCCCTTCCTTGTTCTCTTTTTCTGTTCCTGGCTAAGAGGCAATTAGTTTTGCTTCACCATGAGCTTTGGCTATAATGCACCACCACAGACCCAGAGAAATGGGGCCAGTTGAACATGGACTGAAATCCAACTATGTGAGACAAAATAAACCTTTATTCCTTATAAATCATCTCAGGATTTTTGTTGTAGCACTGGAAAGCTAATACGTCAGCTGACTAATTGCTAATTCTGCAGTGGAATTCTCAACAAGCTTTATACAAGCCAAAGAAACAGAATATGAATTTCACTAACGTAGCCCTATGTTATTAGATACTGGATGTAAACACAAATGTTCAGGGGAGACTGAGCATGAGAACCCTTAACCCTATCTCAACACAGGGATGGAAAAGTAACCTTTGAAGCCAGGTGTTGTCTTGGGGAGTCGGAGGAAAGATGAATCCAAGGTTATATCTGCTGATGATTTTCTTGCTACCAGAAGCCCAAGGTGGCATAGGGAGTCCCATTACAAAGACATGGAGTGTGCCTCTGTGTGTATCTTCCGATGGATCTCATTCCCTTCTGAAACTACCAGGATTCAATCACGGGGTTTATCTATCCACCTCAAAACACAATAGTCAGATGAAGCTCTCACACTCAGCTTCTCACAATGGGAATTAAACTTCAACATGAGTTTTAGAGGACACAACCACGTCCAATCCATAGTAGTATGTATATTTCACATTTTAATGAGATGGAAACCAGGAACAACTAGTGTACGTGGGGGTTGTGTTCATAATCCCTAACTTTTTTTTTAAGTGACTTTGTGCATCTTTATGATAACAGCAAAGAGTAACGTGACTGAAATGCTAGAAGTACTGTGCTGGTAACAGCACTTGTGGTAACAGATGGTGTTACTCTGAGCAAAAATCTACATGAAGTCAATATTCTGTGAGGCTTAGGTATTACAGCACCACATCGTAAGGGCCACCATTATAGAGAAATTCCCATAGGCTAAAGACTTGCATCATAGAGACTGAAATGCTCAAGTATTTAACTGCTACTTTCCCAGTGAAGCAATGACTTTTTAAAAACTAAACTTCTTGGTAATGTGAGATTTCCAGTAGTGCAATTATGTCATAACACAGATCTCTCACAGGTTTCTCAAAAGTATTTTGAAAGCTTGGAATATATTAAACACATGTACAAGTTTTATATCTTCTCTGAAAATGTTTACAGGGTCTGTTCTTAAGCTTGAGTTTCCACTTGGCAAGAATCAGTACATTTAGGACTTGATCCAATCCAAACACCCTTTACTGTGTGTCCAGTGCCGAATTTCATTGTTTCATTTCACTCATTTTAGATATTGTGAACACTATGAGCATTAGAATTCACACCTCTTGCCATAACCAAATGTGTGATATTCTACCCAATGAAGATGATTACGCTGCTGAATCTTACAGTTTAGGTTAGGTGTCAAAATCCTAGATATTTTCCATCTCTGGATGGCAAATTTCATCCATTCCCCAGCTTCAAAGGATGGAAGTCGTATCAGTGTATCATCACTCTTCAAAAATAATCTTTCCCTAACCAAAAGAGCATCATGTAAATTAGATCATAGAGTGAAAATTAAAATGCAGATATAAAGCATTATTATAATGTTGTTATTAATAGGCACTCTGGAGGTGAGCCAAATTTTCTAAATGTGTATTTGATAGCCATGATGATTTTGGTACAAAAATACAGTTGATCTTAGAAAAGCTGGAAAACATTCTGAGAAAACTGAAAGAGCTTTAAGGCATTCATTTAAAAATAACATTGATAGTTCTACCTTTGTATTAGATGCCCTAACACATAGATAAATAAAACATTAATTTGAAATATGTTTTTTTTTTTTAATTTTAGAGCATTTATATATGTTTCTTAGCAGCTGAATAAGCATTTAAGAAAAATGGCATCTTCAGGACTCTGGCATCTCTGCTGATTTAGCACTTTCATTTACCAGAAATTAAAAAAGAAACAGAGATATTAAGCAACAAATTGAAGGTAACACAGTGACTCATTGAAGAGAAAAAATTAATCAAGGCTTGCTTTCAACACTTGTTTTTTATTGTGATTTAATTTTCTCCAAGGCGCCAAGGCCTAGTTAAATAACCTTTTTAATTTTCATTTTATAAAAATTGATTAAATAATGGGTCAAGATTGTCATTGAACTATTATTATTTTAATTGCATAGCTGTCAGTAGTTTTGTAGAGATTCATTAAAGATTGTTCATGATACAATGTAAAAAATGATTTTCTTTCAGACAATTGATCACTGAAGAGTTCTGAGTGTAGAATTCTTTAAAATTGTTCTTTGATTACTTAATAGGATTATAGTTAATCTCTTGATGAATGATAATGCAGAATCCTTTATTTGTAACTTCATGTTTTATAATAGTTCATTTTGTTACACTCTGTTATTTTATGTTTTCTTTGCTCTGTCAATAAGTACAAATATTTTTCAGCCTAAAGAGCTCTCTTACTGCTCTCAGTCCAGTCAGAATAAAATGAAATGAAAAAATACTATTTGATATAAAGTGAATTCACTCTGGAAAATAAAAAAGAGGTGATTTTCAAGATTTACTTGAAAAATCTATTTTCCTGTACATTTTTGCCCAGAGATAGGCTATACAGTGATTGATCATCTCTGTGTCCTGTAGATTATTTACAAATTTCTGGTAAGAAATAAAAATAGGACAGTGGGAAATAATAATTGAGATGATAATTTTTTAAAAAACCTGAGATTTGGGGCTGTGGCTTGTCTTTGTATCAACTGGGACACAGCTGAGATTTTCTTCTAAGTGTATTGGAAGATAAAGGAAAGAAGAATTATTGCTGAGAAAATAAATACAATGATGGGTGAATATATATATATAT
>NW_022900932.1:27738500-27752114 GCF_012274545.1 Fukomys damarensis
ATATATATATATATAATTATTTTCCAAGGAGCTTTTGTGCAAAAGCTTGTCTGATAATGCAGTTCAATACATTTACATCTTTGAATTTTAAAAGATGTATCAGTAGGCCTTCTGAATGGGTTTTCAATTGCACAAATGGTCTATATCGCCTGAAAAGCAATACTGGTTTTTGAAAGGCAGTGTACGTATTGTGCTACCCACTTGGGACTATCAGTGCCTATTGGCTACCAACAATTACCTTTGAAATGAAAAATATTGTTTGTATCAAAGAACTGTTTGAGTCTAAAGAAAAACCTTTGCAGCCTGCCAATCATCCCCATATCCTGAGGATTATATTGTTGGGAGTTTTATACAATTTACATGCAGAACTTGAAAATGACTCCAGTGAGTTATAGAACCCTGTGGGGTGTTTTCAGTCTGGTTAGGTTGCATTTCCTGACACTGCTGACATCAGATTCTTTTTTTGGAGATAGGAACCAATGTCTTTCTATTTTTAGATGCCTGAAGTCTGTCCAGCAATTGTTATCACCAGTGATTACTCCAAAAGTCTCCTTCTTCCTGGTTCCAGAAGAATCGCATTTACTAGTCCAGCAGAGATTTTAAAAAAAATTTATAAATCTCTCCCCAGATTATTGATTTGGAAAAACAGCGAAAAGAATATGAATGTCACCTAGATTATCAGTTTTAAGTTATTAGAATTAGAACTATTAAATTTCCAGTAACTAAAACAAGTCCAAGAATCACTGTAAATCGACATTTTAGAAATTTTAAACCAAAAATTTCTTTGGAAAAGTCTTTATCATTAATTTTGAAATTATGGAGACCAGCCAGGATGTCATTTCAAAATATAATTTTTGTTTCAAAATACATCTATAATGTCTTTATAGTTTATGGATTTCATGGCAGCAAACTACACTGGAGTCATAAGACATGCCAGTGTGATTAAATTCTCTGCCTAATGCATGAAAGTGAGTTATTGTAAAGTTTGATATAAAGAGATATGTTATTTGATAAATTTATAATGGGACATGTTGTGGAGGTTTAAGTGTTACTAGATGTTCATGGGCTCTCCAAGGCATTTTTTCCAAAGGAAATCTTGACTGAAATTAATTCTGATTATTAGCAGACAGAGATTCTTTTTATTTTAATCAAAAACACATAGATTTATATTTCAAAAACAAAAAGCAAAAAGCAATAAAAAGGAAAAGGATTAGGGTGGTATAGAGACTATTATTGCTCTCCTTCATAAAGAAATACATGGAGATTATAAATATTCACAAGGAGAAGGATTCATGCTATAAGTAATGTGTGTGTGTGTGTCTGTGTGTGTGTGTGTGTTTTGGGGAGAGTATATTTGTTGATTTTTCTTTGGTATATATATTGTTAACGCATGTATAAAAATGCATCTAGTATATTACATAATGTAGATATAGTAGCTTTTTATTTTATTAGCTTTTTATAATATTCCCAAATGATTAGGAGACCACATTGTGACCACAAAAATCCCCACATGCTTTACTTTTTGGGAACCTGCTTTTAATTTCATATAAATCCTATACCACAAATGTTAGTTAAGTAAAATCAATGACTACTTACTTCTTACGCTATTGAGTGTTTGGGCTTCTACTGTGTGCTCTGAATAACAGAAATATTGAAGGGCATAAAAATGGGAAGACTCACTCTATTTAATTTTTCCGTGTAACAGGAAAATATTCCTATTATTTGTAGTTTGCAGGGAATACCTAGGTGCCAGTGAGAAATATGTATAACCCGAGTCACGTTAAACTGTTGAATTTTGTAGGTGCTTAAATGAGGAGGAAACAAAATGATGAAAGCAGGTTCTTTTTTGTTGTTTTTTTTTTTCAACAGAAAGTGTGTAGCTGTTGCAGACATGGGTGGTAAATAGAGAAAATGCAAAGTGGTGGTTGGAGGAGTCAAGTACTTGTCTCGGACCTAGGCATCTGTCAGTGACAAGTAGATTTGTTCTGGCTCAGCATGCTAGCGCCAAGTCAGTGGTCTCTGCCATGTTTTCCTTTTAAAAATGTGCTTAACTACTTATGATATTCCTGACTCCTGAAAGAAATTTAGATACAAAAGAATAAGGTCAAAATAATTTGGGGAAGGGGCAGAGATGAATGAAAAGACTAGAGACATTTAAAGACTGTGTTTGAGGCAATGAACAGTCAGTGAAATTCAGCTTCTGGTCAGGATATTGTAACCAAGTAGATGACAAAATGGAAGAAGAAAGACCAGAAAAACCAGGAAGATTTCCCTTCATGTAGAAGACTGTGTAAGGGGCTGGATCCAAACACAATGAGAAACAAAGCTGGATTGCAAGAGTATGATCGGTCTCACTCTGTGTCTTTTGGGGAAGAAAGAAACCTGAGGCAGAAGCTTTCTAATGGTTCAAGGTAGTGTATTTGATATACTTCCTGTGATGTTATGGAGATGGGATTCGCAGGGGAGACAAATTGATGCACTTGGGTGAAGTGAGGAGGAAGAAGGATGTGCATGAGAATATTACTAGGAAGAAGATAGACAAGGAAGGAAAGAGGTGGAGACAAGGACACAGATGTGAACTGATGACAGTTTAAACCAAGGGGTGAGAAGGAAGAATGGAGCAGCCGGGAAGGAATAAGAAGGAGAACATGATATTGGCACTGAAATATACTTTATACTCCTGGAAAAAGAACAAGAAACAAACTCATCTTCTGCTCACATCTCTGACTTTTACTCCCACTAGGGTTGTCCTGGAATAATGGTGCCCTTCCTATCTTTTCTTCCACTTGTTCTCTGTCTTGCTGTTCTCTAGGACTTTCCATGGCAATCTCAGTGCTGCTGGCATTTTAACATCAAGAGTATAGAAATGGAAGAGTCAGTACTGGAACCGCCAGAATCACACTGGAAAGGGGTAGTTTTAATGCTGAATATGAATCAGTGCCTTGCAATTCTTCACAAGGGTGACAGTAAAAAGAAAATGACAAATAAAACTTTGCTTTTATTAGTAGGAAGAATATGTTTCATGCGTCTTTTTTCTCTTCTTTGCCAGTAATGCTTTTCCATCATGACGCAGAAGCACAAGAAATAGAATGTTTTCATCTTTTTCTATATGAGCATCATAATTGAGATGGAAACAGAAAATTCTGGGCCTAACTAAAAGCAATGTAAGCTTTACCCTGTTCAGAGTTGCCACAGAAATTTGTGTCAAAGATACTCTTGCTTTTCCCACTCCTGATTCTCTTGCCCATCCTTTCTTCCTTTCCTTCTTCCTTTCTTCCTTCCCTCTTTCTTTCCTTCCTTTCATATTTTCTTCCCTTCTTTCCACCCTCCAATATTTATGGATTTCTTCTAGTATCCTAGGGCAATGGAAGAAAGTTTAGTGAAAAACATCTAATATCTTCTCCCATTGAGCATAAAGTATATTTTAAATAAGAGTAAAACTAAATGTGTAATCACAACTTAATCTACGTGCTGTCAAAGGACTAGTAGTGAGTGCTCTAATGGGTAGGATATATCAAAATAAACTTTCTCCAATGAAATTTTAAGTGTAGTAGATCATAATATGATGAAGTTTGTGTGTTGGAGAAATGAAAAGTATAGAAGACAAGTCAGGGGAGAAAAAATTATCATATTTGGTGTATTAAATTACTCAAAGAACTAGAAGAAATTTAACTGTTATCAAGCTATTATGATCTTAGGGAAACTGACAGGAGGTGTTACTCAAATGGAAAGCGAAAGCCTGCCTTCTACCAGGCATGTGAGGATGGTTCAATCTCCAAACGTATATTTATGAATACATAGTCAATGCATAGTAAGAGAAAACCCATTATGTCCATATCAATAGATACAGGAAAAAGCAATAAGGTTAGCACCATTTGTAAAAGTTTCTTGGATAACTAGGATTTTAAAAAGTACACTTTCTTATTCCTCCTCAAATTTAAAGAACCATCCTACTTGATAAAATAGGAAGCGTTTCCTTTAAAGTCAGTAAAATATGCTGCTATCACCATTTTTCTTTCGCATTTTAAAAGCAGACAAAAAAGGAAATCAGTTTTAAAAATCGAAAAATAAGAGGAATCATACTTTGCTGAGAAAAATCTCTCTCCAACCTACTAACTAAATAACTGAACTGTGAAGGGTTAATCCAACCTACATCAACTAAAATATTGGCTAAAGCAAATATTTCAACTCAACAAACATCCTAGTTGGTAATATAACTTAAATGTGGCTATAGCTTTGTGTTAGTGAATTACTGACCAAAGTAAATGGTCCATATTTGTCATTCCTCAGTATCTTTTATTATCCAATCTGTCTTCAGTTTTCTTGCCAGTTGCATATCAGTAAGTGATGTGTGCATGGAATCTGTAAATGACTGTGGGAACATGCTCAGTGAGGCTCTTTTTTTTCTTTTAATTGTGCCTAGTATCCAGCAGTTAAAAGCTATAATGACCACGTATTTTGTTATATTAAAGTCTTTTAGGTGTTGCATGAGGAATTTGATAACAATGTTCTCTCTCACATGAAAACAAACATTTTAAACAATGGTTTTGAATATTAACAATTATCTTGAATATGCAAACAGCTAAAAACATGTTTCTCTAGGCATCACTGGCTCTTTGGCCTCTAATTAGTTTTCCTCACTTTGTTAACTCTGTTTGCTGGCATCTGTCACAATGAGGCCAAACTTCACAGGAAACATTGTAAATCTTAATATTTCATGTACTCTGCATTTTATATAAATAACGTTAAGCTTGTAAAAATTGCAGGAAGTGTTTTTTTAGGAAAAAGGTTTATGTATTTCAACTCCTTACTCAACAACTTTAAAAATCTGCAATCTAAATAAGATTTACTTCATTTATTAAGTCTTAGTTTGTCAGTACAATCTCCATGATAGCACCAAATTTACATATGCTGAGGATTAAATGAGCTAAAAAAAATCAAGTAGAAAAGACAGCTACTTCGGGCTGAGGAAATGTTGGTCATTTCCCCCTTACTTTTTCCATTTACAATATCAATAATGTATGTCAAAGCACCTAACTTTTAGCATGCTTTCTGACCTCTCAAACTACCCACTCACTTAAAGACATCAAAACTAACACTTCAAATTAGGTCAGAAACAAGAAGGGAAACTCTTACATAAATCTTTCATTAGGTTAAAAACTATATTAGACATTTTTCTGCTGCTATAACAAAATGCTCAACACAGTAATTTGTAAGCAAAGAAGATTTATTTACCTCGCAGTTTTTGAAACTTAAAATTCAAGACTAGGTAGCTGCCTGTGTCTGGCCTTTGGAGAGAGCTTTCTAGCTGTGTTATGATATGGAAGATGGCATGATGGTGGGATTGTATGAGAGAGGGGGGAAGGGAGAGAAATAGAGCAATCATAGGATGAGACATGAAGGAGTAGAAATTCAGGGCTTGGTCTTTTCAGAACAACTCACTGTTAAAGGAACTAATTGGGATCCAGTGAGAACTGCATTCATTCTTTGTAAGAGTAACAACCTCATTGTCCTACCCACTTTCCAGTAGGTCTCAGGTCTTAATGGTTCCATCACCTTTTAATACCACTAAAGAGGAGCCCATACTTCCAGTATGAAATCTTTGGGAGTAAACACTCATATTATATTCAGACCATTACAGGGATTATGACTTTTCTGTTCATTACTATGTCTTCACAGGAAAGTGCATCACTTGTTATACAGGAAAGCTCAATAGAAGTGTATTTGATTAATGAATGAAATATAAGTGATTATAAATATCAACTAGTTGAACCACCTTATGCTTTTTAATGAGATAAAATTCACATAACAAAATTTACCATTTTAACCATTTTGAGGTACTGGATATAGTCATTTCTAATATGAGGTATGACAAAAATATATGGTGAATATTTAAATTAAAAAATTTTTACAGTAAGACATATTGCCATTAATCTCCCACAAAAAACTCTACCTAACTTCAAGAACATTTAATCCATCAATTTCTGAAGCAGCTGTGGGTGTTTTCTTGACTGTTTTTATGAAGTACAATAAAAAATATGGTGAATGCCACTGCTGAGTGCCATGAAACAGAAATGCAGGCTCTTAAAAGCATTATGGTGTGTCTTACCCAGCTCATTCATGTGATCTGGTACCATGCAATCTGTGACCATGAAAGGTAAATATTGGAATTGATCAAGCCATTGAAGGAGCCATGATAACACAACTAAAGACACTCACAACAGAAGACTTCCAGAACCGTTTCAGAAAGAGGCAAGAACAATGTGATGTGTATTTGATGTAATGGGAAGTATTTCAGGAGGGTTAATGTCAGTGTTCTTTTTATTGTAACAAACTTTTAAATATATAAATGTCACTGTTTCAATTACATGCCATGCATTCATACCTTTGTATAGCCATCAACACCATCTAATTCTAAGCATTTTCTTAGCCCAATCCCTGAAGAACTTTACCTTACACTACCCCACATCCCGGTCCAAATAACAGTGAATCCATTTTCTGTCCCTATCAATCATCTTATTAAAGAGAAAGCTGAAATTAGGGACAGGGCATGGCTGCCCATGTCACACAGCCAATAGTTACACTTCAGAGCAGGGCATGAACACTAGTGTGATTTCCTCTCCAGAGCGTCATTATGCATTGCTCTATATGTAAATCACCCAAAAATATTGCTTTCCCCTCTTTTATCACAGACACAGTGGACAATAATATGCATTCTGATTCCATCTGTTTGAATAGACAATTGAGGGAAGGCTCAAGGAGTAGCTGACACTGGTGGAGTTTGTCCTAGGCACTGATGGAAATGCACTGCAGAATTAGCTTATGTCATCTTCACTACAGCTATGAGAGAGGAGTTAATATGCCATTTTCCAGGTGAAGAAATTGGGGTACAAAGAATTTAAGTGATTCACTCATGGTCACACAGCTGATAAATTAATAACTCATGTATGTTAATAAAATTTCATTTTAGAAATAAGAAGATTTGGAAATAACAGATTCAGGGACTATGTAAATCAAGTGTGTACTATACAGCATAGTATTTCTTTAAGTAATCATTGAAAGTATGTGTGCATTATCTTAATGCATTAAAAGTTTTAATCAATTAACTATGAATTTCTGAAAAAATAATGTAATGTGAAACACTTCTCAAACATTTTGAACAAAGAAGTTTTTAAAATCAAATTACTGAGTTATAAATTAAATGCAGGAAATAGATCCATTTGGGCAGAGGATTTAGCTTAGTGGCATCATGCCTACCACACAAGCTCAAGGACCTGAGTTCAATCCCTGGTACTGGAAAGAAAGAGAGAGAGAGAGAGAGAGAGAGAGAGAGAGAGAGAGATTCACAGGAAATAAACCCATCTTAAGAGTTATGAGTCTCCCTTTAAGCAAGGTAAAGAGAAATTTTGTAACTTTTCCTGGAAGAGTCCCCACCTCTTACTTTAGTCAACTGATTTCCATCACTATAGGACAGATTCATCTTTTCTAGAGTTTCATATATCAGTTCATACAGAGTATACTCTGGGACTGTCTTCCTGCACTCAGCATACAAACTTAGAGGTTTGTCCATATTGCTTCATATCATGTCAATAGTCTGCTATTATTGTTGAGTAATATTCCATTGTACAGATCATGTTTATTCATGCTTTCCACTTTGGATCCCCACTACTGACATGGAGTTTTAGATACTTATAGATTCTTTGAAAAAAGTGTAAACCAAAGATGTGGTATAGTCAGCAATTCTCCTGGTCATAAGGAAGCTATGACATGGAAGGGGGAAAGACAGCTGTCCAGAACTTTCATCATTAGACATTTTGTTGGCTATTTTAATATACCTTACTTCCTCCTCTGGAGCTGTGCTGTTTCCAGCTGGTGCTGAGTGATTGGCTACAATGCACACCAGGCGGGTGAGTTTGACATCATCACCCCGGCTTGGACTCAGAGCCCTCTCTCCTGTGCGGCCTCCTCTGGAGCCACACCATTTCCAGCGGGCACCACTGATTGGCTCAGACACAGTGGCAGGAGGGTAGCTGAGCACCACCTCCCCCCCACTATTAGATACCCTGACTGAGCCAGTTCTAGGACACACTCTGCAGAGGCGTGGTGGGCTATAAAGGGTGGTGATTGATCCTATTATGTTTCTAATTCAATCGATAGGGATAAAGGATAGGGATTGATTTGATGAGTTGTTTGCTCAATGATGAAAATAAGAATGTCTATAAGTCATTAGAGAGTCAAAGCCTGGGATGCAATGATATCAGGAAGATTTAATGACCCAGAGATTGAATCAAGGTCAACCCAAAAGAAAAATTAAAGTTGAGAAAACACTTAAGCAAGCCACAAAGACAGACTTCCAGTCCAACAATGGCAAATAATAGGCCAAAAGAGGATGAAAAATCAGATAGTGAACCTTCAGGAAATTCAGAACTCACAGCACATGAAGTAAAAAAACTGATCAATCAAGCTCTAGAAAACTTCAAAACAGAAATTATTTTCCAGTTAACCATAGAAATGGTGAGCAAAATGAAAGACATGATTCGAGAATCCAGAACAGAAACTGACAAAAAAATAGATGGGCTTGGGAACATAATAGAATCCACGAAAGCCCAGAATAAGAAAGAAATGGAAACAATGAACACCCAACATAGGAAAGAAATGGAATCCATATCCAGGAGATTAAAAACTCTATTGAAAGCATACTTAACAGAATAAAAGATTGTGAGGATAGAATCTCAGATATAGAAGATAGGATAGAAGACAGTGACCATGAAAAGAGAGGTCTCTTAAAAAACAGTCAGGGAGCATGAGAAATAGATCCAACAACTCCTAGATGATGCAAAGAAGAATAACATAAGGCTGATAGGAATGCACGAAGTACCAGGAGAAAATTCAAATGACTTAAAAAAAACCTGTTCAAAGAATTAATGACTGAAAACTTCCCAAACAGAGGGGAAGAATTAGACATACAGATAAGCAAGGCATATAGGACCCCAATTAGCCATGATAAAAAAAACAAAATTCACCTAGACATATAGTAATCATGATCCCAGAAACCCAACAGAAGAACCAAATACTACAAGCAGTAAGAGAGAAGAAACAAATCACATGCAAAGGAAAGCCCATCAGAATCACAGCAGACTTTTCAACACAAACCCTCAGGTCAAGGAGAGCCTGGAGTGATGTATTTCAAGTCCTAAAAGAAAACAACCTACAACCAAGAATGATGTATTGGGCAAAACTCTCTTTCAAAATGGATGGAGAAATAAGATACTTCCATGACAAAGAACACTTGAGAAACTTCATGAATATTAAACCAGCACTACTAAGAATTTTAAACAATATCCTAGAAAAAGACAATGAAGATCACAACACCAGGAGGTCCAACAGAGCAAATCAAATAGCCAAGGCTAGAAACTAAAAAGAGAGGACAAAAAATAAAGAGTCAACAAAAGGACAATAACATGACAATAATAAGTCAGTGCATATCAGTTATAACTATCAATGTCAATGGCCTCAATTCACCAATCAAGAGAAATAGATTGGCAGAATGGATTAAGAAGCAAAATCCAACAATATGTTGTATACAAGAAACACACCTAGTGCAAAAAGAAGCCCATAGACTGAAAGTGAAAGGATGGAAAACAATTCTCCATGTGACGGGAGCACAGAGAAAAGAAGGGGTAGCTATCTTATTCTCAGACAAAGCAAATTTCAAACCAAAACTTATGAAGAGAGACAAAGAAGGCCACTACATCCTTGTAAAGGGAACAATTCAAGAGGAAGAAATGACAATCATAAACATATATGCACCAAATATAAATGCCCCCAACTATATAAAACAATTATTAAGTAACATGAAAAAGCAAATAACCACTAATACAATTGTAGTGGGGTATCTGAATGCCCCACTATCAAAAATAGACATATCATCTAGGCAAAAAATCAACAATGAAATGCTAGAACTGAAGAAAGCTTTTGAACACATGGATTTATTAGACGTCTATAGAGTATTTCACCCCACAAAATCAGAATATACATTCTTTTCAGCTGCAAATGGGTCATTCTCCAAGATAGATCACATACAAGCTTACAAAACAAGTTTGAATAAATGCAAAAGAATTGAAGTTATTCCCTGTATACTATCAGATCACAGTGCAACAAAGCTGGACATCAATAGCATAAGAAACTATAGGAACTTCACAAACACATGGAAATTGAACAACACTCTCCTGAACAATCAATGGATCACAGAAGAAATCAAAGAAGAAATCAAACAGTTTTTACAAATAAATGAAAATGCCAATACAACATACAGGAATCTATGGGACACAATGAAAGCAGTTCTACATGGAAATTTCATAGCACTGAATGTCCACATTAGGAAAACAGAGCAAGCTCAAATAAACAACCTAACAATGACTCTTAGACTCCTAGAAAAATAAGAGCAAGAAAAACTCAAAACTCGAACAAGAGAGGAAATTATAAAGATTAGAGCAGAAATCAGTGTAATGGAAACTAAGAAAATTATACAAAAAATAAAAGAATCAAAGAGTTGGTTTTTTGAAAGACTAAATAAAATTGATAAACCCTTAGCAAACCTTATCAAAAAAAGGAAAGAAAAGGCTCAGATCCATGCAATCAGGAATGAAAAAGGGGAAGTCACAACAGATCCCACAGAAATCCAGAGGATCATCAATACGTCCTATGAGAACCTGTACTCTAATAAAATGGAAAACACAGAAGAAATGGACAGATTTCTAGAAACCTATGAATTACCAAAGTTGAACAAAGAAGATAAAAACATTTTAAACACCCCACTCACAATCAGTGAAATTGAAAATGTAACTAAAAACTTACCAACAAAGAAAAGCCCAGGTCCTGATGGATTCACTGTTGAATTTTACAAGACATTTAGAGAAGATCTATTGCCATTACTCTTCAGACTTTTCAACAAAATTGAAAGAGAAGCAATACTTCCAAATTCATTCCTGGAAGCAAATATCACTTTGATTCCCAAACCTGGGAAAGATGTAACAAAAAAAGAGAACTACAGGCCAATTTCCTACATGAATATAGATGCAAAAATCCTCAATAAGATACTAGCAAACAGAATACAGAGGATCATCAAGAAGATCATTCATCCTGACCAAGTCAGATTTATTCCAGGAATGCAAGGATGGTTCAACATACATAAATCAATTAATGTAAAACACTATATTAACAAAGTCAAGGACAAGAACCACATGATCCTCTCGATAGATGCAGAAAAAGCATTTGACAAAATTCATCACCCATTCATGATAAAAACTCTGCAAAAAATTGGAATAGATGGTCTATATCTCAAGTTAATAAAGGCTATCTATGTAAAACCAACAGCTAACATCATATTAAATGGCCAACAGCTGAAAAACTTCACATTAAAATCAGGAACAAGACAAGGTTGCCCACTATCACCACTCCTCTTTGATATAGTACTGAAAACATTAGCCATAGCAATTAGACAAGAGAAAGAAATTAAAGCAATAAAGATAGGAAAGGAAGAAGTTAAACTGTCATTATTTGCTGATGATATGATACTCTACATTGAAGACCCAAAAAACTCCACCAAAAGACTTCTTGACTTAATTGACACTTTTGGCAGAAGAGCTGGATACAAGGTCAACACCCAAAATTCAATAACCTTCTGGTACACAAATAACAGACTCACTGAGAAAGAAATTAGGGAAACAATTCCTTTCACAATAGCACCCAAAAAAATGAAGTATCTGAGAATCAACCTAACAAAAGAAGTAAAAGACCTCTACACTGAAAACTACAGCACTCTGAAAAAAGAGATTGAGGAGTATTTAAGAAAATGGAAAGATGTCCCCTGCTCCTGGGTAGGAAGAATCAACATAGTGAAAATGCTCATACTACCAAAACTGCTATATACATTCAATGCAATACCAGTTGAAATCCCAACACTATACTTCACAGAACTAGAAAGAAGAATCCAAAAATTCATTTGGAACCATAAGAGACCTAGAATAGCAAAAGCTATACTAGGCAATAGACACATGGCAGCGGGTATAGCAATTCCCAATTTGAAACTATTCTACAAAGCCGCTGTGATAAAAACAGCATGGTACTGGCAAAGAAGCAGACCTGAGGATCAGTGGAACAGAAGGCACAAAAACAACTCCAGATGTACTCAGTTACCTCATCTTTAAAAAAGGAGCTGCCAGTCCCCACTGGAGGAAAGATAGCCTCTTTAATAAATGGTGTTGGGAAAACTGGATCTCAACCTACAAAAGATTAAAATTAGACCCTTATCTGTCACCATGCACTAAATTAAAATCCAAGTGGATTAAAGATCTAAACATAAAAACAGAAACACTAAACTTGCTGGAAGATAAGTTAGGCAGAACTCTGGAAGACATTGGCATAGGAAAGGACTTTATGAACAAATCCTCAGTAGCACAGAAACTAGCAGAAAGAATCAACAACTGGGATCTCATCTTATTAAAAAGCTTCTGCACTGCAAAAGAAACCATCAACAGAACTAAGAGACAACCTATAATGTGGGAAAAACTTTTTACCAGCTGCTCCTCAGACAAGGGACTATTATCTAAAATATATAAAGAACTCAAAACAACCAACCGCCCCAAATATAAAGACCCAATTCTAAAGTGGGCATCTGAAATGAACAGACATTTCTCAGACAAAGAAATAAAAGCAGCAAGTAAATATATGAAAAAAATGTTCCACATCACTGGTCATTCGAGAGATGCAGATGAAAACAACACTGGGATTTCACCTCACCCCACAAAGAATGGCTGTTATCAAGAAATCACACAATAACAAATGTTGGAGCGGTTGTGGGGAGAAAGGAACCCTTCTCCATTGTTGGTGGGAATTCAGACTGGTGCAACCACTATGGAAGTCAATATGGAGATACCTCAAAGAACTAGGATTAGATGTTCCATTTGACCCAGCCATCCCTCTGTTGGGTATCTTTCCAAAAGAAGTGAAAGAATCATACCACAGTGATTTATGCACAGTCATGTTTATAGTGGCACAGTTTGTAATAGCTAAAACTTGGAAACAGCCCATCTGCCCATCAAGTGGAAACTGGACAAAGAAGATGTGGTTTTTCTACAAAATGGAATACTACTCAGCCATAAAGAATGAGAAAGTAGATTTATTCAGAGTTAAATGGGTACATTTTGAGGATATACTTCTAAGTGAAATAAATAAGGCACACATATGCAAATGCTGAATAGTATCTCTGGTGTGAAAAACTAAAATAGTACTCAAGATCCTAATGGGACACTTAGCAAATAGGAAGAAAAGGACCAAAGATATAGGGACAGTTAGAAGGATATGGAAGGGGGAACAAGGGAAAAGGAAAAAAATGTGAGAAAATGTAAAAATGGAATTAAAGTGTTTGAAGGGGTGGAGGGGAGAGGAGGGTGAAGGGAGGGTTGGCACAAGGGGAAAAAATGAGAACCAAGACCTGGTGTGTAAAGGTACAAGATCCCAGTAATAAATGTAAGTGTACTGTCTACCTAGAATGTACCAATAAATTAATTTTTTTTAAAAAAGTGTATATATATATATAGATATATAGATATA
>NW_022900932.1:27752153-27768392 GCF_012274545.1 Fukomys damarensis
TGTGTGTGTGTGTGTGTGTGTGTGTGTACTCTATTAAATACAACAAAGTACAAGAAATCTTAATTTCTTTCTAGATGAATAAAGAGAGGATTATGACAAAATATTAACCTAGCTTCAGGCTATAGAGTGATAGCGAGTGTTTTGTTAAATAAAATTATAAATATGAAGGATTAGATGATGTCTGATTCCTGTTGACCTGGTAATTGTACAGAACTTACAAGCAATAAAATATTCCTCTATTGTACTGAATCTGTGTCTTGTTTGCACAATTATCTTTGTAACAAGTCTCAGTCACTATTGCAGAGATCACCTCTTCCCTATTATAGTACTAATCAATTAGGGGTTCCATAAGTGCCTTTGTTCAGATTCATTTTCTTCTTTCAGTTAATGAACAGCCATCTGCAGCTGCTCCTCAGTCTTAATCCATCTGCATGGAGATGCCATCGTTACACACAGCATTCTATAAATATTTCTATGCTGACAAGTTGACTGCAGATGGGGGGGTATCTTTATTATTATCGCTGATTAAGAGAGAGACCAGATTGACAACACAAGGGCTCCGAGGTCCCTTCTCTTCTGTAAATTGTCTGTTCACATAATTATATTTCTAGTAACAATATTACAATATGCATTACAATAATCATTGTGGTTGTTTGTTATTTGCTGAGTACCACTTCTGAATTCTGTGTTGTGTGAGATACTGTATGAGGAAAGACAGAGTTCAGACTTGAAAACATTAAATGTTATTAATGTAAGAAGAAATCTCATCAATCTGACAGAACTGAGTTGTTAAAGTAGGTTGGTGTCTTGTGCCACATTTACACAGTATGGATTATAACAAAGGGTTTTACCATGTATATGTCAGCATCCTACTTACACAGTGAGAATTGTCTAAAGTCTCTATGTTAAAGCAATGCATTAGAAGAGAAACATCTTCATTTAAATTCAGAGTATGAATGCCTTTTTAATGAGACATCTTGACAGATGACAAGTTCCCAATTAGTGGAAGGAACTTTCATTACCAATTACTTAGGCTATTTCTACTGTAAAAAGTGAGAGACAAAACTTGACCCAGTTTGTTGGGATAAAACTCCATTTATTAGGTAGGTGCCTAAGACATGCAAATAATCATATCAGGTAATGGGAATAGTGTTTTGAACAAAATCAGCATAGTTCTTACCTGTGGCAAGGTTGTGCTCTGGTGGATATTGAATTATTTGTGATTAAGTTAGGGAAGTACAGGGTGCAGTGGAGCACGTAATAGGAAGACCCACAGGAGAGAAAGGTATTTTTTTGTGTTAGTCAGCTTGCTGTCGCGGTAACAACAACAAAAAAAAAAATTCTGAAAAAATTGATTTATGAAGAAAGATTTATTTTGGCTCACAGTTTCAGAGATTTCAGTCCTATGGAACATGACCTCATGGTTTTTGGATGTGGTGATTAAGAACACCATGGCAGAGATCATGCGGTAGAACAAAACAGCTCTACTCATGCAGAGACAGAGAGAGAGAGAGAGAGAGAGAGAGAGAGAGGCACACAGAGAGAGAACAAAGGGTAAAGAGTCAGGGAGATGATGTACCCTTCCAGGACATGTCCACTAGTGACCTCCTTCCATCTAGGTACCACCTCTTACAATTTCCAGCACCTCCCCATAGACCATTCAATGAAGCAATCCACTCCTGAGGTTAGCTATCGTGATCCAATCATCTCTAAACATTAAGATTCAAGCCTTCCCTGTATGAGCCTTTGGGAGATATTTTAAATTAAACTACAAGAGCATTTAGGTAGTTGGCTGATAGTCTATGGATGGTGCCCCCCCAATTAAGTCCACATCCCAATCATTACTGCAGGTAAATGTAACCTAATTTGGAAAAAAAGAATATTTCCAGTGTAACTAGCAATCCTGAGACAGGGAGACCAATCTGAATTACTGGGTGACCTCTAAATTCAATGGCAAGTGTCTTTATAAGACAAAGACAAAGGGCTACTTGGGAGAGACCAAAAAGAGAAGATACAGAGAAGATGAAGAGCCAACAGAACCATGAATGCAGAGACTGGAGTGATGTGGCCACAAGTCAAGGGCTGCTGATAGCCAACATAAAGTAGAAGAGGCTACAGATGGGTTCTCTTCTACCACGCACCTTTAGAGGGAGTGTGGCCTTGCTGACACCTCGATTTTGGACTTTGTTTTTGGAACACTGAGAGAATACATTTCTGTTGTTTCAATTTATCCAATTTGAGATTTGTCTAATAGAAACTCTTAGGGCACAAATAATTTATTCCTTCTTCAATTGCCAGAAGGCAATTTGCAGGAGAAAAATTAAGATAGATGACCCTCTGAATTTTCTAATCTTTATTAAACATGAAACTATACCTCCAAGCAAACAGCCCAATGACAGGCGAGTTCTACATAAGGATGCTTAGAAGACTGTCTCTGGTTTAGTATTATTTATGGTAAAGAAATATAAATATATGATTTACAAGTCATGGATCTACAGAAAATGTACATTCTCAAAGAGTGTAACCTAAATCATTTCATATATTTTTTTTCTTTTATTGAGTTTATTGGGACATTTTAGGTATACAGTACAGTTACATTCATTATTGGGATGAGAACCAAGGCTTTTCATATATTAAATATCTCACGTGTAGAACACATCTAACATTCTGAGTCCAAGGCTGCTCATGTGGTGCTTGAAGGCTTGAAAGAACAAAGGCCCTGGGGTGGATGAGGTATCTCTGACCTTTCTCTGACTTGTCTATGCCTTTTGCTTGCTTTCTCTTCAGAAATTATCAGTAAGTCTTGATAGTAGGTAAAATCGGTGACTTGTATGAGACTCATTTGACAATCTGAAACTGAATAAACTGGGAACAAAAGCATTCTGAGAATCTTCTCTGAAAAAAGTTACGTGTGCTGAGATCTGGTAGTGTTGCTAGTTTATGTGGTAGGCAAAATTATAAAATGATCCCCGCAGTATTTTCACACCCCTGCTATGTACAACCTAAAAATAACCCCATTTGCATATGAGCAAGACCTGTGAATATGATGAGAACTTCTTCGATGGGGGTTATGTTAGATGGCAAAAGTGATGTGATAATTACTGCTAGGATCATGATACCTTTTGTAAGATTCCATCTGAGTTGACTAAAGAATGGTTTCCCTATTGGCCTTGAAAAAAATAAGTGGCACTCTTATGAGAAGACCTGGGAAATGACCATGTGGACTCTATGGCGACTTGATTACCATTTGCTAGGATCCTGAGAAGAGGTCCCAGCTGAGTGGTTCTTGGAGACCTGACCCACAGACATGGCAAGATTAATAAATGTGTTTTTCTGAATTGCTAAGTCTGTAGTAATTTGTTACATAGAAATAGGAGAAAACAATACATTCATTGAAAAAGTGTGTAGGGTTCTGGCTAAAAGTTTCTTTGAGTGTGATAACTCTCATGTAAAAAAAGTGGGCACAATAGAGGAATGTAAGGAAGTCTACAATGAGGAGAAAGGGCTGGCACAGATTTTACAGGCTTCCTTTTAAGGATTTTTACATTTAATCAGTACACCATAGGCAGGCACTGGAAAGTTTTAAAGCAGGGGAGTGACATAATCAAATTCAGATTTTTGTTTGCAAGATCACTTTGCTAATGTGCTATTCATGCTGTAACAGACTGACTCAAGTAGTGGTTTAAAGTGACACCAATTTATTTTCTTACACTTCTTTGCTTCATAATGCCTGACATAGATCACAGAATTCTAGTATCCTAGTGATGTCAGAGCCATGTTCCTTCTGGACATACTAGGTGGAAGTTATTTGCTTGCCTCATGAAGCTTCAGGGGCCAACTTAATTCCTTGGCTTGTGTCGCCTTTCCTCTATCCTCAAAGCCAATAAAGTTAAATCTCATTTTTGTACTCTTATTTCTCTCTGACCACAGCCAGGAAAGGTTATCCAGTTTTAGAATTCATGCTTAAATTGAGTCCATCCAGATAAGTCATCATGATCTCCCATCTCAAGTTCCTTAATGTAATTACATCTACAAGTCCCCTTCACCACGTAACATATGCTCTTAAGCTTCATGGATTAGGATCCAGACTTTGGCGGGAGAGCTCATAATCCTGCCTCCTACAATGACTGACTGCCCATGGGGAATGGAATAGAAGCAAGAGTGGTTGAGGAAGAGAGAGTAAGAGTCTCTTCTGGAGTCTGGGCATCATCAGAGATCAATCTACAGTAGGACAGGACTAGAGAGAGAGTTTGTCAAATGTGTAAGATATTTGGGTCATATTTATAGTACTTGAAGTGGTCACAGGAGCAAGAAGAAAGAAATAAAAACTGACTCAAAAATTTTGGCTTCAGGATCTATGTAGATGGTGGCCATATTTGCTGAACTAGGGATTGCTAGAGCTGGAGGTAGACTTACGGTTTATGATCCACTTCTTCTATAGAAAATAGCTTCCTTTTGCAGTATTAGAGTTGATCTCTGTTCAGTACCCTACTCTCAGACCCAGGAGAATGACCTTTATGCTTTAAATTAATAGGTTTCTCTTGTTTCCAGTTTGGTTCAGAGAATAGGTAGAAGAAAGAGATCGAAAGAAAAAAGGAAAGTGAGAAGCAGATACAGTAAGTCCTCGACTTAGGAAGGAGTGCCATTCGGAGAGAATGTTCCTAAGTCAGATTCATTTGTAACTATGAGAAAGTGAGTCTTTACACCTTTGACACAATGTACAATGTAAAAAACCAAACCCTGCACACAAAAATACAGTAGGTCCCTAACTGTACTGTACTACTTTATACTATAGCACTGTACAGTAAGCACACAGCCCAGCACAACTATGACAATGTACTACTTCTACAATTTGTTCATACCTGTGAACTTTTGTAACGGGAGGTCCGTTCATGTCTGTGAAAGTTTGTGACTCACGTTTTAAGTCAGGGACTTACTGTCTACATTCTAATGCATCTCTTCCTGAAGGGTCATCTTGGGTTGGCTTTGTCCCACTCTCTGCCAGAAAACCCTCTCTCAATCCCTGTCTTTTTCATTCTCTTCCTGGTCCTCCTCTCCCTCCTTGTAACCACGTTGTTCCCTTGCCCTTCAGACTCTTAGGCGTGCTAACAGCTTGCTGTTGTTACTAGACTCACGTTAACACAACAACCCCAGTTGGTGCTTTTTTTTTTTTTACCTTATTCACAATTTTGTGAATATATCTTTCATTAAAATTTCTGCAGTTTCCTGAGAGAACCCTAAAGGATACATATTCAGTATAAAACATAGTGATTTAAAGGTGACTTTAAGACACCCTAGTGGAAATTTGGGTGATCTAAAAGAATCATAATGATGATAAGCAAAGTGTTAATTGGGATAGGAAGGTGGACATTGCCAGTGTACACATAATAACTGGAACTTTCTCAATTGGCCAGATCATTTAGAAAGGAAGCACAGACTCAAAGGGAAGAAAATAATGCCGAGGGTCGAGCAAAGAGGAGCCCTAGTGTTGATACTTGAGGTTGAAGGCGAAGCAGAACAAGAAGAATTAGGAAGAAAAGTAAAACTCAAAATAAAAGGACAACATGAAAAGAACAAGAGATTTAAAATGAAAAAGTGATTGACTGTATCAAATGTTGCTAGGATGCAATTTCTAGAGGGCACTGAAAAGTGACCACTGAATTATACAATACAGATTATGAATTTTATATGTACATATTAACAATTTACTTTTATGTAATAACTCGCTAGGCACAAATGGTGTCAAAATTATAACTCGGTTTCTCATCTAGCTGGACAATTAAGTCCAAAATATATATCAATTTAAATGCATTAGTAAAATAAACCAATAATACAGAACTCTGTAAACCTCTGAAGGGAGAAAATAATATATTTGGTTATATTTATGTGTCAAATACTACAGTATGTGAAACACATATTATCTTCTTGTAATCTTTGCAAAAATAGTAGACAGCAGATACTATCATTAAATCCATATTTATTCTTAACAGAAAAGGAAACTGAGACTTGAAGACAATAAGAAATTTCCTCAGACCAATGTTCAGTAAATTAATGATTTGAGATTTAAATGTTTTGACAAGAAAACTCAAGATTTTAAACTGTATTCAAAGCATAATTTTGCTAAAACAGTTTTTCACTCTATTAAGAAGAATTAATATGTAGCCTTTGGAGCCTATAAATTCCTCAAGATTTTAACTAATATGTTTAGACACACAGTTACCCATAAGAACACAAAGATGTCAGGTGCCTTTCATTCATTTTTCCCCAACTGGCATGTTTCAAGAACTACAAAAGAATACCAAATGGGAAATTGACATTATGTGCAAAATTCTGTCATTTTGTTACATATGTAGATTGTGCAACCATCACAACAATCAAGATACAAAATTATTCCAACATTTCATAGGTTTCTTTCCTACTACTCCATTATAGTCACATCTACCCCTCACTTCCCCTCATTCTAACCCTTAGCAACTATTAATCTGTTATTATTCCTACACTTTTGTCACTTTGAAAATGTTATGTAAACAGAATCAAGCAGTACATGGCCTTTTGGCATTTAATTTTTAATTGCATGGTGTTCTTGAGAGCCATCCATGCTGTCACATGTATTAGCAACCCATCCTTTTTTATTGCTGAATAGTATTTCATGTTACAGACATACTACTAATTTAAAGACATTTTGGTCATTTTGAGTTTGGGACTATTACAAGTAAAGCAGCTCCCGTCCAAATACTAACCAGGCCCAACCCTGCTTAGCTTCCGAGATCAGATGAGATCAGGCATGTTTAGGGTGGTATGGATGTAACTGTACTGTATGCCTAAAATGTACCACTAAACTCAATAAAAAAGCAAATATTAATTGAAGAAATCTGAAAAAAAAACAAGTAAAGCAGCTATGAAAAGTTGTGTAGATCTTATGGATGTAAATTTTGGTTTTTCTAATATAAATTTCTAGAAGAGTGCTTGCTGAGTGTATGATAAATATATATTTGTAAGTGACTGCCAAACCATTTCCCAAAGTGGTGATATGATAAAATATGATATTCCCATCAATAATATATGTGAGATGAAAATTTTCAGCTTCATTCACGGCATTTAGAATTCCTGGGATTTTAAGTTTTTATTATTCAAATGATATAAGTGATACCTCATTATGGACTAAATTCATTTGCCTAGTAGCTGGTGATGTTCAATATCTTTCCATATGCTCTGTTACCATGTTGTCTGTGTTTTTTGTGAAATATTTCTTCACTTCTTGTGTCCATTTGTTAACTGAATTTTTTGGTTTTTTTATTTACTCTTTATTGATATTTAATATTTCTTAAGAATATCAAGTTATACACTTTAACATAGTCATACTGTTTTAAGTATTACAAAACTCCAAGATGTCTTGCCATAATAACTAGATTGTAGAAAAACAAACTTCCTTGAGAAATCTTGTTCAGGAACAGGATACTGATAAACCCTGTACTAAATTACATAGAAACTTGCATATTTATGCAAATTCAATACACATTTTTTCTTTTTATTGAGTTTATTGGTACAATCTAGGTATACAATACAGTTACATTCATCATTGGGATCTTGTACCTTTACATAATAGGTCTTGATTCTCATTTTTTCCCCTTGTCCCTGCCCTCCCTTCACCCCCTCCTCCCCTCCCCATTTACAAACACTTTATTTCCATTTTTTCAGTTTCTCATATTTTTTTCCTCTCCCTTATTACCTTTCCCACACCCTTCCCACTTTCCCTACACCTTTAGCCCTTTACTCCCTATGGGATCCTGATGAGAGAATTGTTTGCTTTTTATCACTGTTCAGTTTTAAGAGTGCTTTACATACTTTAGATATGAGCTCTTTGTCACACAGGATTTTTTTTTTTTAATATTTCTCTTGGTCTGAAGCTTATCTTTTCTTGTCTTCACAGGATCTTTCAGTGAGCAAAGGCTTTTAATTATTTATACATGTGTGTGCGCATGGGTATATACACACACTTTGTATATATTTCTATATGAGCATGTTGTTTTCATACATAATATAAATTTTATCTATAAACTGTGGAGACACCCACTTCCAAGTCTTTCATAAGGACATAACTGGGTCAGATATTCTGTGGTTTATAATTGTGTCTTGGTGACAGCACATGAGATAGAAAAATAACATGGCTTATTTCGCACCAGGCACTTTACAATGATATTCATCCAAAAATGGAGACGTGTGTGGGCAAACTGCTGCTGTGAATTGTATATTAAGATGGCCTATACTTTAAAAGATTTTCAAACCAGTTTCATTTAAGATGGTAACTGTTTCATAAGCAGCTTGAGAAGGATTTCAGTGTCAGAGATTAAGAACATTGGTAGACGGTATTCAAAGAAATAGAAGTTATACACTACAATTTGGGGCAATTTCTTAGAGATCAACATTTGTAAGAAATATCTGTGCTGCATTTCATGGTCATTTAAGCTAAATACATACATTGGAATGTATAATGTAAACTTTGAAGGACTGTGTTTTATAATGTGTATGTGAAAAAATGTTTTAAAAAGGGTGACTGTGGAATAACTAGGTTTATTTTAGCATTAAAGTGAAAATAGAGACAATCTTCTAACTTCTAAAATTTCCAAGGTTTCAGTTATTTTTCTTAACTGATTTAAATTTCATTAGGAGTATTAACATAAAACAAGAAGATACGTATTTTCCTTTAAATATCAAATTTAATGTTATTAATTCTAGGTTTCTATTTGTATGTGAACCATATATTGTAACAATATATGGTTTTACTTTAGTTATTCTCCTGCTAGAGAGGAGGGTAACTTACATCTCTGCGTGTCAAATCTCTTAATATCTATTAGCTGAGGGGAAGTGGTTTTTCTTGGCCTTTTTATCTTTTTACAGTCGCAAAGAAAAACTCCATAAATGACAAAATAATCTGATTTCTAAAATCATCTTGTCTCTATCACTTTAGCATCTTATTAGAAATCTTTTCTTAATATGGATCTAGAAGATCTAGTTAAATATTCAATTTAATAAAATGTCATAAAGTATTCAAAACTTTCTTCACAGGAAACACTTTTCAAAAAAGAAGATGGTTTCAGGGGTAAAGGGGACATTATTTTGAAACTAATGAACTATGAGAACCAGGATGTGTCATGTAAACGTACAAGATCCCAATGATGAATGTAACTGTATTTGTATATTTAAAAAGTACCGATAAACAAACAAACAAACAAAAGCCTTATAATGGTTCCCCGGTTCCCCTGTCCCCAATAAGCTGTCAGTTTAGGATGGAAAACAAAACAAAACAAACTTTTGATGGCAATGACTTCGTGGATCATTC
Source organism: Fukomys damarensis (assembly GCF_012274545.1). Classification (NCBI taxonomy): domain Eukaryota; kingdom Metazoa; phylum Chordata; class Mammalia; order Rodentia; family Bathyergidae; genus Fukomys; species Fukomys damarensis. The sequence continues at coordinate 27,761,494 of NW_022900932.1, forward strand.
AAGAACACCCTTTTCACTGAGGAAAAAATCAGCAATTAGAGAAGAGGTGGGTTAACCTTAACACTTGGGTCTGTCCAGCTGTGGCTTAGTGTACATTCCATTCTTTCAATTAAGTTTCTAAAAGATTCTTGAGGAAATAAGGGGGAAAGGGCAAATTGCCTAGAAAATCAGAACATGCAACGGAGGGCAAGCAGTGAAGTAACAGAAATATATCCCAGATATGTCTTTCTACCATGGAGAGAACAAGGTATAGACTGAGGAATGATGAAAAATCCTCTCAGACCAGTGATATAATTATTTATTGGACTGATCATGCTGCCAGGAATATATTTTATAAACACTTAGAATAAAACATTAGCGTAATTTACCCCAGGAATGTCTATTCAATCTCCCCCCACCCCCTCTCTCAGCAGAGTGAAGTTAGTGGCAGTTTGCCTTGGTTATGTGATATCCTACCAAGAAAATTCTTTGTGTTATATCACAAACATATGGTCTGGTAATGGTTTTATATTATATTCAATTGAGAGCTTTATTCCCATTTTTAGGAGACCTCTTCTAGATGAGAGCAATATGTTTTCTTGTCAACCTATCACATAGACTGTTAACACATGTCTCTACTTTTAGAGTTCATAATGGTTAAAAAGTTAAAACTTAACCTCATGTTTCTTGTGACCTAAATTTTGATTATGCAGTAAAGTTGATCACTAAAGCTCATCTGTAGTGGAGATAGTCTCTTTTATTTTCAGTTAAGGAATTATTCTCTTTGTTTGCAGTGGTTAATGTTCCTCAAGTTGCAACTTTTTAAAATTAGAATCTTACAAAATATGGCAAGCAGGAACAGTAAAATGACTTGAAACTTAAGATCACAAACTAGCCTCTCATAAATCAGATCTGGCTCGCAGATGTATTTTGTTTAGCTTACACAGCATTTAAAAATTTTTAAATTAATGTCCAACATTGAAAATTTAAGGTATTTAAAATAAAAGTCTCGATTTTCAGTAAAAAAAAAAAAAAAAAAGCATAGGCATTCCTGATCCATATTTTGACACAGCAGCATCTGATAGGTGCCGGATATCTTCTGCCTCTCCCCTGGAGTGCTCAATCTCTCTCTCTCTCTCTCTCTCTCTCTCTCTCTCTCTCTCTCTCTCTCTCTCACACTTCAGTCTCACCCAGCACACTTTTTCCTTGTCCATATAGGGTATCCCACATTTGTCTATGTCTGAGTTGGATGCTCTTCCCTCAACTATGTTACATGTTCTTTCTTTGAAAAGGATTGATGATGCCTTGAGAGATAAATAATCATGGAAGATAAGCAACTGTTCACAAATGTCTGAAGGACTGGTCCTTTGGTGCAGTGATTATAAAATCAAAGAACCATCATCTCAGAGGGGGAAAAAATCCAAAGGAAGACAAATACTGCTTCTACGAATCAATAACATACTGAATGATGAGATAGTCACAAAACTGAGCTGATGTAAGACAAACAAAGCCCTCTAGCACTAAGAGTACACAGCTGAGCAAGGCGCAGTGACCCAGGAAACAGAAGGATGGCCAGTGATCTGACCACTGATCTCTGAGTTCCCTCCAGCTCCATGAATTTATATAATTGCTTTCCTTTTATCATTCTTTTTGGAGCTCTAAAGTGAGGCATCTGCTAACTGGAAATCCAGTTCGAATTCAAAACCATTGTATGAACACATAGGTCTTGGGCTGACATATTTTTGGACTCTCTGGGAAAAGGGTTTAGAGGATGCCAACATTTTCCTTTTGAATCACAGACAACCTCCTAATTAGATTTGTTTTAGAGCGTTACTCTCTAGTCATAGGGCATTTGATTTCCTTTCTAATAACACATGGCAATCAGATGTATCCTTTTCTTCCTGGGGAAAACATCGATTATTTTAAAAACAATAACATCAGCACAACTGTCAGAAAAAAAGAGCAGTGCTTTTAAAAATCAGTCTGAAGCTTTTATTTGCTAAAAGAAATATATATATATATCCGTGAAGTATTTGTAAACCACTAAAAAATTACAATAATTGCTTTGTAAAGTAACAAAAATCTGGAAATCATAACATTGGTGTAGATAATTAAAGTTTTACATTTTTATATGATGGTTAGCAAACTAAAAGCCCTCAGGCCAAATCCAGCCCACCTCCTATTTTTATAAATAAAGTTTTGTTGGAACACAGCTACTATCATTTATTTTCATATAGCTTGTGGCGCTTTCTCACTGCTACAATAGACTTGAGTAGTTCCACTATAGACTATCTGGATCCCAGACCTAAAGGATTTACTGTCTAACCCTTAACAAAAAATGTCTACTGACCTCTGACTTCAACTAGCTGACTTAGGCTATTTATATCACTGCTTCTTGCAAGTAAAACAAGTCAAGTGGTCTCTATCTTGATGTTGCTGTAGAAGAAAATACCGTCGTTTTCCATTTTGACACTTGCATTTTCTAACTGCCATATCTGTGTTTTCACTTTGCTATGGCTGAGACACTAAATTTAACATCTTTTCATTTTTTAAAAAAGAATTTACTCATACGATAGTATCAGTGAGCTATGTAGACTTCACTAAGGTTTTTTTGGACACAGTGGGAAGTAGAAGAGAGGTGTCATGCTCCTTGTAGTAAACAATTTTAAAATATCTTTTTAAATTTCCCCCAGAGTTCTCTTTGTCCAAAAGCTATTAACAACTTATTGAAAAAAAAAAATTCTTTACCAACTTTGAATATCCCCAAGTGAGAAGAAACAAAGTAGGCATGATATTTATTGATTTAGGGACTTATCAAACCTGCAGTAAATGTTTAAATTAAAGTAATTATTATAATAATAGACACGTTTCTATTAATCCCCCAAATACTCCCTTGGAACATACTTATCCCATCATTCTTGCCACATTCTGTAGCAGTACTGAAAGTCCGTTTTCATGAATGTCTTAGCTGCTTTGTGGAGAGGGCCTCAAAATCCTGAATGATTAAAGACTTCTCATGGTTCTTTTACTTTGGGGAAGAGCCAGATATTTCACAGTTTCAGATCTGTTGTATAGGACTGATGACAACGTATTATAATGTTTTTATTTGACAAAAATGTGATAAATGTTTTGAGTCAATTCAGGATATCTGGGCAGACACACACACACACACACACACACACACACACACACACCCTCACAAAAGGAATTCCAGAACTGCTTCACAAAACGGCAAGAGTCATGGATATGTGAGTTCAAAGCAAGGGGGAGTCTTTTGAGGGAGATTAATGATAATGTAAAGATAATTTTAAGGTAATAAATGTTTTAAAGTTTTAAGCATTCCCCATAGTTTGTGATCACACCTTGGATGTACTGATGCTACTAGACTTGGCTTCATTTTATTTTTCCACTTCTCCTGGAAGTGAGTGGAGGACCACATTATCATAGGTCAGAATCTGTTTGTAATTTCTGTCAAAATGTGGTGATCCCTGGTCCAAAGAAATCATCTGGTTTGCTAATGTGATATCTCCTAGTTTGCTTAATAATATATTCACACACATTCTCCCAAAGTAATGTTATTACTTCTGCTACTGGGATTTACAACTCTACCAGTTATCATAAAAATTATATTTTGCATGATGGAAGGAGAATATTCTACTGCTAAATATAATTTGTATATACAGTAAAGTGAATAGCTTTTGCTCAAAATTTGAATATACTGAGTATTTCTGTTGCTGGCAGTATGTCAAAATGATATCACACAAAAAACTTTCCTGCTCCAACACTTCAAAAAAATGGAAATAAAGTGTTTTAAAGGGGGAGGGCAGGGACAAGGGGAAAACATGAGAACCCAGACCTGTCAGGTAGTGGTACAAGATCCCAATAATGAATGTAACTGTACTGTATACCTAAAATGTACCAATAAACTCAATGAAAAAAAAAATGGTGGGCAAGATGCAAACATTTCTTTAAAGGCAGAGCTAAGTGTGAAGAAATCTTCAAGGGCCCAAAGCAACAAGGAGCCTCAAGAGTTTTCCTCTCTAACTTTTCCTCTCCACAGGAAGTAGCTTCCTGGATGTCTTCCAGGGAATGGCAAATTCTTTTCTCTATTATGCAGAGTACTTTGTCTCTAATGTGATCTTTACCATCACACTTCCTTTCATGTTTTCCTCAGAAAGAAAAGTTAGGCCCTGAATAAAAGCCCCTCCTGGGCCAGGGATTTAGCTCAGTGGTTCTGCCTCCTGCCTTGCAAGTTTGATTTCCAGTTAAAAAAAAAAAAAAAAGCCCCTCCTCCAAAGTTGTTTATGTCCTTTATCAAACTGTCATTCCCTAATATCAGACCAGCAAGTGTTTTGCTGTAAACAAATGCAGTGTTCACTTGAAGACATCCTGGAATTTTTCCCATTTCTCACCAGACTTCAAATGGGACCATCTGCATTGGTGGAGTTGGAATGAGTCTTCTGGGAATCAAAACGTGTATCACATGGCCTTTTCTTTCCCATGAATGGGTGAAGGCCGGTCAGGTTCCCAGCTGGTCATCACATACCCAGTAGTTCAGCAGACATTCCTTCCATCAGGGCCAAAACCTTTCCTCACCTCTTCCAGACACTTACTGCAATGTGTCACTAACAATAACTAGATGATCCTTAGTCCATCAGGAGGCAAGTCAAGGCAGAAACTGGTCAAGGTAAAGGAAGAATGAAGAAAGTTTTGAGAATGTATCATAAACACAGAAAGCTATCTATGTCAAAATAGGCTCTTCTAGAGTCCAAGCGAAGCATGAAATATCTTCAGGTACCAATGGTGGAAATGGGAAAATCAAAGCGTCATGGAAAATATTTAAAGTTTCTGAGGCCAAACTTAGTTTACTCTGATTCATCCTTCAGCTCTCAGCTGAAAGATCACTTACTTAAGAATTTCCTGACATCCCCATAATCTGTCAGGTCCTCCTATCAGTGCCTCTCATAATTCTTGAATTTGTTTTCTTTGTGCCACTTGTGAAGACAATGAGTTAATCATATGATTCACTAACACATAACTCCTCTCTAAATATTCATTCCAGGAAAGAAGAGACCTTTTCCATCTTATGCACTGGTCTATTTTTGGTGCCAAGCATGTGGCAGGCATAGACTTGATTTTGTTAAATGAAAGAGCTATAAAATTATTGCAATTAAAAAAGTTATAGCCTTTGTAATATTACATCTGTTTACAATGTAATTTTAAGCAGTGTTTTCCAAACTTTTGGAAATTACTACTCAGTTAAAAAACACATTGTACATTCTGACCTGGTAATACACGTTAATTAAACAAAAAAAATTGCTCTAAACAATACTAAAAATTAGCACATAAAACTCATCATAAAATTATTCAATTAATTTGGTTTAAATTCTCAAAAGCGCTACTAATGACTCTTTAAATTGATTTCATGACCTACTTATGAATTATATTCTATGTGTAAAAAACCCTACCCTAAGGAACGAACTTCATAATCATAAACATAATATAATACTGAATATATTTAAACTTTGCTTTTGTCTATCTATGTATCTCATGGAATTTAGATAAAATATTCTTTATATATACAGAACAAATATTTATTGAAGGCTCCAAAACTTTTAAAATTAACATTCATTTGGCAATGCCCCACCATAGGCACTTGCAATCAGAGGGCACTGTGGGAAAGATGGCCCAATATGTCAAAGTTCACTCTGTTCCAAGAGAATAATTCACTTGCAAGAAGTGTAATTGTCTGACATTCTGACTGTACATTTATAATTAGATGTGAATTTCTCGCCCAGTTTTATTTTACATCAGACTAACATATGCTCAACTACAGATGGAACTCCCAGGTTATTTAGCATCACGGCCCTGGGGTCTTGCTATTCCAAATTGAACTTGGGTGTGCATATAAACCATGCAGATTAGGCTATGGTCACATGTTCAGTACTGCCCCCCCCAAATCAGGTAACTAGTCTAGAATGCACTGAGTGTCACTTCCTCTTATTGGGGAAGTTTTTATTAGGCTTTGAAATTGAGAAGTTTTAAAAGTGAATACTGAGTGAACTGTAATTACTATGACCAGATACTTGCATTTTCTTGGTCACTAGACAGGCTGGGGTAGTGAGACATGCTGATCTCATACTCATTTGTGTCAGGATAGTATGGGTAAACTCAGGGACCTAACAAGAATGTTTGTCGGCTCAATATCTGGAGAATATTTTTACATGTGAATAACTGAAGTTGTATTCTTCTGTTGGTTAAGAGAGTTCTATGTTCTTTCTCTCTTTCTCCAGTGACATAAAGGTCACCTAATTCCCGGTACAATACCTGTCTGTCTGGAAATAATCCCAAACCTGACCTATGTAAAAGAGCCTATGCCTTCATGACTTCACAGAGACAAGGGCTCAGTTCACAAGGTGATAGTACAACTCTTATTCTTCAGTGTACCAACCAGTATTCATTGTCCCAAAGCCATCATATTCAAATTTGTAAGAGTAAACTTCATATTAAAAAGAAAATCTTGACTATGAACAAATGTGGATTATCTCATTTATGCAAGACTGGTTCAACTTTCAAAAATCAATTAGTGTACTCCACCACAACAACAAGTTAAGGAAGAAAAATTACATAATTATATCAATAAATGCAGAAAAAAATTAACAAGGTCCAGTGCTCCATTTCTAATTAAAAAACATCTCCATAAACCAGAAATAGATGAGACCTCACTCCTCTTTATAAAAAATACCTACAGAAAACCTTCAGCTAACATCATAGCTACTGATAAGAAGGCACTGAAAGCTTTTCCACTAAGATCAGGAACAATGAATAGGTGTCTTCTCTTCTCATTACTTTTCAGCATTGTACCGGGTGTTCTAGTTAACACAAAAGACCAAAAAAAAAAAAAAAAAAAAAAAAAAAAA
>NW_022900932.1:27768552-27810000 GCF_012274545.1 Fukomys damarensis
AAAAAAAAAAAAAAAAAAAAAAAAGGAATTAAAACTGTACTACCGAGAAAAGGAATAAAGAAAACTGTCTGTTCACAGAAGGCATGATTGACTATGCAGAAAATCTTCAAAAGTCAGGAAAATAATCTCCTGAAATGAATAAATGATTATATTAAACCTACGGGATATAACATAAGTATGCATATGTCAGTTGTTTTGCTATATGCTAGAAAATAACAAACGTGATTTCAAGTTAAAATACAATGTCATTTATATGCATATACAAAAAAGACTGGTATAAACCCCAAAATATACAAGATCTGTATGAATAAGGTTAAAGCTTTGATGAACTATATAAAGTAAGTAAGTAAATATTCTGTCTTCATGGGTAGAAATACTCTATATTGTCAAGATACAGCTGTTCCCCTCTTAATCTAGAGAGTCAATGCAATGTCAGGAACAATCACATCGATTCTAGAGTTTATAGGAAGAGGCAAAAGATCCCAAACAGTCATAAATATTATATTGAGAGAAAAGAACAAAACTGAGCACTTCACCGAGAACACTGACCACACCAACTATCGGCAAGAGTGTAGGTCAAAAGAAACTCTCAAGGTCAGTTTGAAAAATGGTATGATGGATTGTTACAAAACTAATCATAGTCTTTTCAAGCACTTCAGAAAACACACTCGTTGGTATTTACCCAAAGGAGTTTAAAACAAGTGTCCACACAAAAACTCACACAGAGATGTTTATAGCAACTTTATTTATAATAGCCCCAAATTGGAAGTGACAAAGATGCCCTTTCAGTAGATGAATAGATAAACTATAGTACATCCAGACAATCGAATATTATTTATTACTGAAAAGAAATTAACTATCAAACCATGAATAAATATAAAAACTCATTACTAAAGAAAGAAGTCAACCTGAAAATGCTGCACATCCTGTATGAATCCAACCAAATGACATTCTGGAAAGGTCAAAACTACAAAATAGTGCGAAAAAAAGATCAGAGGTTTCTAAGGCTTTGGAGCAAGGAGAGATCGTTTTAGGGCATTGAAATTGTTCTATGCAATACTACAATTACAGATATGTTTCATTATTTATTTGCCTAAGTATATAGAATGCTCAACACCACCAAGAATAAGCTCTAATGTAAACTATGGACTTGGAGAGACGGTGATAAGCTAACCAGCTGTAACAATGCGCCACTCCAAGGGGAAGAACTGATCCCAGATGCAGGGGGTGCATGCCTGGGGGCAGGGGCTGTATGGAATATCTTGTGCATCCCTCCCACTTGGTTTTGGTGCTAAAACTGCTCTAAGATGTATTTTTAAAATGCAAGAAAACTTCATAGAGCAAAATTCAGCAATCATAAGCACAAGTTAATATTTGACAAGGTGAGCATACCCATGTAACAGCACTCATAACAGGACTCAGAACATTTCTAGTTATACCAGATACTCAATTCATGTCTTCTTCCAATCATTACCTCTTCTCCAAGGGGACCTATTGTTTCACCACCTAATATAATAGTTGACATTTGCCCGTTTTTGAATTTCATACAAATAAACACCTGTCAAATACACTTTGTAACTACCTGGTTTCTTTCTCCTTCTTTCCTCTCATTTTATATCTCATGTAGTCCACCACGTAGTTGACTGACATGGTGGTTTCTTCATTTTTAAAGTTGCAGAGCACTGCACTGTATGAACATAGCCCAATTTTTATACACATTCTTCAGATGATAAATATTCTGATGGCTTCCAGTTTGGAACAAGTATAAATAATTAAGCATTCTATGAATATTCTTACAGAGGTCTTCTAAACCTGTGCCATGAATTTCTCTTGCTGTGCTTACAAGTATGGGAATGTAAGATGCTAAGATGGTCAATGTAAGTTAAATTCTCTAACTTGCTCCAGAGTGGATTGCATTTCTCCAGCAGGGTACTCAGGATCCAATTGCTCCTGGCTTTCTTATCATCAGTCCTTTTCATTTTAGCTGCTCTGGTGGATACTTTTAAGTTGAAGAGGATGTACTTTGGAATTAGCTGTGATATTTATTCCTGTTGTGTGGAGTTCTGTCTGTTTATGTGTCACATTTCTTCTCTCATTCTAAAATTCCTCATTTGCAGATGGTACTCGAAGCAGTTACCTACTAAAAGAGTTGTGAGTGATAAACACAATCATATATGTGGAATACAGTGGTTTCCTTCCATGATTCTGGGGAGGATGGCTGCATTTGTGTTTGGGGGTGGAGGGAACATGGCTGTTTTTGTGTTCATCACCTGAAGCAAAGTTCATCAATGGAAACCAAATTTTGTTGAGCACTTCTGTTTGCCAACCGAATTGTTTGTGAACAGAAGCATTTGTAAACCGAGGAATTACTGCAATGACTGCTATTTCTTAAGCATCTATCATATACTAATTACTATGTTAAGCATTTACCTATAATGAGGAGCATACACATTATACTTATGAATATAAACAGTAATAATAGCTATGTTGTCTCATATCAGACTTGTAAACATCTGACATTCAGTTGAACAGGGACTTTACTATGCTTAGTCTTGCCATATTCCCAGAAGATTAGGAATACAGGAGTCACTCTGTCTTGTAACATTAAGGAGGTACAGTCCAGTGCTTTATAACCATTCTTAAGATAGACACATCCTGATATCAATGAAGCAGAATTAATTTCATTATTTCTATCTGCTACTTCAAGCTCAGAGTCCCTGCATCCTATCAGAATGTCATGAAAGAAATGGCTGAGTGATCAAGAAACTAGCAGGTGAGGACACATACCTTTATTTTTCACCAAATTAAGAACAAGCAATGACTGTTTTGGGCCATCAATCATGCTTTCCAAATGCTTTTGTTATAGCGTCTATATATGAATGCAGTCATTTGTCAAAACTTCACTGCATCTTCTTCCTTAAAGAAGTGTCATGTAGCACTAAGAATCAAGAAGTAAAGCTGTTTATAGTCTGTTGTTCTGTTCGATTTATATAAGTGAAAGCCCCCCTCTGTTTTAGAAGAATGAGTTCATGATTTTCAGAAGACATGGAAAAGTCTCCATGTTGGTAGATTTTTTTTTTCAACAACTGGTAAATATACACAAGTTCTCCAAAATCCAGAGCTTTGTCTCCGCTACAGGAAAGTGAACACTTAGGCAGAAAATGAAATATCATAGAGGCTGAAACTGTGAGTTGAATATGCGCCATGCTCTTCCCATTATTCCTGTATTGCTCGGGAAGGAGGACAAGGTGATTCTGTGAGCTTTCTTGCTGGCTGTTAGGGACCCATTTCCACTTGGGTTCCACAACCATAAGCTTCTTGGTTCTTACTGAACCGTGTACTCACTTGTCTTCAAGTTTAGCAAATAATTGTAGTATTACCCCAAAACAAGGCTGTTTAGAAACCATGGAAGACTGAGTCTTAAGCTAATAAACTTAAAACACATTTTTTCTAACATACTTTCTTTAATTTTTAAAGGCTTGCATAATTTAAGGGAATTTAAATCCATGTGTTTTTTATTCTCTTGCACTGACATCATCAAAGTAGTCTTTTAAACAGCTAGTTGAGCCCTTTTTAATAAAGCTCTCTTATGACATGTTTCTTTCTGAAAACAACTTTTCCTTTGGCCACAGGCAAATGAAGTTAAATGCCAGAGGACTTGGATATAGATCAAAATTTGTAGACCTGCAAATTTAGAGTTTGAAATTTTTGAAAAATTTCTCCTGACTCCCCATTAAAATTAGCTACAAAAAAGAAAAATGTACCATCTGAAGGAAGTTCATGGTGTCAAATGACTACAGAAATGTCTTTATTTGCTGCTTAATTTTGTGCCAAATCTGAAACAAATCCATGTCCAATGTGTATTGGATTATTAGAGAAATATGATCCACTGCCAAGTAGTTAACTTTTCCACCATCTCTGGTTATCGTGAGAAAACCACAATGCCATACTCTCCAGAGGTTAAAAACTGGGGCTGTCTAAGATTTGTGAGATGTGATTATTTTAACAGAATTATTTTGGAGAAAGTTTCCTTGCTAAACATTCTAGAGCCCAGTATATACCTATAAGTACATATGTGCACGTGTAGTATATGTATGTATATAAGATATATATGCATACATATATCTCCAAGGATTTTTCTTTCACATTAAAAATATTCTCCTCTAAATCTAACTTAATGATTTAGCAAGTGGAATTATAATCTACACACAAAATGCATAAACAATTTCAGCCTTTAAATATATCCATATGCTGCAATTGAAACAAAACTCTTAAACCTTTTTAGTATTAACAATCAAGACTGTTTTTCTCTTTGTCAAAATGTATATAGCTAAGCAGTAATCAGAGAGATATATGGCTGAGGGAAGTTGAATTTTATAGGAATCTGTGAAGCGAACAGGCATTCCAGTCCCCTGTAGCCTTCCAGCAGAACTGCAGAAACAAATGCTCCATTTGTGAAACAAATTTGTCCATCAACAAAGAAAAAAAAATCCACAAAGGATAATTCCTCTAAACTAGGAAAATGAAAAAAGAAAGAGATAAGAAAAAGGGACAAGTTTTCTGATTTTAGTTTACTACTGAAATTTTTTAAAGGAAAAGCTAAGTATGTGAAAAGGACATTTGTGAGTTTGTAAAAAAACTTCAAAAAATTTAATAAGCCAAAAGTTGATAGCAAAATCAAGATTTACAAAAGAGATGTTGCCTTCCGTATATATTACTCTCCTCTAAGCTTTATCTAGATACTTAACTTTTAATACCTATCAAGAGATTAGATTGTGGATACCACCATCCCGAATAGGTAGATATCGAAAGTTTGGTATGTTGAAGTATGGTAAAATGAAAGAACTTATTTCCTTATGAATCTAGAGTTGTGGAATTTTTAATAATTCACTGAACAGTGCATTTAAATATGAATATTCGCTGTTCACTGAATAACCAAATAAAGATTGAAGAGGAAGTACAGAAACAAGGCAGGAAAAAAAAATCTAGAGGAGATATTGCTTACTGAAGATCAAAAGAAGTTAAAGAGTTGTCAGTAACAAATAGGATTTGATTTAAAAATATTTGGTTTTTATCTTTCAAATAACTCTTTGATTGCAAAACATGAATTACCTCTCTATTTGCATTATTAAGCAATAGAAGTTTTCAAAAGTGTTTTATATATTGACTTTTCAGCATAATCCAGAGAATGCTATTTAATATTGGCAGTAAAATTGCTAGATGCTATAACAAAGCTATGTGACCTTGGCAAGTTTACAAGCTTTCTATACTGCAGTTTCCTCATTTGTAAGATAATGTCAATGATATATAGACATACTGTGTAAGAATGAATGTACTGAAATACATGAAGGTGTTTTGAATTCCTTCTGTTAAAATATATTACTGTATTCAATACTAGTTACACAGAGACATCGTCTTTTTTGTATTCCTCCCTGCCTCTTCTTTAATATCTTCCACTCCCTCCTCTCCCTTCACACACCCCTCTCCCCCCATATCTCCCTTTCTCTTCTTTATTCTTCCTCCCAAATACATTCTTCTTACCCTATAGAATCCTAGATTGTCAGAACTGGAAAATGCCACAGAGATCACAAATCCTATGAAAGGGAAAAAACATGGAGTTAACAAATGATTTATCCAAGACCGCAAAGCTCGTTAGTGGGGTTTGGAACTCCCAATTCTAGCTTCCTGGACAGCCCTTCTAGCAGAGTCATGAAGCTCACAAAATCTACTGACACCTTGAGGTTTGAACTCCACCAATGTTTTGTGTCTCTATAATAGGCTTAAAAACAATATATAACTCCTGGCATTGCTGTGCGCCATTAAGAACAGAGGAGAAGGCCTGGAACCTATTAGCACTAAGTGAACAGAGTGGATTGTTATCATTGCCTCAGCGTGTTTCACGATTCTGCTTAAGATGGATTAGGCTGTAGATACCTTTATGTGTCTGAGACAGAGCTGAGTTAGGAGTTGCCTCCTCAATAGCCCTGGTAGATCTATTTAAGAAAATTGGTGACCCACTTCAGTGCTAGCAACACAAACAATTGAGATAGGTAGTAGCATGATACTACCCATCATTACCAGTGAGGAAACTGAGGTAAAGAGAAGTAACATGTTCAAGGGACACAATTAATAAGTGGCTTTAGAAGGCTAGAGACCTGTGCCAGGTCTCCAAAGAGCAAATATGAATGACTCCCCTTCCAAGTCCCCACAAATTCTTGTCCAATCCCAACCTACCCTTTCTGTTGGTGGCAGTCTTGGCAATCAGGTTCCTGAGAAGCTGCATCTTAACAGTTGCATTCCAGGGGAAAAACATCTGCTCTGTTATGCTATCATTCCAGAAAGCTGTACATATCCCTTATTTCTAGGAACATTAGATTCATGAGCACGTTGGTGTTAAAAAGCTCATTTAAAAACAGAGACCAATGTTTAATTATTGTTTGATTTGGGGTTACAGCCTTTCATTTTTCAAACATCTTAAGAGCAGAAAATGAAAACTGTTACCTAAGAAACTATTGAAATTCTCTTAACTCTTCTGGTTATGTATTATGTATTCTGTGAGTTTTCTGCCAGGGATATAAGTCAGAAACTCTCCTGCTGGTTTTGATTACAGCTGCAAAGTCACAGATTTGAACAGCTCTAGACAATCATTCTTCTGAACCTACACATAAATATAAAACATTTTCTTTATCCTTATCACATAGACCTTCAATGAGGTTTGCTTCCATCTAAATTCCAGTTTTCTTCCAAATTTTCCCATTGTTATTTTAACAATTAGCATATGATATTTTTGGCAAGAAAGGCACTCCATTTACATATTCAAAGGTCATTGTACAAGTTCAAATTATTTAATATCAAAGCAATGAGAATTTAACAATCTCCTTGGACTCAGACAAAATATAAAATTACCTCTGGTTTTTTAATCGTGAACAGTTACAGAAATGTGATAAAAATATAAGATTGAGATAATGACATGAGCCAAATAACGAGCCACCAGTTAAGCTATTGTAAACTTTCTTCATGTGTAGTTCCAGGTCTTTGCGTTGTCACTTTATTATTTAAAATGGAGCCATCGCCTTTCAGTAAGCAATATCAGGAATATAATTTGTTAAGACGCCTCTTTATTTGAGGTGCTGTCAGGACTGGCAATGAGAAATGACACAATTCCTCAGGTTGTAAGTGACAGGCGCTACTACATTAGTCCAGCGCTTGTGTATTTCTCAGCTGTTTTTTGAAAAATTGCATTTCCTTTGTGTAAGCAGAACAAAAAGAAATAGAAATCGGTTCCATGTGAATTCTGTGGTCCTCTATATTAAACTGTAATTGTTTCCTGGTAAAAAAAAAAATAAATATACCAAGCCTGCAGGATTTCCTGAAAAATAATTTACAAGGATGGGTACTGAGTCCAGCCTGGTTTTTTTTTGTTTTTTTTTTTCTTGTGCTTCTGTGATTGATGACACTGCAAGGAGCTGATAGATTTGCTGCTGCTGCATCTACAGAAAGTTCTTTTTCTTTAAACAAACTGCAATCTTAAACAAAAATTCTTACAGGGCCTTTACTCTCCTTGCTTCTTGGTTGGTCGTTGCTTTTCAACTGTGGCCAGGCTCTAAGTAGACCCAGTTAATGAACTTAGCTGTATCAATGCAACCATGAAGACAGCTTGGATGAATTATTTAATGTAATAGCCAGGCAGAAATTTGTAATTCAGTCATGCTAGCTCAGTAGGAAGCTCTTCAGAGGTAACATGGAAATAATTCTGGCTTTAGTATCTACAGATGGGAGTTCAAATCTTTCCTCTCCCCTTGCCTAACTTGTGCCTATCACCTAAACTTTATGAACCATAATTTCCTCATAAAAACTAGTGAAGATGTCAATTTTTCATAAAAGAAAGAGGCAAGCTTATTGTACGGGACCAGTGAAATGTTGAAAAAATATTCTTTAGGGTGGTTTTATAATTACTAAAGCCCTAAACATGTTCAATCAAACCTTGACCTTCATTCTTTGAGGACCCTCATGTTATTCTAATAGCCAGAGCAGAAGAATAAGAGTTAAGCATCCTTAGTCCTTGCTGTGTGTCAGGCATTATGACAGGTACATAACATGCATTATCTCATTTGTTCTTCAAAAACAAAAGCCTTCTAAAGGATGTTGTGACAGGTGCCACTATTTTAGTCCAGTGATTACATATATATCTGCTTCTTTTGAAAACATTGCAGCAGTATATATTACAGTTTTTTTTTCACTCTTCTGTTTAAAATAACATTTGTGTATAGTAATTTTTGACTGCATGTCATATGCTATGCACTGTGCAAAGTAATTTACATACACAATTTCATGTCGCCTTTAAAATAATCCTGTGAAAACAATACAGTTATTATCATTACTAAGAAACTGAGGCTCAGGGCTAGTACCCACATTCATATAGCTAGTGAGTGTCTTTCCTTATGTTGCTTCTCATGAATTATATCAGCCCCCATCTCTCCTTCTATACCATTTGAACTCCTGGCTTTTTACCTCTCCAAGCTTTGGGTACATTTTAATCTAACCTTATCAAAACACGCAGTGGGCCTGGTGGGGTAGAAGGAGGCAGTTTGATTTGTTGTGGAACTCTGACTTTTCTCTCACATTCTCCAGATCACTGTGGTTCTGAACTCTCTTTAGAACCATGCAGAAGCTCTAAGGCTCAGAGAATCACTGGCAAAGCTGAGGAGTATGAAATACATGAAGATCCAGGCACACCATGTTATGCGAAATGAGGAGCATGCTAATAAACTCCACCTGTAACAGTTTGACTATGTATTCAGCATGGCTGTCACAAGGAACATGAAGCAAATTAGGCCTTCATGCTGTGGAAGGCAATATTAGCTAAGTCTCATAATGGCCCTTCTATTCATTCCTACTGTTTGAGTCAGTAGTAAATAATACAGCTTACTTTGGGATGTTGCATCAATAGAGGAAAAGCCATCCTTCAGATCTGCTCTTCTGGGAGGGTGGAAGGGTAAAATGTATTCCTTAATAAATTATCTATTAATCTGAGAGGAATTGAAGAAGCCTAGCAATGCCCTAACTGAAATTTCAGAGGACCTCAAAGGCCTGCCAAAAATCTGATGAAGTAGACTAAACATTCACACCCTGAAGTTCACTTAATCAGCAAATTTAGTAGCCACAGACTATTAATCCTACGGATAGAGAAACTTTTCATTTCCATGTGTCGGATGGCTTATTAATGAATATTGAGCTCTGTACTTGCCATGTACAATATTATGGAGAGTAAAGAACAAAACAAGATAACATTTTGGTTTCTGATGAGGAAATTATTTACACTAGCTCTTTAATGCTTGTATTCACAATTAAATAAAGCAATACATACTAAACCCAAAATATGTGGCAGGCACAAACCAAGACCACGTCTGTCACATAAAGAGCACTCCACACATGTTGGGTATTGTTGTTCTCATTGTTACCGGCATACCCTCGCCTTTTCTGTCTAGATGTTCTTCACCAACTCAGACCACATCTTGCTTATTCCTCTAGCATTTTAGAGACAAATAAAGATGACAAAAGTAAGGAATAAAGAGGTATTTAGAAATAAGAGAATGGAGAGAGGGACCATCTGATGGACTTCTCTAACCTCACCTTAAGTATATACATGATAGCTGATGAGCTCAGGCAAACGTTTTTCCTTCGGGTATTTATCTATAAAATGGGAAGATCATAACATGATTGCATTGGTCCTCCCTGGGGGAGGTGGGATCTTTGATGAGCTGTCAGATAGCAGAACATCAACAGGCAAAGAGAAAAGGACGAAGATTTCTGCTAAATTTCTAAAGGTCAGTGGGAGACATTGTTTTATATGTATATATTCACACACATTCCATTTCTATATTTTCAGGAGTGTCAAAAACTCATGTCTAGGTAGTATGGTATGTTTATCTTGGTTCCCAATATGAGGGGATACAAAGTATAGTGCAAGCACACTTAACATACTATTGTGCTTAAAATTTTTTTTTCAGAGCACATCGTTATTATCGATTTGTACATAGTCTTTTGTGTTTGTTTTAGTAAAATATTAGGGTAGTAAAAATAAGCATTAGGGAAATTGCAACATCAGAAATTACTTACATAGAGTGTACACCATCCCTGAAATTAGCCATATCCCAAATGTGTTTCCATCATCAGCTTGCCTTCCATTTGTACTACTGTATCATGTCTAAGCATTTTATTATCTTATTTCATTTGCTTTTGACTTTAGAAACACTGCATTCAATTATCTGGAATTTAAGATTATTGTTTAAAATCATTGCTCAGAAGAATCCATTTTGTTATATGTAGTTATATTTCATTTTTCTTGATGCCTGTATTTTATTCCATCGTATAAATGCGCCATACCTTATTCATTTTTCTGTCAATGAGCATTAGAATTATTTTCACATTTTGCAACATTTCTTGAAAACTACATATTTATTTAGCAGTAATGATTTGAAAAACATTCAATGCCTTTTCAAAAGCACTTCTGCCATTCATATATTTTGTAATGAAATTTAAAAAAAGGGAAGAAATAGGAGTTGGATTCATTTGAATCCTTCTGTTGGGGGGCAGTTTATTTTGGTGAGAACTTTGCTTGATAATCAACTCCAATGGACATGTTTTTCTAATGATTCCACTTATCATCCCCGATGCAGCCTTTTTTAATAAATAAGAATAACTTTGCCACCTTGAGCAAGTCACTTTGCTCTCGCTTTCCAAGATCTAGAACCTAAAGGAGAGAGGGGGAACCATCTACATTAAGAAACCTAACATATATTGTGCAACAATTAAGTACATAATACTATATATTTCATAAACAGTGTTTCACTTAATGTTCAAAAACCCTGGTATATATTATTGTTGTGTCCCTTTGGAGGTAAGGAGACAGAGGCACTGATAAACAATACCAAAAATACCTAAAGTTTTATGCATTTAGCCGAATGAATCATGCAATGAGGGTGGAAAGCCAAGCAACCAGAAGCAAAAATCCATCTTCTTGGACAAAGTACTCTCTGGATTCCTTAAAGGCATCTTTGCCATCTTTCAATTTCCCCAAAGTCATTGTTAAATCCACAAATCACACAACTTTTATCTCGCTCAAAGTTTTCCCTCTTGCAAATCAAAGATACAGAATGGAACAGAACAGCTCTTAAAGTTGTTCATTAATACAGGTATTTGCTTGGTTTGTTACCACAAACCATTCATAAATGACCCCAGCAGAAGGAAAGTTGCTTAGACAGAAGACATAAAAATTCTGAAGTATTGTGTGTCACTTGGATTCTGAATGTCCTATGATGGGATATTCTGAGGACACTTTCTGTACCTTCAGACGTTCCCCATAATATGACTTAGCACCATGGAAAATTTAATTCAACATGTAGAAATTAGTGTCATATTTGAATATCTTTGCCAATCCCCTAAATTGCCGCATTTTCAGTGTGTTAAATATTATCGGTATGTGAAAGCTTTAGCTCATTAGAAAGCCGAAAGAATACAGTGTTGCCAACTTTATAATCAGTCAGTCAGTGAACGTTCATCATGTGTTGTGTGCAGAATACTGAATTAGGCGGTTATGACAGAAGAAGCAGAAGACTCTTCGCAGCAGATGATTTCATAATTTAATTGGGGAAATTATCTAAACTTTTAAAAAGCTCATTAAATATCAAATATATATTTAAATGGTATGAACTGAATCAAAATACACTGAAGGAACTCAGAGTAATAGGGGTTTTAGCAACTAATCAAGGACAAACTCTAAAGGAAATAGCATTTGCACTAAAATTATAACTTGTATGCATGTGACACCTACTATGCACAAGTCGCTGAACCTGGGGAAAGTACTATCTAATCTTCACAACACTTTTAGCGAAGTATAATTTTTACTCTAATTATGAGATAAGAATATGAAGGGCTAGAAGTGCTCCACAATGTGCAGGCCATCGTCCAGCTAATGACAGACTGGGCTGGCATCTGAGGCAAAGTCAGTCTGACCCAGAAGATAGACTGCTAGTCGTCGTGGGAGAAACTGCCCCAAAATGTATGTTGGCTGGGCAGGAATGAACCAGAGCAAGAGGAGTCTCTTCCCAGGGAACAGAGCATAGGCGGTAAAGGATCGTGTGGAAAATTGGAAAGAAGTAGGATTTTTTTTTCTGCTTTATTTGAATTAATTTTATACTTACAAATAAGTTGCAAAAGCGGTGAAAAGAGTTCAACTTCTTTATTGCCCCTCATGTTTACACCTTTTGAAGTCACATTGCAGTGATCAAGAATAAGTTAATATTGACACATTATTGCTAATTAATCTCCTGCTTCTACTCAAGGTTCCAATTTTGTCACCTGTATCCATTTCATGTCCCGAGATCCCATCCAGGTCCTACACTGTGCTTAGCGGCTCTTTTGCTGCCATCTCCAGTAGCCCATCGTATTTCATCAGTCTTTCCTTCATTCATTTTAATGACGACAACATTTCCAAAGAATATTTGTTAGTTATTTTGTAGATGTCTTCCAGTTTGCATTTTTTAATATTTTTCTATGATTGGAGCAAGGTTTTTCTTTTCTTTGTAAAGGTATCACAAAAATAACATCTGTGCTTCTCAGTATATACCTCGGGCTCATGACATGTTTTTGTTTTTGTTTTGTTTTTGTTTTGTACCAGGGATCAAACTCAGGTCCTTGTGCTTGTGAGGCAGGCGGCAGAACCACTGAGCTAAATCCCCGGCCCTGGTAATACGTCATTTGAATGGCATCAGCATTGTTTTTCCAATACAAAATCACTATCTTTTCCATTTTAGTTGACAGATATGTGCGAAGCAGTATTTGGTAACTCTACAAATCTTGTTTTTCCTCAAATAATTGCCCCGCAGATGTTTGCAATATTTATTACCACAATGTTGGCTTGATACTAATTCTGTAGCTTTATCTCTTCTTTTACATTTATTAAATGAACTTCTGTGAGGAAGAGCTGTTCCTCTCCGACATTACTGTCTGTTGATTATTTACGCATATAGACAGTTATCATGTATACTCATGACCTTGTTATTACTGTTATTGTTATTATTTATTTTGTTGCTGAAATTGGTCTAATTTGGCTATTTGTATTCCTTCAGTTGGATCTTGAATAATTTTATTGTACTTTTAAAAGTATTTCCTTGATTTCTGTTATCACAAGTTATTTCAGGGTTTTCTTTTGTTTTGGCTTTTTTTTTCATATTTTTTCCACAGGCCCTGAAATCTCCCAGAAGACTGGAATAGTTTTCCTGAAGAATAGTGACTAGAAATCAAGATTTGGGTAGCAAATATGCTTAGCTTTTTACTGACAGTCTCACACTTCTCTGTTCATTAATGAGCACAGTTTTGGTAAGATGGGACTGAAAAGACAAGTGGGAAAGAATTTAGAGAACTCTCCTCATCAATTTAAGGGGTTGGGATTTGGTGCCATTGGTATCAGAGAAAAAATTTTAAAAGCTAGGCAGGATAGTGGGTAATGGAATTGAGTTACAAGATGACGATGTCATGCTGGGGTGCAAAATTCAACAAGTGCATGGGCAAAAGACTGGGTGATTAAAAATAACTAGGCAAGGCTATGAGTGCAATGACAAAGTCTAGCACTAGAATCAAGGAGTCAGAGGAAGGAAGAAAAGAGAGAAGCAGAAATATTAGAGAAAAATAATTGGTTAGAGATGGTGACAGACGTGACAGAGGTTTAGAAAAGGTGTAAAATTATTCTGTTTGTTATTTTAGAGAGCTGAATTGATGGAGGTGCCACTGGATGGAAACATCAAAAATGATTGACTCTGTGTCAAGAAAGTATAGACTTCAGTTTTGACACATTTAGTTTAAAAATTATTGAGACATGTTAATAGAAATACCTCCAGTAGAGAGCAGGAGGTATTCTACTAAAGATAGATACTGTATTTTTGAATTCTTAACACCTATGTCTGTACCTCATTTACACTGTGTATTCAGAATAATAATAGGTAACGCTTTTTAAGTGCTTATTTTGTGTCAGGCTTGTATCAAGCATTTTTCTAGACACAGTTTTACTCAGTACTCACAAGGATCCTATTCATATAACTTTCTTTTGTTTTGGAAGGAGAAAATAAGACATAAAAAAGTTAACTGGAGCAAAGAGATACAGTAAGTTATGATATCAAGATTTCATTTGAGCTGGGTGTGGTGGTGCACACCTGTAAACCCAACACTCGGAAGGCTGAGGCAGGAGGATTGCTGTGAGTTCAAGACCAGCCTGGGCTACATAGTGAGTTCCAGGTCAGTCTCAACTACATAGTGAGACCCTGTATCAAAAAACCAAAAAAAAAAAAAAATTCATTAAACTTCAGCACATCTACTATTAACCAATAGACTGTTTTAAGAAAAAGATAAGTGAAATATACAGAGTGACCACACCTAGAATATACCTTACAAAAAAGATTTTAGACTTATTTGTGCAAATAAATTAATTGAAAGAATAAGACTAGAATATGAGAACACAGACATTAATGCAGTCTGCAATAAAATAATTTGAAGGGGGAAAAGATAAATATGTTCAAAGAGACTAAATAAGAGAGTGATACACACAAAAAGATTGTTGATGTCTCAAAATGAAAAAAAAAATAGTAAGAAGCATCTGCTTCTAGTGATGGTAGGTAAGCTTATTGCAGACCAACATTCCTGCCAAGGAAAGTTACAAAGTCTAGGAAATGTTGTTGAAATAACTTGTTTTAAGGCATCAGAAAGCTTATCACAATAGCAAATATTTTAAGGTCCAAATTTCAGAGGGAAATGAAGCTTCCAGATGCAGGTAACATGCACGAAATTTTCCCTTTCAGGCATTTGTCAGTTTTCTAGCAGAGCAGAGATGCTATAAAAGTTTCTGGAAGATTTGTAGAATTTAGAGTAAAAAATTAGAGTTCAGACTCTGTTGAAAAGGAGGGGCTTTAATAAATATCCTGAGCTTTCAAATGGAACCCAAGGATTCTGCAAATATACCAGCCCTTACCTTGCCTGAAATAAAGTTCATCCTCAATTACATTGATCCACAGTTGAATTAAGGTAATCTGCCAGATAAAAACCACATTTAAAATGAAAATGTAAACCCTTTCTGAGAAAAAAATACTTACAATATTCATATACCATTTTTCATATACCACCTGAGCATCATTAATACTACTATTTAAGAGACAGAAATTTATCCCTAAAATCTAAGATAACAAAAGACAACAGAAAGACTTATGTAAGATCTAAATAATGTTGTCAGATCTGATATTAAAATATATATAATTAATTTACTCAAGAAATAGAAACACAAGAAAAATTTCAGAAGACACATGGAAACTATAAAAAGTAATATAATAGTAACTACAGAACAAAAATATAATAACTAGTATTCAAACTCAACAGGTAAAAGCATATTAATCAAAACCAGAGGCTACTAAACTAGATTTTGTCAGAAAAAATACTCAATTTGAATCACAGAGAAATAAATAATGGAAAATAAATTTTTATAGACATATATAGAAGATAGTAAAAAAGTATAGCACGTGTATAATATGAATTATAGGAGACAGAAATTAACAGGGCAAAAGATTAAATGCCTAGGAAATTTCCCAAGCTAATGAGAACATATCATCACAGATTCAAGAAGTGCTACAAATTCTACAAAAAAGGAAAGGAAATAATGAAAGAAAAACCCATTCTAAGAATATCAAAATACTTCTAAGAGTTGAGTGACATTTCGAGAACATAGAAGTGTCCCTGCAGAAACCACTTGAACAAGCATACACACATGCAAATATCTTCACAATCTAAAGATCTATGTGAGAATTTTAGCTCCTGAATGGAGCACAAAAATAATAAAGACACATTACCCGTGTCACCTCTTCTGCAAAATACAAGAAGTATGAAATGAGCACCCAACTTTACTGCATTGCTCAAAACCAAGCCCATCACATAAACTCCAACACCAGACTGGCTCCAGCAGTCCCAGCCAAGCTGCAGTATAATCTTCGTTTGGAAGGAGAAAGATTCAGGTCTGTACCTGCAGGTTGAGGTTCCAAGCCCATCTTTGCAGGTTGCCCATTAAAGACACTGACAAAATGAAAACAAAGGAATATAAAAAGATATTTCATGCAAATGAAAAGTAAAAAAGAGTAGAGTGAGCCACACTTAGATAAACCAGATAGATTTTTAAGTAAAAAATTGTTACACAGGTTAATAAAGGATCGATTAACTCTTAGTTACTGTTAATAAATGATATTAGCACAGTTAATTTTATAATATAATAAGTACGGACCCAACTAATAGTGAGGATATGATTATTAATATATATCTAATATTGAAGTATCTAAATATACAAAAAATATTAACAGAACCAAAGAAAGAAACAAACAGCAATACAAATAACAGTAGTGAATTTTAATGCTCCATTTTCATCAATGAATAGATCGTATAGAAAGAAAGTCAGCTAGACAACAGACTTATTCTACAATGTAGACCAAGTAGATTTAACAGACACACACAGAACATTCCATCTAGAAGCAGCAGAATACACATTCTTTAAAAATGCACTTGGAACATTCTCCAGTAAAAATCATTTGTGAAGTCACAAGACAATTCTTAAGAAATGTAATAAGATTGAATCATATCAAACATCTTTTCCAATCAAAATAGTATGAAGCCAGAAATCAATAATATGAAAACGTTGGAAAATGCACAAATATGTGGAAATTATGCAACACACCCCTTAACAAAAAATGTGTTGAAGGAAAAATCAAAGGAAAATTAAAAGCTATCTCAAGGTAAATGAAAATGAAACACAACATACAAAGTATATGTGATGCAGCAGAAGAAATTATAGGGAAGAAGAAAATGCGTAGTGATAAATACCTACGAAAAAGGAAAAGAAAGGTCTCACATAAGTAACCCAATTTTACATCCTGGATGTAATAGTTTCCTTGGTGAATGTTATACAGCATTTAAAGAATTAATGCTAAATCTTAAACTTTTCCAAATAGTTGAAGGGGAAGGAACACTTTCAAAGCCATTATATAAGACCAGCATCACACAAAACCAAAGTCAGAGAACTTTACAAAAAATAAAGAAGAAACTATTCAGTATTTACACATGTGACTTACTTATTTCACTTAAGAGTATATCCTCGATATGTATCCAGCTATAATAGTACACAAGATCCTAATGAGATAATCAATAATGTGAAATAGGAAGAAAAGGGCTAATGGTGTAGGGTAAGTGGGAAGGGTAGGGGAAAGGGAATAAGGGAAAAGAAAAAAATATGAGAAAATGGAAATAAAGTGTTTGTAAATAGGGAGGGGAAGGAGGGGTTGAAGGGAGGACAGGGATAAGGAGAAAAAATGAGAACCAAGACCTGTCATGTAAAGGTACAGGATCCCAATAATGAATATAACTGTATTGTACACCTAGATTGTATCAATAAACTCAATAAAAAATAAGTAAATGAAGAAGAAAATAAAATTACAGATTTCTATTTTCTGATGAACAAGGATGTAAAATTCTCAGCAAAATACCAGAAAATTGAATTAATAGCATAGTTAAAAGATCATAGATTGTAATCAAGAGGGTTTTGTACCTGTGGTGCAAGGATGGCTCAACATATGCAAATCAATGAAGAAGAAAACCCACATTATCAGAAGAAAATATAGCACAAATCCAGGGTGGATTTGGTTCACTAGGAGCACGACTTCTGCGGTATGTTCCCACACCCAGTTTATCCTCTCTCTCTCTCTCTCTCTCTCTCTCTCTCTGTCTCTCTCTCTCTCTCTCTCCTTCCTGGTAGCCATGAGTTGCACAGCTTTTCTCTGCCCTGCCCTTCCATTATGATGTTTCTGACTTGGAATCAATTGACCATGCTTGTACTGAAATCATGAGCCAAGATAAGCCTCTCCTCCTTGAAATTGTAAGTGCTGGGTATTTTGTCCAGAAATGAGAAAGTGTCTAAGACAGATGCTACTGAAAAAAACAAGCAAACAAAAAATAAATGTTGGTGAGAAGGTGGAGAAAAAAACAATACAGATCAGGGAAAGGATAGTAAGGGAATATAGTAACTATCACTTTAAAAGAAACCAGGAAAAAAAGTAAGAAAGCTAGAACAGGAGGAATAAAGAGAAAATACATAAGATAATAGATATAACCAAATAGATCAGTAACTGTACTAAACGTAAATATACTGAATGATCTAATTTTTAAAAGTCATATCATTGGGTAATAATTTTTAAAAACTACAGGTAACTTGAAGAGATGTAGTTTAAATATAAGGAAACAGGAAAGTTAAAAGTAAAAATATGGAAAGTATGTATAACAGTAAATGAAGCAATAAAACCTTGGTATAGTTATATACCAGAAAACATAGATATAAAGAAAATAAAACAAATACTTTTCATAATTATGATATTCTCTGTTAGTAGAAGTTCAAAAAAATAAGTGCATATACCTAATAGAATAAATACAGGAAAAGTTAGAAATACAGTAAGAGAAAAATTTAAAAAGCTGAAGATTTAACACAATTCTCTCTATAACTAATAGAATAAGTAGACTGAAACAAAAGTGTTAACTATAATAATATAATTGTAGTTATAAACATAATCAATACACTTGATCTACATCAAACTGAATTCAATGACTATATGTTTTCAAATTTTTGTAGAATTTTACCAAAGTTAGTAAGATGCTGAGCTTGAATGATTTTCAAAAGATTGATATCAAAAGAGTACACTCTGTACCTAGAACCGAAATAATGCAAAAATCAATATCCAGAAGACAAGTGAAAAAATCTGCAAATATCTGGATTAATATACTTTTTGTAAAAAGATGCATAGACAAAATAAAAATAAAAAAATAGTTTTGTTCCAAGAACAATAGTATGAAAATATGAGTTTGTGGAATAGATCTATACCTGCTTAGAATTAAAATTACAGCCTCGAAAACATATTAAGAAAGAAAACACATTGAGAGTCAAGTCTCTTAGTATTCAGAAAAAAAGCAATGAAGTAAAAAAATGAAAAAACAGAAATAAAAAATAAAGAAAAATGTACAATATATTTTAAAAACAAAAGTAAATTTTGAGATTTCCAAATAAACCACTAAATAAACTGTGTATCAGTAATAGACAGCAGGCAATAGCCAATATCAGGAGCAACGGGGGCTTATAACTGCAAATCCTGTAGAGTTTCAAAAGATAAGAAAATTTAAACTAATAAATTTGGCAATGTAGAAAAAAAATATACAAATTCCTTGTAAAACAAAAACTACTAAACCTGACCAAGAAAAAGATAGAAAATCTGAATCATTTGATAGCTGGCAAAGAATTTCTGCAATTAAAAACCTTCCTACAAGAAAATTCTACACACAGAAAGTCACTAGTGAATTTTTCCTACTATTTAAAGTAGAAAAAACACAAATCTTACCCAAAGCCTTCCAAAAAATAGAAAATAGAAACTCATTTTATAAGGTTGGCATAACTTTAATACAAACTTGGATGAGGACATTACAAGAAAAGAAAAACATTCTCTCATGAATGTCAATATATATGTTTTAAAATTATTGGCCATGGACTCGAGTCTAAATTGAGCTTGTTCCAGGAATGTAAGATTGAATCAATATTGAAAATTAACCAGTGTAAGTCACCATGTTCATAGGATAAAGGAGAAAAAATAAAATGACTCAATTCGTAAGCACAGAAAGAATGACTAAAAAAAAGTCAACCACCACTTATAACAAAAACCCATAGCATCTGGGGAACAGAAAGGACTTAATCTAGTCAGAAAATCTACAAAACATTTTGCTACAAATACTGTGTTTGACAGTGAGCTGTTGGAACATTTTCATCTGAATTTACTGGATAACAAATCTCACTGTTACCACGTCTTTTCACTGTACAGCACGTCCCAGCCTGTTCTGTATGTTGTGAACAGGACAAAACTTTGTTGTTATTTACAGAAAACATATTTAGGTATGCACAAAATCCAAAAGTGTCCTAAGATAAACTGATAATTTATTAGTCATTGAGTATAAGTTCTCTATATGGAAATCAATTTTAGTTTTATTACCAGCAAAAAATATAGAAAGCAAAATATAGAGTAAAACAAAAACTAAGAATAAATCATTAGTTACTGAAGAACTATACACAGAAAACTTTAAAATGGGAAATGTTGTGAGGAAACCTAACTAAATGAAAGAACGCATCAGGTTCTTGAACAAGAAGACTCAACATTAAAATATATCAATTTTCTTCAAATTATTTTAGGTATGCAATACTGTCCCAATCAAATCCCAGAGTAGTTGTGCATAGGTTTGCAAATTGTCAAATTTTACATGGAAATTTAAAAAGCTATTTTTTAAAGGCAACTTTGTGATAGGTTAAGAATAAATGTTAAACTCTATTAGAAACGTATTAAATAAGCTGGGCATGGTGGCCCACGCCTATATCCCAGCATTTGGGAGGCTGAGGCAGGAGGATCACTGTGAGTTCGAGACCAGCCTGGGCTACATAGTGAGTTCCAGGTCAGTCTCAACTATACAGTAAGACCCTATCTAACTCCCCCTCCCAAAAAAAGAAGAAATAAATAATACTTATCCCATTTGGATGATGCTTATTTTCAAAGAAAATTGCCCACATTCCTTCCTCTCTCGGATTTTCTGGGTTTTTACTCAAGTCACTTTTTCTTTCAGGCCTTCTTTGCCTACTCTATCTGAACTAGGGACCCCTGACCCCACCCAGCACTCTTAGACCTCCTTCCTTGTTTGTTCTTCTCCATAGTAACTATCAATTTCAAATAAATTAGCATCCTACTAAATTATCTGCCTCTTCCTCCTAAAATGTAAGCTTTCGAGGCAGAGATAGTTCACCCATTTGTTCATTGCACGTTATCTATAGCGGTGTCTGGCGTGTAGGAAGCCCTCAATAAATATTTGTTAAATTGATTAAATAAACAAATGCATTGATGAGGTGAATGGAACTTTAAAATTTCAAGATGACTTTCATAGGAAAAGTTACTTGATATTTCATTGAATTTTTATTTTATTTTTCATATTCTTGTTTAGTATTTTCTCACCAAACTTCACACTGAGACCTTTAGGGACCCATAAAGACCATATTTTACAGTCAAGATGGAATGTTCCATGACACACAGAGTGAGAAGAAAGAAAGCATAATTCTGCCATGAGAGTTAAGCATTTTAAAGTTGGCTTCAATATTTTTTAGTACATTCATAAAATGTTTAATGAAAGTGTGATAAAAAAGAAGAGTGGTTTTATTATGAGAAAAAAAGTAGTTTCGTGTTGTTTCAAGGGATCATCTTTTGGTTTGACACTCAAAATGAACTGAAGCAAGAGGGCAAAATATGCTTGAAAATAACTGATTCAGTGTGTTATTTATAATCTATAATGAAACATGTTCCCAAGGAAGTAGGTTATTTCTTTATGCACATATAAATTGAAATTAATACAATAAAGAGTCAAACACTTTTGACTAAGGAGGACAGTAAGGTCAGATGTCAAGTTCATAATAAAAACATTACTGTATCTAGACTAGAAAGTTACTCTCTGATCTCTTTCAATAAGATTTTTTGATAACTTTTTCCCATCCTTTTCACCATTTTTGTAGCCACAGTCTTAAAAGGCTCATTTTCTGTCAAGAATAATCACTCCAACAAAAAAGAAAATCTCTCCAACATTTCAACAATAGTTGGGTTTGTTAAGGGTCTTTCTTTTAAAAGAAGATAAATAAGAAAGCCTGTTTTAGAAAATGACTAATCTTGTGCTCTTTTGGTATAGCTAGACTTTCTGTGAGTAATTTTGGCAAACCACTCTGCAAAATTGTATGTGCTGAATTAATATACACTGCAAAATACAACATTTGAAGAAAATATATAGAGCTTGTCAGTTTCTAGAAATCAATGACCTTGAAATTCTCTCTGTGGCAAAGGAAGGCTTTACATCATCCTTAAGCAAGGACAAAATTAGTTTGAGCTTCTAACATCATTAAGAAATTTTCTTTTTGTTGCAGTGTCTTGGAGGATGATAGCTTCACATCCTAAGTCTTGTTGAAGAAAAATATATGACAATGTAAAATGATATAGGTAGACTTTTGATGAGAGAGGGAGAGAGGTGAGACAGAGTGAAGCGGGGGAGGGAGGGAAGGAGAGAGATGGGGGATTTTTAAACGCACCTCCTCAGATTCCCAACCCCTCAACTCGAAGGCAACATGACATTCTGGAGACACATGCACTTCGAAGACATTCTGATGCATGTGCAAATCCCAGGTGCTCCACTTACTCACCATGTAACTGGTGCAAGTTACTTAACCTCTTTGGGCCTCAATTACTCATCAGTAAAATGGGTCTGGTGATAGTTCAGGCAGAGTCCTTAGGAGGATTAAAAGAGTCATTTATGAGAACGAGTGGCATATAATAGGTAGTTTGGAAAGCACTGATAAACTTTTAATTGGTTCATTCTGTTTTCTTCTGTCTTATGTAGAACTTGTTGCACGCCATTCTTGTATTATATATATGTATATATAGATGTATGTATATTTTTTCTTTAACCTCGGTTTCTTCATCATGTCCAGTCAGCTGTACACTCTTGCATAAGTGGTTCATTCCATTAGAGCTCATTTTCATATACCTTCTCTTTCTAGGAAATCTAACAATTAGAAAAAGAAGTAATAAAAGATATAACTCTTACTATGTGTTAACAACTAAGTGATAACTCATTCATTTTTCACATCAATCCTGTGAGCTATGTACTCTTCCAATTTTTATTGTATGTATGCAGATGTTGTAGTCAGGGTTTGCAAAGGAATAGATTTAATATAGGACACATAATTTATAGGATTATTTTATAATATTCACCCAAAAGCTCAAATGCAGAGGAGTGCAAGAGATCTGACTGCAAACCAGAGACCCCAAGAATCCAGCCAAGTGCCTGGATCCCACAGCAATATTCTGCACAACTGAAGGCCAAGAGTTCAAGGCAACGTCTTCCATGAGTCCAGCCAGAGGCCTAGAGCTCACAGCAATGTCCCATGCTTGTCTGTATTAAGTATCTGCACCCAGAAGGCCCAAAGGCCAGTGGTGGAAGCCAGAAAACCTGCACCAGTGGGGTGAAGGATTTGTGCCACCAGGCCGAGGGATCTACATTGAGGCCAGAAGTAGCATTCACAGTGAATATCAGAGCTTCCCTAACAAGAACAGCATCCGTTCCCAGGGATAGCAAGGACCTGAGCTCCTCCTCTGACAAAAACAGCTATGTTTACATCATATAAACTAACCACAGCAAGCTTCACCTAGAAAATCAACAGCCCAAGAATTCCCCTCTAATTCTTTTTATGCCACTGGCAACAATCACCAGGTGGGTCTTCAATGCCTAGACCACACTACTTCACGTTGACCCTTAATTAATCCACCACAGCACAGAATGAGAGAGAATCAAAGTGAATTGCTCAAGGATATGTACAAGCATGTCTCATTAGAGTGAAGAATTCAACCCAGATGAACCCAGAGCCTATACTTGAAATCATTATACTAGAGCACCCATTGGTGTATTTTAACTTGTCTTGAGAATTTAATCTAAAATGTTGTCTCAAGACAGTCACTCTTTGAATCTGGAATTGAAAAAGAAGCTAGTCAATTCTCAGCATGGAACAACCATGTACAGCATCTCCTGAAGTTGAGCGGCACTATTGCATAGGGGCCCTTTTGCTGGGATAAATTGTTCTCTGCCTGGCTTCCATGGAGTAAAAATAAAGGCTGAGATAGATCAAAACAGGGAAACTGACATGACAGGAGATTTCTGGAAATAATGTCCTCTGAGTAACTCTCAGGATCTGTTTCATTCTGATTAAAGTGAATCAAAACTGTGTATGTTGGAATTTTACTAAAAATAATATCTATTGAATACCTGCTCTCTGACAGGCTCTCTGCGTGTCTATTCTTTGGATAATTTTATCAAATCAATACAGCAAACTTTTTAAGAAAGACAGTATCATTTTGCTTATTTTATAGATAGGAAACTGGTGTTGGAAAAGACTTAACACATTTGCTGATGATCATACAGTTGACAAGCAGTGGAAATGGAGATAGTATTTGCTTTACAGATGTCGACCAAATCAAGGCAGAAAATTGGCATCATAGAATGTGAGCTGAGTTCCTAATTAGTTTAAGCTTTTCTGGTCCATCCTACTCTGAATGGCTGATAAAAACTGAGGCCATTTTTCCTTTTTTCATATTTATTTCTTTCCCTTTTTTTCCTTTCCCCTCCCCTTCCCTCTTCCTTTTCCTCTTTGGACCTTTTCTTCCTATTTCACATTATCTACTATACTTTTTTTCCCTCATTGAGTTTATTGGTACATTCTAGGTACACAGTACATTTACATTCATTACTGGGATCTCGAACCTTTACATGACAGGTCTTGGTTCTCATTTTTGCCCCTTGTCCCTGCCCTCCCTTC
The DNA here is from genome assembly GCF_012274545.1 of Fukomys damarensis. Taxonomy (NCBI): domain Eukaryota; kingdom Metazoa; phylum Chordata; class Mammalia; order Rodentia; family Bathyergidae; genus Fukomys; species Fukomys damarensis. Next base: position 27,793,058 of record NW_022900932.1, read on the forward strand.
AGCCCTTCCTCTCCTCCCCATTTATAAACATTTTATTTCCATTTTCTCATATTTTTTTCCTTTCCCTTATTACTTTTCCCCTACATATTTTGATTCTTATTTACACTTTTAGTTATAGGGAAAGGTAGAGGGTTTGAAGGGAGGGTAGCGGAATGGGGGAAAAAATAAGAGCCAAGATATATCATGTAAGGCTACCAATTCCCAATGATGAATGTCATTGTGTACTTAAATGTACCAATAAATTTAATGACTAATAATAAAAAAAAAAACACTGAGGCCAGAAAAATGGAAAGACTTGCCCAAGGAGCTTAGGCCATTACTGGCAGTGCTAGAATTGGAACTCTACTTTGCTATTCGCTTGCTTCTCCATCTTTCCCCCACTCTGTGCTGCCTTTTGCTCAGGGTTAAAATGCAATTACAAAACCTACTGGAAATCAATTTTGAAAACTTCTAAGATGTTTGTTTTCTGCAGTTAATGGGAAGGGAATGGGGAAGGGGGGTCAGCAAGGTTGGAGGAGTTTTGGAGGTGGGTCAGAGAATGACATATAGAGAAAAGGTCCTAAAAAAGTGTCCTTAACTGGCCCTCAGTGAACACTGGAGCTCTTTGTTCAAAAGAACTCAACTAAAATAAGCTGGGAAATTGCCCCTATAGGAAAAACATTTCTTTGGAAAGTATGATTTCAATAAATCAACAGAATCCAAGTTTGGACTGTGATTCATTTTACAAATGAAGTCACCCCGCCCCCGATCATGTATATATCCAATTTCAGCCATTGGCCATTTCTTCATCACTCTTGTGGGACGTGTGTTTGTTAAATTATAACCCATGCCCTGTACCACGGTGTGGCCTGTTTATCTTGTAGATCTGAAATAACATAATTACTTAGAGCAAGTTTGAATGGCACATTATTAAATTCCCCCTTTTCTATTTTCCAACAACAAAAAGTATTCTTATTTTCTAAGTTTAAAATATTTATCTCCTTAAATTTTGATACAATATCTTTGATACATACACAATAACATTAAAAGTTGTGTGTGTAATTACACTGCCAAATGGGTCTGTCTTCCCTCTTAATCTTTCTCCAGCATACTCAGCATCGACAGAGCAATGCTGCCAGACTAATAAATCATCCCTGCAGGCCTCAAATATTGTGCCATAAAAAGGAAGTTCAGGAAGGATATATATTTTTTAAGCAAATGCATACAGACACTTTGTATTTGTACATGTGACTGCGTAGAGTGGCCACTTGAGCCCAACTGCCGGACTTCTGAAGTAAAGAACAAATAGGCAAGGCAGCAGATCTATCCCACACAGGAGGTGGCTCTCTGTATATGCTGATTGATTTGACTATTTTATGCTAAAGTCAATACAAAATTATGTAAACATAAAAGCACCGACTATCAAGTTCCCATTATATGCTAGGCATATTATCCTTAAAGCTCACAGACGCTCCACAAAGTAAATTGTATCAACTATTTTTTATTAGGTTAAAAAAAAAAGCGCGGGCTCAGAGACTTTATTTAAAGGGTTGAAAGAGGTAAAACACTAAGTGGCAGAGATTAGGACCTAATTAATATGGGTTGGAAAACACTTTGGGAAAGGTTGATTTAAATAATTTGTGCACTGCCAGCCCTGAAATTCTGTGGTTTTTCAAAAGCACGGATCATATCTTGCTCAAAAGCACAACATCTGCCCTTCAATCCATGCTACCTTCTGGCATTCTTAAGCAAAGGAAAATAATCTTTATTGAGCATTTACCTTCTGCTAGATTCCATGCTGGCTCCACACACACAGTTTTAAAATACTTTGGAGGCTATGAGACTCTGCCCCACTGCTTCCTACTTCAGCCAAAAGTCAAGACCACTTAGCAGACAATCAGAAGATGTGGATTCCAAAGGTGTCTTCTCTGCGCATTGGTACCTTCTTTACAAGAGGACACTTCGCAAGAGGAAGCTTCTGCCTACCTTTGTTTCCGTTAGGATGAACACATCAAAAAAGAAAATACCAGAATATTTTGTGAACAAAGATCCTATACAATGAAGTCACATCGTGTAGTGGTAAAATATTAAGTGCACGTGGCCAGTATAAAAGAAGGAATAGAAAGTGTGAAAGCAAGATAGAATGAGACAATGATTTCTCCAGAGCTGATCATTCTTTCTGTTCTTTTACTCAGTGGGAATGAATGGGGTAACCTCGGCTCCTCCCAGTTGTCGTCTGTGTTTCTCCAAGTGGGAGCACCTCCCCATGTCAGGTATGGCTTCTAAGGATTTGGTGCATACCCTGGTTAAACAGCCGTCTTATAGGTGCAAACCAGCTTTCTCTCCCAAGAAAAAGTGGGTATTTATTTTAATACAGAACAAAAACTGGCTGAGAGAGAAGACAGGCTCCTAAAAGCTTGGGCAAACTCTCTAGATTCTACTTCTGAAACAATCTGTGGCGAAACACTATTATTTTATTAATATTATTTAAGCTGATACTTTTGTAAAAATAAAATAAATGTTGATTATTAGAGAATAACCACTTACTTTGATGTCCAGTCAGTTCATGTGGCTTTCCCACAACTTTAATATTTATCCGTTGCTGATAATAAAAACACACACAACTTGAGACTTTGTACGAGCTTGTGAACAATCTTTTGAGAAACAAAGCACTAGACGATGTACGTTATTTAATGCCAGGGCCACCAATTCTACAACCCAAAATTCCCTTTAACATAAAACTCCATTTTCTACTCAAGTAAGGACTTTCTACTGCTCTTCTATAATCTCCTTTTCTTCTTGCCTTGTCCCAGTTCAATGCCCTCAGGCTCTTGTTTTACCAATTCAGCCTTTCCTCTAAATTCTCCAGCTAGCATAATCTTTACAGAATTCTATTTTGGTAACTTCTACCCCCAAACATCCCATGTTTCTAGTCTTGTATTTCTCCCCTCCCTTCCAGCGGTCCACACACCTTGGGTCTTTTCTATAGAAAGTAATATGCTATTTCTGTTGTTCAGTGAATTTATTCTGAGATTGATAAATACATAGCTCATTCTATTCAATGGAATTCAGTATATAAACATCTGTTTATTTGAGCCTGCTGTGTTTAAGTTATATATTTGGAAGGATGTTATAAGAGCTACACTCCCTGCTCGCAAATAGTTTGATATCATACCACCACATTCTGTCAGACCTCACTCCCCACCACTCCCCTGCCTGGCTAGGGTCTCTCATTGCTTCCTGAAAAAACACTATTATTTCTCAGAGCTCTGTGTTCTTATCCATGTTATTCAGTCATATTCCAGATGTTTTCTTCTCTTCTACTTAACCCTCCAGGCCCTGTTCAAATTCACTTTCATCATATACCTCCTGGAAAAAAGAGCTCTCCTGGAAGGAACAGGCAGAAAATTTTATCCAACCATCAATGAGTGGAAAAGAAGACCTCAGGTTCTTTGGGAACCTTCTGCTGAAGCAGGTCTGGGGTCTAGGCTTTTTCTTTTCTTTTCTTTTTTTTTTATTGGGCTGGGTCATGACGGGTATGATATGCATGTTGTCATCAGAAATTTTGACAGGGGAGGAAGGGGAGATTTCCAGGGATCAGGACACTACTTCTGCTCTTCACTAATTTGGGCATCAGGATAGATCTGTCCTAGTGCCAGTGGGTGTGCTTTTTAAATCATCACAATGAGGGCTGGGGATTTAGCTCAGTGGTTCCTCCGCCTGCCTCGCAAGCACAAGGACCTGAGTTCGAACTCCAGTACCAAAAAAAAAAAACATCATCACAATGAAATAATAATGAGAGTAAGGTAATCTGAAGCATCAACATGGTACCTATTCTCAACTTGGAAACTGGACCATGTGATAGTTCTGACCAATAGCTAGGAGCATGTAGTTATTCAACCCCCATCTTGAACTTCTGCAAACAAGCAACGTATGCAAGTGAACGGAACTGACAGAGTAATAGATGATTAGTAATTTAGGGCTCGAGCTGGTGACAATTAGATACAAAAGTATCAGTTTAAATATTAATAAAGCAATAGTGTTTCACCACAGATTGTTTCAGAAGTAGAATCTAGATAGTTTGCCCACTCTTTTAGGAGCTTGTCTTCTCTCTCAGCCAGTTTTTGTTCTATATTAAAATAAATACCCACTTTTTCTTCGGGGAGAAAGCTGGTTTGCACCTATAAGACGGCTGTTTAACCAGGGTATGCACCAAATCCTTAGAAGCCATACCTGACATGGGGAGGAGCTCCCACTTGGAGAAACACAGACGACAAGTGGGAGGAGCCGAGGTTGCCCCGTTCATTCCCACTGAGTAAAAGAACAGAAAGAATGATCAGTTCTGGACCTCTTTCCTCTAGCATCTTTGGTGCTTGGTGTTATGACAATCAGTATTCATCCAACATCTATATTCACTGCCCCCTGAGAGCAAAGTTGGACCCTTACTTCTCTAAAGAAGTATGAAGTTCATATGAACCTTCTTTGAAAAATTTACAGTCCAGGGATTGTAATCAGCTTTCTACACCAATGTATTATGTAGTACCTGTCTTGTACCCCATGAAAAAAGATGTATTAGTAGTCAAATAAATTTCAAAATTTCTGCATATCCTACTTCTTTCTTTGAGAGCCTCATGGAAATTAATGTATGCAAATCTTAAGAAGTCCTGCAGGTGGAGAGTTTCACTTTATAGCAGGAATAATTTGACCATGAAATGTTTTAATCTAAAAATACTAATGTCTATCCAAATGAATATTCTTCAAAATATATTGGGAAAAACACTAATTGGATTAAAATTCAAAAATTAAAATATCACAACTTTATTAAAGTGTCATTATCAATTTTGTGAGGTGTCATAATGACATGTAGTTTAGTTTTATTTAAGAAGTGCTGTTTCTTAGAAATGAATCTTGACATGTGTATGGGTAAAATGACAGTGTCTGGGGTTGCTTTAAAATATTCTCAAAAGAGAAAAGAGAATTTGAGATAAACAAAAATGAGGAAAACGTTGAGAACAAGTGAAACTTGGTAATTGATGCATAAAGATTCATTAAATAGTTTACCTATTCTGTGGATATTTGAAAAGCTCTACCATAAACAGCTTTATTTTCAAATTTTATTATACTTGTAGTACATAAAATCGGCCAAATGTCATTAACTTGGAATTCACCAACTTAGATTCTGTATCACTATATCAATATATTAATTTGATTAAAATGTGATTTGTTACTTTAAAACTTGTTTTCAAAATTTACTCAATGTGAATGTAAATATAGAATTCTCCCAAAATGCATAGGGGACCTTATAAATCTCAAGGGGTTTCTGGAGCTGTCATAGTGGTATTGGGATGAGAGGAGACAGTGGGCGGAGGGTATCTCTCCTATAAAACTGGAGAAACTCCCTTCTTAGGTCACTAATAGAGCAAAAATCGACTTGAGATTTCGTTTTTTGAAGAGTTCTATTGTTAAATATGTATGTGTGAGAACTGCTGCTCTATATGATGCCACTTAGCCCAAATGGAAGTAGTCTACTAGACATAATTCAGTGAAGCCCTTTCTTGTTTTGCTTTACCCAGATTTCAAAAATTGGTGAGTTGAATCCCTAGGCCTCCTTTCCTATACCTTTGCACAGAGACCAGAGAATGCTGTGCTTGGGGACTTTGCTGAGTTTATGGTTACTGAGTTGGCAGATTGCTGGCAAGAAGTCCTCTATACAGTCTGGTATACATCATGCCAGGGCTCTTGCCCTCAATTTGAGGCAGATAGAAAGCTTGCACGTCTTTAGACATTCACATGGGAAAGCTCTATGCAATTCTTTAAATTCCAGGACTTGCTTCATGGAGGCTCTGGTCAGATAAGTCCAGATACGATATACTTGTTTGTCTCTTTCTACATAGATTATTCTAAGGACTAATACCTTTTTTTCCCCATTAAATTTATTTGTACATTTTCAGCATACAGTACTGATGCATTCAACATTGGGAACTTGTACCCTAACATGATGTATCTTGGTTCTTATTTTTTCCCCATTCCTCTGCCCTCCCTTCAATCCCTCCACTCCTCCCTACTTACAGAGACTTTGTTTCCATTTTTTTTCCTCTTCTCATATTTTTTCTTTTCTCTCCCTCCCTTTCCTCTACCCCTCATACTTCCTCTACCCCTTTAGACCTTTTCTTCCTATTTCACCTTATCAATTACAGATTTTGATCCTCTAAAAACTAATTCTTGACTTGGTCTTTCTGTATCATAGGAAGTTCTTAGTGTTGAGCTTCAAAACTTTACCTCTGAGTTAGAAGTCTCAGGTCCATCCAGGCTGTGTCATTCCTTGACCTTGAGCACTGTCCTCAGTCTCTGTAAGTCCCAGTTTTTTTTATCTGTCAGGGAGCTGGCCCAAATATTTTTATCTGAGTACAGTGTTTCCCAGTATCATTGCAAAATGAGAGAAGATAAGATAACCCCTTTGCATGCTACAAAGTAGAAAACTGACACATTCTTACTCTTACTGTTGATGCTGTTCTTCTGGTGATGTTACTGTTGTGAAGATTATGCACCCCTGTTGCCTAACAGTACTCCTAATAAGGCAGCATGAGAAAGCAAATCCTCCACTAGGATTCGTTTCCTGGAAGATCTTAATACAATAATCTTGGCTTCAGGCACACCTACCAAATAAGAAATCAAATTCTAGTTAAGGTGGAGACACTCTGAAGGACCTATCAATTCCACAGGGCCCTCCCTTGCTTTGACATTATGCCATTGTAATCAGTGGAGATCAGGAGACCCTATTGGTACCAGACTACATTTATTTAATAGTTAGGTCCTATACTGATTCCATGTTTAGAATAAAAAAGGCTATCAACTCACTACAATATTAACAGAACATTTAACTCCATCTAATTAGGTTGGCATCACTTTCGGAGGGCTCTGACCACTTCAGCATGCTTTCAAAATCCATAGATGGGATGCCACTCACTTCCAGAAAATGGACAACAGTCTTTCCAGGAACAAGACTTGATATACATAACCGGTCATTGGTTTCAGAGCTTGATTTTTCTATTCTAGCCACTCTCACCATTTCTGATCTATTTTTTAAGGTAGACAAGCGATACTGTCCTAACCAGAGAATGAGAGTGAAGTTCCCTCTGTTGATAAATGAATTTGCTAAATAGGTTCTCTCTTCTGTAGATGAACATAAATCTCAACATAGACACTTTGGTATGGTTTTGGCACATGTGAACAACGAGGTCGCTTCAGGAAGCCAACTTTAAATGAAACTTCAAAATGAAGCTTCTTAACAAATACTCCCAACATACAGGCAAGCAAATCAAAGAAAAATGTCAAACCCAGAACACTCTCTCAGCCCAGCAAAATGTCAAAGAGCTCCTAGGAAAGGAAGAATGTGCCTTCAAATAATGTACAGCTAGGGAGAGGAGCGAAAGAAAGGAAGATAGTAACTGATTTATAAATCTTTATAAAACAATCATTAGGCTTGTCTAGAACATGTAGTTCTTCCTTAAGTTCAAGATGGGGAAACAGTAATAAGAAGCATAGAATTATTCAAATAGAGGCAAAAGGAGATTTAATTTCATATTTTTAAAAATCCACTGGAGCTCTTCAGACTGCGTAGTGAGGGAGGGTAAGGAAAATGAGCTCAGTACAATCCTGGACGGGAGGAAAGCAGCTCAGGTACAGGTTTCAGAGACAAATTGGCCTCCAACCTCATCCAGTAGCCCCTGGCCAGCAGAACCCCCTGTAAATGTGTCCTTGGCTGATGTCCTCTCTGCTCCTCTCTGAGCCACCCTATCCCTTGCCCATTCGCGCAGTGTGAAGTGACTGCTCAGAAAGGGCCCCAGATGGTTCCTCCTACTGAGGCCCAGTTTGAGTCCTCCTTTGTGGACCAAGGTAACTTAGGAATGTGCTTCTGAAAAGGATTTCTACTAATAACAGTTATCTCACTCATTTTTGGAGAAGCAGTAGTCTCTATGGGAGTGCTCGCCAACTGCTGAGTCCTGGCAGGCCAGAGCAGGTCAAAAGCAAGCTCCAAGTGGCCGAGACATGTGAGGGCCTCTACCTCTTCATAATGCCCAGAATGCTCAACCTTCTTTAAACCACTGTTTGAAAACCTCGCCATGATTGCAATTCTCCATAGGCATGATTTAAATGACTCCCTCTAAAATCTTCCTGAATTCATAATTGTCGTTTTGACTCTTAAGGACCTTAAGCAACTTTCCTGAACTGTTGATCTCCAACTATTTGTGCAAAGATTCATGTCCACCCCGAGAGATAAGCTCAATTTTACATTGCATTTTAGGGCTGGGGATTTAGCTCAGTGGTTCGGTGGCCTGCCTTGCAAGCGCAAGGACCCGAATTCAATCCCCTGTACTAAAAACAAGCAAACAAACAAACACATTGCATTTTAAAAATTATTTTATGTGAAAATATGTAAATTTAAAGTTATCCTTTTCCTGTTTGTATTTTTTATATATTAACTACATAATACAACAGAAATTTTTCAGCAGCCCTCTATAGACATTTCAAGATCAATTCCCCATTTATTCCAGTTTGCAATGAAAATAACATCACTCTCTACTGTACTTCACCAAGAAATACATATATGATACGTAATTCCAAGACTGCCATTAAACCAGTGATGGTGAATCTTTCAGAGACCAGTGCCCAGACTGCAACCCATAACCTATTTATTTATCGCAGTGTCGATACTGCAATTAAACTTGAATAATGAGGTTTTAGTTTAAAAGAAAACCTCATACATTAATATATTTTGTGTTAAAAAAAAAAAGTAACGTATGTGCCATAGGTTGGCCACCACTACTCTAGACCTATCTTAAGTGCTTCATATGCATTTGACTCTCTTAATGCTGACAGAAAACCTACAAAAGGAGGGTTAGAATGCCCATTTTACAGAGGGAAGAGCGGCACACTTGTCATGCCTCCAAGAACCAATTAACAACAAGTACCAAGGTACCTCTATAATGGGCTTTAGTGTATAATTCAGGAGAAGTGACTGGAATGGTGTAAGTCATCTGCAGGACCTGGTGTAAAGGTTGGTTGTTCTACATCTTTATTTTCTGTGGTATTTTAATAACCTTCCTATGATTGGCTAGCAGTCTCATCCAAGGCTGGCCATGTCCTAACTGCCCTCTCTCTGCTCTGGATCCAGTGAGAATGTGAGGAAGGAAAAGAGCAACTTGTCTTCACTCTCCTCCCCCAGTCTCTAATTGCAATGGCATTTACTTGGGCTTCTCAGTGGTTCTCTATTCACAGACACATCAAGGTACGGCTGCTTAAGAAAAGTAAATCCTCCTCTTCATTGTTGCAAGTATTTCCAAAGGGAAATTAAAGGTGTAATTTTTCTGAATCAATCCAGTGATTGCCAACACAGAATAAACAAAAGGCTTTTCCACAGAAAAGAATCAGCAGCAAGAAATCTGATAATTTACCTCTTTCCTCCTCAAATTCACTGGGGCTTTGATCGAACTGCAATATGTTTCCCAGGTTTTGACTTCTATCTTCAGATCCTGGGATTTGATTTATATTTTCTGGGGTAGGGCTTGGTAAATGTGATGTCCCTAGAGAAAAGGCCATATTTAAGAAGCAACAGAATTACATACGAGATGTAGAAATTTAGGAACAACACAGTTTTATATGAGCCAAATTATTGCAGTACCAGTTCTCTAGGACCACTTTTTCTCATCCAAAATAGATTCCAGGGCTTATGGAGGATCATGATGTCCTCCTAGAAGACAGGCAGCACCCAGACCTGAAGCCACTAAGGTACCTTTCTTCGGCAGAAAGTAGACTTTCTTTCCTCACTATAGGAAAGATCCAGAATCTCTCCCCTCAAAACTTTGAGGAGAAGGACTCAACATGAATTCATGGGTACAGAACTTCCTTCAGTCTTTGATACCTCATCTTCATCTCGCGGCCTTTCTCATCACAATCCTAGTTTTCAAGCCTGCATGTCCTGGGATGAAAGTCAACACTTGCCAGTTTCTCTTATGACTCTTCATCCGAATGCCCTTCAGTTGACTCAGGCAGACACATGTTCTCATGGTTCTGTCTCCCTTGTCTGGGCCTGTTCTTACATTTGAGGAAACTGAAGGGAGAGGACCATTGAAGACCTTCTGGCTCCTCCTCCTCCTCCTCCTCCTCCTCCTCCTTCTTCTTCCTCTTCGTCTTCTTCCTCTATCACACACTTGTTGGGGATTAATTATGACCAGAGAGGGCCAGAATGAAAAGCCCATCATGTTTCGAAAACAAATCTCTTTGTCTGTTGATTCTGCAGGTTGTCCAAGCTCTATCTTTGCTGTCAGTCCCTGACACATAGTCAGTCCTTTAGGTAACACTGCCCTGGCATTTGCAAGTAACTGTCCCCTTGTTATATCTTTACTTCTCTAGGGCAATCCTCCTAACTATTTTCTTCTACTGTTTATTTTGCCTAGTTGTTTCTAAATCATTTTTAGCCTAGATTTCTTCTCTGGATATCTTTTAACTTGTTCTATTTCCTCATAAAGTGTGTGTATTTAAAAGGCAAACAGTATTCCAGATGTAGCCTGGCCATGGAACATCACTTTAATATTGTTAATTTAATAGAAATATATTGGGCCGGGGATTTAGATCAGCGGTTTGGTGGCCTGCCTCACAAGCGCAAGGACCTGAGTTCAATCCCTGGTACCACAAAACAAAACAAAACAAAAAAATGAAATATATAATAGGCATATATTATATATTGTATATATTATCTTTCTATATACATCTTTCTATATATTACATACAATTTCACTCTGCATATATATATATATATATATGGTATAAGTCAATAGATATTTCAATCAAGATACTTTGTGTTATGGTGGCATGGATGTTTTTGTGTGCATGTTCTACTTTCTTCAGCCTTTAACATCTCTAAAGAACACAGTGTTCTATTAGGTCAGCCTTCAAAGGTCACAGTGGTGACATGATTCTCTTGCTCATAGATATTTCTCAAGATACTTTGTGTTATGGTGGCATGGATGTTTTTGTGTGCATGTTCTACTTTCTTCAGCCTTTAACATCTCTAAAGAACACAGTGTTCTATTAGGTCAGCCTTCAAAGGTCACAGTGGTGACATGATTCTCTTGCTCAGCTGTAGGGCTGGACATGGACAACAGTGGTGGTGATGACCTGTCATCTTTGGAGGCTTCCCAGAAGAACCAAGTCTATTAGCCAAGGAAAGACATAAAGAAGGTTAATGACCCTTATTATCATGTTTGATGCTCTGCAAAGGTGTTTAGAACTTTGTTATCCCCTTAGCCATATTTCCACTGATATTTTTTTTTTTGGTACCAGGGATTGAATCCACTGATTTTTTAAAAAATTCAATTTCTAAATCCATCGAGCATTATTTTCACCATGTCTTCATCTATAAGAATTCATTTTTCTTGCTGTCCTGATTTTCACCCTAACCCCTTCAAAGTACACTATAAACTCTAATAAGTTTCAGTTAGTCCATTCTCATAATGGGACCAGACAACAGAGGGCCTAGGAGGAAATTAGAGACATTCGTATGGGACGAGTTCAGCTTTATAGCTTTGCTACAGCTCAATCAGAGAGGTTCTTGTTTATTTATTTTATAAAATGGGAATGGAGAGGAGGAGACATTGAGCCTCAATAATAAAATGACCTTTCTTCTGAATAGATCAGCTTCATAAGTTAAAATGACTCAAGGCTAAATCTAATATCTGGGGAATAGAATCCTCTGTTTCCAAGGACAGATGTGATTATGACACATAGTCAACAATGTTTTTCTTCATTATTGTTTGGCTGGAAATTGGGGTTTGTTGGGAAAGAAAGAGAAAAGGGGATTGAAGACTTGGAGAATAATAGGGAGTAAATGGAATTGTATTTATGATTTGATATCTCTATTACAGAATTGCATTATTGGCTTAGGTAAAATAGTATTTAGAATTTATCATAAAAATTTCTCCCAAGGCTTTTGATAGACCATTCTCAAATTAAAGGATAGAATCTGAGTATGGTGAGGTTGTTTTTCATTAACTTAATAGAAAATCCATACACTTAGAATAAAGAACTGAAGCTAGGAAGTGAGTTTCCTAAGTTGCCATAATAGTGCAGTTTACAATGTGGTGTATTACAGTTAGTTCATAGATGTTTCTTTTATGAAATTCAAAATATAGCCCAGTCTGTTCTAAGAAAATGTTTGGTTTCATTGTCATGGTGATTCTTACAGCTTTATGACAATAAATAATAAGTATATAGGCATGAGGCAGCAAAAGCTATTCCCTCAGGATCTACTGGAAAGTCATTCGATTTTTATGTTTCTCAAATGTTAGATATTTAAAATGGACACAACCATATCAGGTTCTTGTACTTTATGAAGATGACAGTAAGAAAGAAATGAGAAATAACACATTAGAAAGCACTTTGGAAAGCTAAAAATATGGTCACATATATATTTAGGCTGAATATTATCTGAAATTGATTGTTCAATTTTTCTGTCAGGTTCTATGTTGAAAAATTTATAGATATTATTTCTTTTACTCTTCATCATAGACTTATGGGACAAGTACTGTTATTATGTCTACTCCACAAATTATAAATGATGACATCAACAGGGTCATAATTATAAAATGAAGAAATTAGGATTGAATGTGATTTTTCTAATATCAGAACTGTGAGAACCTAGCTCAGCTAGTTTACAAGACTTTCTCAAGGCATTGATGTTCCCTGTTACAGTGTGACCTCAGGGCTTAATACGAGTGGATGCTCTACTGATGAAGTGGTTGGCAGCCTCTGAGGTGGCCCATGATGATCATCACTTCCTGGAGTCCATGGCCTTGTATAAGCTTCTCCCTCCCTCATGACTGGGAGGGAATTTCATGAGTAACATCTGATGAAGAGAGACTACAGTAGAACTAATAAGATATAACTTCCAATGTTGAGGTTTTAAGAAGACAGTGTCATCTATCTTGAGCATTTTCTCTCACTTTTTCCTGGATTGTCTCACTGTGGAAAAAAGCCAGCTGCTGTGAGGTAAAACAGCCTTGTGGAGAACTTCACATGGTACGGAGATGAGCCCTGCCAGCAGTCATGTGGATGTGCGTGGATGCAGACTTTGGGGGCCCTCTTAAGTCACGTGAGTCACTGCAGAAGATTCTGCTCAGTTGAGCCTTTAGACAATCGCTTTGGCTGCAATCTTGTCTCTAGCCTCGGAGAGAGTGGGGTAAGCTTCTTCCAGTTTCCCGACCCACAGAACTGTGTAGTAAAGACTGTTTGCCATTTCAGCCACTTAGTTTTGAGGTAATATTTTATGATTCAATAAATAATTAATATAAATGGTAGTCAAGTGACTGTCTGGACACCGGTGGAACCTTCCTAAGAATTCCCCTTTCACGTCAGTCAACAAGCATTCACTGTGATCTTATGTTCTGGAATCAGAGGAGGTCTCTGCCGTTGACCTGCTGATCATCTTACAGATACAGGCGGAGGGGAGAAATGCTTTAAAAATACTAAAAATTAAAATTCTCTCTAAAATTGTGGAGTAGAAAAAGAAGAGTGGTGGAGCAACCAAATAAACTCCAATTCCAATGTCGGGAAATGAAATTTGGGGCAAGTCTTCATCAATATTTTCACTTGAATGTCGAGCAGTACCTCTGAAAAGTTTGTAGGATTAAATAAAATTATGTGGAAAACACTTGGCATGGTGCTTGAAATAGATTAGGGGCAAAACAAATACCAATTTCATGAGTCTTTCTGATCTTCTTTTTAAATAGGGAGTAATCAACCACATGGTGCAAGGTTAAATGAGCGAAGATAAGCACTGGCCATTGTCCATTTTAAATGTTCTCAAAATATGAATTCCTACTGGTTTCTGTGGATACTATAAATCATATTATGTCCATGAGAGATGAAAATGATTTTATAAAAATACTGGAGGATTCTGATTTTTATTTCAAGTAAATATTTAGCGTTTTCAACTAAGACATAGTTATGTTTTGAAAAAGGCCTCACTCTATGTCGGTGGAGAAGATGGAAAACAAGGACAGCGTGAGATATGTGCAAACCAAATTTGGACTACCGCATGGAACAGATTGGGCGAACCCTGGTGATCAGGGAATGGAGGCTCAGGACTTTCCCTTTGCCTCTGAGTGTTCATCTGTGTCTACCACCGAATGGAAGCATCAAATAATTTGGGGTTCTTCGGCATTGGATAGCTTCACAAATGGTCAACTAACACAATTGTTATTCTTAAAATAGTCATAATTCTATTATCACATGCAGTATGAAGGTTTAGTGCTACTGATGAACTTTTTAGAATTTGACCAACTTGTATCACCATTATCACTAAATATGTGAGGCTGGAAATATACACACATAAATTCATAAAATCTTCCAAACTAGTGAAAAAGCAACATTAGACAGTATCTGCTTTGACTTCTAGCGGTACTAAATATGACCACTAGATGGCACTAGAGTCTGATTTCGTCATTCTATTTCCAGAACAGTCTCTGGAAAAACAACTCTAAGACTATCATAAATGTTAAGAGTCAGTTACTTGCTTATCTGATTTGGTGAGAGGCAGAAAGCATTATGATATTATTTGAAAATTTCCTAGTAATCTCTCATCAATAAATAAACACACTACCGACTCAACCTGAAGTCAACTGATCATGCTCTTAAAAGTAAATTTTATGAACCCTTGAAGCACTTCCTGTAAATTAAAGTTTCCACAAATAAATTATTTTATAATTTACAAGCAAAAAAAGAAGCATGTGCTTCTGAGGAAGCACCGTCTCCAGCTGTCAATTTCCTCTAGCGATTCAAATCTCAGTTCTAGAACGTTTAATTCAACAAATAAGTGTGGAAACCTCCTGTGTTCCTAGGCTCATTCAGACACTGAAAGGTGGTGAGCATCTCTAGTCCAAGTGGAGGAATCAGACAACAAGCAAATGACTGGGCACAATAATATGAATGAAGAAAATCAAAGAGCAATGTGACAAAGATAAAGAAGGACAAGTAGAAGTAGATTTGATAGAGTAGAGTTCTTTTCGGAAAAGATGACATTTTGAGGTAGAACTAGAATGGCAAGTTAGAATCAACCACAGAAAATAGGGGAGTATGGTTGAGGATGGAAAGCGAAAAGAAATTGGAGAGGCAGTCAGGCCAGGCCGTGGAGTAGAGTTCGTATTTCATCTAGTTATATTATGTGAGCCACCTGAAGGTTTTAAGCAAGCAAGTATAGCAATCTGACTTATATTTGAAAATATCATTCTTGGGGCAGTGACAGAGCACTTGCATAGCAAGTGCCAGGCCCTGGTTTGATCCCTAGCACCAGTGGGGATGGTGGGAGTGTTATCATCCTGGCTCCTAGTGGAGAAAGAAGTATAGTAGGACACAGGGTAGCAACAGTAAGGCTTACAAAACATTGAATGAATAAATGAATGACTGTGCCTACTATGTACTAAGTAGCACCAACAAGGGACTTGCTTTTCACTAAAATTCATTTTGCACGTGATTGCACTTGCAGAGTTAGGTACACACTTGAGACAGTGGTGTTAAACTTTAGGGCCATTAAGAATCACTTGAAGCACCTGTTAAAATGCAGGTTGATGGCCATCATTCCTCAAGTCTATTTCCCATCACTTTTTCCTTTCACTGTTCTGATTCAGGAGGTCTGGACGGGGGGTACAGGGATCTGCATTTCCAACAAATTTCAAGTACCCCTGCCGATCCAGCTACCACACTCGGAGAACCACTGCTGCAACAAGCTGAGCATAAAATGTTTGCAGCTGTTAAAACAAAAACAGGAAGAACTCAGTTCAGTTCTACTGTGGTTAGGGCTCCTGGTTTTCAGACACTACATTGCATTACTAATGTGGGAAAGATTGTCATTTTTCTGACCAAGGATAAATTTATTTCTGCTTATGAACAAAGCTCCAGTTTTGTTCAGGGTTATTGTGCTGAGCTGCAGGGTTGAACGGAGGACTGGTTTAGAGCAAATATGGGAAGAGTTCTGGTACACAGCAGTCTAAGTCTCCTCCACAGCTACACATCTTATATAGTTGCCTACATTTCTGCTTTGTGTTATAAAAAATGTTGTCTAAAAAGGTGGAAGCAAACTTTATTTGGGGGTGTCTCTGAGAAACCGGCAAGTTTAGCTCCTTCAGGAAAGCAGGCCTCAACTTCCTGTTCTCCCCACCCCCCAGGAGTCACTTGCCCTGTGTAAGACTCCCAGGTCTTACAACAAGTTTTAGTGAATTCATTCTGACTGTCACCAGAGATCACACTCTGCCCTTTAGTCAAAATGGCTCTTCTTAGGTCCTGTCTGTTCTCAGGGTGGCAGCCTGGTGAAGGAGCGGCTCATCCTTTCACCTTATTCAGGTTTTCCCAAATTTCCTACCTTGCAAGAATGATCCGGGCACTGCTCTTAGGCTTCACCCCTTTGGCTGCTGAATCAAAATCCCAAGAGAAAGGGCTTTGATACACGGCTTTTAGCAAATATTCAGGTTATTTTCTTAAGCACTTTTAGAAAGTCCTTGGTTTTCTATCTTCGTTGCTCAGTTCTCACTTTATCCATTGCTTGGCCGTGCTCCCCTCATGATACTGTCTCTGATATTTGAAATAAAGCTGAGTTTCTTCTTGCCTATAACCCCTCCCATCCCCATCTAAAAACACTTTATTTCCATCTTTTCATTACCTCACATTTTTTTCTTTTCCCTTTTTACCCTTCCCCTACCCATCCCACCTTCCCTACACATTTAGCCCCTTTCTTCCCATTTCACAATGTCAGTAATCTTATTAGGATCTTCTGTATTATTGCAATTTATTCACACCAGAGAAACTATTTGGTATTTACACATGTGTAACTTATTTATTTCACTTAGGAGTATATCTTCAATTTGTATCCATTTTCCTATGAATGAATCTATTGTCTCGTTCTTTATGGCTGA
>NW_022900932.1:27810165-27839857 GCF_012274545.1 Fukomys damarensis
TGGTGAGCATCTCTAGTCCAAGTGGAGGAATCAGACAACAAGCAAATGACTGGGCACAATAATATGAATGAAGAAAATCAAAGAGCAATGTGACAAAGATAAAGAAGGACAAGTAGAAGTAGATTTGATAGAGTAGAGTTCTTTTCGGAAAAGATGACATTTTGAGGTAGAACTAGAATGGCAAGTTAGAATCAACCACAGAAAATAGGGGAGTATGGTTGAGGATGGAAAGCGAAAAGAAATTGGAGAGGCAGTCAGGCCAGGCCGTGGAGTAGAGTTCGTATTTCATCTAGTTATATTATGTGAGCCACCTGAAGGTTTTAAGCAAGCAAGTATAGCAATCTGACTTATATTTGAAAATATCATTCTTGGGGCAGTGACAGAGCACTTGCATAGCAAGTGCCAGGCCCTGGTTTGATCCCTAGCACCAGTGGGGATGGTGGGAGTGTTATCATCCTGGCTCCTAGTGGAGAAAGAAGTATAGTAGGACACAGGGTAGCAAAAGTAAGGCTTACAAAACATTGAATGAATAAATGAATGACTGTGCCTACTATGTACTAAGTAGCACCAACAAGGGACTTGCTTTTCACTAAAATTCATTTTGCACGTGATTGCACTTGCAGAGTTAGGTACACACTTGAGACAGTGGTGTTAAACTTTAGGGCCATTAAGAATCACTTGAAGCACCTGTTAAAATGCAGGTTGATGGCCATCATTCCTCAAGTCTATTTCCCATCACTTTTTCCTTTCACTGTTCTGATTCAGGAGGTCTGGACGGGGGGTACAGGGATCTGCATTTCCAACAAATTTCAAGTACCCCTGCCGATCCAGCTACCACACTCGGAGAACCACTGCTGCAACAAGCTGAGCATAAAATGTTTGCAGCTGTTAAAACAAAAACAGGAAGAACTCAGTTCAGTTCTACTGTGGTTAGGGCTCCTGGTTTTCAGACACTACATTGCATTACTAATGTGGGAAAGATTGTCATTTTTCTGACCAAGGATAAATTTATTTCTGCTTATGAACAAAGCTCCAGTTTTGTTCAGGGTTATTGTGCTGAGCTGCAGGGTTGAACGGAGGACTGGTTTAGAGCAAATATGGGAAGAGTTCTGGTACACAGCAGTCTAAGTCTCCTCCACAGCTACACATCTTATATAGTTGCCTACATTTCTGCTTTGTGTTATAAAAAATGTTGTCTAAAAAGGTGGAAGCAAACTTTATTTGGGGGTGTCTCTGAGAAACCGGCAAGTTTAGCTCCTTCAGGAAAGCAGGCCTCAACTTCCTGTTCTCCCCACCCCCCAGGAGTCACTTGCCCTGTGTAAGACTCCCAGGTCTTACAACAAGTTTTAGTGAATTCATTCTGACTGTCACCAGAGATCACACTCTGCCCTTTAGTCAAAATGGCTCTTCTTAGGTCCTGTCTGTTCTCAGGGTGGCAGCCTGGTGAAGGAGCGGCTCATCCTTTCACCTTATTCAGGTTTTCCCAAATTTCCTACCTTGCAAGAATGATCCGGGCACTGCTCTTAGGCTTCACCCCTTTGGCTGCTGAATCAAAATCCCAAGAGAAAGGGCTTTGATACACGGCTTTTAGCAAATATTCAGGTTATTTTCTTAAGCACTTTTAGAAAGTCCTTGGTTTTCTATCTTCGTTGCTCAGTTCTCACTTTATCCATTGCTTGGCCGTGCTCCCCTCATGATACTGTCTCTGATATTTGAAATAAAGCTGAGTTTCTTCTTGCCTATATATGCTATGTTTTTGGTACTCTGAACTACTACTATTTGGCCTTTAATCAAAAGAACTTTCTGGAATTCCTCCCAAGATCGCAATCTCATGAAAAGAGGAAATGTGCCATATTTTAAGTATACCTTGAGCACGTTACCTCTTCTGGCACATACTAGATGCTCAATAAATATAAACTGATTTATTAATCCATGGACCTTTTGTTCTACATCTGTGATCTGGAAACAATCTAAAGATAGAGGTACCTCTTCATTAAGGAGTACATGTTCCCATGGGCAAACAGATTTGTTGGTCTCACAACCCAAAGTCCTGTACCTAGTCTGGGTCTTCATTTCCTTAATTTTATTTTATTTTTTTCACCTTTAATTGAGTTTATTGGTACATTTTAGGGATACAGTACAGTTGCATTCATTGTTGGGATCTTGTACCTTTACATGACAGGTCTTGGTTCTCATTTTTTCCCCTTGTCGCTGCCCTCCCTTCACCCCCCCTCCCATCCCCATCTAATAACACTTTATTTCCATCTTTTCATTACCTCACATTTTTTTCTTTTCCCTTTTTACCCTTCCCCTACCCATCCCACCTTCCCTACACATTTAGCCCCTTTCTTCCCATTTCACAATGTCAGTAATCTTATTAGGATCTTCTGTATTATTGCAATTTATTCACACCAGAGAAACTATTTGGTATTTACACATGTGTAACTTATTTATTTCACTTAGGAGTATATCTTCAATTTGTATCCATTTTCCTATGAATGAATCTATTGTCTCGTTCTTTATGGCTGAGTAATACTCCATTTTATAGAAAAACCATATCTTCTTTATCCAGTTTCCAATTGATGGGCAAATGGGGTGTTTCCAAGTTTTAGCTATTACAAACTGTGCTGCTATAAACATGGTTGCACATACATCACTGTGATATGATTCTTTTAATTCTTTTGGAAAGATACCCAGCAGAGCTATGGCTGGGTCAAATGGAACCTCTAGTCCCAGCTCTTTGAGGTATCTGCATATTGATTTCCATAGTGGCTGCACCAGTCAGCACTCCCACCAACAATGGAGAAGGGCTCCTTTCTCCCCACAACTCCACCAACATTTGTTATTGTGTGATTTCTTGATAGCAGCCATTCTTTGTGGGGTGAGGTGTCTGAGAAATGTCTGTTCATTTCGGATGCCCATTTTTGAATCAGGTCTTTATATTTGGGGGGCTGATTGTTTTGAGTTCTTTATATATTCTAGATAATAATCCTTTTTCTGAGAGGCAGCTGGCAAAATTTTTTTCCCACGTTATAGGTTGTCTCTTAGTTCTGCTGATGGTTTCTTTTGCAGTACAGAAGCTTTTTAATAAGATGAGATCCCAGTTGTTGATTCTTTCTGCTAGTTCCCATGCTACTGAGGATTTCTTCATAAAATCTTTTCCTATGCCAATGTCTTCAAGAGTTCTGCCTAACTTACCTTCCAGCACATTTAGTATTTCTGTTTTAATATTTAGATCTTTAATCCACTTGGATTTTAATTTAGTGTATGGTAAAAGATAAGGGTCCAGTTTTAATCTGTGGCAGGTTGAAATCCAGTTTTTACAACATAATTTATTAAAGAGGCTATCTTTCCTCCACTGAGGATGGTCAGCTCCTTGGTCAAAGATGAGGTAGCTGAGTACATCTGGATTTGTTTTTGTGTCTTCCAGTCTGTTCCACTGATCCTCAGGTCTGTTTCTTTGCCAGTACCATGCTGTTTTTATCACAGTGGCTTTGTAGTATAGTTTCAAATTGGGAATTGTTATACCCACTGCAATGTGTCTGTTGCCTAGGATGGCTTTTGCTATTCTAGGTCTCTTATGGTTCCAAATGGATTTTGGTATTCTTTTTTTCTAGTTCTGTGAAATATAGTGTTGGAATTTCAATTGGCATTGCATTGAATGTATATAGCAGTTTTGGTAGTATGGCCATTTTCACTATGTCGATTCTTCCTAATATATAAAAAATATAAAAAATATTCTCTTCAATTTCTTTTTTCAGAGTGCTGTAGTTTTCAGTGTAGAGGTCTTTTGCTTCTTTTGTTAGGTTGATTCCCAGATACTTCATTTTTTGGGATGTGATTGTAAAACGAATTTTTTCCCTTATTTCTCTCTCAGTGAGTCTGTCATTTGTATATAAGAAGGCTATTGATTTTTGGGTGTTCACCTCGTATCCAGCTACTCTATTGAATCTGTCAATTAAATCTTGAAGTCCTTTGGTGGAGTTTTTTGGGTCTTCAATGTAGAGTATCATATCATCAACAAATAATGACAGTTTAACTTCTTCCTTTCCTATCTTTATTGCTTTAATTTCTTTCTCTTATCTAATTGCTGTGGCTAATGTTTCCAGAACTATATTGAAGAGGAGCGGTGATAGTGGGCATCCTTGTCTTGTTCCTGATTTTAACATGAAGGTTTTCCGTTTTTGGCCATTTAATATGATGTTGGCTGTTGGTTTTTCATAGATAGCCTTTATTAAGTTGAGATATAGACCATCTATTCCGATTTTTTGCAGGGTTTTTATCATGACTGGGTGTTGAATTTTGTCAAATGTTTTTTTCTGCATCTATTGAAAGGATCATATGGTTTAATTTAATTAATTTTAAAGGTGATGGCAATGGATTAAAAGGGAATACCTCTTGTGTGTTTAGTCATAGCAAATTAGGTGTTGCATAACAGCCTTAGAAAGCTGACACAACAGGGAAGTATGCATTTTTGCTCACAGTTCATGATGACTATAGATTCCTTATCAATTTAAGTATCTAACCAGAACTGCTTGTACCTCCTTGCTGGGGTGACCTCAGTACCTACTGATGGGTCCCAGTGGTACTGGGTGAGTTGAACTCTTTCCACTGTGTCCAGGGGCAAATGCTCAGCATCAGACTCTAGAACCGTGTGTCAGGGCAATGGCAGTGGAGGCAGAAATCAAAAAGGAGATGCAGCTTTTTCAAAGAGCACCTTATGTCTCTTTTCATTTCCAAGCCAAATGAGATGGGTGAAGAAATAAATGTAGAATTTATTTGTCAACCTCTTGAAGCTTAGGAATCAGACACCTTATCTCCTTTGTGGGCTGCTCCTGAGCTAAATGTTTGCCCTTTCTTGATATTCATTCACTTTTTGGCCATTCTCATCAGTTTCTTTGGCTAAAATCTAGAAATATGAATCTTATACAGACAAATTAGCTACTCAGTAGTAGATACATATCGACTGCAACCATCTTATGTGCCAGACACTACCCACGAGCCAGCCAAGTGGGGGCTGTTGTTGTCAGACATGACAAATCAGGAATAAGCACTTGAGAACTTAAGCAACTCAATTTACATTTATTCCTGGGATTTGGAAAATGTAACTCGTAGTCATGAGTCCAATGGACAAGCAGTCCCGGAGCATTTAAGTTGATCCAGAGATTGCTAGACATCTAGGAAACATTCCAGATTTTCTAGTGCCATGGTTTAAACCCCATCTTAGCCTTGGTTTGAACAAATTCCTATTGGAATCATGCCAGGTAACATGAGTACAAGAAGAGCTACTGTGTTTTTCATAGAAGCGTGCAGTGGGTAGTGGGGATATCTTCAGAATTCCATTCATCTTAAAGGAATGGGAACTCTCTGAGGAGACTCCCCAGATTCAGTTTGAAGATCATAAATGAATCGTTATCTCTCCAATTTATGATGGAGAACACTGAAGACCAAAAGAGAAACCATTTTTTCATGATCATGGAACTCGTGAAGGGAGGAGCCAAGCCTAGATCCAGGATCTACTGTCATCTACTCCAAAGCCTCATTCACCACCTGGTAGTGTGACACTTCACCCGTTATTCCTGCCTCATGTGTACATTCCTAAAATCAGTTTCCTGGTAACCTGTGGATATTTCCTGAGGTAATGGATATAAGGATTTGGGAGGATCATAGAATACAGCCAGAAGTCAAACTCAGTCCAGCCAACCCAGTTAGAGCCAATGCCTGTATAAATACAGCCATTTTTTCATATCCTCTATTTCTCCTGCCTCTGCTGATTCAATCAACATCAAGTTGAAAATAGTCAAATGAAAATTGCAACTGTGCTGAACATGTAGGTTTTTCCTGCTATTATTTCCTAAACAATACAGTGAAACAACTATTCACTAAACATTTACATTGCATTAGGTATTATAAGGAATCTAAAGATGATTTAAAGTACATTAAAGGGAGAACATGTATAACATTGTATGCAAACACTGTATCGTTTTATATAAGGGACTTAACATGAGCATCCTTCAATTTTGTTTTCCATGTGGGATCCTGGAACAAATCCCTTGTGGATACCAAGAGATGTCTATAACCACATCCCACTTCTTGCACAAACTGAAAATCTCCACCCACTTTAAATACCTGAAAAAGAGGAAGAAACTGTAAAATTGCACCACTGCGCCCCCTAGCTGAGACATTCAGTTATGTATTCGTTCACAGTGAAACGGTTCAGCGTAAATTTAGATTTTCCCTAGGAACCTAAGTGAGCCACTGGCATTACCAACACATTGGAGGTAAAGGGGGACTTGAAGGGTTCAACAGGTGTCAAGAATTTCCTAGCATCCCTAGTGTGAGTATTTCCAGCTTATTTTGTGTATATGTAAATGTTATGTTACTACTCCAGGACAGTGTAAGGGCAGGGGATGTCTGAGCCCCAAACAAATAAATTTGGCATATATTAATATGGGAGACCAGAAAGAAAAGCATTTTTCCTTCGTTTTGTCTGACAGATTACATATTGTTACCTGGAAGAGTAATTTGTGGCTCCTGAAAAAAGATGCTTTTACTGGCTACTCCTGATAGACAAATTGTATTTGTCCCTTTGCATTTATTTTACTATTAATAAAATTGACATCAAAATATGCTATCCTCAGAAATGCAGCTCTGCCTTTACAATTATTTAGCCATCTTTCATGTTTTTTTTTCTTCCAGGAACCCATCTATAAGTAGCAAATTTTGCTACGTTGACTAGCCTGCTGCTCTCTGTCAACCACCATATGTATCTTTTAATTAAGTAGAAAAGAGATCTTAAAAGCGCATATAAGCCCAGGAAACTCTATTTCTGGCTGACAGCGATGTCTCCTCATTTGCTAGCAAAAGCACAGATTGATAGAATAGAATAGATCAAGAAAATTGATCATTACTCATATGCTGCATTGAGTCAATATATGTAAATCCACCCCTATTGCTGGCAGGCACTGAGATGCTTGCCATGCAGAACAGACATACTTACAGACTGCTTTCTAGTCCAAATGCCAGCCTTTTGCTTTAATGCAGCAAAACTACAGTTATGTACTCAGAAAGCTCTTTTGTATTCATAACAACTGCAGTTGGAACGTGGCTCAGGACAGAGAAACTGTATTTACGAGCCACCATCTCTTCTGAGTCAATACAGTTTGCAGTAAATACAGTTTAAGTTAGAGCTATGGTATAGATGCTCTGGGAATTTCTTGGTGATTTTACTACATTTTTTGGAAGTGTTTTAAATGTTCACTGCTTTCAAGTTCATTTCTTTAAAGTGAACAGCCTCACATGGTTGTTGTGCAGATCAAGTGAAATAATAGATATAAAAAAAGCTTTGAAAAAATTAAAAGCATTATGTAAATGGGAGATGATGATTTTTTTTTTTTTTGTCTCAAGGTCTTTCTACTTAAGGGCATTGCTTCAGTTATCCCAAAGGCCTGTTTTAATCTTGATTGAAAACAGTTGAATATTCAAAGTAGCAATGCCTGAAACAGAAGGCCTAGGAACATAAAATATACATTATGTGTTTAAGTATCTCTTAATATCTTCTCAGAGAGGAATAATTGTGGACCTCATAGCATCAAAGAAGAATCGTGTATCTTTCCTTGGGAGCAGGATTCAGTGATATGTGAGTCTGTGCCTTTCAGGAGCTCTTAGAATTGCTACCCTCTTTCCCCAGACTATCTAACAATTTAAAGCTAAAGCCAGTAATCTTTTCTATACTGTAAATTACAGGAAGACCATAGTTCATAAACAAATATACGTAAACCATCACTCAGGCTAATTTAGTGCCCTAGTAATGTATGGTGGTAATCCCGGGAAAGCCCTTCTGAATACAGTGGGAGCTGAGTGGTGGAGACTGGAATCTGCTATAACTCCCTCAGAGATGCCTTAGATACAGCCCATTAATTTATTTCCACAAATTCCAGTCACTCCAAACATTACAGTACATGCCCTTCTACCTCTCTCACCCTAGAAGTGTCAAATGCCTGCATTACCTTTGACAAGTGGCCGGAAATATTTGCAGGCCCAGAATTACACGTTAGAGTGGAAAACCATGTTTCAGGTGGCTTATTTCGGGCCCCTTCTTTACAGATGATCCCCTACCATCATCTCATCTCCATTATTCTGTTTGTGTTTCCCACTTGAACTTCCCCTATTATTAACTTGTCTGGGCTGTTTGATGTGGTGCTGTATGCCCTTGGTAATCCCTACTAAGTTTCACATCCACATCACAATCTTTGGTGTAACTTCTTCCACTGCTTAAAGTTGCTTTCTCAGAAATCATTGGTGAGTTCCTAATCATCACAGTCCAAAGGTGTTCTCTCATCTGGTGTTCTATTTGATCTCTCTGTAATTGTGACGCTGTTGATCCCTCCTTCTATCTTGAATATCACCCTTCCTCTTGCCATGAGTGCCTTTGACTTCTTCCATGTCTTTGTCTTCTCTTTATACTTTGCATGCAAGTTTTCTCCAAGTCACTGATCTTAACAGCCTTCCCTCTTCTATCACAAGCTCTCTCTGAGTCAATCTACATACACACTGGCCTCAGGTATCTGAGCAGATAACTCTTGAAGCTGCTCTTCAGGTGTTAAACTTTTCATCATGTTTCCTATGTGTTTTTTTTTTCTTATTCTCTAGTGGCCATGGCTCTCTCAAATTCAATAAACCCAAGTTCAAATCATCCCATTCCAATAAAACATACCATTTCCTTTAGTATATCAGATGAACACTCCAGTAAAGAGAAATTTCCTCTCATCTATTATTTGTTTACCCTAAAACAGATGTCATACAGAAATGATAGGACAGCTTGATTGTTGCCCTTTGTTTACCCAATTACAAAATAATGAATTTATTTCCTACTATTCTTCTAAATTGAATAAATTCAGGTATATATTCATATCGTGGAATTAAACTTTGATATGCTTGAATCTATCACAGTTAGCCATACTTGACACAGCTTTAGCAATCTTCAATAGCTTCCTCGCTCTCTGGTACATTGTAGGCACATCATACATGTTTCCTGACTCAAACACAGACTCACCAAATCCAAGGAGTAGGAAACAGTGTTTCAAGACTACAGTTTGCATGTCTGGTGTATGCTTATTATTGATTACTTGATCATTGTTTCTAGGCTTTTTTAGTTGGTAAAAAATAGAAGTCTTAGTTGATTGTGTTACCAAATGTGACAGGCTGGCTAACTTAATAGACCAAGAAGGTTTATTTACCTTGCAATTCTGACAGCTGGAGGGTCTAGACAATTTAGCACTAATATCCTGGTAAGAACTCCCTGATAGCATCATAACAGTGAAGAGGCAGAAAGGGAAACAGCCTCATACAAAAGAGGCCAAGAAAGTGGCTTTACTTTGTTAACAACCTTGTGAAAACCTACCAGGGTCCCTGGAAAACTGGGTCCCTTTATGATGGTGACATCTCTAATAACCTAATCACCTTCCATAAGCTCTGATATCTTAAAAGTCCCACCACAACACCACCACCCTCCAGACCGAGCTTCCAGCACATGAAACTATGGGAGACACATAATCCATGCTTCATATAACCAAATTTCATATAATCTGCATATTTTATATTCCTGTTTCAAAAATAATTATGTTTCAGAAATAAATTGTAAGAGCATGTAAACAATACAAACTGGACTATTTCTCTTACAGTAATTTTTAAATCTTAATTTTCCGAGTAAACTGATATTTAGTATTCTACCTGTGGTAAGGCAAACTTGATTGTCAGAAAGTAATTATTTAGTATAGGGCTTTTAAATTTTTTTCAGTCTTTTATGGCCAATACTTTTTAAAAATATGATTAAAATAAATTACTAAAGAACTTGGATGCTATGGGAACATCAAAATATCATAAAAGTTGCAAAATGCTACTCTTAAATTCTGCTTTTATTTCATTGTGGTTTGGTAGACTCCTTAGGAAGGGCACTATTCACTGTGTTTTTGCATGCTTACATCAGGTGACCAGAGGCTCTTTGTACTTAAAGGTCAGTTTGGCCAAACATAAAATTTTTGGCTAACATTTTCTTTCCATGAGTACTTTGAAATGTTACTATAATTGTTTTGGTCCTAAGAGTATTTCTGTTAAAAATTCTGGTGGCAGTCTAACCCTTTTCCAGTTGATCTTTTTCCTAGCCTGTCCCAAGAGTTTATTCTTTGAAGAATGGCTTGGGTCATCATGAGTTAATATTGAAGCCCTCTTAATGGGTAATGTCAAATTATCTTCTATATTAGAAATGGTTTTGAATGATAATTTCTCTTTAGGAGTTCTTTTTACGTAACAGATATCTAAACATTTGTTGTACTGTGGGAATTCTTAATAATTTGATGAAAACAATGGACCCTTTCCAGAATAATATTTTTAAATGAATAAAATAGAACACATAATTTCAAAGGAAACTAATTATGCTGATATGTGACACAGGTTGGACCCAGGGCCTTCACACTGAGATATATTTCTGTTTTGAGCCAGGGTCTTGCTAACTTGCTGGTCTCTGACTTGTCATCTTTCTACCTCAGTCTCACAGGGTGCTGGAATTACAGGTGATAACAATAATTTAAAGTTATGATGTAGTAATACATTCACTTTATTAAAATACTTATATGGCATAGATTTTAAATAATGAGTTATAAATATAGTTAATAACTGTATGTTTGCAAATCAATGAATGTAAGTGATATTTGAATATACATTTTCAACTCTAATTTCATATTGAGATATCTGTGATTTTTTTTAGTGATAAAGTCACGGGCAATCTTAATACTACAATTTGTTGTATACACTGAAAATTATTTTAGTGGAAAAAATAATAACAATTTTTCCCAACTATTATGGACTGGATGTTGTTCATCCCCCAGAGATTCGTGTGCAGGAAGGTTGGTTGCCAGAGTGGCGACGTTGAGGTAATGGAAGAGTTCTCAGGTGAAGCCTAGTGAAGAGTAAATAAGGTTTTGGTGGCACTGCCTGGGGTACCACACTTAAGAGTGACTTTGTTCTCATGAGCATGCATTGTTGTAAATTTTGAACACCAGTTACATGTTTTTGTCATTTATGTATGCAGCTGATTCCCTTACTGCTTGTTTACCATGTTATGACTTAGCAAAGGAAAAATCCTCAGAAGAGACTAAACAGATGAGACAATCCAATCTTGGGCTTTTATTGTCCGAACCTAGGAGTTACAAATAAACCTCTTTTCTTAGAAATTACTCAGCTTCCAGTATTTTGCTATAGCAACAGAAGACTGACACACCAACCAAGTTTTTTAGCCTACCTGAATTTTTCTACAAACCCTGGAGTACATGGACCCTGCAGTGGAAGCTGTTTTAGACATATATTAACTCTTCTGAATCATCTTTTTGTCTAAGTTCTTTTTTAAGGCTTTATTCATATCAGGGTTGTTTTCAAAATTTTATTTCTTTGTGTTCTATTTATCTCAGAGTATATACTTTCAGTTTGTTTGATTTTATTTTCTTCTTGATTCACCTTCCTTAGGGAAATTATGTTACTATGTTACTAGTGCTTTTTCTTAATTTAATAAGCACTCTAAATCTTTCTTAATGAGCCTATTTTTTAACTTTTCTATTTGCGATTTGTTATCATATCCCTTACCATTGGCTTGGTTTCTTTTGTTTAGCTCATTTTGAGATACAGGGTTTCAGTTTTCATTGTTTTTTGGGCATGGCTTTCCATGTGCCTCTCAAGTCATGGGGAATTCTTTCTGCTCCTTTTTCTCTTAAACTGCATATTTTTGCCATTGCTAATACTTAACTAAATGAATTTTCATGCATTTTTAGGAGGGAGGAGAGGCCAAAATAACTTCTCTAGACTCATGACCCTAGAATTCTCTTTTCAGTTATTTTTTCCCTCAAAGATTTGATCATATGCATTATTTTTTTCTTCCATCTACTTACTAATTCCTTTTTCATCTAGGTATGTTTTGTCCTGTTTATTCTTATTCCGCTTCATTTGGAATCTGTTTTGTTGTTGTTGTTGTTTGTTTTTTTATGTTTTTATTGGTACATTTTAGATACATAGTACAGTTACATTCATCATTGGGATTTTGTACTTTTATATGACATGTCCTGATTTTTACGGAATCTGCTTTTAACAGTTTCTCCTAGAAGGGAATTTGGCTTGATACTATCAGCAGTTTATAGTCCCAGACTACACTGGCATCACTAGATATCATCAGATACAGTCCCTGTTAGATTTAGATTCTGAAAGACTTGCACCTAGTTCAGTCCCATTTTCTGTTGTGTACTTGTTAGAAAGGTAGGAGGCTCATGGCACTCAGGACCATATTGTTTTCCCCCTGAATCCTTCTTCAAAAATACGGACACTGTACATGTTCCATCAGTCTCACACTGACTCAAATTTTGGGGTATATGGAGATACCTTAACACTGAAGAATGAGGGGTGAGAGGGAGAGAAGCTACAAACAGATATTATCCAAGAGCTTTGACATTTAATATCCTCATTACTTTATTGGATTTATACAGGAAAGTGGTTTTTACCTGGGGACACTTTTATTCTTTAAGGAACATTTGCCAATTTCCAGAGGAAGGTGTGGTTTTCATAATAGAAATGAGGAAATCAATATTAACATCTAGTGAGCAGAGGTGAGAAATACTGTTAAATGTACACAGAACCATCTCTCCAAACTAAGAATTATGCAGTTCACATTTTTTTATTTTTATTGAGTTTATTGGTACATTCTAGGTATACAGTACAGTTACAATCATTGCTGGAATCTTGTACCTTTACATGACAGGTCTTGGTTCTCACTTTTTCCCCTTGTCCCTACCCTCCCTTCACCCCCTCCTCCCCTCCCCATTTACAAACACTTTAATTCCATTTTTTCATTTTCTCACATTTTTTCTTTTCCCTTATTCCCCTTCCCATACCCCTCCCATTTTCCCTACACCTTTAGCCCTTTTCTTCCTATTTCACATTGTTAATTATCCCATTAGGATCTTGAGTACTATTATAGTTTTTCACACCAGAGAAACTATTTGGTATTTGCACATGTGTGACTTATTCAGTTCACATTTTTAATAGCGCTAAGGTTGATAAAACCTAATCTATAGGAATTACAGATTCAAATATTAAGCCACAACTGATATTTTCCAGGTGCCTCCAACATATCAGTTATTCATCAGAACTTTTTGTTCACTTCTGTCCCCTAATATCAATGCCCTTGTTAGCTCCATATTTTCTTTGACAGGAGGTGCTCTGGCAGCCATGCTCTTCCTCCCCTCAGTCCTGAACATACTACCTATAATTCCAGAGTAATTATCCTAAAGCACAGTTCATTCCTTCCAAATGTCTGCTGACGGAAATTCAGTAACCTCCCAAAAATCTTTGAAGTTTAATCCCACTATTTAGAAAACCAAAACGTTCCATGTGATGTGCTCAAATTATCTTTCCAAACTTTTCTTCCTCTCTCTTCTTACCCATAACCTGCAACACAGTGAAGTGGGAGTTTTCATAAACATGTCTCTTTTATCTTAAGCCTTTGTTAGATCATTCCTCCAATCTGTAGCACTTTACCATGCCTCCAGCCCAAGCCCCAAAACTCCCTTTATTTGAAATCTTCCATCTCCTTTCTACTCAACTTTTTTGTTCCCCTCCATGCTCCAAACAAAATTTTAAAATATTTCTAATAGTTGAGCATTTTGAATACATTTGTGATGTTTGTGGGTGTATAATTTTGTAATTTTACTTTGAAGAAAGATTGTTAGTTTTTCTTCTCGGCATGGCATTTTCTATAGCATCTAGCAAAGGCTTGTGCATGGAAATGGTGCACAGATTTTGTCACAGTCATTTACTTGTGAATGGGACTCAGACATAAAAAGGTAAAGCAACCTGCCACAATCCATCCCTCTGGCCAATGATAGAATCCAAAGAACTTAAAAATCTATAGTTACGAGTTATTATATTAATCCAAGTCCTCCAGGGAAATAGAATAGGGTACAGACAGTATAAATAAATAAATAAATTATGAGAGATTGGCTTACATGATTATGAACCCTAGAAATTCCTAATCTACAGTCTAAAAGCCAGAAGCTTCTGAAAAACTGATGGTATAACTCTAATCCAACCCCAAAGCCTAAGAACCAGAGGAGCTAATGATGGAAGGCCCATAATGATTCTGAAGACTCAAGAACCAGGGGACCATTAGTGTAAATCCTGGTCCAAATCTGAAGGTCAAAGAACCAAGTTTTCAAGGACAAGGATAGATTAATAGCTTAGCTCAAACTAGGAAGGCAAATTCACCCTTCCTCCCCTCTTATGTTCTACGCAGGCCCTCCAGGGATGATTGTCCACCTACCCTGAAGTGGTAAGTTGATATTTTCAGTATCATTCAGTCCATGAATTCAAATGTCACTCTCTCCCAGAAGTACTCAGATATACCCTGAAATAATGTTTTACTATCTATGGCCATCCTGTCACCTAGTTAATTTGATCTATAAAAATAACCATCATAGCTTTTTAAAGACCATTTTGTGTAAATGATAATCACCATTGTTAATATTTACTAATCTGAGGCTGGATATTGGTTGGAGAGCAATAAATAATTTAGTATGGCTGCTGTTACCTGGAGAATTTCTATGCCTCACTGATCAGACAGAGGTTTAACAGGTATGAGGTTGAATATTAGTGATAATTTTTGGTACCCCATATCCCAAGTCTTCATGCCTCTTATATTCCATAAAATTTGATTTTTTTAGTTATACTTTTAAAAGTAATAGGCACTTATTCTATAGAAGAAGCATGTCACAAATCTAGAATATCCTGTCTCAGGCACCCTTTTCTTCTTTCTTTTTTTTAATAATATACTTTGAGTGTAACACTCCCCATTTGAAATACATGCTTACCTCTGTAGGTGGAACATATCTGGCTCCTTCTAATAGAATGTTAGAACACTGAGACAGTGGTCACCTTCCAAAAATGCTTCCCCACCTACCATTCCCGTTATTCTCTGCTCATTGCAGACTTCCCTCTGATATTTAAAATAGGACCTGGTGTCAAGTACACCATGATGGGAATGGGTTTCAGATTCTCTGCCCCCAGAGCCAGCGTGGTGACCCTGACAATGAGGAGGAGCAAGGTATTCATGAGAATCGTGTACGGATTTTGCCATTTTCATAAGTGCCATAGCCCAGCCCCTTTGTTTGCTGCGGGTCATTGATTGATTTTCCAGATTCTCCTGCAGAACCACTGACCACAAGTCTTGTGTTTTTAAAAGATTTCTGGCCAGTAAATAAAAACTCAAAACATATTTTATCATCACTTTTTAGAACAAGAGAAACACTGTGTACCTCCACCTAGGAAGAGTAGCCTATATATCATATTGACACAGTTAATATGTGGAGTTGGCAATTGAAAAAAATATGTAATATTGTTTTTATGAGTATTAAATGTATAATACAACAGGCACCAATCCATTTGGAAATAAAAATGTTGAAGTTTGTAAAAAGTGACAGGTTATATGATCTTCTAGTTTTAAGCCACATTATTTCAAAATATTCAAGATCATTCTTGCTTTTTCCCCTTGGCAATTGAAATTGTTCTATGAAATTTAGACTTAATCCTGTTTCTGAATGCTAAATACTAATTAATGAGAAGCTGTATGAATAGAACTGCAGAACTTCTCAGAGACTGTAATGTGCAAACTTAAAGGCCCATTATGTTACAAATAGAAAGCATCATTTTGAAATATATTGACTCTAGAAATTTTTTCTCCCAAGAACATACCTTAACATCCTAAGGGTAACAAACATTCTACAACATGGGTTTGGGAGATACTAGTACCTGTTATAAAGCTCAAAACACAGCAGGGCATTAAAGAGCCTCCACAATATAATCCAAATCTTCACTTTTAACCAAATTTTATATATTTCAAATATAAAAATTTCATTCTTATAATTAAAAACTCTTAAAATACAGACATATAGAACTGTCTTAAAAAGAAACTTTAAAATTATCTATATCTAGATATAACCAGCATTTGATTTCTTTTTTATTTTCTTGGAGACTTTATGCTGTAAATATTGTGTTCACTTGAAGCCAGAGAGCACTTTGAAATTGTAAATACAGATTTTGTTTTGTATTTATAATATACATATTATAAAGAAACATGTGGCTGAGGATTTAGCTCAGTGGTTCCACTCCCTGCCTTGCAAGCACAAGGTCCAGAGTCCGATTCCCAGTACCCAAAAAAAAAAAAAAAAAAAAAAAAAAAAAAAGAACATGCTATTAGCATTTTATTTTCATTTTTACTAAAAATTTTTCAAGTAAATAATATTGTACGTATTGTCAGTTTTGCCAGTTATTAAAATATTTATATCTATACGTCCAACATGTGTTTTCCCAAGGGAAAAAAATCACAGAACTTCCATCATCATTGAAATATTCTTCTTCAATGTCCAGTTTCCTCCTTCTCTCCTCAAAGATAACCACTGTCCTAAATTTATTGCTTCTTTGAATACTTTTATAGTTTTACTATGTTTGAACTCATGGACAAAATAGATGTTATTTTTACTATAGAACTCCTTAGACCTTTTAATTTACACATTTATATTTTAAATTTCTATTTATAAATTTAAATCATGCTATGAATAATTGTAACTTTCATTTGCCCCCTCAATATTACATTTTGAGGGTTTCCTCACATTTTTTTATATGTAGCTCACATTTATTTCTGGTAACAACAGTATACAATATACTACAAACTTTTTATCCATATTTTCCTGTAGATTGATATTGTACCCAAATTTCTGTCATTATAAGAAATGTTGCAGCTATGTAAAATTATAATTACCAGGTCACTGACATGTACATTACCAACTCTTCTAGATGTTTCCATATTCGTCTGTAAATTTACATTGTCACCAGCTGGATGTGAGGCTTCCTGTGACTTCACACCCTGACCCTGTAAGCATAGTCAAGCTTAAATTATTGTGTGCTCTGATGAGTACAAAGAGATTTTTCACAAGTGTTCTTGTTTTGAATTTCCTTCATTAATAAGATACAATATTTTCTTCATATGGTTACTGGGCAATGGGATTTCTTCTTTTGTGAATTGCCTCTTTTCTACCATTGACTATTATGAGGCTTTATTATTCAATATTTTCTAATTACAAGAGTAACATATGTTCAATTGTGAAAAACGACAGTAGAGTGTAAAGAAAAATACATGAAATCACCTTATACCCCAGCACTTGCTAGTTAATATTATTAACATTTATGTATATTTTCCTTATAGTGTTTCTTCGATATACAGTAAGTAGACACTGTGAAGAGGTCCTTGGTGACAAAATGTTCTAATGCATTATTTACAATCCTTCCAAGTTAGACCTCAATGACTGAAGTTTTCAATATATAGTTGCAGAATGTGGAACACTACCAATCAATTCTTTGGCATTGAAAATGGCTAAAACATAGCTCTTTGCAATTTCATATTTGTAGAATCAAAGCAAATCCTTTATTTAGTCGTTCTTCCGATTCTCTAAATCAGTAATGCACACAGGTTATCCACTGTTAAAGTAGTCATGGAGAAGAGCATTGTGGGTACTACACATCATGCTCATGTCAGTGAAGCTTGATTGTCAACTTGACTGGATTAAGAGATGCCTGGGTTGTGAGGACACTGACCTCATCAATGGGTTAACCATGGCTGAACGGGCTTTTAGGAGGTGGACCCTATTTGGAGGAAGTGGGTTATGGAGTTTTAACTTTAGGGACCATGCCTGGCCCCAGCCCATTCTTCTCAAACTTTTCTCCTCCTCTCTGCTTTCCACATGGCACAATTTGAGCAATTTTGCTCTGCCACAACTTTCTGGAATAAAGGTTCTACCTCAGAGCAAGCAGAATATGGATTGAAGCCTCTAAAGCTATGAGTCAAAGTAAACCTATCCTCCTTGAATTTGTGGGTGTTTGGTATTTTGTTGCAGCAACTGAAATGCTGACTGATACAATCCCTCTAGGCTTCAAATCACAAAATTCAACTTATTGATTTCAAGATATGAATTGTGACTTAATCAGTACAGTGTCTAGAATTCCTCTTTTTGTTCATTATTTTCATTTCTCGGATGTGTAATGGTATGTTTTATATAGTACTTAAATAATAAAAAGGCTGACATCAGTGAGTAGTTTGTGAACCTTTGAACAACAGTGAAAGCTTCGCTACTGCTGTCATAAATGAAATGGTTTTTAGATCTGAGTGGCTTTTAAACTCTTGGGTTACAAACTTTTTTTCCAAAACAAGAAAGATTTTTCTCAAATTCTTATATTTGCTATTACAGAAAGTTTTAGGTCAGGGTTTTGTAGGTGGAATTTTTCTTTCATTCTGGATGGATGTAGGATTTACTTTTATTTTTCTAATTCAGACATTATGACCTGCCTTGTTCAATTATGATTCTCTTCTTTTTTTTTTTTTTTTTCTGTAATACAGTGAATCTTAAGGCTCTGGATACTGAAGTCTTTGTATGACGAGGGACGATGCTTGTTACTTAGGAAATTTCTTTGATGATTGCCTTCTCTTCAATTGCTCTGTTTTTCACTCTCTAAGAAGTAAACTCATAGCTTTCATCTTCATATTGTGTCTTATATAACCAGCATCTTTCCTACATCATTTAAATTTTTTTATCCTTTTCCTCTGGATTCTGTAAAAATTCTAGAGCTTGGTCAATGCTCCGATTGGCTTTACTACAATGTCTATTCTGTTCTTTACTACTATTCATTGTGATGTTGTTACTCCATTGTTGATGTTATTGAAGCCCTTTCTTCACTCAAGAATCTTCTTACCTCATCAAGTGTCTTTCATTATGCCTTTGTGTTATGGTTCCATAGGAACTGGTGGTCTTGGTTTCCATTACTAATATCCTGATTTCCTAAGATTCTTTTCTGTATACTAAATGAATCATATTCTGAACTTCACATTCTTGTAAGTCTTTAGGCTTCTCTGCCTTTCAGGTATAATATTTTTAATATTTGTCTATATTTTACTTCATTTTAATGTTTACTTTTTCTTCAACAAAGAAAGACATTCATAAATTTTTGTCCCAATAATCCTTCAGTCCTTCCCTTTATGGGCTTGACTACTACTTGATTTCCCTAGTTGCAGCCCAGCTGTAATATTCAGTGGCTGGTACAGCATAGTTTAAACTCATGGAGTTTGCTGGACATTCACTGCAATAATTTTTCCTGAAAAAAAAAATTCTATTCTCTATTATGTGGCATTCTGATGCTTTTGTTGTACCCTTTTCATTCTGAAAACTGGCCAACTTGT
The DNA here is from genome assembly GCF_012274545.1 of Fukomys damarensis. NCBI lineage: Eukaryota > Metazoa > Chordata > Mammalia > Rodentia > Bathyergidae > Fukomys > Fukomys damarensis. The sequence goes on from NW_022900932.1 coordinate 27,829,487, forward strand.
CCAAAATTACAAATGGGAGACAAGATGCAGAATGGAGATCAACGATAAGAAATTTCATTGTGATTATTTCATGGTTGAAGCTTTGCCAATCAATGAAACATCTTTCAAGTGTTTGCCTTGTTATTTTTAAAGCTGCAAATTTGCTTAGTAGAAAAATGTATATATGTAGTGAATTAAAGAGTGTGCCACTGAATGATTAGTAGAAAAGTTTTGTTATTCAACCCGGCACTCCCTACCTTCCTTTCAAAAATTCTTGTCTGCTTGTTATAACTAAATGCACTTCGATTTATTGTTCATAGAGCAACAATACTTCAGACTTTGTTTTCCTGTATTGTGTGGAGAGCACAGACATGCAAATATAAACTCATTTCCATGTCTCAACTAGCTCTTCCTAATATCCCTGACCTATCACTGATGGCCCAAGAAGTAAATAAAATACACTCAGGCTTCCTTTGTCGCAATCAACAGAAATGGACCCAGATAATTTAAGCTAAAAGAGGTATATATATATAAATCATATCAGCTAGTTGACAGGTAACCTGGAGGCCCAGTTTGAAAGACACAGGAGAAGTGACAAACTGAAAACTTGGAATAAAACACTCTAGAAATGAGAAGAAACCCATAGCTGGAAGCGTCTGACCACCCAGTAAGGTGATTAAACTCCAGTCAATCCGGTAGTGCTTTCACTTTGTTCAAGATTCAAATCCCAAAGAGTGAGTGTTTGGTTGGATTTAAATCATGTTTACTCCTTTTGGCTAAGACACAGAGTCCTAGATTAGTGTCTCACTGTACAGCACCAGAAGAGAAGAGGTAGCTCCCCTATGGGAACTAAGATGCTAATAAGAAGAGGAATGGACCCTGAAAAGCCAACATTCTGTGAATGGCGTTACCTATTAGCCTGTGCTTTTAGATTCTATCCACATCATTTTGCAGTTCACACTAATTTCTTTTTGCCCATCAGCTAATTAGCTAAATTCTCATGAGCCACTGTACCTCAAAGTCAGGTATCTGCTTAGTATTTCTGGTTTTGTGTGGCTAATTTTGAGAAATTGCTTCTTAGTGAGTGAGAAAAGAGGATTTTGAATCACATAAATCAGGAACCAAGTGGTAGCTGCTCAACTCATTAAGTATGTGATTTTTGAACAAATTATTTATCTTTCCTGAGCCTCAATTTGCTAATTTATCATGAAGCTTTTTTTTTTTTGAGAATCGAATGGGGTAATATATGCAAAACTCTTAGAAAATGCTTAATAACTGACAGCTTGTATTATCATGGTTACAGTTCTGAAATATTTGTTGGTATTTTTAATCAAATTAACCAGTTATAGACATAGCATCCAGTAACCCATTAAGAGCACTTTTAACAAAACATCTATTTCTAAAACTGGGAAATTTTACAATACTGAAATTTGTATCCCCATTGACACATTATGATGTGTGTGATTGTGTGTTGTGGCATAATTACATGCAACACTCAAAGCAAGTTCTAAATACCTATAGGAAGACACTTTGTAGAGTTGTGTGATGCAATAGATATGAGGGAAGAGCCTGGTCATTATCAAAGGGAGTCAAAGTCACTTCTGACTCTTTAGCTGAAAGAGGAATCACACTTCTTTAAGGTACAAAGTTTTGCCAGCAGTTGAAGATTGCTGTCTGCACTACAAAATCTATTCTCTCCTTTGCAGTGTTAGAGATACAGCTTTCCAAACGGTTGCCCAGTTTGAAACATTACCCAACCTGTAACTGAATCATTGTCTACATGTAATGTAAATACAGTCTGCATCCATTGATGAAATTACATGAAATGAAATGACTTTATTCATTTACCTATGGATCTGGGTTGTTAAACCAGGACAAAACTTTAGATTGCACACTTTAAATACATGCAGCTTACTGCTGTAAAGTACCCTTGAATACGGTGTAAACAAAATAATAGAAAAAAATACCCTGGTCTTCAGGCTTTCTGCTTCCTCTTTCCTATGACAGAGCAACAGAAAAGTAGAAAACTAGGTTATGATAGCATTGAGACACAGTTATCATTCTACCTTTAAATAATTATCTTTTCACTGGAAAGTAAGTCAGAAATCGATTTTTTTTTCTATTTCAATGACTCTGATGAAAAATACTCTAAAACACAAGGCCTAAACCCTTTTCATACAGCAAAATATCTGTGTCCTCCCTCACTATACCACTCCAGGCAACAATAACCATAGAATAACTTGGTCAGTATTTCTCTAAGTGCAACTGCATCAGGACCAAACCTAGGTTGCATATTAAATATGCAAATTTTGGGCACCATTAAACCAAATCTGTGGGAAGAGAAGTACAGGAAATCTGCATTTTAAACATACTCTCAGGTGATGCCTATGCCAAGTAAAGATACCACTACTCCAGCTTGTTAGGTGTCTGCTTTTTCAGGGCCTGTGGAAAATGTGTCAAGCAGTAGACAAGCTCAACTTCTGATATTTGCAAATCAGGTTATTTATGAGAGTAAAGTCAGGAGAATATCTTTGTTGTTATAAATCTGTGTGAGAATCATTGTTGAACCCTTTTGACTTTGCTACTCAAAGTTTGATGTGTACATAGATTTTTTTCAATATTCCGATGGAGCTTTTTAGAAATTCAGAAGCTCAGGCCCTAGCCTAGACCTAATGAATCAGAATCTGCCTTTTAATATGATCCATAGATGATTCAGAAGTGTAGTAAGATTGAAGAAGTCTTACAGTCCTCTTCCTTGGAAATAAGTCTCTGAAACAGTCCTGACGTGTATGTAAGTGGTAACTGTGCTTAGGAATTTAATCGGCAACCTTCAACATAGTGACAACATTCATAGAAATTAGTGCTTTTTTATAGTGATCTTATGAGATTTGTGCATTTTTTTTCAGTATTGGGGATGGAACTCGGGATCTTGTGCTGGCCAGGAGGGCACGGTGCCACTGAGCCATATCCCCAGCCCTAGATTTGTGTATGTTTATGTGTAATATGATGGCCTCATTCCTTGCTATTAGATGGTCCCATAGTGAATATACCAACATTCAAAACACTTGGCACCCAGCTCCAAGGCCACCACTATTCCATTATGATTAATGAAATTCTAACAGCTACTTACTCCAGAAGGCCTTCTTTGACCCTCAGAGCTGAGTTAGATGTCACTTCTACCCACTGGCACCTGTTGTTCATGAATTTGTCACTACATTTGGGATGGCGGTCATTAAAAAGAGTCTTTGTTTCTTTATGGTCTACATGTGATTCTTAGGATCAAGTGTCTCCTTTATTTTTGTCAACAAACAATAAAATTGAACTGGCCTGGTACACTTACAAAAGTTAATAATGGTTGGTATTTCCTTTTTAATACTGCAAACACCAATGCATGATCTAACAGGTGTTCACCAAACACCTCAAATATGTTATGTCTTCCATTCCTCACAACATCCTTTAAGGAATTATTGTATTCACTTTATTAGTGAAGAAACAGAGGCTCACAGTTTAGGACACAAATAGATAATAGAAGAAGAATTTAAACTAAATCTGTCTGATTCCAAAGCGTACTCTCTTTCCCCCTTAGCAACTCCTGCTAGATTATCATTCTTCTGATCATAGATCTTCCTTAAAATGAGTACTATGTACATTTTTCTAGAATTTTTATGTACATTATTACTTGCTCTGGAAAGAAATATTTTATTCCTGTTTTCAGTATACAGGCCTTAAAAGTCTTTATATATAAGATATTGTTTATGTGAACTAAGATCTGACCTTCTCTAAAAGCAGAATCTTGCGTCTTAAAAGGGTCCAAAACTAGAATTGAAGGCCTGATTTATATCTTAATTATCACATCAGAGAACCAAAGCCCAAAGACACAGAGTACACACAAGCTCAACAGGCCTCAGGTTCATCATGTCCCTAGAAGGCAGCCAGGACCACAGAGACAACTCCAGACTCTAATCCTGATTCTGCCCTTTGTACCTGTGACCTCAGAAAAGTTCTCTATCTTCTCTGACCCCGTTTCTTCATTTGTAAAATACAAATAGCGACATCTGTCTTATAGAAGTGCTGCATTAGATACAGTGGAGCTAAATTCGTTCCACAATTCTGGGGAAGCTGGCCCAAGTCACGTTCATCACCCAAAGTGGGATTCTCAAACAGAGGCAAACTTTTGCCAGACACTTCTGTTTGTGAACTAATGTGTTCACAAACAGAAGCCTTCCTGAACCGTGGCATTACTGCACTATGAAATTACTTAACACAACGCCCCACACAGACCAGATGTTCATTAAGTTAGTTCTCTCTGAGTTACCTTGTAACCTTCTGTAGAAGCACACATTGTCATTTTTTTCTTTCTTGCAACCCATATGCATTTCTCTTTGTAAAAATCTAGAACTGAGAGTATATGAAGCAAGGTCCATTCTGATGGCTTTTTTCCTTATTTAAAGGAAGAAAAGAAGTGAAAAGTGCTGAGCCAATATTTTTACTATTCAAGCATTAAATATTAATCGATGTCAATACATTTGAGGGAGCTTTTAGCTGTGACAGGTGAGCAGAAAGCAGAAATTGTGACTTAACGAGGCCTCCCGGCCACTTTGGCAAAATGTCAGGGTTCAGGGTGCAGTGCAGAATAATTAACTGATAAACAACCTCATGCAAAAGATTAGAAACTATGAACATAGACCGGGAAACAAGGTTTCTGTTCTCTTCTCCGGAACATTTTCCCCCCTTTGGAGGGATTTTTCCGTCATTTCTAAATCAATTGTGATTTCATACCCCCAAGTCGGAATGCCCTTAACTATTTTGTTTAGACTGGGTTCTGAAATGATTAGGCTGTTGAAATGATGAATCAGGAAGTGCTGCAGGATTTTTCACAGTCTCTGTGAACAATACCCCATATCACACTTACACTGACAGGCTGTATTTTTATATTTGACATGTGAGAGGAACATGGAAAATAACACACTGACAGTGCCTTAGATACCAGCCGTACATCTTCCTAACACAGATTGATGGGTGGAAAAGGATATTATTTAGTGAGCCCTTCTGAAGCTCTCTATGGGAAATATATAGATCCACCAGTGGATTGACTTGAAATTCACATTAACATTCTTTACAAGCAGGAAAGAGAAAAACAACTCCCATTCATTTTCACCTAGCAAACAGATCGGGGAAAAAAATTAGTAGAAACCAATTCTGATCTCACGCATTGCTCATTGATAAGTTATGGTTTGCACCTCCCTGGTCTAAAAATCAGAGCAGGTGGAATTTCTCCATCGAGGCACATTGGTCTCTCTCAATTTCAAACCAAAGGTGAAAGATAAGCAGCTGTGAAAATTGAAGCTGCAGCTACAGCTGCTCAGGGAACCAAGCTGAAACAAACAAACAAAAAATTGAGATGGCCTCGCTGTGGCTACCTATATGTCTCTGACAAGAGTAAAAAAACAAAAAACAAAAACAAAAAACCTCCCAGAATTGTGGCTACTTTGTATTAGGGAACATGAGTATAAGACAAGAGAGGAGGATCAAGTGTCCCCTGCAGTGGATTCTGTAATGTACTGGAAAGCAGTGTTTGTTCCCACCGTTACTGTGGACTGCTGCTCACAGCCTTCAGGGTCATCCCTCTCCAGAAGTGCCTCTCTGCTAAACACAGCTGTCTCCTCTAGCAACATGCCGGCTTCCTGGAGCACCGCAAATCCAACGTCTGGTCAGTGAGGGAGTATAAAGAAGCAGCTGTGGGCAGCCTTCCCAGAGCAGCAGCCCTGTGAGCTGGCTAAGACGTTCATAGAGACCCCACTGCAACCTGACTTCTTCCTGTGCCACTCTTGCCTCTTCGCTTTCATTACACAGGTCTAAATCGCATGATCATTCCCTGGGGCATTTTCCATGCTACTCTTCACCCCGGAGTTTGTAGTCAGAAATATCCAAACTGCTGCAACCCCCTTTATTTCTAACTCTCACAAGGTGTCGCATAACTTAAAAGTCCTTAAAATAAAAATTCTGTAACATTATCAGAAATGTGTATTTGTATTCAACCAAATAATTTGAAACTCCAAGTCACAATCACTCAGATTTATAAAGCAGAAAATAAACACAGAAAGATAGAACCATTATGTGAAAGCGAGAAAGATCAATGGAAGTTTCAAGTCTCTCTCCGCCCCCCTGTGTGTGTATGAGTGTGTGTGTGTGTGTGTGTGTGTGTGTGTGTGTGTGTAAGTGTGTGTGTGTGTGTGTGTGTGTGTGTGTGTGTGTGAGAGAGAGAGAGAGAGAGAGAGAGAGAGAGAGAAAGGGTTTTTTTCATTTTTTCTTTGTTTTTAATTACATGACTAAAATGAGATAAAGGCAAGTAAAGGAAAATATCCAAGAATCTTAGTGCTAAAGTAGAAATAAGTTAAAGAAAATCTTCCTCTTGTAATAATGCAGAAGAGCTAAGAATAAAAGCTTTGGATTATTGATTCTTAAGATTACAGAGCACCTCGCATTTCCATTTCTAATGCCAAACAATGCTTTCAACTAGCAATTCTCTGAAGATGGGATGGAGGTAAACAGAATTGAAGACTTCTTCAGCGCCTGGCAGCAAAGCTTTTAGCATTTGGCTCCAACTAAGGCACTCATTTATTTGGAGCTAGGTGTCTTCTACTTTTCCCTGGTTTTTCTCTTCTTTATTCTCTACCCGCTCCCTCTAAAACTTCCTTTCTACTACTTCTCCTTTACTTTCTTCTCCTTGGTAGTCTTGTCTATCTTTACTCTTCCTGTTACACTGGACCTTTTCATGGACTGGAGTTTCATTCAGTAGCAGTTGCATTGCGTAGATTTTTCCACAGCAAAACACTGATTTGGAAGGAGGAAAAACAGAGCTTTTCATTTGTGTGTGCAAATGTGATTTAAATATTGTGAACTAATTTATTCTGTAAAACTTAATTAAAACCAATTTTAAAAAGTAGCCAACTCTAAAGGGAGCAGTAACGGCCTCGGAAGGACTTGCATGGCTTGGGTGAGATGCATTCTGTCGGGACTCTTCTAAACTTAACATTTGATTTAGCCTCATGGCTTTCATAGAACTTGGTTGAGGTTTATATGCTACTAAAATGGTTTTAAATGTTTAACAGTTTACTCCAATTGGGGAAAGTTTTGTTAAATTTCCTCTAAAGTTTCCCAAAGTAAAGCCTTCATTCTTTACTCATGACTGGAATATTTTGTGGCTTTGGCTATAACCATGAAAATCAAAGTACTACTTTTGAAATGCTCCAGATGCAGACAAGTATATTTTTTTATATCTTACATCACATCCCTGATTTTAAAGAGATTTTGTCTGACAGAATGAATAAGCAAAGTCAGAGTGGAACTTGTAGAAATGGGGACTTGATGTTAAGTTACCTGTGATATTGTAAGTTTCTTGATTTAGGAATTTTTCCATGATAAAATTTAAAATCCATTTCATCAAAGAGGGCCATGGAGCAGACATATATAGATCAATGGTAGTTGATAGGAGAGTGGATTTATGGAAGAATAGATAAGTAGATGAATAATTCCACCCAAAGTGCTTGGGTATACTTGGTTTTACTTTTCCTGCAAAAATTAATGTGATTAGCCCCAGTTCATGGGTAGAAAAGGATTCCTAAGCATGAACTTCCAAAGAAATTCCTTATCTAGGAATACGCTTTGCCAGAATGTATGACAAGAAACACTGGAGAGGCTCAATTAACATCCCATTTTGATCAAAGAGCACCTCCGTGGCATTGCAAGAAGAGCACCAATGGTAATTATTTTTACATATTATTGGAAAATTTTTGAATAATAGAATTATTTAAATATTTTATATAGAAAACTCCTATCTTTGTGACCTAAATTCTGCCACGAACATTTTATTCTACTTCTTTTATCACATCTTACTTGATCTCCCCATCCTTCATTGATCAACCCATTCTATTTTTTTACACATTTTAAGTTAAATTGCAGACCTCAGTACTCTTCTCCATAAATACATCAGTAAACATATGGTTAGAATTCACTATTTGTTTCAAGTCTTTTTCTTTGATGTAAAAGTGACCAGTCATTGAATTTTGACAATTGCAAACACCTGTGTAGCCCAAATCTCTGTCAAGATATAGAACATCACTGTCACCCTAGAAAATTTAGCTATAGAGATTAGAGAGTCTTTGAATTAATTACTTTACTTAAAAAGATATAGGTCTGGGGATAATTTCAAAAATTTTGTATTTTAAAAGAATGATTCACCTTCATAAACTGCTTCAGATTTCAGGCAAATAAAGAGTTGTTTCCCTGTATTTGTTTTAGCAAAATTCAACCTCAAAATGCATAGTACATGATAGGGGATTAGATTTATGTGGTTATACATTATCAGAAGAACAAGTAAGTTGGCAAACAAGCAGAGAGAATAAAACAAAATTAGAATCCTGATACTTATGTGTGTTTTCACTGTTTTAAAAAGATGTAGGCATAATTTTTGTCAACATAGCAGGTACGCTTTGACACTTAATACACTTAATCTTTTATACTGGGTGTCCCTGGACATCACTAATGCAGGAAAAAAAAGAACAACTAAGGAGCTCTCAGTGAGGTTGTGCACATTGCCAAGTGCAATACGGTGCCAAGCTAAACCCCAAGCACATGGTACATATCAGCTGAGTCTCTTCCAAACACAAAGCTCCTTCTCAAGTAGCTGTATTGACTAATTACTTTCATCAGGATAATTGCACCTAAGGAAAGGGTACAATTATTTCTCCCGAGTAGAAGGTTGACATTGTTTAATGAAGAATTAATGCATGTGGTGACAAACTATGTATTTAGAGAGGAAATAGAATGGTTACCAATAATCTGTTTCCAAGAAAGAATTTTTAAACATTTCTGGTATTCTCTTAAGTATTTATAGTGAAGCTAACAGGCATTTCCACAGCAGACAAAATGTAGTCTCTGCCTGTGGCAGTGCATGCCAATGAATCACCATCAGCCAGGCACTAATGGGTCCCAGGTCATGGTTAAAGAGAGCAGCAATTAAATAAGGTTTAACTGTTGCCCACCCAAACCACCACATTTCAAGGTAGCCCTTTCAGTCATTACTACACACAAGTAGTAACTAAACCTGCAACATCTTGTGTAGGAGACACAGTTTGGAAAATTCCAATGCAGAAGTATTACAGCTGAAATCTTCAATGTATTAATTAGGGCTTAGTATGGCCACTGATGGTAATAGTCCTAAATTTCATTGCTTTGTCTATTTGTTCATTCCTATTTATCCAATAATTGTTTTATGGCAAGTGCTATGCTAATTGCTGTATAGCAATCCAAAAAGAATTAGGAAAAGAATCTACTATAAAATGATGCATAATCACAAAAAAGACTATGAAACTGAACAAATCTCCTTCGGGAACTGTGGTATACCATGTAGTCTAGTGCCCAAATACTCCTCCAAGACCAAGGTACTGACCAACACCATTCTTCTGGCTGTATTGAGTGTAGATCATTATGCAATGTCCAGTGGTTCAGAAGTACAAAGGCTCTGTACTCTATTAACATAACTATAAAAAGCAGGACAGCTCTAGATCTCACCACAGCAACCACCAAGGCCTCTCCTGCAACTGCAGCATAAATCACCTCTTCTCTGCCCAATCCAGTGACTCTCACTCACACAGATGCTGTCATTCAAAGCCTTCCTTAGTAAACCTCCTGAGTGCAAATGTCAAAGTACTAGAGTTTGTCTGTTGTGAAGTCAACCTGAGACATATGGTACCTGCCAAACATAGTTCTTGTAACACAATTAGAAGATGGGATTTAGGAGCCAGATCACCTAACTCCAAAGTGAGAGAGAACCTCATCACTGGCATTCAATTATGGTGGCAATTGCTCCAAATTCCACTAATGGAATTTTGAAAGCCTAAGGGTAGATATCCCCAATAACAGATGAAGTGTCAGAATCTGAAGGATCTTTCATAGTGTGAAAAGAGACTTTCCTATAGCGAGAGTGAAGAAGGGGCAGAGGCTCAAATTCAGGCAGAATGAGAGAATGAATTCTGAACAAGAGCACGTCTGCTATAGTAGGGCAAGGCTCTGATTGGGATTAAATGGGGAATTAAGGCTTATAGTGAGGGTAGATTAGAGGATATTTTGGAAATTCTTGAATCCTTGTGTTCCTTCATTTTCTCTTGAGCTCTGTAGCCATTCATAAATGGTTTCTTCTCCTCTGAAAGGTCAGACACCTCATCTCATTTTTTGCTTGCAGGACATACAGAATCTTTTGCTTTGCAAAATAACAAATAACTCCTCATGATCTCCTTTACCTTTCTTCCTGGCCACTAAATCATGGGAAGAGTTGCAGAATAAAACAGCTGAGGAAGTTCTGGTCCTGCTAAGCATAGATAGAGAATATAT
>NW_022900932.1:27839966-27855876 GCF_012274545.1 Fukomys damarensis
AGCTCCATTGTTTAGATAACATGTTCTTGTGGGGATTAAAAGAGTTTACATTGAATGGCATCCTAAAGAAGTGGTATCAAAAAGAATAGAAGGTAAACTTGGAAAATGAGGAGTTTATCAGTGTGTGACCACTCTGCTATAATACAGGATTCACACTTTACCAAAAGCCTCAAAAGTTAATGTAAATAAACTGCTAGGATAGGTCCTGGTAACTTGGTCAAAGCAATATCTTATATTTAATGAAGTAGAGATGTTACAGACAGTGAAAGCAGTAATCTAGAGTATTATAACACAGAACACCAGAAAACTCACGAGTCAATAACACTTTGTGCAGGAGCCTGAACAACAATCTGTTTACCAAAGTGATGAGAAAAATGCCCCTGGGAGCTTCTTTAAAAGCTGAGTGATAGCTGTCCTTGGTAGACTAGGGAAGTAAGAGATTCTGCTAAAGAGCTGGGCTCCTGGGTAACAGTAAGCATAAGAGAATCCGGGTGACTGCACTTAACTGAAAAATGTAAGGTGCACAAAATTATCATAGTAGTAATGTCAAAGTCATAATCAGTGAGGCTGACCTGAAGAAAGCCATTAGGTTCACAAACAAATACGCTAAAATTATACAGTGACAAGATATCTAGGACGGGTGCATTAGAAGAAGAGGGCAGATGTGGCAAGAAAAACTTGAAGTCTCTTACTCAATATCCAAATGAGTGCTATTCTCAGATCCAAAATATAATCTGATGAAAAGACCCTGTCCCAAGCAGAAAGGATCCCATGACACTTTGACAAAGGTACTCGATAATCATTCCTTCCAGGAATGGGTTTCTAACTATTTAGTTAAATAATTATTTGTTGGATAAAAAGAGATATATAGACATTTCAAGAACTGTTGGATAAAGTCCAATATGCCATCAAGAATCCCTAGTAGAACCAGATTAGGTGGAGACCATATAATAAACGGAGTTTGGGCCCATATTCTGCTTTCTCTGATTCCACTACTCCATGGTCATTTCCAGGTCCCTGAATGTAATATTGGGACACACGCACTTGGTAATGGTTGGAAGCTATACACCATCACTGTGTCTTCTGGGGTAAGATCTGCTGTAGTGGGCAAGCCAAGTGGAAAGCTGAAAAACATCCCTTCTCCCACCCTCCAGCCATCAATTTCTCTATGAAACCCAAATGAGGATAAAAGTAGATAACTAAAAATTCAATTCGACAAGTTGTAGCTGAAGTGCCAGAGATACATTTGCTATATCAAGTTAATGCAATCTTATCTCAACCGTGTCTGGATATTAATCTGTCAGATACATTTTTCCAACTTTTATCATGAATGAGAACCACCAGAAGTAATTTGCACTCACAAAGAAGCCATTTGTTTCCTTTCCCCTGATAGCATGTTTATTTCCCTGCCTGTACCTTTAACTTAAAACCAAAATTATATGCTCAGGTAAAAGTGGGATTCGCTACTCAACTCCAATTGCAGTCGTGCCAGAACACAAGCCGGACATTGCTGGGTCATCCTGTTTCTCGAGAGAAGTTGGAAATGTAAATGATATCCCAGTTTTCAAATGTTTCAACGTGATTTTTAAAAGAAGGGTCCTAAAAAACAGAAATGTTCACCATAGGCTTGGCTTCTTTGGATTTGTCTTTATGAGACATAAGACATTTGAGGAAATAAGCTATTTTACTGTTCAGTTTGTGTCACTTCTCAACCTTGCCTGTCACCTGTCTAAATGGTTATACTGGCCATAGGTAACTTCATAGATGGTGATGAGACAGAATTTCTGCAGTCTTTCTGAGAGATTTAGATAAGGATTCTATATTAAGTGGAAAACATAAATTATATGAATCAATGGGAGCAACACCCCCATCTATATATCTACAGATCCCAAGTACTCCCCTTAATGAGATAACCATTCAGACAGCCTGAGATGTCCCCAGTAAGCCATCTATGTGCATGTTCTATTGCCTCATAAATACTCAGCATTATGGAGTGCTGTCCTATTTTTAGTTTTCTCATGAGTTATTCATGAAGAATATTGTAGACCGTCTGTGCAATTTCGCTAACCTTTCTTCACATTCCCAAAGTGGTAGATTCCTTTCGGTATACCTGTGTCTTCTGAAAACTGTCTCCTTCTCCTTCCATTATTTTAGCTGAAATCATCTTGGGTGAGTAATAGACTGGCACCTTCCAAATGCAATAGTGTGTGTGTGTGTGTGTGTGTGTGTGTGTGTGTGTGTGTAAGCACATGTGCATATTCCCTGGCTGTCACTGCAGATACATAGAACTAGAATAGTCTTTAAAATCTGGGGGCATAAACTAGAGTATAATTATTCATCTTTCTCATAAATATGAGAAAAAGTGTTTTTACAGACTTCCAACACATTTTTTGGCTTCTGCGTGAAGGGGATAATTGTGAACAGGAGCCCAAAACGTTCGCCCTATTTCAGGCAAAGTGGATTCAACATGGATATAGTATGTTCGGGGCTAAGCTACAGTGCCAACTGAGAGGATCTCTTACTCTCTGCTGTTCCAAGGAATAATGAGGATTGGGACATATTCTACTCTGCTCTTAACCTTTTCTTTGAGGGGCCTAACAACCTGTTTCCTACCCCTCATCCTAAGGCAGAACCAAGAAATTGCTTTCTATTGCTCCTCAAGCACCTACAAGCTCTGAAATTATCTACTTCCTTGGGTACTTGTTTTCAATTTCCCAAAGCCCTCCATTTCATGAGAAAGGATGTTCTGTGAAAAACAAGAGTATGTTTTTCTAGTGCATTCCTAGGTTTTTAGTGCTTAAAATAACACACAACACTGAGAAAATAGTTAATAAATTCTTTAATAAATTTAGTGCTTCTTAATAACTCTGTTTACTAAGCTCTATTAATCTAGAAAAAACCCTCTCATACATGGGAAAAGCCTATTACTAAAACTCTAAAGACCCAGGGCTCTTTGGGAACTTGCTACTATCTAAAAGTGACGATGGCTTTCAAAACTGGCTTTGGAAGGCAATATCTTATTGAGACTCCGTGTGTTAGCAATGTTAGTATTTAATATAAAGCTTTCTCCTGTACTCTCATGTCTAGCTAACCAACTGTCTTCCTAAATGAATGTCCAATTCACCTTTGTTAACTAAGCCTAAATATTTATTCACAGTAATGATTTCTAATAATGTTCATTTGTAACTGCAGAGAAAATCGTTTTACAAAAAGTTTTGACTTCAAAACTTTTTTTTTCTTTTACTAGATTATGATTCAGTGCTTTATTAATTCCTAAATTTCAGTGTCCTGAGACTGCAGAAAACTCACTATTTTCCCAGGTTCCTTGTCTGCACATTTCTAGCAACCTCTGGAAAGTGTTTATACGATTTTCATAATAATTATCCTAAGTGCTTTACCACTTCACTCATCTGGCCACACTTGCGTTTCTCTGTGGATCTGCTCCTGCATCTTGAAATTATTTAGTTTCCCATAGCTATGAAGGCTGAGATGTAACTCTTAAATATGTGTAGAAAACAGTAAAGAATAGATTAAAATGACAGCATAAGAGAACTGCCAGGCTATGTAAGTCACAGTTGAGCTTGGAATCTGCAAAATTCTTTCACTGGGACTTTTATTGATTTCTTCTCTTTCCTATTTCCTTCTTTTTATTTCCTAGATTTGTTTTGTTTTGTTTTCTTACCTGTTAAAGTAGAAAATTAAACCATCGATTTTAGACTTTTTTCCTTTTTTAATATAAGCATTTACAGCTACAAATTTCCTTCTAAGAAGGACATTAGCTAGGCTGAGTTTCCACTCAGTTAAAATATATTCTAACTTCCCTTGTTATTTCTCCTTTTATCTATCAGTTAGGTAGCAAAGTATGATTAAATTTTTAAGCATTGAAAAATTTTTTCACGTATATTTTTATTATTGAGTTCTAGCTTAATTTCCTTATGTCCAGATTGCAATCCTGTTTTTTTGTTGTTGTTGTCGTTGTTTTGTTTTGTTTTGTTTTTGGTACCGGGGATCGAACTAGGGTCTTTGCACTTGCGAGGCAGGGGGCTGAACCACTAAGCTAAATCCCGGCCCTCAATTCTTTTAAATTAGTTGAAATCTGTTTTGTGGCTGAGAATAGAGGTTATCTTGGTGAATTCTCCACAAGCACTTGTAAAGAATGTGTTTTCTGTGGCAGAATGAAATGTGTCATGTGTGTCCCATATGTTGCAAGCGTGGAGAGCTGGCAAATAGCATTGCCTTGGAAATTACTATTGATGCGTCTCTCCACTTCTAGTAACAAAAGGGAACTTTGAAACCTCTATCATTGCACATCTTTTTAGCTTTTTGATTCTTTCAGTTTTCGATCTCTGCATTTTGTAATCTGTTTTTAGGTACATACATACTGAAGACTAAATTTTCTGTTTATGATTATAAAATGCCTTTCTTTTTCCTTTGTAATGCTTGTTCTAAAACCTTCCTTGTCTGATGGAAATATATCCAATTCACCTTCTTACAGTGTTGACATTTATGTTTTTCCTATTCTTTCACTTTTATATCTTTGTATACAGTTGAGTGAGTTTCTGATAGACTTTTACTAAGAATGATAGTCTCAGTTTGCACATTTAGAATATTAAATTGAAACTGATTGCCAAATGTTAGATCGAATCCACTATCTTGATGTATATTTTACCTCTATCTCTTTCATTTTTTGTATCTTTTCTCCTCTTTGTGCATCCTTTCAGTTTAATCATGGTTTATTGTTTTATTTTCTATTTTGGCTCACTAGTTCTATATTTTATTTTTGTGCCTGAGGTTTATTATAGTCTATAAGTGCATATTTAACTTACCACACTCTGTCCTCAAATCCCATGCCACTAATATGTACAATGTAAAATTTATACAAGTGTATTTTAATTCTCATTGTATCCTCTACATTATTATTGTCAAATATTTCACTTACATATGCATTGGAAATCCTACAGTGCATTGTTAAATTTGCTTTAAACAATAAGTTCCCTTATAAAGAACTTTGGAATGAAAAAAATATTTACTTGTGCCCATACATTTGCCATTTTTGCATTATTTCTTCTTTGCATAGATCCAAATTTCATCTAGTATTTTCTTTTCGTCTGCAGACCTTCCTTTTACATTTATTGTGGCATGTTTTGTTTTTCTGTAAAATCATTTTTTTGTTGTTTTAGGGGTTTTCTTTTTTTTTTTACTTTTGTTGGTGAATGATATTTTTCCTATATAGAACTCTAATAAGTGGAGTTTTTTTCAACAATTTAGATGCTGTATTGCACTCAGGCATATACTGCTTCTTATAAAAGTGCATAATAATTCTCATTTTCTCCTTTATATAACAGGTCTCTGCACTATTGCTGCTTAAAAGATTTATAGAAAATTTGAAAATGGAAATTAGAAAATGTTCCTGCATAGATAGGAGTAATACCATTAAAATAGCTATATTACCAATAGTGTCTATGGACTTAATGTGATCCTTATTGAAGTGCTAACAACATTCTTCACAGGACTAAAACAAATCATAAAATGTACTTGAAATCAGAGACCCACAATAACCAAAGAAATATTAAGCAATAAGAGAAACATGGGAGGCATCATAATTTCTGATTTCAAATTATACTACAAAATGATAGTAACAAAAACAGTATAGGTCGGGCACAAAAATAAACACTTAGACCAATGGAACAAAATGGAAGATGCGAATCAATCCCCTGCACTTTTAGCCATCTTATTTTTGACAAATGGGATAAAAACATATGCTGGAGAAAAAAAAAATAGCTTCTTTAACAAATGATGCTGAGAACTGGTTAACCACATGTAGGATATTAAGTTGAACCCATATTTTTTTTACCTTGTACTTAAATAAAATAAAAATGAATAAAAGACCTAGCTTTTAAAAATGAACATTTCAAACTACTAGATGATAACATATAGGATCATTTGAAGTCATAGACATAGACAGGGGCTTCCTGAGCAGAACTCCAATAGTACAAAAAGTAATACCAAGAATTAACCAATGGGGCTGTGTAAAATGAGAAGCCTCTGTACAGCAAAGGAAGCTATCAGAGCGAAGGAACAACATCACACTTCTGTAGAGGACTAATGTCTGTTATATGTGAAGAACTGAAAATATTCATACCTCCAGAGAAAAACCAACAACTCAATTTAAAAATGGGCAAAGGAGCTGAGTAAACACTTCAAATCAAGAAGTACAAATAGTCAGTAAGTACATGAATAAAATGTCTACCACCATTAGCTATTAGGCAAATGAAAATCAAAACAACTCTGAAATTCCATCTAACTCTAGGCTGAAAGACTATCATCAAGAGCTCAAAACGAAAAAAATAATATAAAAAGGTTAGTGAGAATGTGGGAGAAAAATAAACCTTCTACAATATTGGAGGAAATGTAAACTACTGCAACTGATATAGCAATCACTATGGAGATTCAAAAACAACTCTAAAAAATGAAAATCTATTAGACCCAGCTATACCTCTTCTGCACATACTCCTCAAAGAGGATCTTAACAGTATAGTGAAACATGTATATCTATGTTTATAGCTGCACAATTCACAATAGCTAACCTCTGGAAACAACTTTGATGCCTACTAGTAAATTAAAGAACAAAGAAAATGTGATATATATATATATGTATGTATGTATATATATATGTAAATATATACATATACAATTTTAAACTTTGTGTAGGTTTCTAATGCATAATCACTCCATTCATTTTAGAATATATATATAACCTGGATCATTTTATTCCCTTCTCCTTCTACCCTACACTTTCCTTCTTTCACTCATTTCCAAACTAACTTTCTATTTTCTACCATCTCTCCTTTAGTTTGTTCTTTAAATTATTTATACTTTGGTTATCTCATGTAAGAGGAAGAATGTGGTATTTAACTTTCTGTGCCTGTCTATTTTACTTAACATTGTAGTCTCAAGATCCATCCATTTTCCTATGAGTGGCTCAAATGTATACTTTTTATGGTTGAGTGATACTCTGTGGTGTGTATACCACCACATTTTCTTTATTTATTCATCTGTTGATGGGCATCTAGACTGTTTTCATGATTTAGTTATTGTGACTTATGCTCCCATAAACAGCAGTGTACAGTACATGTATCACCCTAATATGATGAGTTTAACTCTTTCTGAAAGATAGCCAGGAGGGGTGCAGCTGAGTCACATGGAACTTCCATTTTTAGTTTTTTGAAATATGTTTCTACTGATGTTCATAGGGATTGCACTAGTTTACATCCCCATCAAGAATGTAGAGGGGTTCCTTTTGCCCCAGATCTTCTTCGCATTTTTGAGGACTAGAGGGGTCTTTCTGGAGTAAAATAAAATGTCAGGGTTGTGTTAATTTGCATTTCACTAATATCCACAAATGCTGAACCTTCTTTCATGTACTTATTAGCCATTCTAACTTCCTCTTTGAAAAGAGTCTTCATTTTAATTGATCATTTTTTGATTGGGTCTTTTTTTCTCAAGGTCTAATTTCTCTCTATATTTTAGATATTAGTCCTCTATCAAAGGAAGAGCTAGGCAAAAAGTTTTGCCTGTCCTGTAGGTTGATATTCTTCATGCTGTTGATATTTTCCTTTGCTGTGCTGATACGTTTTTAATTTGATAATCCATCTACTTGTTTTTAGAATTATTCCTTGCGCAATTGGGGCTCTGTTCAGGAAGTCCTTGCCTAAGCAAATATCTTCAAGTATTTCACCAGTTTTATCTTCCTGCAGGTTCAATGGGTCTGTTTTTATGTCTAGATCTCTGATCCATTTTGATTTGTTTGGGGTATAGGTAAGAGATATGGGTCTAACTATATTCGTTTACATATGGATGACCAGTTTTCCTAGCAGCATTTGGTAAACAGATTGCCTTTTCTCCAGCATTTGTTTTTAGCACCTTTGGAAAAAATGAGATAGTTTAGGCTGGGCTTGGTGGCGCATGCCTGTAATCCCAACACTCAAGAGGCTGAGGCAGGTGGATCACTGTGAATTCGAGACCAGCCTGGGCTACACTGTGAGTTCCAGGTCAGTCTCAACTGCATAGTGAGACCCTGTCTCAAAAAAAAAAAAAAAATGAGATAACTTAACAATACGTTCTCAAGGTACATCCATTTTTCCCATACAAACGCTCTTTTTGTTACTGTAGCTTTGTACTATTGCTTAAAATACAGGATTGTAATGCTTCTGGGTTTATTCTTTCTTAAAATTTCTTTGGCTATTATGACTCCCTTTTAGTTCCATATTAATTTTATTATTGATTTTTCTAATTCTCCGGTGAATTCTATTTGTATTTCATTGGAATTGCATTAAATGTATATATCATTTTTGGTAGTATTTCATTTCGCCAATATTAATTCTGCCTATTCAAGAGGAAGGGATGTACTTCTAATTTATAATGTCTACTTCCATTTCTTTCTTCAGTGTAATATGTTTTCAGTAAAGAATGCTTTCACCTCCTTGGTTAGATTAATTTTTAGGTATTTATTTTTGGGAGGATGAGAAGAGAGCTACCGTGAATGGAATTATTTTCCTGATTTCTTTCTTGGTGGGTTCATTTTCAGTGTACAGAAATGCCATTTATTATGTTGATTTATATCTTGTCATTTGCTGAATATGTTTATTAGCTCTGAATCCTGTAGTAGAGATTTTTGGGTTTTCATGAAAAGAATGGTATCATCTACAAATAAAGATGGTTTGACTTCTTAATTTTCTACTTCTATTCTTTTTTATTTCTTTTTCTTGCCTAATTGTTCTGACTAAAGTTTAAAGTACTATTTTGAACAGGAGTGGTGAGAGAGGACACCCTAGGTCTGCTCCTGATTTTAGCGAGAATGCTTTCAGATTTTTCCCATGTAATATAATGTTGACAGTGGGTTTGTCATAAATGGCTATTATTGAGATAAGATCCTTCTATTTCTATTTTCGCCAAGGTTTTTATCAGAAATGAATATTGGATTTTTTATAAGGCTTTTTCATCATCTATTGAAATCATCATATAATTTTTCTCCTGTTTATATGGTTATCATATTTATTGATTCACATATGTCATGCAATCTTTGCATCTCTGGTAGCCAGCTTGGTCACACTGTATGATCTTTTTAATCGTTTGAGGCATTATGTTTTCAAGTGTCTTTTTGAGGATTTTGGCATCTATGTTCTTGAAGGATATTGACCTTTAGGTTTTTTTAGTTCTCTTTCTTTCTCCTTCCCTTCCTTCCTTCCTTCTCTCCTTCATTCCTTCCTATTTGTTGATCTTTCTTTTTGTTGAATCTTTGTCTGGTTTTGGTACCATAGTATTGTTAGCTTCAAGGAATGAGTTTGATAGTGTTCATTCCCTTTCAATTTCTTGCAAGACTTTGAAAAGTATTAGTAGCAGTTTTTCTCTGAAATTCTGTCAAAATTCAGTGGAGAATTGATTGGTCCTGGGCTTCTATTACTTAATATTATTTTATACTTTTGTTGGATTTTTTTAGTTACCATCTCTATTTCATTGCCTATTACTGATCTATTCAGGGTTTTTATATATTCTTGGTTCAATTTTAAGTTTTATGTATGAAGGGATTCATCCATTTCTTCCAGATTCTCCAGTTTTTTGAAATATAAGTACAAAGTAATTTCTTAATATTATCTATATTTGAGTAATTTTCATAGTGCTTTCACCTCTTCTCATTGCTAATTACATCCATATGGGTCTCTTCTTTCTTTCTTTTGGTAACTTTGGCTGAGTTTATCAATTATATTTATTTTTTCAAAGAACGAATTCTTTGGTTCACTGATTGTTTTCGACTCAATTTCACTTTGATCTTTATATGAATTTTAGATTTGGATTACTTTTGCTTCTCTAGGACCTAGAGATACAAGGTTAGGTTATTTATTTTGGAAATACTCTATTTTTTTATATAGACACCCACCGTTCTCATTCTTTCCACTTTCTGCAGCAGTTCTATAAGTCTTCTTTTTTTTTTTCTTCTTCTTCTTTTGTCTTCTTCGGTTGTGCTGTGCTGTCATGTGTCCTGATTTAGTTCAAAACATTAGCTTTTCATAGTGACTTTGGGAGGATCCAGAATTCAAACGGTATTGGATCTGGTAAACAAGGTAAGTGAGGATGACTGTGATTTTATTTGACTGGTAACTGCCATACATATTTTAAGTTGACTCAGGACATCCAAGAAGCATGGAAAAGCACTCAAAAAAGATCTCCAGAACTGCTTCAGAACATGGCAAAAATAATGGGGTAAAATTTTTACAAGTAAGGGAAGGTATTTTGAGGGAAATTAATATCAGTGTGTCTTTTATTGTAATAAATTTTTAAATTATTATTGAAACATTCACAATGTGTTTTAATCGCGCCTTGTAATTCTGGAATTATTTCTCTGCATATGTTTATTTTTGTAGTTATTTGCCTATCAAATCTAGTCCCTGAGCTACTCCGAAATTGCAATCTCTGTATCTCTAACTCAGTAAAACTTCTGGACTACATTTGCTTTCCTGTGCCATGTGATTTGGCTTTTAAATGTCTGTGCAGAAAGCTAGGGCAATTATTGAGCTAACTTCCTTTGCCTTCGTTTAGAAATCACAGTCTCGCACTGGCTTTGTACAATGTTTGCAAATAATTGCTTCATGCTTTTTATCCAGCTTTCTATTTGTTAGCAGGGAGAGGGTTTAGCAGGACTTACTCCTCCAAGGGAAGGCAGCCTTTCTTCCATGAGTGATTGATGCTAGGGAAATCCATTCATTTCAAAGCAATTCCTGCTCAGTTTTACAGAAGTTAGACCTTAATATCTGTATCTTGACATCTCTTGATATTAACCCAATATATTTTTGCAAAGTCTGGTTTATTCCTTCTGGAAAGTACCACAGGAAACTCTAGAAGTTAAGCTCCAGAAATTCTAATCAATCCCTTTTAGATACTTCCAATAGGACCATGTGAAAGCAGTGCTTGTGTACCTTCAACTTCCTGGGTCTTACTTTTTGACTCCTGCTTCAATTATAGGACAAAGCTCATGTCCATCATCTAAGTATTATCAATATTTTCCAGAGATGAATCTGTCTCAGTTTTAACTTGGAAAGTGTATTTTCCTAAGGGAAATATAACATAATAGGATAAAATACTAACTAAAATGGAAACAGCTTTTTACATCATTACAGAGAACTGTTCAGTTCTTCGGTTCACATTTTTTAAATCTCTTTACTTTCAAATTTGCTTTATCTTTGAAAACTTCAAGGTTTATCAAAGTAGTCTTTCAGTCCGGAGACCATCTACATAATGACTTTATGTCCACAAATCATATAAAAGCAGAATCAGAGAAAAGCCTGAAGCTTTTAAGTAGAGTTCATTCCATATTCTAACAGCTCTAACAAAGTTTTAGAGATTCACAGGTCTTATTCTATGTTCTGGTTTAAATTACATTTTTTTCCTTCTCCCTCCAGTAGTCTCTATTAAAAGGAATCTTTTCAAAGGAAGTGGCCTAAGGAGTGTCCAATTATGTGATGAAGGCACACAAAAATTTCTCCCCATCCTTTAGGTTTTTCTCTTCTTTCTCTTATTTGGTTCAGAGGCATTTAGATTAACTGGATCTAACTTTGTTGCTACATAATCAAAATGGTGGGTCACCTGTAGATGCGCAATACTGAGAAAATTCTCAGATCTTTTCTTCTGTTTAGAATAATAGTATTATGTAGCCCATGGAGTGTTTTTAATATCACATTTTGTTGGGAAACAAGAAAAGATAAATATATGTCTCTTTACTTTTAATGATTTCTTAATCTGGTTTAATTGAGTGTGATACTTACATATTCTCTACATATATTTTAAAGACCATGTGAAAAATTCTATCCAAAAGTGATTTCAGATGACATAAAGATCTTTGATATTTTAGATTGTCTTAAAATGGGAAAGGTTTGTTCTCCCATGAAAAATCTGGCAACAGAATAGATATGCCAGGGCTATAAGTAAAGTGGATAGATTTAATTATTTTGCTGTAGCTCTACCTTAGAGCTTTGTGGTGACTTCATAGATTAAAGTGTGTAACTATGTAGAAACACGAGTCTCAACTTCTTCCATGATTAGTAGTTCTCTTAGTACAAAGGAGATGCCATCATACATCACTACTACATTGCTGTACGCAGATAAATAAACCCACAATATAAAGTCGTAATTGAAGACTTCAAGAGGACCCCTGGTGATTCTTTCCTGTTGTTGGCATTCATGCTCTTATGAAATTCCTTCTCTTGAATGTGGGTTTTATTTAGTTGCCTATTTCTAATAGATAGAAAAATGACAGAAGTGACAAGATGTAACTTTCAAAGTGAAAGACTGACATTCTGTCTTGAGTCTCTCTGTATCTGTCTCTCTCTCTTTCTCTCTTCTCCTCTTCCTCCTCCCCCCCATCTCTTATTCTGCTCCATCAGTTGCCCTGAGGGAAGCCAGTAGACCTTTGGAGATGGCCTGAGGCCTGTCAACAAATATTTGATAGAAATTGGTCATGGATCCTGCTCAACTTGATTCTTTGGATAAAGCTACAGCTTGCTGCAACTTAACAAAATATCTTGAACCAGAAGTATCCCACTAAGCCATGCTTGGATTCTTTGCCACAGAAACTGTGAACTAATAAATGTTTATGTTTTAAACTACTATATTCTGAAATAATTTGTTAGACAGTACTAGCACAAGAATCTACATAAAAGCATACATTCAAGCAAACAAACATCTGTTTATCATGGATATATATACTCCAGAATTTTAGTGTTAATTCTGCTTTGGTCACCAACAACTGATGTGCGAATATCATTTCATTACCAAGCTCTTACTGATTCAATTTTAAAAATAAGGGACTGCATTAACTTGTTTTAATAAAAAAGGTTATATTTCTTTTTATCTTATTGAGTTTATTGGTACTTTTTAAGTATATGGTACAGTTACATTTATCATTGTGAACTTGTACCTTTATGTAACAGGTCTTAGTTCTCATTTTTTCCCCATACCATTGCCTTCCCTTCACCCCCTCCACCCTCCCCTATTTACAAAGGCTTTGTTTCCATTTTTTTCCCTTTTTCATATTTTTTCTTTTCCCTCATTCCCTTTCCCCTACCCTTCCCACTTCCCCTACAACTTTAGCCCTTTTCTTCCTATTTCACATTATCAGTTATACAATTTGGATCTTATTTATACTTTCGGTTTTTCACATGAGAAACTATTTGTTATTTACACATGTATATTATTTATTTCACTTAAGAGTATGGCCTCAAAAAGCATCCATTTTCCTATTAATGACATTAGTTTCTCATTCTTTATGGCTGAGTAGTATTCCATTTATGGAAAAACCACATCTTCTTTATCCAGTCTCCAATTAATGGGCAACTGGGCAGTATCCAAGTTTTAGCTATTACAAACTGTGACGCTATAAACATGGGTGCACAAATATCACTAAGGTATGATTCTTTTAACTCCTTTAGAAAGATACCAACAGAGGGAAAGCTGGGTCAAATGGAACCTCTAATCCTAGTTCTTTGAGGTATTTCCATGTTGATTTCCACAGTGGTTGCACCAGTCTGCACTCCCACCAACAATGGAGAATGGTACCTTTCTCCCCACAACCCCGCCAGCATTTGTTATTGGTTGATTTCTTGACAGAAGCCATTCTTTCCGGGGTGAGGTAGAATCTCAAGTGTTGTTTTCATCTGCATCTCTCAAATTACCAGTGATGCTGACCATTTTTTTCATATATTTATTTGATGCTTTTACTTCTTTATCTGAGAAATATCTGTTCAATTCAGATGCCCATTGTTGAATCAGGTCTTTATAATTGAGGCCTGACTTTTTTGAGTTCTTTATATATTCTAGATAGTAGAATTTTGTCTGAGGAACAGCTGCTAAAAATGTTTTCCCACATTGTAGGTTGTCTCTTAGCTCTCTTGGTGGTTTCTCTTGCAGTGCAGAAGCTTTTTGATAAGACAAGATCCCAGTAGTTAATTTTTTGTGCTAGTTCGCATGCTATTAAGGATTTGTTCATAAAGTCTTTTCCTATGCCAATGTCTTCGAGAGTTCTGCCTAACTTATCTTCTAGCAAGATTATTTTTTCTGTTTTAATATTTAGATCTTTAATCCACTCAGATTTTAGTTTAGTGCATGAAAGATAAGGGCCTAGTTTTAATCTTTGGCAGGTTGAAAACCAGATTTTCTGACACAGTTTATTAAAGAGGCTGTCTTTCCTCCACTGAAAATGGTTGGCTCCTTTGTCAAAGATGAGGTAGCTGAGTACATCTGGAGTCATTTCTGCATCTTCCAATCTTTTCCACTGATCCTTGGGTCTTTTCTTTGCCAGAACCATGCAGTTTTTAGCATGGTAGATTTGTAGTACAGTTTCAAGCTGGGGATTGTGGTACCACCTGTCATGTCTTCTTTGCCTAAAATGGCTATTGCTATTCTAAGTCTCTTCTGGTACCAAATGAATTTTTGGATTATTTTCTCTAGTTCTTTGAGATATATCATTGGAATTTCAATCAGGATTGCGTTGAATCTGTATAGCAGTTTTGGTAGTATGGCCATTTTCACTATATTGATTCTTGCTACCCAGGAGCCAGGGATATCTTTCCATTTTCTTATATTCTTTTTGATCTCTTTTTTTCAGAGTGCTGTTGTTTTTAGTGTAGAGGTCTTTTGCTTCCTTCATTAGATTGATTCCTATGTATTTCATTTTTTTGGATGCTACAAGGAAAGGGACTGTTTCCCTAATTTCTCTCTGTGTGATTCTGTTATTTGTGTACAAGAAGACTATTGAGTTTTGAGTGTTGATCTTGTATCCAGACACTCTGCTGAATCTGTCAAGTAAGTCTAAAAGTTTTTTGGCAGAGTTTTTGGGTCTTCCATGTAGAGCATCACATTGTCAGCAAATAATGACAGTTTAACTTCTTCCTTTCCTATCTGTATTGCTTTTATTTCTTTCTCATGTCTAAGTGCTGTGACTAATGTTTCCAGAACTGTATTAAAGAGGAGTGATGATAGTGGACATCCTTGTCTTGTGCCTAATTTTAGCATGAAGGCTTTCAGTTTTGGGTTGTTTAATATGATGTTGGCTGTTGGTTTTTCATAGATAGCCTTCACCAAGCTGAGATAAAGACCATCTATTCCAATTTTTGCTGGGTTTTTATCATGAATCAGTGTTGAATTTTGTCAAATGCTTTTTCTGCATCTATTGAGATGATCATATGGCTTTTGTCCTTACCTCTATTAATATAGAGTATTACATTTATTGTTTTATGTATATTGAACCATCCATGCATCCCTTGGATAAATCCGATTTGGTCAGGGTGTATGACCTTGATGACCCGCTGTATTCTGTTTGCCAGTATCTTATTGAGGATTTTCGCATCTATGTTCATTAAGGAGATTGGCCTATATTCTCTTTGTTAGTTGGGTCTGTCCCTGGTTTTGGAATCAAAGTTGCACTTGCTTCCAGGAATGAATTTGAATATTGCTTCCCTTTCAATTTCATTGAAAAGTTTAAAGAGTAGTGGCAGTAGTTTTTCTCTAAATGTTTTGTAGTGAAGCTATCTGGACCTGGTCCTTTCTTCTTTGGTAAACTTTTAATTATGTTTTCAATTTCACTGATTATAATTGGATGATTAGAATTTTTTATCTTCTTTGTTCAATTTTGGTAATTCATAAGTATCAAGAAATCTGTCCATTTCTTCTGTGTTTTCCATTTTATTAGACTACATCTTCTCAAAGTAGATATTAATGATCCTCTGGATTTCTGCTGGATCTGTTGTGACTTCACCTTTTTCATTCCTAAATGCATAGATCTGAGCCTTTTCTTTCCTTTTTTTGACAAAGTTGGCTAAGGGTTTATCAATTTTATTTTTTTTTTTTTTTTTTTTTTTTT
>NW_022900932.1:27861321-27862600 GCF_012274545.1 Fukomys damarensis
GGGAGCTCACGCGCACGCCGCCGGGTGATCGCAGACAGGCAGGTAGGCAGGCAGCTGAGAAAAACCCCCTCTGGGGTCCTTGGGTCCTTCCTGGGTCTGTTCGAGGCTGAGTTTCTGAACCTGCTAAGTGATCCCCTGGTGTCTCTGGAATCTGACAGTTACTGTTTCAAACTATACTTGGAGAAATGGTGCAAATGGATCAGCAACCTTCCAATACTCTCTGGGAACGGTTCTCTCATGATGGCCGCCTTCACAACGGAATCCAGGAAACTATTAATATTGGAGAAGGATGCTTTCCATGCAGAAAGGAGAAGAAAAAAAAAAACTGGCAACAGAATTCAACATCCAATGACATTTGACTCCGAACTGAGAATTACGCGGATGGACAAACCCGAGAGAGATGGTAGCTGGATCCTGGTTATTTCTGTTGCTATCAATTTTATTTATTCCTTTGAAAAACCAACACTTTGATTCATTGATTTTTTTTGTATCATTATCTTAGTTTCCATTGTATTGATTTCTGCTCTGATCTTTAAAATGTCCTCCCGTATACAAGTTTTGGGTTTTTCTTGCTCTTTTTTTTTTCTAGCAGCCTAAGATTCATCATTAGGTTGTTTATTTGCACTCAGTTTTCCTATTGTGGGCATTCACTGCTATGAATTTTCCATGTAGAAGTGCTTTCATTGTGTCCCATAGATTCCTGTATATTTTACTGACATTATCATTTATTTGTAAAAACTGACTAATTTCTTCTTTAATTTCATCTGTGACCTATTGATTGTTCAGGAGAGAGTTGTTCAATTTCCACGTGTTTGTGCAATTCTTACAGTTTCTTATGCTATTGATATCCAGTTTAATTGCACTATGGTCTGATAATATACATGGCATGATTTCAATTCCTCTGCATTTATTTAAACATGTTCTATGAGCTAGTATGTGGTTTATTTTATGACCCATGTGCAGCTGAAAAGAATGTATATTCTGATTTTGTAGGGTGAAGCACTCTGTACACATCTATTAAGTCCATTTGTTCAAAAGCTTGGTTCAGTTCTAATGTTTTGTTATTGATTTTTTGTCTAGATGATCTTTCTATTTGTGACAGTGGGGTATTTAGGTGCCCCATTACAATTGTAGTAGTGCTTATTTGGTTTTTGTTACCCTTAATATTTGTTTTATATAAAGCCAAGGATTTAGCTCAGTGGTGCCATCATTTGCCTTGCAAGCACAATGTCCTGAGTTCGATTCCCAGTACCAAAAAAAAATAAAATAAAATAAATTA
>NW_022900932.1:27862632-27876763 GCF_012274545.1 Fukomys damarensis
CATATATATATATATATATATTTGTTGTTGTTGTATATAGTTGGGGCATTAATATTCAGTACATATATATTTATTATCATCTCTTCCTCTTGAATTGTTACATTTACAAGGATGTAATGGCCTTCTTTGTCTCTCTTAATCAGTTTGGTTTGAAATTTACTTTGTCTGCAAATAAGATAGCTAGCCCTGTTTTTTTCTGGGCTCCTGTTGCATGGAGAACTGTTTTACATCCTTTCACTTTCAGTCTATGAGTTTCTTTTTGAACTAGGTATATTTCTTGTATACAACATATTTTTGGATTTTGCTCCTTAATCCATTCTGCTAGTCTATTTCTCTTGATTGGTAAATTGAAGCCATTGACATTGATTGTTATAACTGACATTTATTGACTTATCATTGTCATTTTATTGTCCTGTTCTTGGCTTTTTAAAATTTTTCCCTCTCTACCTTTAGTTTCTTGCCTTGTCTAATTGATTTGTTCTGTTGGGCCTCATGATATTGTGACCTTCATTGTCATTTTCTAGGATATTGTTTTGAATTGTTTGCAGGACTGGTTTAGTATTCATGAAGCCTCTCAGTGTTTTGTTGTTTTTGTTGTTGTTTTATTTGTTTGTTTTTTGTCATGGAAGTATCTTATTTCCCCATCCATTTTAAAAGAAGATTTTGAAGGAAATATCAGTCTAGGTTGGAGGTTGTTTTCTTTTAGGGCTTTGAATACCTCACTCCAGGCTCTCCTTGATCTGAGGGTTTGTGTTGAAAAGTCTGCTATGATTATGATGGCTCTGCTTTGTATGTAATTTGTTACTTTTCTCCAACTGCTTGCAGTATTTCATTCTGTTGGGTTTCTGGGATCTTGGCTATTATATGTCAAGGTGTAGATTTTTTTTGATCATGGCTAGTTGGAGTCCTATATTCCTCACTTATTTGTATGTCAAATTCTTCTCCTCTGTTTGGGAAGTTTTCTGTCAATTCTGTGAACAGAGTTTTTTAAGTCTTTTGTAGTTTCTCCTGCCACTTTATGGATTTTTATTAGTCTTATCTTATTCTTCATTGCATCATCTACGAGTTGTTGGATTGACTTCTCATGATCCCTGTTTTTAAGAGATGTCTCTTTTCATGGTCACTGACTACAATCCTATCTTCTATATCTGAAATTCTATCTTCACATTTATTCATTCTGCTGAGAATGCTTTCAACAGAGTTTTTAATCTAGATACCTGTTGAATCTGTTTCATGGATTTCATTTCTTTCCTACATTGGGCATTCAGTGTTTCCCTTTGTTTCCTATGCTGACATTCATGGCTTCTATCGTGGTCCTGAGCTTATTTACTTTTTTGTCTGTTTCTGTTCTAGAATCTCTAATCATGTCTTTCATTGTGCTCACTATCCCTGTAATTATTTGGCAAATTATTTCTGCTTTGAATTTTTCTAGAGCCTCATTTATCTGTTTGTTATTTCCTGTGCTATGTGTCCTGATGTTTGATTGTCAAACTTCCCACCTCATTTCATTACAATTTGCTGTTGGTGAATGGGAAGTCTGTATTTGTGCCTTGCTTAAGTGTTTTCTCACTTTTATTTTTGTTGTTGGGCTGTCCTTGGTTTAATTCCTGAGTTAGTCCTTCGATCTTCCTGTTATAGGTGCTTTTTAGGTTTTGAGTCTCTAAGACTCAAAGACACTCTCATTTTCATATCATCAGAAAGGACAACTCATTAAATCAATCACAACCCTTTAGCACAATATACAATCAGCAACACAATTGCATCACACACAGCTTAGAAATTGACCATTTGTAGTTATTATTAATTTATCACCTTTAACCATGTGAATTAAGTCAAAATCGAGGACCAACCCAAAATATGTTTAGAGTTAATAAACTCTTCAATACAGCAATTTTACCCTCAGGAAGGGGACTTCAAAGGAGTTGGGAGGAGAGGAATAGATAGGTAAAAGAATATGAGAAGGTTTCAAGTGAAGCCGGAGGACTCAGTATGATCACACAAACTCTAGGAAACGGTTGAAGACAAGAGGGAAAGACAGAGTGCAACAATGAAGACAAGAATAGAATAATTTAACAGAAATAGGGAAGCTATAAATTGTACTGACTTTCCTTTGAAACTAATGAGCATCAAGTGAAGAAAAAAGAAAGAAGAAAAGAAAAAGAAACAAGAAATATGAATTTGTGCAGGAACAGGAACAAAAAGGGAGATGAAGAATAACTTGGGGGAGCAAGAGCCTGAGTGGGAAAAAGAAGAAAGCAAAAAGGGAGAACATGCAGAATGGGAAAACACAAAATTTTTAAAATTAAAATTAAAAATAAGAGGAAAAGAAAGAAAAAATTTTAAAGAGCCTCTTTCAGGGTATATCTCTGCTGTCTTAATAGACAATGTGGGCAGCAATGTGCAGAACAAAGGCAATTAGTCTCAGCTAGCCAAAGGCAGACCTCTGAGATTCTGGCTGAATTCTCGTTACAAGATCCAAGTTGGGCTTCCTGACCTCCTGCAGGGTTGAACTCTGCAAGGTTCTACTGCAGGTTCCAGCTGCCCTTCCCCTGAAGATAGTCCAAATTCTGCTGGAAGGTGACAATCCCCTCAACTTACCAACTACAGAGGTCTGATGTGCCTTTATTGCAGTTTTCACTCTCATTGTATCTTCTGGAGCTGAATAACATGGCCTTTATAACCACCTGTGTCTCTGCAGTATGGATCCAGGTACTGGAACAGCCAGGAGGTCTGAGAGAGGGTGCGGGGAATGTTGCAGGGGCACTGGCATGTCTGGGCAGTGGGCAGTTCTCACTGGTCTGCTCAGATGAAGGCCAGGGTCATTGGAGGTGGAGGAGGCTGAGCCAAAAGCTACCCACATGGCTTGGCATTGGGCACTCAGTTTATATTTCTTTTAGGACCTATGTAATGCAAATATTTTCTGTATGTATGTGTGTAAAAATATAAATTTACAAAATATGAAGAAGAAATCAGTGAGGATGTTTGTACATATATGTGTGAAAGATACTTCAGATGTATACTGCATGTTTATCAGGAGGAAGATTCAGCATTCCTAAGAGATTCGTCTTCTTGGATTAATAAATCCAAGACAATCTCAGTGAAAATCCCAGTCAGCTGTTTTGTGACTATCAACATACTGATTCAAAAGTTTACATGGACAAGCGAAAGATTCAGAATAGCTAAAATAATATCAAAAAAAGAGAAAAGTTGGAAGATTGAAATTACCCTGAATTTAAGACTTACTATAGCACTATAGTAACCAGGAAACTATGACCATGGTGAATAATATACAAATAGATCAATGCAACAGGACAGAGAGATCAGATAGACCCACACAAATGTTAATTAATCTTTGACAAAGGTAAAAAGCAATTCAATAAAGAAGAAGTGATTTTTTCAACAAATGGCATCTAATGGCTGGATACCACAGGCATAATAAAACAATTCAGATATCAGACCTCTTTTTAAAAGTAAGTAAAACTAGATCATAGATTTAAGTGTAAAATGAAACATGATATGACTTTTCAAAGATAAAAATAGAATAAATCTAGTTGAATTTTGGTTTGAAATGACTTTTTAGGTATAACCCTAAAGCACCACCCAGCAATGAAGTAATTGATAAGCTGAACTTTATTAAAATATAAAATTTCTACTCTTCACAAGTTGCTTTTAGAAAATGAGCAGACAAATGACACTGGAGAAAAGCCACTGCAAAAAAGCGGGGTGTAAAACTTCAAATATACAAAGAACTATATGACTCAGTAATAAGAAAATCTGAAAGATACATAACCAGAAAGATAGACTGATGGAGAATTAGCATATGAAAAGATGCTCAACATCGCATCTTCAGCCAACCACAAATTTAAAAACAACATATTACATACTTATTAGAATAGCTAAAATGTAAAAAATGGGCAACACCCAATGCTAATATAGATGTGGAATAATAAGAACTCGCCTTCAATGATCAGTGCAAAATGACTTTGGAGGACCATCCAGCACTTTTTTATAAATGTAACCATTGTCTTAGTATATGAGAAAATAATCATGTAATCATTGTCTTAGTATATGAAAAAATAATAACCAAAATGAGTTAAAATCATATTCACACAAAAATCTGTATGCAAATGTTTAGTACAACTTTATTCATGGTTATCAAGACATGGAAACATAAAAGATGTCATTCAGTAGGTAAATGGATAAATAATTTGTTATGTCCACACAGTGGAATATTATTCAATGATTAAAAATAAATTAGCTATCAACACACAAAAATACATAAAGAAACTTTAAATGCACATTGCTAAATGAAAGAAGCTAGTCTAAAAAGGTTATATGCTATATGATTTCAACTATACAATTTTTACAAAGAAACAATACTATGATAAGAAGAAAAAAGATCAGTGGTTTTAGAGAGGGAGGGGGAGAAAAATAACAGCAACCATGGAGTACTTCTAGGACAATGAAACTAATCTGTACAATACTGTGATGGTGAATCCATGGCATTCTATCCAGACAACTGTGCAACACAAAATAAGTTCTAACATAACTGTTTCACTTAATAATCATGTATCAACATTTTTATATTTTGTTTTGTTTTGTTTTTTGTACTGGGGATTGAACAGTGGTCCTTGCACTTGTGAGGCAGGCAGCAGAACCACTGAGCTAAATCCCCAGCCCTGTTTTTTTTATCAGTTTTAACAAATATACTATATTAGTGCAAAATAGGAGAAACTGCAATGAGGGGGTATAGTTAAGAAGGAATATATGAAAGATCTCTGAATTTTCTGGGCAAGTGTTTCTCGTAAAACTAAAAATGCTCTAAAAAGTAAACTCAAGTAAATCCACCAATATAGATTAATTTAAATATAGGTACATGTGTATATATATATATATATATATATATATATATATATATATATATATATATATATATATATATATATATATATATATATATATATATATATATATATATATATATATCTGTAACATAAACCTATATCAGAGTTATGATCTAACAGTTACATAGCTCTGTCTATGACAGTGGAATCTGTACTTATGGCAAAATCTCATTGTCCTTCTGGATAGCAGTAACAGGATTAAAGTATGTAAGCCTGAGTATCTAACAACTAATTATTACCTTTATTATAAATGTGATAGGTTGGTTAAGAGGATAAACTAGTTCAAACCCAGTTGCCAATATTTATTAATAATAAATTGTTAGTAAAGTTACTGAAAAGAATACAAAAATCTGGTCCGGGTATTTAGCTCAGCAGAGTAGCCACCTGCCTCAGAAGCACAAGGTTCCAAGTGCAATCCGGGGTACCAAAAAAGAAAAAATAAATACAAAATCTTAGAATTAAGTACTGAATCTTGCCTGCATTGGGTGCTTGGTATCTGTTGATAGATACTTTATTTTTTCAGCTTTAATTGAGTTTATTGGTACATTTCAGGTGTACAGTACAGTTACATTCATTGTTGGGATCTTGTACCTCTACGTGACAAGTCTTGGTTCTCATTTTTTCCCCTTGTCCCTGCTCTCCCTTTACCCCCTCCTCCCCTCCCCATGTACAACCGCTTTATTTCCATCTTTTCATTATCTCACATTTTTTTCTTTTCCCTTTTTACCCTTCCCCTGCCCATCACACCTTCCCTACACCTTTAGCTCCTTTCTTCCCATTTCTCAATGTCAGTAATCTTACTAGGATCTTCTGTATTATTGCAGATTATTCACACCAGAGAAACTATTCGGTATTTACACATGTGTGCCTTATTTATTTCACTTAGGAGTATATCTTCAATGCTGATAGATACTTTACTGAATACAAAATAGAGGAATGGTTGGAAGGAAATCAAGAAAGGAATACTACAAAAGTATTCAAAAATACTTCAATATAAGCCTATTTTCACCATACTAT
Organism: Fukomys damarensis; assembly: GCF_012274545.1. Classification (NCBI taxonomy): domain Eukaryota; kingdom Metazoa; phylum Chordata; class Mammalia; order Rodentia; family Bathyergidae; genus Fukomys; species Fukomys damarensis. The sequence goes on from NW_022900932.1 coordinate 27,868,554, forward strand.
TTGGAGAGATATTTTCCTCCATATCTTCACCCTGAGAACCTTTTTCTTTCTGGATCTATTTATATATAAGTACTGAATGTCAGCTAGATTCTTCTTGTAATAACTTTAAAGCAGAGCTAAAAGAAGACAGATGAGTCTTACAAAGAAAAAGTATGCACCAGGTTCTTCCTGCCAGACCACAACAGCTGTGCTAACAACAAATGAAGATGTGAGTGCTTAAAGAACAATTCTGAATTTGGAAGGCCTTGTTTCAAAGATCTTTGATGAGATAACAGCTCACTGAATTAAATATCAACTAATAACAAAACCTAAGAGGCATAACATAGTACTTATCATCTCTAAACTCCAAAAATGAGATGATCAAAATTGAATTGCTCTAAATTGAAAAGGTTATACAAGTATATCAATCGCCAGAAACATCAATTTTATATATTATGGAAAAAATCCAAGTTTTCCTTTTGAATGTGCAATATATTTATAAGTGGAGAAATTTGAACCATATTCTTTAGGTAGCATAAAAGATAGAATGTCAATCACAGAGAATTCAATTTCCTTTTCCAATAGCATTTCATTCATTCACAAAAACGTGATTCTTGGGTGAATAACTGGCTTGTTTTTGGTGTGACATACGAAAAACTGAACTAATAACAATAACAATGAAACAAGAGATAAGTATTAATTATGTATTTTCTCATTTAATTCCCCATGCTTACTGAAGTAGACACTATTATTTTCTTTTGCCAATAGAAATATGAACTTTAAGAAAGTAAAATCTGAACTTTAAGAAGTTACTCAAAGCTTAAATCCTAAGTGATGAAACAAGATTGGGTACATACATTTTTCATGACCTATGACTTTCCTGGCTGCCTGGATCTTCTATCAAAGTGGGGGTAGACAGACCTCTCTATCCCTTTCTTTTTTCTTATCTATGCTGTGTTTTGTTGCACAAAAGTTCAACTGCTGATATGAAAATACATTTTTTACAACATATGCAAACTAAAATATGAGCGAGCTACTTGTTCCCACTCTATGATAACCTGCCACTTTCCATTCAGGTTAAATACACAAGAGCTACAAATAGTATTAAGGGAAATTTGAAAATGAAGACTAATCAAAGGCAGAGATGTTTAAACTTTAGAGGAAAGATGAGTTTGTCTTTATCATCCCACAACATACAAGGGAGATATTTAAATAATCCACCTTGATTTTTGAAGTCATTTTTATACAATTCGGGTGCCAACTGTCTGTATGTGTTTCATCACATATAGAAATTGATGTGAATGTTAAAAACACTGCAATGGAAGGACATAATATAGAGACAGAAAAACTCATATAGAATGATTTGTGATATGAATCTAATTATCTCAACTAGTGTATCTTTAGGTATATATATTCTATAATATGTTAATAAAGAGAAGATGAGAGGTGATGCAATGCAAAATTTGTCTGAAAAATAGGTATTATGGACCTCCTGTACAGTATTTTAAAATATAAAGCACTGAGAAGTTCCACATTAGTTAAACAAGCTACTCCTCGCTTAAGCCAATTTTATCAAGTGTAATATCGATACTGAACTTCCATAGAACACACTTTGAGAAACATAAATGCAATTGCTGAATAGATGGAGAAGAATAAAATGTAAAAGTGATGGTTGAATTCAGATCATATCATGTGTAAGTGGCTTCCATTTGAAATCTGAATTCAGTAGAGCGAAGCCACTATGCCTTATAGGTTGACTGCTAGAATGTCTCAAAGCTCTTAATGGCTTCACAAAAGAGAAAGTGATTTAAAACTCATATTACAATTCAATGTGATGATTCAAAAACTTAGATTTCTTCTAGCTCAGGCTTCCAAATTTCCTAAAATTCTCAAACTTCTCACCATTAGATGAAAAGAGGGAAGGAGTAAAAGTTCTTATAGGTTTTACATCCCAAGCTTGGGAGTAGTATGCATCAATTCTGTTCATATTTTGTTTTCTAGAACTCACATGGCTACATTTGAAAACAAGAGATTCTGAGTAATGAAATCCAGCTGTGTCCTCCATCAGAAGAAAAAAATCATATGGAAAAAGGTCCTCTGCTACAAAGATTCTGAAGCTGGAATCTAAATTTGCAGTCTGAAAAGTTTGGAAGAAACCTTAGCCCCAGAACCAGATTAAAACTATCCTTCAAATTGTCAAACCAATGTCTCATGTTTATGAGTTCTTATACTTTCACAATGAAACTGAAAATCTTGGCTAATGAGCATCAATCTATTTCTCTTCCTACTTCAAAAATAAATAGATGGTGTCTCACAGATCACTGAATGACGGAGTTATCTCCTGAAGAAGAACAAAGTTTTACTAGCATTTGGAGCTTTTCATCCCTCTAAAACAATGTATTTTAGTCAAAGACAGGTTCTTTCTTAAAAGCCCAAGACCATGAGATAATAGGAAGAATATGAGCTTGTCAGTTCATTAGCTCAGTGCACAGAACTCTCTTTTTTTCTTTCTCTGTAAGTATCTTACTAAATATGCAAAGAACATTTTATTCAGATAGGAGGCTAAAAGTGATATTATATAAATGGACCTTCATGTGACTGATGACTCAAAATGATGTCCTACATTAATTTAAGCATATGTTATATAAAATCACAGTCTCTTAATATAGGTTTGTATGTATAATATAGGTTATTATAAGACTGACAATGAGATGCTTATGAAGGAATTATTAATATAAATAGACACTGACTCAAATGCACTGGATCATATTCACATATGCATTATGAAGCACTCTCTCCAAAAAAATGGCTGCTATAGCAAGGGACTTAGCCTTAAGAAAGTCTTATTCGTGAAATATAAAATTGAATTATCACAGGGGCAACTCACTTGCTGGATGTTCCAAGAATGCAATGATTAGTGGGTGGATGACTGCTGAACTGGTGAGGAGGCAAAAGGGTTGACTTGAAAGTCTTCCCTAGAATGTTCCCACAGGTGAGAAATTTTTACTGGCTCCTCTAGAGCCGTGTTTTGGGTACTACATCATTCTACTTTTAGAGGTAAGAAATTTGAGGGGCCAAGAGGCTCAACCAAGATCATAGCAGGGAATTACAAACCTGGTCTTTCTACTTCTAAAGACTACTGTTTGCCCATGGCATTTTTCTGTCTTGTAAATTGACAGAAAACAATTCATGGTGAACTGTCCTAATTTCTGAACTGTCTCTAACCAAAAATATTATTTCCTGGAAAATATCCATGAGAAGCCATTATATTTTGTACTTTCAAGGCATAATACTTTTCTTTCAAGATATTGAATTTCATTTTGCAAAAATGGAGAGTATTCCCAGATCTTCTGCTATTTTACTTTCTTTTAAAGTACCTTATATTACAACTGTATTTTCTGAAGATGTATAAAAATTCTCCCAGGTTTCTAATCTATTGCAAATATGTCATGGAGAATCAGATCAAGGTATTAATATCAGACATCAAAACAGCTAGCTGAAAAACGAATCTGTCCTATGCCACACATATTTTGTGTAATGGAAATGTAATCATTCAATAAATATGTATTGAAAGAAAGGATGACTGAGAATTTTATATGGCATTTGATAGTACCTGGGAAAATATCAAAAATCTTGCCAGAGTTTATTTTCCTCCAGATTTCTGGCTCAGCAGTAACAAAAAAGAGTCACTACAGAATTAATTAATCTTAATTGCCAATGATTTGTTTTCATGATAGACAATATAGACAATGTTTTTGTATAGGCATACAGAAAATGTAGCCACTGAGTAATGAGATATCTTTTGAATAAATTGTCAAGCTAATTATCATAATGAATACTTCTAGTCTGTGCTGTCCTCCACACTGTAACCAAAGTAACTCCATCTTATAGTGGGCCCCTGTTTAACTGTCCAGGGTCCCTCACAGACAAGTCTGTGTGCCAGACTGTAGTACAAGGTCATCCACCCCCATGGCTTAACAATGTTTGCCGAGACTGGTGGAGTTTCCTGATAAGGATGGGATGGGAGTGGAGAATATACAACTTTTCCCAAGGACGTTTCTTGGTTTTGATCCAGCCTTTGCTGTTTTAATTAGTGATATATAAAACCAGTAACTTAGTAAAAGAGTGCTGATAGCTTCAATAGTGCAGCCGGTAAGTCATCCACTGCTCTATAAAGAAACTCATTTCTCACCAAGCTTGAGTTCCCCAGGTCTTTCTTCGGACTGCTGGGATCCTTTCAAAGATAGATGTTTCTTTTATGTCACCCTATGAAATTCATGTAACTATATTATCTTCAATTAAATGTATTGAAATAGTTTCAGTATCACTACAAAAGTGAGATTTTATGTTTACAAATATTGTGAGATCGCAGCAAGGGAAAATGCTTTCAGAAGGGCATGGATTGAAGGAGATGATAGTAGGAATCCAGGAAATCAAATCTTGTCTTAACCTCTGAGAAAGTTACCTAGGTCCAGTCATTGTAGATGGCTCATATAAAGGAATTTTATAAGTTGGGGAATGAGAGCAACCAACTCCGATTAACTTGGCTATCAGGATAATCGTGTAAAAGGAAGATTTACTCACTTTTTATGGAGTTAAAAATGAACTTGTGACAGTCAAAATGAAATCACAGAAAATGTATACAGTTCTTTCAGCACTAATTGGGTCTGAACTATTCAATTGGTTAGTTTCAAACAAAACCCACCTCAATTTCTAATACTTGAAAAATATGGAAAATATCTCCTCCCCATAAAAATGAATAAATGGATGAAACTTGTTAAGTATATTAAAATACTCAGGAGGGGGTCTCTTCAGCTGCCTGCCTGCCTGAGATCACCCGGCGGGTGCGCGACCTCCCAGACTGTGCGACAGAGACCCAGCAAAGACCCAAAGAACCCGGAGGGGTCTCTTCAGCTGCCTGCCTGCCTGAGATCACCTGGCTGGTGTGCAACCTCCCGGACTGCGCGACAACAGACCCAGTAAGGAAGGTAGCTGCGTGGGCGCCCTTGAAACACCCCCACGATCTCCCCTGCCCCCGTTCTCAAATCTCCTGATTGGTCCAGTCCTTAGACCAACTCTGCAGAGGCATAGGTTCTCATGAAGGGTAATTTTCTGAGCTCCCAACTTTGAACATCTTTAAAGAAAGGGCAGGGGAAACCTGTAATAGAACTAAGTGGAGTTCAACCCTGAGGGTAGAGAAACTCAAGTTAGGCCTTGTAGACTGTGTTCAGTCTCAGTCTTGGGGAACTGTCATTGGCTAGCTGAGACCAGGGGATTGGGTTCTGCATATGCCTGTACATGTGGTATAATATGAGAACAGAGAGAGTCTGAAAGAGGCCCTTCAAATTCTTCTCTCTCTCTCTCTCTCTCTCTCTCTCTCTCTCTCTCTCTCCTCTTTTTCTTTTCCTCATTCCACCCTAAAATTTCTTTCTTTTTTCTGTTCTCTCTCTCCAACTCAGTCTCTTGCTCCACCATATTGTACCTCATCTCCCTTTTTATTCCGGCTCCTGCCCTAACTCAGACTTCTTCTTTTATTATTTTTTGTTTTTAGGAGGGGTTTCTCTTTATGTTCTTTTCTCCACTCATTTTACCTCACTCATGGCTCTGTACCTTCAAGGGAAGGCAAGCCCCTGTTATTGTTAAGGGGATATATTCTTGTCCTTATTCCTGCACTCTCTGTATCCCCCCTGAAGCTAATAGCTTTGTAAAGATAGTAAGGTAATTCTACAACCTCTGGATTCACTTCAAACCTGCTCTAAATCTTTCACTTATCTAATCCTCTCGTTCTAAGTCTAACCCCCCATCCTAAATTGTAAAGATGATATATTGAAAAGCATATTCACTGCAAACATACTATGGACTGCTTCTTGAAGTTAATTTAATCCACATGAGTTAAAGGTTATACATTAATGGCTACCACAAGTGGTCAGTTTGCAAGCTGTGCCTGATCCTATTGGGCTGCTGAATGTATCAATTGGGATAAAGAGTTGTGATTGATTTAAAGAGTTGTTTTCTCTGATATTATGAAAATGAGGATGTCAGTCTTTAGAAACTCAAAAGCTAAAATGCAACTATATTAGGAAGATTTAAGTAATACCCAGAAATTAAAGAAGGACAACCCAACAATAAAAATAAAAATGAGAAAACACTTAAGCAAAACACAAAAACAGATTTCCAGTTCACCAATGGCAAATAGTAGGACAAAGGAGGATGAAAAGTCTGATAGTGAACCAACAGAACTCCCTGGACCCATAGCACAGGAGGTAACAAAACAGATCAATCAGGCTCTAGAAAAATTCAAATCAGAAATAATTTCCCAGTTAACCAGAGAGATGATGAGCAAAATGGAAGTCATGATTCGAGACTCTAGAGCAGAAACTGACAAAAAAATAGATGAGCTCAAGACTATGATAGAAGCCATGAAGACTCAGCATAAGAAAGAAATGGAAACAATGAATGCCCAACAGAGGAAAGAAATGGAATCCATAAAACAGATTCAAACAGATATCCAGGAGATTAAAAACTCTATTGAAAGTGTACGAAACAGAATAAAAGATTGCGAAGATAGAATTTCAGATATAGAAGATAGGATAGCAGTCAGTGACCGTGAAAAAAGAGGTCTATTAAAAACAGTAAGGGATCATGAGAAATCAATCCAACAACTCCTAGACGATACAAAGAAAAATAACATAAGACTGATAGGAATTCATGAAAAAACAGGAGAAAACACAAATGATATAAAAAAGCTCTTCACAGAATTAATGACAGAAAACTTCCCAAACAGAAGGGAAGAATTAGACATACAGATAAGTGAGGCATATAGAACCCCAACTAGCCACGATCAAAAAAAATCTACACCTAGACATATAATAATCAAGATTCCAGAAATCCAACAGAAAAACAAAATACTACAAGCAGTAAGAGAAAAGAAACAAATCACATGCAAAGGGAAGCCCATTAGAATCACAGCAGACTTTTCAACACAAACCCTTAGGTCAAGGAGAGCCTGGAGTGAGGTATTCCAAGTCCTAAAAGAAAAGAATCTCCAACCTAGACTTTTGTATCCTGCAAAACTCTCTTTCAAAATAGATGGGGAAATAAAATACTTCCACGACAAAGAGCACCTGAGAAATTTCATGAACACCAAACCAGCACTGCAAGGAATTCTAAACAATATCCTAGAAAAGGACAACGAAATTCACAATAACATGAGGCCCAACAGACCAAATCAAATAGGCAAGGCAAGAAACTAAAAGGAGATGGGAGAAAAAGTAAAAAGAGTCAACAAATGGACAAAAACATGACAAGAATAAGTCAAAATATATCAGTTGTAACCATCAATGTTAATGGCCTCAATTCACCAATCAAGAGAAACAGATTGGCAGAATGGATTAAGAAGCAAAATCCAACAATATGTTGTATACAAGAAACACACCTAGTGCAAAAGGAAGTCCATAGACTGAAAGTGAAAGGATGGAAAACAATTCTCCATGCGTCATTAGCCCAGAAAAAAGCAGGGGTAGCAATCTTATTCTCAGATAAAGTAAACTTCAAATCAAAACTCATTAAGAGAGACAAAGAAGGACACTACATCCTTGTAAAGGGAACAATTCAAGAGGAAGAGTTGACAATCATAAACATATATGCATCAAATATAAATGCCCCCAACTATATAAAACAAATATTAAGTAACATGAAAAACCAAATAAGCACTAATACAATTGTAGTGGGGGATTTAAATACCCCACTATCACAAATTGACAGATCTACTAGGCAGAAAATCAACAATGAAATAATAGAACTGAACCAAGCTTTGGAACACATGGACTTAATAGATGTTTATAGAGTATTCCACCCCCAAAAATCAGAATATACATTCTTTTCAGCTGCACATGGATCATTCTCCAAGATAGACCACATACTGCCTCACAGAACAGGTTTAAATAAATGCAAAAAAATTGAAGTCATCCCCGGTATATTAGCAGATCATAGCGCAATCAAACTGGAGATCAATAGCACAAGAAACTATAGAAACTTCACAAGCACATGGAAACTGAATAACACTCTCCTAAACAATCAATGGATTACAGAGGAAATTAAAGAAGTAATTGGACAGTTTTTACAAAAAAATGAGAATGCCAGTACAACATACAGGAATCTTTGGGACACAATGAAAACAGTTCTACGTGAAAAATTCATAACATTGAATGCCCACACTAGGAAAACAGAGC
>NW_022900932.1:27878038-27879486 GCF_012274545.1 Fukomys damarensis
GTTTTTTGAAAGAATAAATAAAATTGACAAACCCTTAGCTAATCTTATCAAAAAAAGGAAAGAAAAGGCTCAGATCCATGCAATTAGGAATGAAAAAGGCGAAGTCACAACAGATCCGAAAGAAATCCAGAGGATCATGAACACCTACTTTGAGAACCTGTACTCTAATAAAATGGAAAACACAGAAGAAATGGACAGATTTCTAGATACTTATGAATTACCAAAGTTGAACGAAGAAGATAAAAACACTTTAAACACCCCAATCACAATCAGTGAAATTGAAAATGTAATTAAAAACCTACCAACAAAGAAAAGCCCAGGCCCTGATGGATTCACTGCTGAATTTTACAAGACATTTAAAGAAGAACTACTACCATTACTCTTCAAACTTTTCAATGAAATTGAAAGGGAAGCTATACTTTCAAATTCATTCCTGGAAGTAAGTATCACTTTGATTCCCAAACCAGGGAAAGATACAACTAAAAGGGAGTACTACAGACCAATTTCCTTAATGAATATAGATGCAAAAATCCTTAATAAGATACTAGCAAACAGAATACAGAGGATTATTAAGAAGATCATCCATCCTGACCAAGTCGGATTTATTCCAGAGATGCAAGGGTGGTTCAACATACGAAAGTCAATAAATGTAATACATTATATTAACAAAGTCAAGGACAAAAAACATATGATCCTCTCAATAGATGCAGAAAAAGCACTTGATAAAATTCAACACCCATTCATGATAAAAACCCTGCAAAAATTTGGAATAGATGGTCTATACCTCAATTTAATAAAGGCTATCTATGAACAGCCATCAGCCAACATCATATGGAATGGCCAAAAACTGAAAACCTTCATGTTAAAATCAGGAACAAGACAAGGATGCCCACTATCACCACTTCTCTTCAATATAGTTCTGGAAACATTAGACACAGCAATTAGACAAGAGAAAGAAATTAAAACAAAGATAGGAAAGGACGAAGTTAAAGTATCATTATTTGCTGATGATATGATACTCTACATTGAAGATCCAAAAAAACTCCACCAAAAAATTTCTAGACTTAACTGACAGATTCAGTAGAGTATCTGGATACAAGGTGAATACCCAAAACTCAATAGCCTTCTTATACACAAATAACACACACACGGAAAGAGAAATAAGGGAAAAAATTCCTTTTACAATAGCATCCAAAAATATGAAGTTTCTAGGAATCAATCTAACAAAAGAAACAAAAGATCTCTACACTGAAAACTACAGCACTCTGAAAGAAGAAATTTTAGATGATATAAAAAAAGTGGAAAGATATCCCCTGCTCCTGGGTAGGAAGAATCAACATAGTGAAAATGGCCATACTACCAAAACTGCTATATACATTCAATGCAATGCCAATTGAAATTCCAACACTATATTTCACAGAACTAGAAAAAAAAATCCAAAAATTCAT
>NW_022900932.1:27879726-27945691 GCF_012274545.1 Fukomys damarensis
CCTCAGTGGAGGAGATAGCCTCTTTAATAAAATGTGTTGGAAAAACTGTATGTCAACCTGCCACACATTAAAATTAGACCCTTATCTTTTGCCATGCACTAAATTAAAATCCAAATGGATTAAAGATCTAAATATTAAAACAGAAACATTAAACTTGCTGGAAGGTAAGTTAGGCAGAACTCTGAAAGACATTGGTATTGGAAAAGACTTTGAGCAAATCCTCAGCATCACGGGAACTAGCAGATAGAATCAACAACTGGGATCTCATCTTACTAAAAGCTTCTGTACTTCAAAAGAAACCATCAGCAGAACTAAGAGACAATCTACAATGTGGGAAAAAAATTTTCCCAGCTGTTCCTCAGACAAAGGACTATTATCAAGGATATATAAAGAACTCAAAACAATCAGTCTCCCCAAATATAAAGACCCGATTCAAAAATGGGCATCCGAAATGAACAGACATTTCTCAGACAAAGAAGTAAACGCAGCAAGAAAATATTTGAAAAAATGTTCCACATCACTGGTCATTCGAGAGATGCAGATGAAAACAACACTGAGATTCCACCTCACCCCACAAAGAATGGCTGCTATCAAGAAATCACACAATAACAAATGTTGGCTGTTTTGTGGGGAGAAAGGAACCCTTCTCCATTGTTGGTGGGAGTGCAGACTAGTGCAACCACTATGGAAATCAATATGGAGATACCTCAAAGTGCTTGGACTGGAGGTTCTGTTTGACCCAGCCATCCCTCTGCTGGGTATCTTTCCAAGAGAACTAAAAAATCATATCACAGAGAAGTATGTGCACCCATGTTTATAGCAGCACATTTTGTAATAGCTAAATCTTGGAAACAGCCTATTTGCCCATCCTTTGGAAACTGGATAAAGAAGTTGTGGTTTTTCTATAAAATGGAATATTACTCAGCCATAAAGAATGAGAAAATAGATTTATTCATAGGAAAATGGGTACATATTGAAGATATACTCCTAAGTGAAATAAATAAGTCACACATGTGTAAATACTGAATAGTTTCCCTGGTGTAAATAATCTGCAACAATGCATAAGATTCTAATAAGATTACTGACATTTAGAAATGGGAAGAAAGGAGCTAAAGGTGTAGGGACGGTAGGATGGGTAGGGGAAGAGTAAAAAGGGAAAAGAAAAAAATGTGAGAGAATGAAAAGATGAAAATAAAGTGTTTGTAGATGGGGAGGGGAGGAGAGGGTGGAGGGAGGGCAGAGGTAAGGGGAAAAAAATGAGAATCAAGACTTGTCATGTAGAGGTACAAGATCCCAACAATGAATGTAACTGTACTATATCCCTCAAATGTACCAATAAACTCAATTAAAGCTGAAAAAAAATACTCAGCAGTCCAACAGAAGGATATGTACATATAAAAATAAAATGCAAATGTATTAGATAGATAGATGATAGATGATGGTAGATAGATGGGACAGATATATAATAGATAATCCTGTTAAATTAAAGAAACAGGCTTGCTGCAAAAAACAGAAAAAAAAATCTCTCAGTGTGTCAAAGAAATTCTGAAAATATTAAGTCTAGAAAATGAAAATAGAATGAGATCATTAAATATTACTTTCAGAATAAAAGTCACATGAATATATGTGGTCATTGAAGTGCAAAAATTAAAGAAAAAAGAGAAAAACAACTCGCAGAAGACAGACTTAGAAAATGACTATTTTTTTATTCAGTCAGGAAGGCTGCGGATACTGAGAAAATAAGCAGAAATAAAAGGGGAACAAATAATATCATAAGAACTAATATACACATTACAAGAACAGAGGAAATGGATGAAAGCTATGACTAAAGAAGTGATAGAAGTAAAATCTGTGAAGGAAAGGAAGAAATAGTTCTTTGAATCAAAGTGACATTTACCCAATTTGGGGCAAAATTAATTAAAATGCACCCTCATCAGATACCTAAATCTTTTCTGGCCATATTTCATTTATAATGAAAAATTATTACAAGCAGCTGGAAAAAAAACACATTATTACATGATAGAAAAATCTTAATTGGCACCAAAATCTTCTCAAAGTTAAATGACAAAAGATGAAATGTATAAATTTTTAGAATGAATAATATGATATTTTCTATGTTCAGTAAGTGTGCTTATGCGTAGACAGCAGAAAGATGTAGCATTCTGCAAACACGTATTTCCTTAAAAGGGGGGAGAAAACTTCAAAACTTTATTTAACAGATGATTAAAAATAAAATGACCTTACATGAAGTGAAAAGAACAAATGGGAAAAAGTGCAAGTAAAAGGGAAAATAAATAGTAAATTATTTAATATTTAAATATTTTCAAGTTTATGCTTTCTTGACCCTGTCAGAATACTATGTTGGCTTTCCCACAGCTGTATCATAACTGCCACATGGGTTTCAAGACTTATTCACTCCCAGATACATTCTGATTTTAAAGATGTTACAGTCTGAAGAAAGTAATTATTAATTTTGAAATGATTAACATAATATGTAAATATAGAAAACTTATTGTAAAAGAGATTCGTGTTTAAAAGTAGGGTATAGAACGTCCTAATACTATAAAGAAAAAAGTTCTTATTTTATAAAAAGGATGAATGCAACCATTTTTCATCATTTATTCCTTTACATAAAAAAGGAAATATAACCTTCATGCTCCATAGATAACAAAAATTACAACATGACTGGTAGAGAAAACAATTTAAAAAACAAAATGCCACTCAATTGTTTTAATGTTAATATATAAAATAAATTAAAGAGGTTTTTTTTTTAAATGTCAGGTTTTGCAACAAATGTAAATGACTAAAGTATTCCATTAACTTACCAGAACTCCCATATTTGTTTTAAAACTTCAAGCCAAAAGTTATTTATAAAAAGCACATTCCAAAATTTATGAAAGATGTAAAGAAAAGGACAAGGAGATTAAAACAAGAAAACATCAGAGTATTAGATATCAGTAAAATGCCACCAGACTGACACATTTTTAAATTAGAGATTTAAAGATTTTTAAAATCAAGGGAAGGAGGTCAGTTTCACCAGAAAGAAGCAATTTTCCCCATCAAATTTTTAAGAACCTGAAAACAAAATGTCAACAAGCATAGAAATAAAGTCAGATAGCTCTCAGAAATATTAAAGCATTGGGCCGGGTATTTAGCTCAGTGGTTTTGCCTCCTGTCTCGCAAGCACAAGGTTTTAAGTTCGATCCCCGGTACACACATACACACACAAAAAAATTAAAGCAGTGCTTCAGCGCAGCTAAGTCAGCTGTGCTCTTCATAGCAGACAGAATAGCAGCCCCGGGGTTTCACTCCATGGTAAAGCTGAAAGAACTACGTCCTAGGAATAATGGGAGTCTGCTTGAAGAGAAGTACAGGCAAAGCAGTAGTAAGGCAAACAGAATGACACAAAGTTGCTAGAGAAGTGCATATCCAGAAGGAAGATCAGAGGAAATTTACTAATCAGTTGTCCTAAATAAAGTGGAGAAGACATTGGCATTTACAGCGAAGTCTGAAAAGCCAAGTACCTGTAACCAAGAGCACAAAGAGGAACTGACAGAGAGGGCTATGGGAAAGAGATGCCTCCGTAGAAAATGTGTGTCTGTGATCCCATCCTACCATTCATCAACTAGTGGTATGCTTATGCTGTTGGTCAGAGAAGCCAGCAAGTTGAAATAAGTGCTGGACCCCAAGCAGGAAATAATGACAACTTAGAATCCTCTGGAAACTTCTGCATCAGCCGTTCACTGTATCTTTCCACAAAGACTTCAAGTAATGGCCAATATTTGCTTCCACCAGCAAAATTTTGCACATGTTCTTCTTATGACCAAATCTAATCAGACATGGAAGGGAATTGTGGGAAATGTTTCCAGGATAACCAAGTTGGCAAAAGAAAAATCCAATTTTGTCAGTTGGGATGCAAGAGAGGATGAAAATTTCTAAGGTAATATTGGGTCTGGATATGAGAAGTCAAAGTTAAGGAAGGTCTGAAAATCCACAACCAGCAAAGAAAAAAAAATGACAAATTTACCCAGAGAAAATATATAAGAAAGCATTCTCTATACTCCATATTTAAACTCTATTATCTGGTAGTATAATTTTATCCATGAAAATATCCCCTTGATAGTCATAACAGGCACAATCCAAAACAAAAGCAAGATATAGCAGTCATTAGCCTTTCTTAATCAAGCAACAAAAATAAAAATATTTAAAGCAAATCTAATAAAAGTATCAAGATAAATTGCCAATTTCAAAAGCATTATAAAGCATTCAGCATTCCTCCTTCTGAATTCAAGAGATCAAAGAATCAAAAAGTAAGTGATGATTTAGAATACATGAATTACATAATCAGAAATCTGATTTATTATCAATTTATAAAATTCTATATGTAATTAAGTATAAAATTTCTGCATAAGGTCAAAAAGACATAAAATGTCTTACTTATAAAATCAATACTCTGCTTTATCTTCAGATCATATAAATTTTTCACCTTTTTAAAATGTAGTCATTAAAAAGATAAAGAATGAAGGGAGGGCAGGGACAAGGGGGAAAAATGATAACCAAGACCTGTCATGTAAAGGTACAAGATCCCAATAATGACTGTAACTATAATGTATACCTGAAATGTACCAATAAACTAATGAGGAAAAAAAAAAGAAATCAAATAAGCCATATACTTTAACACTATGAAAATAAAAGTTAAAACTTTCAAAAATAATCTTTAAATATACACATTTAAAGCCACTTTGAAATTTAAAACATTCTTAGATGAAATCTTAAATTAACTATCAATAAAATAAAATTATAAACTATTTTAAATATTAAACAAAACCATATATCCAAATTTATAGAAAGTATTTAAAATATATTTAGAGAAAAACACAGATTTAAACATATATTTTAAATATATAAACAAACAAGAGTGATTATGATAAATTACATTTTAGCAAAATTGATGCAAAAGCAGCACGCAAAATATCAATTCTGGGGCTGGGGAATTAGCTCAGTGGTTCTGCCACTTGCCTCGCAAGATCAAGGTCCCAAGTTCGATACCCGATATCCCCCCAGAAAAATCAATTGTGTTTCTATGCACTAACAGTGAAAGATCTGACTATACAGGTATGATGGTATATGCTTATAATAGCAGCTTCTCAGAGAGCTGCAGCAGGAGAAGTATACATTTGAGGAAATTTATCAAGAGCCCATCTCAAAATTTTAAAAAGTTTTAAAGGGCTGGAAATGTAAGGTGTTTAGCTAACATGTATCAAGCACTGAGTTCAATTCACAGCACCACTACCACCAAAGAAAAACAAAAACAAAAGCAAGAAAACAAATTCTAAAAGGAAATTCGGAAATCAATACCGTTTAGAATACACCATTAAAAATTCTTGGGAATAAACTTAAACAAGGAGGCAAAAAACGTGTATATATTAAACTTAAAAACATTGCTAAATTTTAAAAAGTACAAATGAATGTAAAGACACACTTATATTGCTAAAATGTACATATTTTTCAAAAAAAATCTATAGATTCAATGCAATCCCTACCAAACTCTCATTAGTATTTTTTTTCTTTGCAGAAGTAGAAAAAAAAATCATATGGAATCTCAAAATCTTCTGAATAGCCAAAATACTACTGAGAAAGAACAAAGCAGCTAGAGACTTCATACATCCTTATGTCAAAACATTGCTAGCTTTAGTAATCAAAAGAGTAGGGTACTGAGTATAAAAACAGACGAACAGAAAAATCTTTTTTTTTTCTCATTGAGTTTATTGGTACATTTAGGTATACAGTACAGTTACATTCATCATTGGGATCCTGTACCTTTACATGACAGGTCTTGGTTCTCATTTTTCCCCCTTACCCCTGCCTTCCCTTCTCCACTTCACCCTATTTACAAAAACTTTACTTCCATTTTTTCATTTTCTCATATTTTTTTCTTTTCCCTTATTTCCTCTCCCCTTCCCTCTTTTCCCCACTTCCTCTACAGCTTTAGCCCTTTTCTTCCTATTTCACATTGTGAACAGAAAAATCGTAATGTATATGATTAAATGAACTTCAATGAATATGCCAAGATTAAAAAATGGGACAAGCAAGGTTTAGGGATTTAGCTCAGTGGTGCCTCACCTGCCTGGCAAGCACAAGGTCCTGAATTTGATACTGGTACAGCCAAAAAAAAGGGGTGGGGTGGGGAAGTACAGTGTCTTCAACAAATGGTGCTGGGAAGAGTGGATATCCACATTTGATGGGACACAATTGGATCTTTATTCTCACACCATCCACAATAACCAAAGCCTGCAACTATAAAAACCCTGGAAAAAAACAGCAGATAAAAGGCTAATGATACTGGCTTTAGCACTGGTTATTATGTGAAAAACACAAACATGGTGGCCCACACACAGGAAGCAAAAGTGAAAAGGGACAAATGCAGAACAATGGCTTCAACAAAATCAAAAGATAATCTATGAAATGGGAGAAAAGATTTGTAAGTCACATCATCTGATAAGAGTATAATTATCCAAACTATAGAAAGGATTCCTATAATTCAACAAGAACAAAAAATCCAATTTAAAAATTGGCAAAAAATTTGAATGGATATTTCTTCAAGAAGATATACAAAGGCTGCCTAAGTATATGAAACAATTATCACAATAACTAAATGTAATACAAAACGGCAATGAGAAATCCTTTCACGCCTGTTAAACAACAAACAACAACCACAAAACCTAGAAAATAAATGCTAGTGAGGATGTGAAGAACTGGAAGCCTTGTTATTGTTGGTTTGGTGTAAATGTAAATTGCTACAGTTACTATGGAAAAGTGTGAAAATTTCTCAAAAACTTAAAAATAAAATTACCATATGAGCCAGCAGATTTTACTTCAGACTGAAAGGTGTATGATTTTTCAACATACGTAGGAATTGAAAGCACAATCTCAACATGATAGTGCACTCCCATACTCACTGGAGCATCGATCACAAGCCAAGAGTAGGAAGTAACATAAAAGTCCATCGAGAGATGAGTACACAAAGAAACTGTGATGTGTACTTACAATGGAATATTAACCATAAGAATAAAAGTCCTTTCATATCCTACAACATGGATGAAGCTTAGGGAAGTTATTCTAAGTGAAATTATGCCAAAATAAATATTGTAGGATTTCAATTATACAAAGTATCTAAAATAGTCAAACTCATAGAGGCAGAACAAAGCACGTAACTGTCAGCCTGGAACTAGAAAGTGGGGTAAAATAAACGATTGTTATTCAGCGGGCAGAGAGTTTCCATTTTATTTATTTATTTATGTCTTTATTTATTTATTTCATTATCAGGGATCAAACTCCAGCCTTGCACTTGCAAGACAGGTGGCAGAACCACTGAGCTAAATCCCCAGTGCTGAGAGTTTCCGTTTTAGAAGAAAAAGTTCTGCAGATTTGATCCATGATAATGTACGTATACTTTCCACTTAAAGTAGCTAATACGTATACTCTGTACTTTGACTTTTACATAATGAAAAATAAAATTATTAAATATCTCAAATGAGAAGGAAGAAGTTAATAAATAAAATAATAAGAGCAAAATATTAACCAATCTAGAAACTGAGTTCTTCTAAAAACTAAAAAAAAATGGAAAGTTCATGACCAGTTGGATCAGGAAAAAGTAGAAAATAAGGAAATGAGAGAGGAAATGGGAGGACTACACATAAGGATGATTAAGTTAATCATTTATGTATAAGGATATCCTGTGTTCAACTGTAATAGAACAATGGCACCAAGGTTTTAACTCCAATAGATAGTGATCATGTGTGCGCACTACATCATTAAAATATTACAATTTACCTGAGTATGAACAATGCCTGATCACTTTTGCCAGTCACTTTCCCATCACCGGGACAAAATCCTTGACACCTGAAATTTGAAAGAGAGAGGCTCATTTTGGCTCACCATTACAGAGGCTTCTGTCTATTGTCAGCGAGCTCCAAGGCAGAAATGGCACCGTGGAAGGGCACGGAGGGGGAAAGCTGCCCAAGTCATGGTAGTCAGGAAGCAGGTGGCGGGGGAGCCTGGAGAACAAGTGTTCGCCCTCTCAGGTCACTCCTCCTATGATCCCTCCTCCAGCCAGCCCCCACCTCCGAACAAGGCAGCTATGAACTCAATGGAGTAATCTACTAATGAGTATGGCATTCTCATGACCCAGTCACCTTCCAGAAGCCCCACATCAGAATATGTGAGACTTAGGGAGACATTTTAGAGTTAACCTATGATAACTACTATCAGTTTGTTTACTTTGAAGCCTCGTGCTGCTTATGGCATAGAAAGAAAGTGTACCTAGAACCTGCATATCTGATCTTAGTTTGCTTTTCCAAAAGTCGTTTTACAGTGCTATGTTAATTATTCTTGCGTTTGGGGGCATAAGAGAGTCAGAAAGATCCATTTTGGATACAGTACAATAGAAAATGTCCATCATAATTATCATGTAATGCTACAGTGAATACAAAACAATACAGCTGTATGAAGGCCAAAACTACCTATTTGTTCTTTGACTTTGTGGCATATTCTCACCTAAAGATCCTGTATATTGGTGAAAATAGGAAAAATACACACACATGGCTGCTTATTGCCTCACTGCTTATAATAACAAAAATATCCCTCAATAAGGGACTGGTTAAATATATCTGTATGTATCACATGATTCAGAATAATTCTTCTCACTTGTGTACTTCTAAAGATGCATCCTCTTTTCAAAATCATAAAAGAATGTATACTAACAGTGTCAAAATACTAGACCATAAAGAAAACTTTAACAATTTGCCTAACTAGGAATTATTGGGTTCGTACTTTCTGGTCACAGTGAAATAGCTTTACAAATTAAGACCAAAAAATTTCATCAAACAAGTTGATTTTTTAAAGCTCTCTAGACTTTGTCAAAAATGTGAGTAATGTCTTTGTATTACAACAACCAAGTGATAATAGTTTTAAAAATATTGGGGAAGAATAATGAGAGAGAACTGGAAAACTGTAAAATATTAAAAAGCAGAACAAAGCAATATAACATTATGATAATAATAATTAGACATATCAATTTTAAACAGAATCAAAATCTAGTGTGTGTTAACGGTACTTCATCATATATTGGCTTTCTTAACAAATTATGTACAACAGAGTGACTAAAAGAACAAAACCCATCATCTCAAAGTTCTGGAAGCCAGAAATTCAACATGCAGGGTCAGTAATATTATTTTCTTTCTGAAAGTCTAGGAGAAACACATTGGCATGTCTCCTCCTTTGGGTTTATGTCATTAATATATCATTACCTTGATGTTCATTGGATAAATGCATCACTCAAATTTCTATCTTCCCAGTCATAGCCTTCCTTCTCTTTGTCTATCTAAATTTCAGTCTTCTTATGAGGACGTTAGTCCTTGGATCAAGCTGCACTTCAATCCAATGTGACCGCACTTAATTTTATCCCATCTGCCAAGATGTTACTTGGAAAAAAAATGATCATATTCACAGGTTCCAGGGGTATATGAATTTGAGGAGAACACAATTTAGCACAGTATATCAAATCGATGTCTCCTTCAGTGCAAATGAGGAAAACTTTTATTTTTATTAGTTCAGTTTGTATTTCATAATGATTACATTCATTGTGAGAAGTGGGTATTTGTTCAAAATGTATCTTAATTCTTTTTATTCTCCTTTCACTTTTTTACATCCCAGCCATGAAGGATATGGTCTACTCTACCATCCAATCCCTACCATGATGTGCTGCCTCACCACAGATCGAAAGCAATGGGGTCAGTTTACCTCCAACACTGTAAATGAAAATAAACCCTTTCTCTCTATAAGTTAATTTCTTTCAGGTAATTGCCACCATAACAGAAAGTTGACTAACACAGGGGGAGAAAATTAGTAATTTAGAAGTATCATGACATACCTTGTTACATATCATATAGTACTTCAAAATAAATCAGAGGGAAATGAAAGAGTGAATGTAAAAACCCTCAAAATAAAGGAATAGGATATAAATGCTTATATTACTCTATATCTCTAAAATATTTTGAATCATTATATAAATACTACAGCAAATGTGCTGGTTATTCATTAGTTTAATGCAAATATTAGATGCAGATTACTGAGTTTCCAGAGTGCAAATTTGCTACCTATGGGAAAATTTTTAACGTGCAATGCTCAATCTTTGAAAAGATGCTTGTGTTAGCTTTGTGTCACTGTGACAAAATATTTGAGATAAAAACTTAAAGGAGGGAAGATTTATTTTGGCTCACAGTTTCAGATGTTTCAGCCCATGGTTATTTGGTCCCAACTGCTTTGGTCATGTGGTGAGGCGGAACATCATGGTGGAGAGAGAGCGATGGACCAAAGATGATCACTTCATGGTGGCCAAGAAGTAAAGAGAGAGGAGTCAGGATCCCAACATCTCCTTCAAGGCCAGCCCCTTAATGGACTTTCTCTAACCATGTCCCACCTGGTAAAGTTTCTATCACCTTCCACTAATGTCACCGGCTGGTTACTAAGCCTTGGAGACATGAGCTTTTCAGAGATTTTAAAATCCAAATGATTATTTTCAAGTATTATTTAAAATGGTATCAATATCAGTGGAATTAAGTTGTTATTTTGCAAGGTTATTACTTTGAAAGAGATTATTCTTTGAAAGTATGTTAAGAAAGCTATTTTAAAAGTTAATTATGAAATAGCTTGCACAAAGTTCATTGTCACAGATTTAGGAAAACTGCTATTTCAATGTTATTTGATGAGTGCTCTGCTACTTTTTCTAATTATGGCTTCATTACATTATTCTATAAAGCTAACATTAATTACTTCTTAAATGTAAATGATTTAGCTCTAGAAAACTCTTGGCTATAATAACATGATGGGAAAACTTTTCCATACCATATTCAAAATAAAAGCTCAATTTGAAATTTTAGAGAATGGAATAAATTTTGTTAATTTCATTTCTTATGAAATAAGAGTATGTTGAAAATGCTTTTGAATTAGCCTTTATTGCTGAACATTTTAAAAATACGTAACTCTATCCTCCGAATATAACCTGAATAAAATGAACAGAGTCTTTTATCATGTCCGATCCTCCATCATGGGGCACATAATGTTGAATGAATGAGTGCCTTGGTTAACTTTCCACCCTTTGTGGTAAACAGGACTTTGTATTGACTATTGTTCTGAATAAAGATGTAAAGTAGAGCAGCATAAATGAATTTGTCATATTGCTGCCATATTTCTCTAAAACATATCTTTAAAAATAATTTGCTGGTATGAGCATATTTTTCTCATTTATTTCTCTGACAAGTGAAAGCAGAGAATTCCAGAGAATTGAAATCCTATTTTTTATTTCTATCCCTTAATGTTTTACAGTATTTAACACATTTTTCTGCATTTGAATCTGAATCAATTAAATAATCCCAGCAGAGAACAATTTTTCTTCAACGTGAAATGCTTGAGATAATAAGCATGAAAGAATCCAGTAAAATGTAATAATGGCATGGTACAAAAGAGTATTATTCAATATATTATTAATAACAATACCTATCCTTTACTGGGTATTTATAAGTTCCAGGTATTGAGCTAAGTGCATTATGCACATTATCTCATTTAATCCTCAAAACCACCCTATGAGATAAATATTATTATTACAACCATCAGAAACATGAGGATTAAGACCAAAGCCCTGAGAGATTCAACCATGGAACAGAGACTGTAGGAAATAAACCAAAGGTCAGTTTATTTATGAGTGCCTGTTTCTTTCCATCTGAAATGATTCAATATTAATTCAATGGGAAAAACACTGAGAGCCAATCACTGCCTGATCTAAATAAATTCTTACATGCCATTAATACAGCCATTGGACTGTCAAACAAGAAGTCTATGTGAATAATAAATCTATTTCAATTACATTAGTTCAAGCTTTCATAGAAAGTTTCCAGAGACGGAAATTGGAAATCCACTTGAGATTTAGTGTACTGTGGTGAATGTGCTTGCAGTTGCATAGATTCAAATATCAAAACTAAAAATACAAGAAGGCAGAGGACGTGTAAAACACTCCCAGCCAAATGTTTCCTGACTGCTGACAGTAGAAAAGAACTCCTAGTCAAACAACTTCGTGTTGTTCAACAAAATAGCTCTTCATTCTGCAAAGAGCAAAATAACATCCTCCTTCTATTGTGTTGTAATTGAGCCAACAAAGAAATATATATTTGTACAAGTTTTCAGGGTCAGCTGAACAAATATCACACTCAAAAATGATGCAAAAGTAAGTCACTGAGTTAAAAAAAAAAACTTTCCCACAATCTATTTTGACTTAACATTTGGAAATCTTATTAAATTTTGCTATTTCATGCGTTTTTACCATTATATTAATTTTGGAGGAGGCTGTCATGTTCTATTTTCATCCAATAAATCACAATAAAATGATTAAATATCTTATATTTTGTAATTAATAGAACACTTTAATCTTTTCCAAAATCATTCAGAAGCTGCCAGCACTGTATAATGATGACATGCACTTGACTGCTCTCAAATAGGAACATCTCAGACAGAAGAGAAAGAGATACAAAAGAAATTCTTTTGTTTTAAATTAAAATAGTACTGGATTTCTGAGGGCGTATGAGCATTAATTTTAAAAGGCCTTGATTTCTTTATCAGGTCGCAGTATTGAATCCATTGACCTGCATTAAAAAGAAGGTAAAAAATACCACATTTGGGTGGTTTGAAATTCAGAGATTGGTTCGATAGGCAAAGCATGCTGCCTCCATTTACCTTTGTCAGCTAAGTAGCTGGATAAAACTAAACAGAGTGAGTTATGTGGATATATCAACTGCTTAAAATAGTATAAGAAATGTACTGTCAAGTTAGGTGGACAGTTCTAATCATGTCTGTGTTCTTGGCATTGTACAGGTAATGAGACTGGTTGTGCTTATTTACCATAAAAAATTCAATCTTGAAAGCCAAAAAGCTACCTTAGAGTATTTCTTCAAAAATCCAGGTAATTACACCGTGATCTGATTTTCCTCAATCATTCTGATCCCATCAAACACTGTGCAGTGCCAGCAGAGTATATAGAGTCAAATAAGGGGAAGGCATTGTCATTGCAATGATTGAGCCTTTCAGCCAGTGATCTTAGCTCTAACTAGATTCAAATTCAAATCTCATTTATCTAATTCATTAGCTATTTGACTACGGGCAAATTTTTTAATGATTTGTTTTCTCTTTAAATTGATAACTAACTGTGTATAGTTATAGGTTTTAACATGCTGCTTTGATAAATGTGTACATTGTACAATGATTAAATCAAGCAAATTTGCATATTCATCACCTCACAGATTTATCCTTTAGCAGTTTTGAAACATACAACACATTATTATTATTTACAGTCACCATGCTTAGCAACAGATCTCTCAAAGTTATTTCTCCTAAATGAAACTTTGTGCCCTTTGTACAATATCTCCCCATCCTGTGGTGATCATCATTTTGTTTCTACACAGTTCTGGGTAGTATTCATCTTTCTGGACTTGGCTTATTTCATGTCCAATAGAAGGATATTTTAACATCTTTGAATCTCAGTTTCATCTTTGTAAGGGAACAGCAAACATTACTAATCACTCCTTCACTTTAAAATTACAGCGACTTCATCTAGGTCTCTAATCCATAACAAATTACTTTTTGGTATGGTGTGAGGTAAGGACTGAGTTTTTTGGTTTTTGGCTCTTTCCAGTTCATTAGTTAAAAGGATTTTCCTTTCTACGATGAGTGTCTTGGTTCCTTTATCAAAAAAATAAATAATCACTTACTTTTTTCTACTGTGTTTCTTTAATAAATATCTGCCCTTATGCCAATACTACCTGATCTTTATCATAATAGTCTTAAAATCACATGCTATGGGTTTTCCATAATTCCATACTATGTGTTCTCCTTACAGACTACACTTTTCTACTCTACTTCCTGTGAATTTATACTTACATTTTAAAATCAGTGTACCAATTTGTACCAAAATCTGTCGGGATTTGGATTTGGATTCTTTTGTATATATAGATCAATTAAGAAAAATTCAACATCTGATAACAACATGTAGTTTTCTGACTCAAGACAAGCTATATTTCTTACTTTTTTTTTTTTTTTTTTTATCAGGGACTGAACTCAGTACCTTGCACTTGTGAGGCAGGCAGCAGAGCCACTGAGCTAAATCTCTCTAGCCCCATATATTTCTTACTTTATTGAGATCTCTTATTTCTCTCAGAAATGATTTAAAGTTTTCAGTATAGGTATCTTGTATATCTTGTGTTGTAACTGTTATAAAATATTTATATTTTAATGTTTTTATCAATCATTTTTCTTAAATGCATTTTCATAATTTGCTACTAATTCACAAAATTTTGATAGCATGTTTGCCTTGAATTCTTAAACTTTATTCATTGATTTATTAGTTCTGATAAGTTTATTTTTCTTTTAGATTGTTTAATATTTTCTTAACCATTCACGTCACTTGTAAGTTAATATAATTTTATTTTTTCCTATACAATCTTTATGACTTTACTTTTTAAAAATTTCTTTTCTTGCACATCCTAGAACCTCTAAATCAAAACTGAATTGAAATGATAAAAGAAAATATGCTTGTGTAGTTACCAGTCTTGGAAAAGACTATTACATTTTTCAACACTAACTATGCTGTTTTGCTTTGCTAAAGTACCTCTATCAGATTGATATCCATTTCTATTTCCAGACTGAAGTTTTTCTTTTTAATAAATAAATGTTGAACCCTGGCAAATGCTTTTCCAGCGTCTATGATTATATGGCTTTGCTATTACTTAGTTAATGTTGTGAATCATATTGTTTGATTTTATTTAAATAGTAATTCGGTCTTGAATTCTTGAGATATAGATCATTTGGTTTTGTTATATAATCCTTATATCCATGTATATTTCATTTGCTAATATTTTGTCAAGGATTTCATATCTATTTTTATAAGACTTATTTTTCTTTCATTTGCATTTCTTGTAATATCTTTGTCAGATTTTGTTACTAAGGTTATTCTTGTCTTTAAAAATAAACAGAAAAAGTTTCTTTTCCTCTCTTTTCTAAAACAGCCTATATAAGAATAATATTATTACTCCTTCAATATTTCATGCCTGTAACACTAAACCATCTGGGTGCTGAGGTACTCTTGAGAAATTTTTAAAGTGAATTTGATTCTTCAATAAGTACAAAGATACAGATTTTCCATGTTTTCTTGTGTATGTATTGATATTTTAGTGTTATCAAAATATCTATAGATTTTATCTAGTATTGGAAAGTTACAACTAAAATTTTCATTCTATCATCTTTTCTAATGTTTTCTTGACTCAAGATTATTTTAAAATGTGCATTTTTATATACAAATATATGAGGCTTTAGGGTGTGGTATCATTTTTGTTTTTTATCTCTAATTTTGTTGTCATTAGAAAAAATATTTTGTGTTGTTTCCACTTTCAAAATTTATTGTCTTGTTCCATACTCTACCATATGGTCTGCCATAATATTCCATATGCACTTAGCAAGTATGTTTAATCTACAGTCGTTGAATATTGTACAAATTTTTCATACCCTTGAATTTTCTCTTATTATAACTCATTGTGAGAAGAGCTTTGAATTTTCCAACTATAGTTGTGCATTTGTCTTTTCTCTTTAGATGTGTTTGCTTTTGTTGTGTACTTTTAATCTCTATTAGTTGCATAGACATTTAGGATTAAGTCTTCCTAGTGAATTAGCCAGTGTTTTATTGTAAAATATCTTTCTTGATCTCTGACAACATTCCTTATCTTTAGGACTGCTTTGTCTGCATTTAATATACTCATGCTAGCTTTATTGTGCTTGCTCTTACACAGCATATTTTTCCATTCTTTTAATTTACAAACTCCATCTTAGAAGAAGTATCTCTAGTCAATAACATAAAGGTTTTTAAAGTATTTTTCATGCAGTTTGATCACCTTTCTTGTTTGACATTTATATTTAACATAATTATTGGTGTCATTGCTTTAAGTCTCCCATTTTGCCGTTTGTTTTCTCTCTTGTCTCATTTTTCATTGTGGGTTTTCCTCTGGCTATTTTTTTTCTTTCTTATTAATTAATGTAGCAGATTTTTGACACTCTCTTTTAACTTCTCTATGGTCTTTCAGCTATGCCTCTTTTGTGTGTGGAGAGGATTGCTCTAGGATCAGAAAATGTATTCACAATTTGTTATAGTCCAATAGACTAGATATTGTATGTTTTATATAAACTACCACTGTCTTGCAATAAAAATAATCAGTTTCCTTCCTTTGCCAATTCATTATAAATGTTATATTTACACATATAAAATAAACTCATTGCAATGTTAACTTAGTTAAACCAGTTAAATTTAATTATATTAGTCATCCTTTGAAGATGACTTAATATTAAATCAGTTATCTTTTGAAGAAATTCAGAAAGCTAAAAATGTATTTTTACTCACATATTTGCCATTTTTATACTCATTCTTTCTATTAGGTGTAAGTTTCACCTGCTGTCATGTCTTTTCAGCTTGAAGAATTTACTTTAACATTCCTTATAACGTAGTTTTCCTGGCAACAGGTTATCATGCCTGTTTATTTAAAAATATTAATTAGCTGATCAAAATACTGAATCATATACTTTTTTTCTTTTCCTTTTTTCTTTTTTTTTGGTAGCCTGGATTGAACTCAGGTCCTTGTGTTTGAGAGGCAGGTGGTGGCACCACTGAGCTAAACCCCCAGCTCATATACAAATTTTGAAAAATAACTTACATATTCGTTCTTGTAGCACACGTATTTATTCTTCACAAAATATCTATGACCTACTCTCATTTTTCCACTCTCTCTTTGTTATTCAGGTCATAAATCTGTACATTTGTTACTTCCAATGAAAGCATTAATAGCAGTTATGAGATCTCCATTAACTTCCTTGTCCTACAATCACAGAGAGCACATATTTTAAATATTTCAGCTATATGATGCTGAGGATCAGCCTAGGCCTATTAATTACTCTCTGAAGCAAAGTCCTTTGTGCTCTTTATCACGTGATATGCACTGGGCTACAGAGTGAGCATGATTTAATGTCTTGTATTAATCTATTGAGTTTGGGAATTGTTACCTAGACCAGGATGATCTGACTAATTTGAAATTATAGTCTAATTTACTGAAATAATACATATTTTCTAGGATTTCCATTGTGTTCTACTGGGCTATCTGGGCTTTCTGATATTAATATCAAATTCTTTTTATTTTTACTAATTTATAACATAATCTGATGTTTGTTGGGGTGAAACCTATTGTCATTGTTCCCCTTTTCAAAAACACCTGAGTAAGCCAAGCATAGTTGTGAATATCTAGAATCCCAGTGACTCAGGAGGCTGAGGCAAGAGGATTGAAAGTTCAAACCCAGCCTGGACAATTCAACAAGACTTTGGTTTAAAGTGACAAAAAGAGAGAGGGGGAAGAACAAAAGAGAGAAGAACTGGTAACTAACTTGGTGTACAGTGCTTGTATACCGAAGCAGGAGCCTCTGTGTGCAATCTCCAGTATAAAAACAAACAAACAAACATCCTAGGTATTCTCAGATAGCTCCCTTTTCCTTTAGGGCACCTCAAAAGCCACTTTTAACTGAGCATTAATTCCCAATATGGGATTCAACTGTAAGCTTATTGATTCAGTTGAGACTTTCTATCGAAGAATACATTAGACCACCCCATCTTATTTATATCCCACAGTAGAGTTTTATAGTTTTCTCAGTATAGTTGATTTCCTGTTATTTTATACTTTTTTGCTATATTAGTTGATAAATTTTACTTACCAGTTAATGTAAATCTTGCCAGTTAATGTAAATCTTCACTAGAACTTGTATGAGACCAAATTACTATACTGGAATCATCTCCAAGGCTAATTCACCATCTTGCATGGTTTGTATACAACTCATTGGATTATGCATTCTTCATGGCCCACTTAACTAGGCCAATGGAGAACAGAATAATTTTTGAAAGCACCCTTTGGTTGTGCTGTTTAAAAATCTGAAAGGTACTTAGGATTATCTGATTTACTGTTCCCCATTTTTATATCAAAAATAAAGGCTGTTTTCAAGAAAATGCTTCATTTCTAAAGCCATATTTATTTCCATTTAGTACATATTTACTGAGTGCTTGTCATGTATTTGAGTCTCAAATTTTAGGGATCCCAGAGAATCCTCATATCATAATCCTAGATAGGCACACAGTAGCAGTTCAATAAATGTTAGAAAGCTGTGATTGCTTTGGTTTGACATAACATGTAATTGCTAGAGGTTGTTGCTCCTTAAATACATAGACAGCAATACCTACAACTTCAAGTTATTTGAGTGCACTTTTGCATCACTTCATTATTATCATGAAGGCTTTTCTTGAATTGCAGAGGGAAAACTCTGCCTTTGTGACTGGAAAACTACAAGCCTGATCATTGGGACAATTTTCAGGAAGTAGGTGAAAAGATTTATTTTTTGCCTTGTGAGTTTCCCAAAGTATTTTCCATCTTAGAATACATTACACATGGTTCTCTGATCCCACAAGACTGGTGTTCCAAGTTTGTTTTTAAACATGGCTGAGGTTTGCTAACAGCTGCCACTGGAAACATCTATGGCTTTATCCCCTTCATAAAAGAGCTGAGTACATTAAGACATCGCGGCACTTTCCCAAGGACTAAAGCCAAGCCAGAGGAGATTAGGACAGGATTCAACTCGTGAACACAAGATGTAGCATATGTTAAAAATAGCAATTTATTTGCAAGAAGCCAAATTAAGATCTTTGGATAAACAAGTTAACGTGAGTCAGGAGTAAAAACTCCAATGTACCAGGAGAAATCTCTGGCTTTATTATTTATTATATAATCAAGGCTAAGACCACATTCTTTGTAGTTCAAGTTTCTACTCTGACATTTGTGAACTGTGTAATCTTTGGAGTTTACCTAACCTTACTGGACTTTAGTTTCCATATTTATAAAGCAAAGGTAGCATTACAGCTACTTTAAAGATTTCTGCAAAGTCTTGTGAACAGGTGCTATGGTGCCTCTGCACAGTAACCCTCAGTTATGTAATACAACCCAAGCAAGACAATTGAATATTTACAAATGTTGAGTCTGACCTAGAAGAACAATAATTATGCTTGTGTGTTTTATTCCAAAGCCTTAAAACATGGTTTTTAATCAATAACAGTAGAGAATTTTTTCAAACCATATCATTCAATTAAATTTAACTGCATAAAAGACAGGTATAATGGGTGATAAAGATGAAGAAGGTATGGTTTTGCCTTTTAAAGAACACTAAATCCAAAAGAAGGTCAAGGAAAATCTCTCAAGAATATAATGGACTGTAGTAAGAACCACAAAAATCAACCAAATAACCCTTTAATTTCAGAGGAGGAATAATTGTTTTAGTTCATGTGATGGGAAAATCAGGAAGGATAGGAGATTTATACAGAGTCTTGAGGAATCATAGGGTTAGATGAGATGGTGGTAGTGGCTAGAGATAGTATAACTAATGGAATAAGTAGGAAGAAAAGGCTCCAAAATGAGAAACTCAGGGAACTGAGCACACAATTAATTATTCATTCCTGTGACAAACATTGCCTGCTTGGGGATCAGAAAATTGCTAAGTGTTAGTTGGAATCCTGAGCATGTGTGGGAAAGTCCAGATGTTCCCCTAAATATGCAGGTGCGGGCCTGAAAACAGAGGACTGTGCATAGATACCATACCCATGTAGTGATCCCAATTTGGGAAACTGGAAATCCACCAATAAAAGTCCCCATGAATGATTAAAGGTGGGGGTGTTTGTTTGCTTGTTTGTTGCAGTGCTGGCAATTAAATTCAGGGCTCTGAACATGTTAGGCAAGCACTCTGTTCCTGAACTACAACCTCAACCTTTTCTTCTTTATTCAGAGAGAGGGTCTCTCAACATTGCCCAGGTTGGCCTCAAACTTGTGATTCCTTTGCCTTAGTCTCTTGAGTAGCTGGGATTATAGATATAATTATTCCATAGCCTGGAAGTTATTAAAGGAGTTCTGGGCAGAGATATAAAGACCTAGATTTGAGCATAACAATCAGAAGAGTTTGGATGAAAGCCAGCAGGACTGATCACGTGTTGGACCAGAGCATAGGCCCAAAATAAATGATGTCTCTCACCTCTGTGGTTATGAGCTATTATCACTTTGAAGATCATGAAAAGAACAATGATGCTAATGTCAAGCTGAATAAGAGTTTTGAGGCATTCCTGGACAACCTGAAGAAAACTTGAGATGAATGAAGTCACTGAGGTAACAGAGAAGGGGAACAAGGACAGGAATCTGGAGAAGGCCTATATCAAGGAGTTAACGAGAACAGAGAGCAATTAGAGGCATCAGAGTGACTTCTGAAGGGAACAAGACCACCTAAGTGGTAGGAGGTTTAAAGAAGTGGATGACACATATCATAGCTTCCAAGAGATTGAGAATGAAAACCTGTGGAAAAGTAAATATAAAATTTAATTATTAGGGCATCATGAGTGACCTTGAAGAATGAAGTTTTAGTAGAGAGGTGAGGTCAAAAGGCAGAGTACACAGAGTCAGTGAGTGAATGTGAGATTTAAAAGTAGTGCTTGAGAATAGACTGGTTTTTGTGAAATTTGGCAGTATGCCTTAGAAGTATAAAAAAATCTCACAGACAATTTTTATCTGCAATAATGAATCCTTTAATGTGTTAACTGCTTCTAGCCTTTCTGTCCAAAGTGTTTTAATTCATATTATCCCTAATTTCCTAATCCACATTACCTAATTACCTCACAATCACCTTGTAAAGCCAGGAAGTCAGGCATTAGTTTCCTCATCTATAAAATGAAATAAGGAACCTATGCCAAATTACACAGGTAATAAAGAACAGCATTAGGACAAGAACCCAGGTCTTTCATTTCTTAGTCTCACACAATTTCTAGTGCTCCAAATCAAATGTGTAGAGATCTGCTATCACTGTGTCTTATAATATTTGGCAATGAAACAGTCTATATCCAAGAAGGCAGTAATAAGCCCAAATATCTGATTCCACCAAAACTCATTTATTTTGGAATAATTAATATTAGAACACTTTTTCTTTTCTTTAAAGCCTGCCAGACTCCAAAGATCTACATTGTTAATGGTACAATGAGAGTTACTGGTATTCAGAGTCAGGAGAAGTGCATATTAGAATGCTTTCTTTACGAAAAGAAACAATTCGACTGTTCTCTCATTAAAACATAATTTCTCAGTTCTCACTACTGGTTTCCCTACTCCTCTGTTCTCAAACCATTAGCCATGATTACTAGTTGATACATAATGATACAACATTTTAAAAATAGGCAAGAAGGACAGATGTCCATGGATATTAGAGCACTTTCCATAATGGATCATTTCATAGAACAAGTACTTTTCTCTAACACAATGACTTCACACATTTGAGTCCTCTGCTAATTCCACTGTCACGGGGTGAGACAGAATTGCAGTATCTAGACATCCTCAAGGTGCAAGGGGTCCTTGACTCAAAACTGGTTGTGAATTTTCACCATGGATCTTGGTACAATTGAGGTAATTGTATGCTGTCATTGTCTTTAATCATTAAGGTTTGAGGATTTTCAATGGGAGTGGTAACTTATAGCCCCGGAGAGTATTTAAGCCTTTGGGAAGAAAGTGCTACTCAGTGAGACTTGTGAACAATGAAATTCCTTTGCCTCTTAATTCATCACCTGCCAACAATTTTCTCGCTACTCTTGGCCCTTTTTATCTATTTCCTGTCTCAGCTCCAAACCTCCACTGCATGCTGTTCTATGATCTCTTTCAAATGCAAATCTAACCTTGTGTCCAATATAGTATCCTGATATAATTCAAGGATTACATTTTATTAACTAGCAAAGAAATATTTAAATTTTTAACTTTTCTTTTGGTCATTTCTTAGGTCACTCATAGAGAAGGCCCTAAGACAAACACCTTTAGATTTCACACTCGATTAAACATTTTGGATCATCTGATCCATGCCAAGCCAATCAGATTTCTCCTCTTGGTGAGTTAGAATCACAATTCAATTTCTCTATTCAAATACAGGCATCTCTGTTGAACTCAGGGGCTATGACTAGGCCACCTAACGACAGGTAGGAAATTCACTCTGCAGGGAGAGAGGAATGTAGTTGAAAGCCTCTATGAGACACTGAGAGTGTGAGTCCTCCAGTTCTGGTACTTTCCATTTTCTTGTTTTCAGATTCTATCTGAATCCAGGTTGTAGGGCTCCAGAGATGCTCATTTTTTTTTTTTTTTTTGCAAAAGGACAAATCAAATATGGTACAAGTGCATAAAAAAGAATAATTTCTTTAAATTAAATTTAATAACCAGATTAGGTAGTTTCAAGGGACAAAACTATGCAACCATGTAAGAAATAGTTCAAAAATATTGACATTAATAGATGTGGACTGTCCATTTAGTAGGTGTACTAATGTCATCATTAGGACAATTTATCCTGGAATCCAGTATTCCTATTTATAAATGGAGATTATTATCCTAGTCTCATAGAATTGCTGCAAAGCTTAACTTAGATATGCCTATGAGCTGCTTCAGCTATAAGAATTAGACAAAGGGTAGGACCCCAAGAGAAAAATTACAGGATGAGCAGAGACCACATTGCAAAGAATCATGAATGCCCTGCTGAAGAGGTGAGACAGTATTGCAGACAAACAAGTAACTTAAGGGCTTTGCAGAGAGAACGACAAGGTCAAATTTGCACTTTAAATAGATCAAGCAGTTTTTAGAGAAGAGATAAGAAATGGACAAAAGGAGCCCAGAGTAGTGAGAATATTTTGGTTAAGATCCAGGGGATCTATGATGCAGGCCTGAGAAAAACAGCTGACACTGGATTTTGAAACTGAGAAAATTCTCCTCTTCTTCAGCATGCAGATATTCAGACTTATGAGTAGAGTGACCTTCTTATTGCCTAGTAATCATGGAGAAAGTTTTTGTTTGCTTTTTAAGTCTCTTATCCACAATGTGAATGTATTCTGTATTGTAGAATCTAATCAAGTAGACATCACAATATCGAGGAAATTTCTAACAACGTCAGTATTTACATTAATCCCCACAGTTATATTCCAAGATAACAAATCATTTTATTTTAAATTAACCCTAAATAAAACCTTGCGTTATTCATTATAGCACAGTACCAAAGTGCCACTGCTTTTTATCTAAAAGAACTCTGTATATTAAAAGCAATATGCAGACAAGAGCGACTAAGTCACAGATCATTCTTCAGGAAGAACCAGAAGGGATTTGTGGTTTATACCTTTCAAAAATTTTGTCACAGGCTCAGAGTCTCTGCTTTTCTATATTCCAGCTCTGAGCTCACTGCTAAATATAGGTTGCCCAGAAAGCACCAATGTTCTAATTTCTTTGACAAAAGAAAAATTTCCAGTGATGGTGTTGGGATTCCATACCTACTGAGATTAATATTTTGATGAATTGCTTACATGGTCTTCTTCCTTTGAAATGACATAATTAACAGATGCAATAAATGTGAATGTTAAGAATATGACCACTCATCTTTTTGTCACTGACTATGATTATTCTAATTATAATTGGGAATCAGGAGCATAGAAAGAAACCAAGTTTCATTGAAATGCTTGATTTATGGGTTGTAAGTGAAACTCTTTACAAGTTTTAGAATCATATCAAATAATCCAACCAAATGCTAAACAAACGCATTTGACTGAAAAGACCCCCCCCTTCTGTATTTCTCCTCTTTTCCACTCCTGTTTCCTGCCCTTCCCCTCCCACATACATCTAGATCACTTTCAACATCACATTTAACAACACCAGTCTTCTCTAGGGAAGGCTGTGATCAGAGTGGACAGGAGGAAGGGGCACCAGCCTCTTTCTGAAATCTAATACTCTAATGCCTGGAATTATGTTTCTGAGAATAATTAGATTTAATGTTATAATTTCTATGGCAGATAGTAGATAGATAGATAGATAGATAGATAGATAGATAGATAGATAGAGATAGATATAATATTCATCAGACTAAAACCATTAAAAAGTACACATTTTATTCTCTGTAGTTTTTTAGTCCATAGGTTATTCTAGTTTCTTGACATATCATAGATTTTTCAAAACAGCTCCAGGTATTTGCTAGTTCCTGGTTTCAGCACTTATAAACTCTACGTACTTGTACATATTATTTATCTTACTCTCTGAATGTCAGTTTCTCCAACCATAAAAATGGAGATAGTAATAGAACCTAGGTCATAGTTATATGGTCAATTAACAATTCAAATAAAGCCCTCTACACAATGCCAGGCACATAGTAAACAACCAATGAGTGTTATTTGTCACAACTATTAATATAAACATTTTATTGTTCAGAAACAAAGTGACAATGATGGTAGGAGAAAAGTTCTTGAGATTTCCCCAAAACACAGTTTAATGTAATGGGTCTTCTTATGGTTTGGTTCTCAAATGCTCCCCAAAAGCTCATGCTTTAAAAGTTTGATCTCCAGCTAATGGTACCTTTGGAAAGTGGTTGTTAGTTACATTCTCCTCACTGGGCTACAATACTCAACACTCATACCTTAAAGGAAGAGAAGTTTACCTGGCTCATGTTTTTAGTCCAGAGTTGGACAGCTCTGAGGCAAGAAGGGAAGATAAAAGGGTCTGGATAGAGGAAAGGTGCTCAAATTCTGATGACCAAGAAGCAGAAAGTGAGACAAGGGACTCACCTCTTCCAACCTGGCCCCAATTCCTAACAGCAAGTCTACTACATTGCCTCCATAATTCAACCACCTTCTAAACACATGAGGCTTTGGGGGCCATTTAGATCCCAACCATAACAGTGGTGAAAACTAATTGGAGGAAGATATGTCACTGGAAGCATGATCTGGCCCCTCTTTCTAAACTGGAGGCTGACAGTACTAACTCATATTCTATCTCTGCCGAATGGATAGGTTCTGCCAGGGCTCCACATCCCTATTTCCTCCTCTCCAAAGCAGAGATAAAGCTATCATCCTGTAGGGTTGCTAGTATTCTTAAACCAAGCAAAAGAAAAAAATGTAGGGCCAGGGGTTTAGCTCAATGGTTCGGTGGCCTGCCTTGCAAGCGCAAGGACCTGAGTTCAATCCCCGGTACAAAAAATAAATAAATAAATGTAAGATAGTACTATGCGAAGAAACCCAGTAATGTGTTTCTTTCCCAGGGTGACCACTAAAGACACCTGCCAAATTCAGAAGGATCTGTACTTAATGAACAAGTGGAAGTTAGTGGCTCCTACCAGGGCATAATGATATCTATAGAGGATCCAGATTTGTCTCTAGTACATCTAGCACCAGGATGGAGTGAGCATCTAAAGGGCAAAATCCAGGTCTGATAAATATGCCAACCACCATCCAATGTAGTATGTGGGTCCCCTCAGGTCTCCCTCTTCCTTTAAGAGTCTAGTGTATGGTTCCCTTCTTAATTGAAACCCTTTTCCAATCAGTGGAGAGGGTAAATCTCCTCCTTTTTCCTGATTAAATGAAGAAACCTCAAGCCCAAGGTAAAACCAGTGGCATTCAACAACAACAGAAAAACTTTGGGTCTATGAATTTTTTTATATAAATGTAAACTTTCAAGGACACAAGAAGTCTTTTATACTTATTAAATTATTGCCTGTGTTGTAAGTACATAGAAAATAGTTGGATAAATGTTAAAAATAAGAAAATTGTGGCAAGGGAGAAAATAAGGGTGAGAAAACCAAAGGAAGTTGGGCTAAGGGAACAAAAATATGCAGCACAAATGGAGATGGACCACAGGTTTGGTTTCCTACTTACAAGGGGGGAGTGGGAGAAGTGACTGGTTGTGAAAATGTGGAGTGCGCATAAGATGAAAAGCCAAGTACTCTGGTGAGGCATTTCCCTTCCTATCATTTTGGCTGGAGATGAATTTTGGCCATGAGTCCTTGTGAAGGAAGACGATATCACAATTTTCCATTAAGACCCTCTGCATTCAGTCTTAGTAAAACCAGTCTCTACTTTAAAGATTAAGTGGTCTTCCCAGGAACGGTTTATGTCATTCGCAACTTAACATCTTTAGATTTTTTTTTTTTGTCTTCTGAAAAATACTGTTTCTGAGAATTTTATATTGGAATATGTTTAACAATCAGTTCTTTGAAGGAGGCAGGGACCTTGCTTTGAACCACTTGTCAGTTTCCATGGTGTAAGTACTCCTATCTCAGCCAATTTCAGACTGCCAATGGGCTATCACTGAAAGTGGACTGGGAAGAAATGCCACCACATACACAACAGACAAACTTAGGATAAATTATGGAGAATTTGAGGAAAATGGTGGAGTGATAAGTGCCAGTAGCATAGCCTTTCCAGGAGAAAGTGCCCGGAGCCTGGAAATCAACACCCGAAAGAAAAAAAAAAAACACGGTGGGGGGTGTAGAGGGCACGTGAGAACATCAAGGGAACTGACAGCGGAGAAGAGAACGGGGTCCATTGCTACAAAAGAAATAGATCCCAGATCCAGATTAAAGAACACTCGACCCAGTGGATGAGTGGTGTAACCGCCCTGGAGGGGATCAGAGAAAATTCTGCTCCTCACTGAACAACAAGAGACGGGATCTGGATTGAGAGGCAGCAGAGAAAGGGCTAGACAATATTCCCGGAACGCCCACTCCAAGGTGGCGGGGCGGTGGTAAGTGAAGCTCCAGCAATGTGCAGCTGGCTCTGGGCAGAGAGGCCTGCACTTGAACTCTGCCAGCCAAACAGGGCTGCTTTGCTTCCCTGAGAGAAAGAAGCGAAGAGCTGTCCAGCCACGGTGGACTGCTGGCAGTCGGTCAGCCATTTGAAGGAATTTATATTGAAAAGCAGAAACTGGCTCTGGCTAAGCCCTGCTCTGAGGGTCACCAAGGTCTACTAAAACTTGCCCTGGCTATGAAGGGCTAGAAGGATCCCCTCTTCTCTATGACCAGAGACACGAGCCGGCAAGTGTGCTTGGCAGGTGTCAGAAGGAGGACACTCGTCCCCTGCACTAGACCGTCGATGTGAGCAAAGGAACTAGCCAGAAGCAGGACAAAAGAGCCCGCCCCTTCAGCCAAGAAACCCATTCAAGACCTGGGTGGAGCCAGCAGTGCACAGACCTGAGAGTAGCGTCAGGCTGGCTCCACCAGAGCGCACCACAGCGGCTGAGAGCTTGGGCAGTCAGGATCACAGAGGGGAGACGGCACGAGACTTGAGCAAGGCTGCTGACTGGGGAAGGGCCCCAGCTCCGAACACAGGAAGTCAGAAACAGTTCCGCGTCCAGTACTGATCTTACTGCAGACCTGACCCAGGTGTACAGTGCATTTACCAGCCGGGCTCTTGTCTAGGACACGAACACTGAACTGAAGACCCTGGGGTAGTTTTAGTATTTTTATTATCTTTCTTTTTCTTTGTTTGCTTGATTTGTTTCCCTGCTTCTGTCTGCTTGAGTTTTCTTTCTTTTTTCTTTTTTCTCTTCTCTTTTCTTTTTACTGATGTTGTTTAGGTTTTATACATTTATACTACTTGTTCTATTCTATTCATCTTCTTTCTCTCTTTCCCTCAACTATTTCTCTTGATTTTTATGAAACTTTCATGTCAGTGAACAGTGTCTCTTGCTTTCTAGTTAGCTTCAATATCCCTTTGCTTCCTCCTTCATGCTTTCCTCTCCTGTCCTCCTCCCCAATATCCCAAAGTTTGAGTTTTCATCCTTTGCCCTCCAGCCTTGCTTCTACTATATTTCTCTTCATTTATCTCTCTGTTTCATCCCCTACCCCTCTTAAATTTCCTACCCACAGGATAAAATCACTCTACTAAAGGAGAACTCACTGCATACAAGCTCCTGACTTTAGCTGGATCTTGTTATACAATGATAGGGCTTGTTCATACAGTTAAAGGTACCAAACCAATGAGGACCACAGTTTATCAGTTGCTACACTGTGTTAGATGCTGTCAGTACTGCTAATTGTACTACTTTATCCAGTGTTGTGTTGTAATTAGCCTATGACAAAACTGTGATTGTCTGGGGTCACAACCGCAACCATAGTCCAGTACCCGAGAACTGAGTGCTGACCTAACTGCATAGCAACCCCTCATCCACAATAGATTGGGAAAGTAGGATCTTGGGATAAACACCAAGACCAAGAATGACCTATACCTAGAAGACATTTCTGAGGAACAAGATTTCCTACACAAGCTTCGATAACAGTGACAGAGCTATCTACCACAAGAAAGCTAAAAGCAAAGACTTAGAAAACAAAATTAAATTAAAAATAGAAAAGGACAAGATGTAGTAACAAAATGCAACCACAGACATCCAGCCCACCCAAGGCAAGGGCAGGAGACAATCAGAGAGAGGAAATTGGAAGCAACCTGCCTAAACTTTCTGAAATAATAGCTACAGAAGCAAATAAAGAAATAAAAGAGGTTATGGAGAAAATAATCCTCTGGGTAAAAAAGAAAAGGTAACAGAAATGAAGGACATGATCAACAAAACTAGAGTGAAAAAAAAAGATTTAAAAAAATAGAGGAGGGCTGGGGATTTAGCTCAGTGTTTCTGCCACCTGCCTTGCAAGTGCAAGGGCCTGAGTTCGATCCCTGGTACCAAAATAAATAAATAAATAAATAAATAACTTGGGAAAATATGAACACCCAACACAGTAAAGAAATATAATACATGATGGCTGGGTATTTAGCTCAGTGGTTTCACTGCCTGCCTTGCAAGCACAAGGTCACAAGTTCAACCCCCGGCACACACACACACACACACACACACACACACATATATATATATATATTATATATTACATATATATATATTACATTATATTACATTATATATATATTATATATATATATATTACATTAAACAGATTTAAAAGGAGTTTAAAAAATCCACTAAAAGTACAGGCAATCATTTAAACCAAGGTGAAGACAGAATTTCAAATCTAGAAGACATGATTTCAGCTACTGACCACTAAAAGAAAGATATTTTGGAAACAAGAAGCCATAAAAAAATCAATCTAACACTTGCAAGAAGATGCAAAGAAAAACAATATAAGACTTATGGGAGTTAACCACACAGCAGAAGAAAGTGCAATTGACATTAAAAACAATCTAGTTCTCAGATGAAATGGCAGAAAAACTCCCAAACAGGAAAAAAACAATTGGACATATAATTGAGTGAGGCATAGAAAACTCCTAATATCCATGACCCAAATAAATCTACACCAAGGAATATAATAATGAAAAATCCCAGAAATTCAACACAAGAATAGAATATTAAAAGCTATTAGATAAAAAGAAACAAATCACCTATAAAGGAAAAACCCATCAGAATCACAACAAACTTCTCAACACAAACCATTAAGGCAAGGAGAGCATGGAGTGAACTATTCCAAGTCTAAAAGAAAATATCCTCCAACCCAGATTGATATATCCTGCAAGACTATCTTAAAAAGTAATGGAGAAATAAGATACTCCCATGACAAAGAACAAGTGAAGAAATTCATGACAATCAAATCAGCTCTACAGAATGTTCTAAAGTACACTTTAGAAAAAGAAAATGAACCAATTGCATATCAACTGGAAACTGAATAAAGTAGATATGTTTTTTTTAAATATATAAAATGGAGTACTACTCAGATGTGAAGAGTGAGAAACTAGAGACATTTATAGCTAAATGGATGCACATTAAGGTTATACTCTTAAGTGAAATAAATAGGACACACGTGTAAATACTGAATAGTTTCTCTGGTGTGAGAAACTGAAAGTGCAAATAAGGATCAAAATGTATAATCGATAATGTGAAATAGGAAGAAAAGGTCCAAAGGGGAAGGGGAAGTGGGAGGCATAGGGGAAAGCAAAGAAGGGAAAGGAATAAATATGAGAAAAGTAAAAAATGGCAACAAAGTCTTTGTAAATAAGAAGGGGTGGAGGGCTTGAAGGGAGGGCAGGGGAAAAAAATAAGAACCAAAATATTTCATGTAAAGGTACAAATTCCCAATGATAAATGTCATCATACTGTATGCCTAAAATGTGCCAATAAATTTAATGAATAAAAAATAAAAAGATAAAATGAAAACCACAAGTCTAAGAACACCAATAGAAACAAGCCACAAGGCAGGACAAGCAATTAAACAAAGGAGAAAGATAAGGAAACAGCAGCTGAAAAATAACATAACAGGGATAGATGAATACATATGTTATATCTATCCATGAAAACAGTCTCAATTCACCAATCAAAAGAAACAAATTGGCAGAATGGATCAAGAAACTATTCCCAACCATATACTGAAGTCAAAAAGAAATTCATAGACTGAAAGCCAAAGGATGGAAAACAATATTCCATGTGACAGGAATCCAGAAAAAACCAAGGGTAGCTATTCTATGTCCAGACAAAATGAACTTCAAGAAAATACTGATTAAAAGTGATAAAGAAGGTCACTACATACTTGTTAAAGGAAACATAAGAATAAGAGAAGACAATTACAAATATATATGCACCAAATATTGGTATACCCAACTATATAAAGCAAATATTAACATATGTGAGAAATCTAATAAGCATGAACACAATTGTAATGGGACCTTAATATCCCACTGTCACAAATAGCACATTTAGACAAAAAAAAAGAAATATCAGAACTGAACTAAACTTTTGAACAGATGGACATAGTAGATGGCTATATATAGAAAGAGTGCTATATACTATAGAGTGTTCCATCCCAAAGCATCAGAATACAAATTCTTCTCAGTTGCCCATGGGATATTCTCCAAAATAGGACACATACTAGCCCATAGAACCTGCTTGAGCAAGTG
The DNA here is from genome assembly GCF_012274545.1 of Fukomys damarensis. NCBI lineage: Eukaryota > Metazoa > Chordata > Mammalia > Rodentia > Bathyergidae > Fukomys > Fukomys damarensis. The sequence goes on from NW_022900932.1 coordinate 27,910,604, forward strand.
CAAAGCAATTGAAATTATCCCATGCATATTATCTGACCATAGTACATGAAAATGGAAATCAATGGAAAAAGAAACTGCAGATGCTTCATATACACATGAAAATTAAATAACATGCTCTTGAACAAGCAATGAGTCACAGAGGAAATTAAAGAAGAAATTAAACAGTATCTACAATTAAATGATAATGCCAATACAACATACCTGCAACTTATGAGACACAATGAAAGTATTCCTAAGAGGGAAATTCATAGCAGTGAACTCTCACATCAGGAAAACACAGCAAGTTCAAATAATCTAATGTTGAACCTCAAACTTGTAGAAAAAGAAGAAGTTAACTCCAAATCTCACAAAAGAGGAAATTATGAAGATTAGAGCAGAAATTAATGCAATTGAGACTAAGGAAATAATGTAAAGTATTAATAAATTGAAAAGTTGGTTCTTTGAAAGATCAAATAAAGTTGATAAACCCTCAGCCAGCCTTATCACAAAAAGAAAGAAAAAGTCAAATTCATGTAATTAGAAATGAAAATAGATACCATACAAATCCAGAGGATCATCAAAACCTATTTTAAGAACCTGTGCTCTAATAAGATGGAAAACACAGAAGAAATGGACAGACTCCTGGATGTGTAGTATTACCAAAGCTGAACCAAGAAGATATAAAAATTCTAAATAACTCAAAGTCAGTCAATGAAATTGAAAATGTAATTAAAAATCTCACAACAATGAAAAGCTCAGGTCCTGATGGATTCACTGCTGAATTTGTTTTTATTATTATTATTATTATTATTATTATTATTATTATTATTATTCATTAAGTTTATTAGTACATTTCAGGTATACAATATGATGATATTCATCACTGGGAATTTGTACCTTAACATAATATATCTTGATTCTTATTTTTCCCCATCACCCTGCCCTCCCTTCAACACCTCCACCCTCCCCTATTTACAACAATTTTGTTTTTATTTTTTCCTTTTCTTGTATTTATTCCTTTCCCTTCTGCTGAATTCTACAAGACATTTAGAGATTTACTGCCAATTCTCTCCAAATTCTTCAATGAAATAGAAAGAGAAGCAATACTCCAAAAATCATTCCTGGAAGCAAGTATTATCCTGTTACCAAAACAAGAGAAGGACCCAAAGTGAAAAGAAAACAATAGGCCAATCTCCCTAATGAACATAGATGGAAAAATCCTCAATAAGATATTGGGAAACAGAAGGCAAAAAATCAAGAATATTATACACCATGATCAAGTAGAATTCATCCCAAAGATGCGGAATGGTTCAACATACATAAATCAATAAATGTAGTGCACCATATCTACAGAGCCAAAGACAAGAATCACATGATAATTTCAATAGATGCAGAAAAAGCATTTGCCAAAGTCCAACACCCATTCATTAAAAAAAAAAAAAATTACAGCAGATTGAAATAGATGGTCTTTATCTCAATCTGATAAAACTATCTATGACAAACCAACAGACAACATAATACTAACTGTCAAACATTGAAAGCTTTCACACTAAAATCAGGAACAAGACAAGGATGTCCATTATCACCACTTCTATCAAACACAGTTGTGGAATCATTACCCAGAGAAATTAGTGAAGACAAAGAAACAAAAGGAATAAAGATAGGAAAGAAAGAAGTTAAATTATAAGTATTTGCAGATGACATGATTCTTTACATAGAAGATCCTAAAAATTTCACCAAAAACTTTTAGATTTAATAATAATTTTAAATAGATCCAGTGGAAATAGATCCAGTAGAAACTGGATCAAACTGCATAGAAAAATAGTGCAAATTTAGTAGCATATTTGGATAAGAAGTCAACACTCAAAAATCAACAGCATTTCTGTACATAAATAACAAACCCACTGAAAAAAGAAATCAGGAAAACAACATCCTTCACAATAGCATCAAAAAATGAAATTAATTAGGAATTAATCTAACAAAGGAAATAAAAGATCTCTACATTGAAAATTATAATACTCTGAAAAAGAAGATCAAAGAGGATATGAAAAGATGGAAAGATATTCCCTGCTCTTGAATAGAAATAACCAACATAGTGAAAATGGCCATACTCCCAAAAATGTTATACAGATTTAATGCAATTTCAATTAAAGTACCATTAGCATACTGCACAGAACTAGAGAAAACTTTCCCCAAATTCATTCAGAACCGGATGAAATTTACAAAAGCAAAAGCAATTCTGGGCAACAATGCCTGGGCAAAAACAATGCCTGGGAAGGGAATGGGGAGTCATAATTCCTGACTTGAAATTATTCTACAGAACTACCATGATAAAAACAGCATGGTACTGACAAAAAAAACAAAAAAACAGACCTGAGGATCAATGGAACAGACTAAAGAGACAGAAACAACACCAAACACACTCAGCCACCTTATCACTGACAAAGGGGCGAAAGATAGCCTCTTTAATAAAAGGTGCTGGAAAAACTGGCTTTCTGCATGCTGAAGATTAAAACTAGACCAGTGTCTCTCACCATGCACTCAACTAAAATCAAAATGGATCAAAGATCTAAATATTAAACAGAAACACTGAATCTGCTGAAAAAGAGAATAGGTAGAACTCTTGAGGACTTAGGGGTAGACTACAACTTCATGAACAAAATCCAAACTGCACAGAAAATAGTGCAAAGAATCAACAATTGGGATCTCATCCTATTAAGATTTTGTACTGCAAAAGAACTCACCAACAGAGTGAAGAAACAACCCACAGAGTGGAAAAAAATTTTATCCAGTAGTTCTTCAAATAAAGGACTAATATCTAGAATACAGGAAGAATTGAAAAATATCAGAACCCCCCCAAATTTAAAGACCCAATCTAAAATCGGGCATCTGAAATGAATAGACACTTATCAGATGAAAAAGTAGAAACTACAAACAAATATGTGAAAAAATTGTTCAACATCACTGATTGTTTGAGAGAGGCAAATGGAAACAACACTGAGATTCTATGTCACTCCAGAAAGAATGGCTGCTGTCAAGAAGTTAATCAACAATAAGTGCCGGTGGGCTGTGGGGAAGAAGGAATCCTTTTCCACTCTTGGTGGGAGTGTAGATTTGTGCAACCACTGCGGAAATCAGTGTGGAGATTACTCACAAAATTAGGATTAGAGTTCTCATTTGACCCAGTTTTTTCCTGCTGAGTGTCTTCTCAAAAGAATTAAAAGCATCAAACCAAAAGGATATGTGTGCAACCGTGTTTATAGCGACACAGTTTGTAATATCTAAACCTTGGAAACAACCCAAATTCCCATCAACCAAAGAATGAATTTTTAAAATGTTTTTTTAATACAATGAAGTGCTACTCAGTCATAAAGATAAACTTGAGACATTTATTGCTAAATGGATGTAACGAGATTATACTCAAGTGAAATAAACTGGACATGTGTAAATATTGTATTGTCTGTTGTGAGAAACTTAAAAGGTAATGAAGGACAAAAATATATAATAAATAATATGAAATAGGAAGAAACTATTCAAAAGGAAAGGGAAACTATGAGGGGGGAGGAGGAAAAGGAAAAAATCAGAAAAGAAGGGAAAAAAATGGAAATAAAGCTTTTGTAAATGGGGAGGTTAAAGGGAGGGGAGCGGATTGAGAGAAAAAGAAGAATCAAGATATATCATGTACAGGTACAAATTCCCTTTGAAGAATGTCAGCATTATGTATGCTTACATTATACCAAGAAAATTCACTTAATAAACGAGCATAAATTATTGTACGTTTGCTAAAGGGGAAGTGAAGTTTGGAATATTAATTTTCATGTAACTTATTTAATAATAAGCTAATATAATATAGTTCATTTCTGAATAGCAACTGTGTTGAGTAATAGCTTGCAAAATCTCTCACAGGTCCTTAACAAGTGACACAGCACAGCTTCTGAGGCATCACAAGATCTGTCTCCAGCTGTCACCTCCAGGATTATCACTGACCACGTGTTCTCTCATTTTCTACTCCAGACATTCTAATGCATTGCAATTTATCCCAACTTGCTCTCGTTTCAGAAGTTTGTATGCAGTGTACGTTTGACTGAAAGACCATCTGTACATTCTTCTCTCAAGAAGCCCTGTATGGCACTATACACTGGTGTAGGTGTTGTGTAGCAAAGAATTACCTTTCCAGAGCCTGGCATCTGTTGCTGGCTCCTGGAGATCTTCTTTAAGCCCTTGCAAAGTTCTGCCTGCTAAGAGTGATTTTGTTTACTTGAGCTATACTTGATGGTATAAAATTAACAATATTATTATGGTGGGTGTTCTGGGCCTGAGAAATCAGCTTGACCTTCAGGGAGGGTGAAACTGAAGGTCAGCCTCATGAGTGTATGCTGTACCAGTGTGCTGAGAAAGCTCACCTGAGCTTCAATGTCCAGAGTCTGCACTGGGACTCAGTTACATATGGTTGGCCTCTCATCCTCTCATACTTTGCTGCTGGGAGATGTCCACATTTCCCATGATTCCCCTGGGAAAGGACAACTAGCAGCATAGCATGTGTGACTCTTGTGTGCTCTGCCTCATGTACTGCTTCCCTTGGCTGCTTTTACTCTGTGTCATTTTGCTGTAATATGCCATGATTATAAGTATACACCTTGCAGTGAGTTTTTTCAGTTCATCAAGTAAAGGGTAGAACCTGAGGTAGTCTTGAAAATAAATGTGGTGACCCCCAAAGTGTAGAGCAGTCCTTCTTATATGTTTTTTTTTTTTTTTGCTTACTTTCAATACATATTGTCCTATGTAGATCTTGCCGGCTTACTTATTAGGAAACAGAGATTGTTCCTGGGACCCAACCACTGGCAAAATGAAGCTGCTCAAGCATTGGCAGAATGAATAAAATGGACGATCTCCTTATTTGCCATAAGAAGTATATACTGGTTCTGTAGGATTATGTTTATTAACCCAAGTCAATTAAATAAGGCAATAATGCTTGATGACCGTTCAAGAAAGCTAATTTCACAAGTAGCAGAGAAGTACATCTTTGATGTTTTAATTTGATCTAACAATAATATTTAGACCACAGAGAAATGAAAGTTTATTCTTCAGATAAACTACCAGAAGTATTGCTTCTCTCAACTAGCCTGCTGCATAGTATGAAGGTTAATTTTCTGGAATATACCCAGATGACAGAGAAAAGCGTTGATTGGAAGTTCCAAAAGCCAGCTTAGTTCAGGATAAGCTTGACACAGACCTGAGAAATATACAAGCACATTAACAGGCCATAGCAGAAGATTATTAAAGAAGAATCTCTTTGTAATAACCTTAGCAGAAAGCTATCGCAAAGCTGGATAGATAATCAGATTTATTTTGTTTGTTCTTCACGGGAGTAAAATGCATGAGAACTTACCTTGAATCTACTACAGAGAGCATGGCTGGCCATCCCGTTTACTCCCTGAAATGCACTCTACTCACCTGAAGAATGAGCAGAAGAATTCCCACCTTGATTCACAAAGATGTTACAAGGATTGAAAAAAGGTACTGTAATATGCTTAAGAGCCTTACAAATACCAAAGTGTATAGTTAATAATACTCCTTTCTTCCTATTCGTATTCTAGGGATATATCCTATAGTTGCTTACAATGTTTGAGATTAGTAATTAATTAGTTAAGGCAAATATGCAATAACTCACCAAAGTCCACGAGGTAGCAAGTGAAAACTGTGGCAATGACAGCAGATAGTTTTCACAGAGTATTTACAATGTGCCAGACATTGGGGAAACCCCTTTATATTTTATCGTTTTATCTTCACAACTATCCAAAGTATGTTAAATATTACCCCAATTTAATAGGTGAGGGAACTGAGATTCCAGGGTAACTCAGTGATCACTTCCTCAGATTCACAGACTCAATAAGCAGAAGAGCTGAGAGTCCAGGTTTGTTTCTGTAAAAGTCAAACTCTTAGCATTGTGCAGACCTACCATCTGTGGGAGGGGAAAGGAGACAGAATATGGGACATAGTTTTGGTTATTGTATCACCCTAATTAAGAAATTAATCACTGTCCTCATCAATATGTCCACAAGAGCAAGGAGAGCTGAGGAGCAGTGGTGTGTAGATATTTATGTGGTCTGTAATGCCTGCCACTAACTGTAGCAAATACTGCAACTTCTATCTCTGCCTGGACCCTGAAGTTGAGATAAGATTGCTGAAGGGAATCTTGAAATTTCAAGCTATTATACAATCCATTTGAACAGGGTGCTCAGACAAAATTAATTCATGACAACTTGTTCTCAAACTGTGAATTTTTGGGAACGTTTCCAGTATTCATTAGCTCTCAGATTCACACTTCCACCTGTGTGTTGAAGAGCTGTTTTATCAGTTCCTAGAGCAAGAATCTATGAAGGAAATTATTTTGTCTCTTTTTCTCCTTAATTTACAATTTCTAAATGTCAGTGGAATGAGTTAAGAATGGTAGTCAAAAGTCCAACTCCCAAATCCCTTCCCCATTTAAATCTCTAGGCTTCTTTATGTCTCTTCATTCTTCATGCTTAGGGTTTCTGTCATGGGAATCCTATTTTATCTGAGTTAAGTATAGACTAGTCTTTGTTATAAAGAGATTCTTCTTTAATAATCTATAATACCTTTTTTTGGCTAATATATGCTAATCTTGATCTTATTTTAAGGCCACTGTAACCTGAATGACCATGAGATTCATGCCAATATAGGCCTTTCAGTGTATTTCTGATGTTTAGCACAAAAACAACTAGAGAAAAGTAGCTGTTAGCGAGACGTTAAATTCACAGATGTCCTCAGTGAGCCAAAGTTAGCAGCATTCGAATGCAACTAGGTGGTTATGGCTAAGTTAAAACGAATCTTCTGAATCATTTTTCAATTGTGCTTATCTCACCATGAATAGTTTGTTTCTTCTGTATGACCTATGGCAGGCCAGCCCAGCTTGGTTGGTATGTTAACCAGGCTAGGAAAACAACTTGTACACTTTTCCGCACACATAACATCAACCTCATTTCCACACCTCTCACAACCATAGATTCTACTACTGGAGAATCATAACCTTGTTCTTTTAAGTGTATCTTCTTATACCCTCTTCTGCTAATTCACACTCACAGGGGGGAAAATCAGAACAGATGTTCTCCATTTAATTTTCTTCCCTACCTGATAAAAAAGATTTGGGCAAAAATGACATCAGAAAGAAACAGGGAAGAATTGTTGGGAAGAGAGGTTGTGGTTAAATCCTGACTTTCCATACAAATTGGGCTCAATGAGGAAGGAGAAGACATTAAAATGGGAGGACAATACCCTTGCATATACAGCAGCCATTCCCTCAACATTCCCATGTCTTATTATTCATCTTTATTTCCTAGTGTACCTTTCAGCCATCTCATAAAGTCATTTGAGGTTACCCACAAATTCCTTGTCAAAATTATACCACCTTTTACTCAATATGTTTCAATAATGGAAAAAGAAACAAGTATGTTTCTGTGGCTGGAATGTATCCACCAAATTTCATGTGTGGCGGGGAGGTGGGTCCTTTGGGAGGTAGTTAAGGTCATCTGAGTGGGGTCACCATGATAGGCTGGGGGCTTTATAAAAGAGAGACCCAACTGAGTGTAAGCTTGCCCCGTCTCCCAGATGATGCCCTCTGCCATGTTGCGATGCCACATAATGGCACTATGCTCTTAAGACTTCCCAGCCTCCCAAATGCTAAGAAATAATTTGTTTTCTTTACCATTTTCTCGGTCTGTGATATTCAGTTATAGCAACAGAAAATGAACTAAGACAGGTGTGAATTACCCAGATGATTTTATCAATTATCTATTTTGCATGCTCAGTGGATTCTCATTAATGTGTAACTGTATCAGTATAAACAGACATACAAACTTCAAAAGACATTTCTAAGGCAGAAATTAGTTGGCTAGATCAACGAGCAATTGTATCTATTAAATTTAAAAAGACTACATATTGTTTTAAACACCCTGATTTACAGAGCAAGGGGACAGTTTCAGAGAAGTGTATGAGAGTCGTATTTATGTGATTGAGAATTTTCTAGGCAGTGAGGATCCGAAACATGTTTTAAAATAGCCAGATAGAAACATCTTGGTGTGAGCAATTTACACTTGAAGTGACTGCTCTGTCTTTAGAACACTGGGGAAAGTGAGGTGTTTAATGTATCTTCCAGACAATTACAAAGCAGTCCTTGATCAAAACCCTCTGTGAGAGATATTGACAAACCTGCTCAACTGCAAGAATCTCCTGTAGAGAAAATGATCTATGAGATCACCTGCTGGCAGGTTCATGGGTCAGACTGTCAATATCTAGAGAAGGATCACAGAAATAAACATTCAGTGTTCGCTGTGCTGACATCTATATTTATGGCCTTACTAAAGCAGTTGGTCAATCAAAAACAGTTAAAGCAATTACAATTTTCCCCAGCTAAACACAAGAAAAAGAAACTGTACTCTGTGATGAGAAGTCAATACAGCAAGATAATCCAAAATTGCTTTTTATTCATGTGGAGGGAATTTGGTATTATTATATCTTGTCACTTGTAATTGTCTGATTACACGAATGCAATGAAGAAGTATTAATGTAATGAAGTCAAATACTCAATTAGATCTTATCTTTTCTTCCCTTTCTATGTTGTTAGAGATTCCCACAGAATTTGCAACAGAATAGTCCTTTCCTTCCTGAGTTTGGATCCTTTATATTTGGCAAATATTTATTCTTTATCTAGGTTTCAATTGGAGCTAAGGTGAATGGGAACTTTTTTCTTACAGCTTGACTCCTACTGTCTCACAATATAGGTGATGCTGTTAGGCAAAAATTATTTTGGAGATGACATAAATCACTAATGCAAGACAGATGGTGCTGAATTCCAAGAACAAATCTTTTTGCAGGATAAGAAACAACGTAAATGGCAATGTCTGAAGGAGGTAGTGATTTCCAAATGTTGACTTACAGCTTGAATATGATGAGGAGAAGGGTGTATCAAATCGTAAATCTTCTGAAGGGTTACAAATCAAGAAAGATACAACAAGCAAGCATCTGTTCTGGTAAAACTGCTCTTTGAATGTTTGAATGGAAGTGATAATAGTTTCTAATTAAGAGTTCAGGTTGTAGATTTAGCACAACTATCTTTCCTCAATTAATTGGATGTCATCATGCAATATTTTTCTCTTCTAAGCCTATATTCTCTCTTCTATAAAATAAGAATAATTATCAAATGTCTCATAGGATATGAGTTTCAAATTGTGTGATTCATTCAAAGCTCCCGGGACAAAGTCTGAATCAAGTAAATACTCAGTAAATGTTGGCTGTTTTTATCAGAGTGCTGGTTGACATTCAACTCAATGAGTAATTATTTGTTCCTCTCCTGCAAGAGACTAGATGGATTCATATATAAACACATAACTTACACTCACAGTTTAGGGCAGGATGAAGACCCTTTTAGGTGGTCCACTGTGTCACGCAGGCCACAGGCTCACCATCACTGGTTTTGGAATTTAGCTCTAATAGTTACCAATAGCTTAACAAGTAGATTGAGATAAGTGTTTAAAATGAATATGCACTGTAAGACAGTGGTGTCTTAATGAATCCTACTTCCATTCTGACTGTTACTATAATCCATACTCCAACACATCACTATGTAGAAGGTAAGAGATCTTTGTAAGATCCTTTGTTGAATTTATAAAACAAATTTCTTAGTCTGTGCTACTTAGTTCTGCCTAATCTGGTATCTCTAGACCTCATTTGCTGTCACTCTGTCCCTCTAATCCTGTTTCCAAGATTGCCTCTGTGTCTTCCCTCTGTATTACCTCCTTTCCTCATTTTGTTTGCCTAGTTAATTCTTACCAGTGTGTCTTAATTCTGATGCCACTTCTGGAGGGAGGCTTCCATATCTTCCTCATTTCCCACTGCCACTCTAAACCAATTTTTCTGTAATTTTCTCCTAAAATGCCCTACAATTTTTCCACTATGACACTTAGAAATTATTTATACCTGTGAGTTTAAAGGAATATCTACATACCCCACTATACACAAACACCCCAAAGTCGGGGCCATCATAGCTATCTTGATCGTCATTATACACCCAGCTTCTAACACTAAATTTGACTCAGTAAACACTGAAAAAATATGTTACAAGGTATTTTTAAAGATTATATACTGAACCATACACAGATATAAGGTGAAAATATGAGGTTTTATTTAAGTCCTCTCTAATGAAAGAACCAGGAAAATGTTAAATCAATTCGAAACAGAAGTATAGACATATAGAATGCATTTGTAGATCTGGAATGTTATAATAAATATGCAAATTGAGACACAATTGACTTTTTCCCCAGTGGAGAAGGGAGCCAAATGAACCTTCACCTAACATAATTTTTTGCATATTTATAGACAAGAATCATTTTGCATTATTCTAAGTTACTTTATCTTAATTTACACTGTTGTAATATAACTCAAAGGTAATGGAAGGCTAGAATCAGACAATTTGAAAGACTGTGCTCTGAACAATGCATGATTTTCTACTATAAAGTACATTTTCTTCTACAACAAATAGGTAAAAAATTATACGGTCACATATGGAGGTAAATTTCATTTAGAAAGGGGAATGAGAGAAATCTTTATGGAAGAGGAGCCAGTGATATATGACTTAAAATGTAGGCAGAATTTCAGGAATGATAATCCACTAGAGAATTTTTTAATTGAGTTTATTGGTACATCTTAGGGATACAGTACAGTTACATTCATCATTGGGATCTCGTACCTCTACATGACAGGTCTTGGTTCTCATTTTTTCCCCTTGTCCACTAGAGAATTTTGAGCAGAGATCTAGAGAAATTATCTGGTAGTGATGGATTTTCTTTTTTCTTTTTTCAGCACTAGAGATTGAACCTAGGGCTTTCACACTGAACTACATTCCTAGACTATTTGAAAAAAAAAAATCTTTTGAGACAGGATTTCACTAAGTCTGCGAAACTATCCAGGCTGGGCTCAGACTTGCAGCCCTCCTGCTGCATTCTCCCAGAGTGCTGGGATGACAGATGTGTGCTTCCATGACGGGCAGCAATTCTTACAGGCAAAAGGATCATCTGTATGGCAAGAAGCTGTCGCAAGAGCTGAGGGAAGAAACTTCTAGAAAAGAAAGAGGACCCTGCAGTGGGGGGAGGAAAGGCCTTGAATTCTGGTTCTAGAACCAGTATTGCTTTTGTGACTTTGGAATAGTTCACACATAACTCGGGTCTAAATTGCTTTCATCTCAGAGATATCTATTCAAGTTATAGGTGTTCCTAACATTAGATTGACTTGGAAATACATGTATTATCTTCATTAGAGATGGTCAAATACGTGAATGGCATAAGGAAAATAATCCCTATCACATGACTAAGGTTGCTGATTTTCTTCTGGTGCAGGTGTCAGAAAACTATATGAAAGCCAAAATGTTCCGTATTTTAGGTTGTGTGATCTATACCATCTTCATTGCAACTATTCACTTCTGCCATTGTAGCTTGAAAGCAGATATAGATATTATGTAAACACATGTGTGTGCTTGTGTTGCAATAAAACTTTTTAAAAGCAGCCAACAAGTTTTATACACTTCACAGGCCATACTTTTTAAAAACTTGGATGGCTGGGATCATTGCAACTGTCAGTGATCATTAGACATAATGGTCAATAGAGGGCAAAGATCATTTTATTTGCCTCTGTCTCAAACAGAACCTTGCGTATTTATTTTCAGAACATATATTGTAAGAGAAAAAAGATTTAAAGAAGCTTCCTGTAAACAGTCAAAGCAATTTGTCACTGTCTCATTCATCCCACCGTAAGGCTATTAGAGTTATCTATGTGATCAACTCTCATCCCTTCTTAGGGTCTAAGCTAGAGGGTAAAGACCAGCATGCTAGTTCAATCTTTCCATCTGTTGCTTGATAGAGACTAAAAAATGTTTCCTAAGTGAGTGAATGATTTCTTCTGTGTTTTGGTTGTTGTTTCTAAATTGTAGCTCTAATGTTTCATAGTGTCTGGAAAATACAGAGGCTTCCCCTTGAGCATGCTCGGCAGTATCTCCATTTTCTGCAGCATGAGGCATCTCTTGGAGCAAGACATGGGCCTGTGATCCTTGCTAAGTATCTGCTCCCTGAGCTTCTCCCTCCTTTGTGGCATTACTTCTGCATAAGTGATAATTTGCCTTCAGAGGAAATGTCCTCTTAGTGGCTGGCCATGACCCATTTAACATAATTCAATGCAGTGTTCATATATCTCCCCCCTGGGCTGTCCTTTTTACATGAGTGTCTCAGAGCTGTTGCTTTGTGTAACAGTATTTTGTTGTGAGTCATTTTATGTGTACCACAGATAATAAACTGTGAATTCAAAGAAATATCAGATGCATTCAAATTTCTCATTTTTTTGTTTTTCTAAAGTTTTACTTAAATGTTTTTTTCCCTTTGTAAAAACACCAAGCCCTAATTTCCCTGCCTACTAATAGCTTTTTCATGAAGCGACTTTTTTCAAAAAAAATCATTTTTTGCTTTTAAGCAGTACCAGATGTTGAGAGAAACTTCCTCTGATTGCTGTCCAGAGAAAACAAAAAGCATGTATCACTTCAAGCCTGACCTGCATAGGGGAAAATGACCAAACAAAAGTTGCCAGAGTTAAATGCATTGCAGATGGTATAAAAGGAGAATTCTAGAATCCTATACTTTAGCTCTAGTGCCGCTATTGTTCCTCTGATTACATTATTTTTTGTTAAGAAGAAAAGATAAAGTAGGAAAGAGAAAAGCCAAATGATTTTATTTTACATCTCCTAGATAGTATGTAATTCAAGACCAGAACTCACCAAAGGAGATCTACTTTCATTCTATGGAATTTGGAGGGATATTTTAAAGATGGAAGAAGAGTTTTGTGACCGAGTGATACAAAGATGATCACTCATTTACATTTGGTCAACAAAACAACGTTGTGAAGGTGATACAAAATTCAGTGAAAACCATGCTTTGAATTCTGAATTTTGATTTTTTTCTCTGATGAATGATACGTGATAGCATACCTCTCACGGCACTGGGTCATGTCAGTGGGCTGCAGCTCCCAGCCAACCCTGACCCTGGAAGGGTAAACAGTCAATATGGAGTGTAAGCAACCAGTCTACTAAGGTACAGTATTTGGTATGTTAGGTGTAATAATAGGTTGGGATGTAGTGCCATTCTAAATCAGGGAACGTCAGCATTCTGAATGCATGTATCCCCACAAAACTGATAAGTTGAAAAGTAAACCCCAAGGTGATAGAATGAGAAATGAAGCCCTTTAGAGAGTGGTTATGTCAGGAGTGTTCTTTCCTCACAAATGGGAATGATGTCTTCATATCTGGGGATGGGAGAGATGAAGGGTGGGAATGGGCAGGGAGAGCAAAAAGGTTGAAATGCAACATATCCACATGTCCTGAGTCTCACAAACCAAACCAAAATAAAAATAACAACCTGGGCGGCGAGGCCTTTTGCTGTCTGCCTTTCACCACGTGAGGACATGGTGTCCACCCTTCTGTCATGTGAGAGCGAAGCAACAAAGCGCCATCTTGGAAGCAGAGAGAAGCCTTCATCTGATGACACCTTAAACTTGCCAGCTTCCAGAATACTCAGGAGTGAACGTTTGTTCTTCTCAAACACCCACTCTCAGGTGTTTTATTATACCAATATAAGTAGGCTAAGACACCAAGTAAATTTGAGATATATGGGGTTAAATAAGTTAAACCACAAATTAACTGGTATCACGAATCTTTGAGAGGTATATATAACTTTAGCCTCCCTCAGTAATCTGCAAAGAATACTTTTATTACAGAAAATTTTGTGGAACTATTGCTTCGTGGCACAGAGGTTGGTAAATGCATCTGCTAAGAAAAATCAATTTTCTGGAAAAATTAGGTCCATAATTTTTAGTAACCTCAGCTCTAAATTATTTATGACTTCTTAGCATGGTGTAAAGGTGTATAGAAGACATCCAATACTTGCCTCCTCTCTCTGAAGTATATGTGTCTAGACCATACCGGAAAAGTTACTTAATAGCAGTACCAATCCAGTGTTTAATCACAGCTCAATGTTTTTTAAAAATTATGTGTGCTCAGAGAGGGGAATACTACAGATAGGTAAATTAATTAGATATCTTGTAGGTCATTAGACAGGGCCAGCACGTGAGAAGCCAACATGGAGGACAATAAAGACACTTTCACTGAAGGCCAGAATTGTAAAAGAAGAGAAATTACCACAACCATATAGGATGAATAGCAATGATTAATATTATAAATAGGTATCAATCACCTGGATGGGGGACCAAGATCTTCCAAGAAAGATCCCTGACCCACCCTTTCCACTGAAAATCCTTGCTCAGTTCCTCATATGCTTTCTCTCTGACTTGTTTCTCCATTGCATCCCCATTTAATCTGTATTACCTGGGTGACTGTACTTGTAATTCCTTTGGTTTGTCACGGTTTTGTCCTACCTCATGCCTACCTTGTAATTTTCCACTGGATCTTGAGGTTTTGTCCCACTTTGTACCCACCTCACCACATGGCTTTGCTGTATAAAACATCTTTGAGGAGTAGGGTGGGCAGGCAACCCACTTCCCAGTCCCCTTTCTGTCTCTCTTAGACAGAAGTTTTCTTTCTCCAATAATTTTTTCCTACTCTAAAAAAAAAAAAATAAAGACTACAAAGAACAAAATATATACTCCTGACTTAGAAGTGCATAGCATGACATACTGTGGATTGAGGATCCAGCTCAGAGGGCTCTGGGACTTCAGGAAACCCTGAAAGATCAGGGTCAAGGATTTCTTTCTTGAAGAATTCCTGGAATGGAAACTCTTCAAAACAGACCATTTTGTACACCTTGTGAAACATTCTCATACCCTAAGGATCACCTGAAGATACCACAGGGATACTTTAAGGGAGGAATGGTTAGGAAGAAAGTCATCCAGGCAGGGTTTATATTCCTATCCTAGACTGAACAACTGAGACGTCAAGGAAGATACTGGTATTGGAAAATGTTCAAAAGGTCAACAGATTCATTTAAACTCAACAACGGAAGTGATGTCACTGCTGTCCTTGTTTGAAGGACTTCCACTGGTAAACACAGTGCTCCTTCATAAATCTGAATGAGACAGAAACGTGGCCATGAGTAACCAGGTTAGACAATAACTCAGAAGCTGAAAAGATGGAGAAAGAGTATGAGAGTAGTCAGGGTAGGGAAAAACAAAATCAAGAAGACAGTGAAAAAGCAAAAGCTCTCAGGTCGCTGGTGGAAGAAGTATTTTCCAGAGTGAAAGGCTTCGGGGTGGTGACAGGTGGAAGCCAAGAGAGAAATTAAGATATGGAAATGTTAATAAAGATTATGAAATATTATTTTTCAGTGTCTTGGATAAAAATTGAAGCTTTTATTTAATATTGTTTAGGTCCATGCTTTGCTTGAATATGGTCCAAATAAATATTGGATTATGCAGGTTCAGAATGCATAAGGATTACACAGATAAATGTGATGCTTGTGTAAGGCTTTTTTAAATACTAAAAATTGCTTAAGGATCCCGCTATTACCTTTGAGTATTCTAAGATATTCAAGGAAATCAGGTTGAAAACTATTCCTTAGATAATGTCAATAAAACTGTAAAGGGCTCTTTTAAAATCTCAATTAGGAGATCCAACAAAATTAACAGTTTTTGTTATTTTTACTGAATTTGACAAACAACCTAAAGTGGTTTGCTTTTTCTTTCTTTGAATCTCCTGTCACCAAGCCTTGTCACTTGCTTCTAGTTGCTATAGAAATGGTTCAGGGAATCTTGACTGATTTGTTCAGAAAAATTCATTTCCTTCTGACACCATTGCCTGTACAAAAACATTCATATTGTTTACCAAAAATTGGGTCACTGTACTACATAGTAATTATAAATGCTGCTATTTTTATTGAAGGCTATGAATAGGAACCTTCTGATATTGTCTTTATCAAATCTGATAGTCTTTTGAGGCTATTTTTTAAAATATGGATGTCTAATTTAGTTCTAAAGTTTCATCCCTTCTTTTTTGATATTTTTATTTGTAGCTTTTCCTGACAATTCCTTTCTCTGACATTTATAATTGACTTAAACTAAAGAAAGCACCCTTTATTTCCATCCATGCTACTTTCTGCAACCACACATCATCTTGCTGCTAACAACCCTTTCATTGTGGGCTGTCTTAAGGGATGCGAATTAATGGAGAAAGAATTCATTGCCTTCCAGAATCATCTCCTCTCCTGAATTTATGGCCCTTAGGAGGCCCAGGGCATGATTCTGAGGTAATTTTCTCTACATACTGTGACAAGAATGAACTTATGAGAACCAAGAGTGCTCTTTTCTTACCACAGTCAGGTGAGAGGGTCAGAATGCATTCATCTCTCTTCTGACCTCAAACAGAATTTTGGGAATCTCTGTAATTAAAAGCATTCGAGAGGAGTCTCCTCTAACTCTGATGCAGATGGTCCAGGTCTCATTACAACAGTTGAAGTGATTACGCCCTTTTAAGAGACTGCTAAGACATCCTGCTTCCAATTTCCTTATGACTTTGTTTCCTCCTGCTGAAGCCACTTTATCATCTTAATATGCAAAACTATCAGGCCAATTCTGGTGAAAGGACTGTTTTCCACAGAATGGGGATATCTTAGTTTCACCTGCACACATATTTTTGGCTGCATGTTTACATGTGGAAGTCTCTGTAGATGTGTATTTGATTGCTTAATAGAAGAGGTTGTGGATTTGAAGAGAAATTGCTTTTAACAAATCCTGTGACCATCTTATTTTTCCCCCAGTACCTAGAAAGTTGAATCAAAATGAAATTATGAGGCCCAAAAGCAATGCAACGTCAATGTTTGTGAAGACTTTGGCCAGTAGGAAGCATACTCAGATATCTTTCCAGTTTATCTTGCTTCAACAGGTTTAGAAATAGCAGTTGAATTATTGTTTCCTCTGTTCCGCTGCTGCCAAACTTAGAAATACCCATCACTTGACCTTAACAAAAATGGACCTTCCTCTTTTTTTCCCCCAGTTTGCTAGTTACCTATCACTAGCTCATTTAGCAACCCCTCCTTTGCAGGACATCATACTGGGACTTCATTGAAGGCCTCTTCACTCACTTTTTAAGTCTCCCTCTAGTTTTCTTTTCTGTTGCCTTTAAAAATTCTTTTCATTTAGAAGGGCCATGAATATGCCACCATTCTTTTCTAACACAATCTGAAACTCATTTCCATATCCAGATTGTTGTGATTCCAAGAAATTATATTGAGGGATGGGGATTTAACTTAGTGGTGCTGCCGCCTGCCTCACAAATGCAAGGTCCTGAATTCAATCCCTGGTACCAAAAAAAGAAAGAGAAAAAAAGAAGGGAAGAAAGAAAGAAAGGAAGGAAGGAAGGAAGGAAGGAAGGAAGGAAGGAAGGAAGGAAGGAAGAAAATTATATTGAGAAAACTCAACAAAACTGAGGGCAGGGCTTTAGGAAAATAACTATTGAATGTACTTAAGGAGCAACTAACTACACAAACTGACCAGACCTACAGAGTTTTCTGTGAGCTTTCCAAACCCTTCTTCTAAAGCAATATCCTGGAGCACAAAGTGAGAAATGTATCACTTACACATTCATACACATACACGTACATGAGTGTGCATGTATACACACAAGTACCCACGCTCACGCATGTGTATACATATAAATACACTCACAGACGCTCACATGCATACAAATACACAAATGTACATTCACGCATAGGTCTACTTATTTAGTTGTTATCCTTGGAAACACACGTTAGCAAATCAATGTTTATTTGCAAATTAATTTTTCAGTTCATTCACTAAAGAAAATATACTCCAATATTAAAATTTACCTTGCCATGGTGGTGCACAACTGTAATCCCAGTACTCAAGAAGATGTGGCAGGAGGATCTCTGAGAGTTCAAGGCCAGCATGGTCTACATAATGAGTTCAAGGAAAGTCTGGAATATATAGCAAGACCCTGACTCAAAGAAAAAAAAAAGAAAGAAAGAAAAGAAAAGAAAAAGAAAAAGGAAAAAAAAGTACAATGGAACAACCAATCTGCAATTGTTCTTTTTTCTTATTTTTAAGAAATTTTAGTAACACCAAACAGGAAAAAAACAACAACTGGCTTTTCTTTCTTTTTATATGTCCTTATTCATGGAACCCAGATAATTATATATCAGTGAAAAATGGCCTCTAAAACAGCCCTTATCAAAACAGTCAGGTCAGTCAAAATTACCTATGAATCTATTAGAACTGTGAACTCAGTTTTGCAAAGGAAATGGACATTGTGAAGTAGATTACTGTGAATTTGCCCTATAACGAAATTCAGGTTAAATGCACTGAGAAATGAGAGCAGAAGGAAAGGGGATAGAATCCAGAACCACTTTTTTCATGAACTTATTCTGCTCTCTCTGGGACATCTTGCAAAACAATATTTCATCAACTATAATCTACAGTTACCGCTAAATTGTTAGAGCTATTGGATATCATATTTATCAATTTCCTAATAGTTTTGGCAAAATAACATCAGTCCTGTTACCAAACTTGTAAATGGCTGAAGTGGGAGAGTGGATTTCAGATACTGGACACATTCAGAACTGTGTTCTTCATGCTAATTTGAATCACAGTCTCCTAACCAGAATGCTACGTAGATTGCCTGTAAATCCACTTACTACAGACTCCAAGATGGCATCCTAGGGATTAGCAAGAAATTCAAGCTTCGACAATTAGAACATTTTCTCTGTCCCCTTTTCCTTTCTAGCTTTCTCTCCAAAAGTGGCCCCAACATTTTGTACTCCTAGGAAAACAGAATCACCCATTCTGTCCTCCCTAGGTCACCATATGAAGCCTGATAGACCTCTGTTAAAAGGCAGCTATATTTTTGTCACAGCATTTTCTACCAAGACAATGAAGTCAGTCACAGTGCCCCAGACAGCAGTGCCTCTGGGTGTTTTACATTCTTTTCAAGCATTTCCACTGCTCTGGATACCTGTTTCTGCATTAAAAACTGCCCTTGAACTACATCTTGGAGCAGTAACAATAACCTGTCTTGCTCTGGGGTTCGGCTGGGTAGAGTTAGGTGGTTCTTATACAGGGTCATTTATAAACTTTCTGTCAGATGGTGATTAAGTTGGTATCATCTTGAAGGCTTCTTACTCTATACCTGGGGTCTGGACTAGAAATGTTCAAGAAGGTGTATCCCAAGCACTGCGGATCTTAAGTTTCTCTCCCCCACCCCTTGTGTCTGTATGACCTTTCTCCATGACCATTTCCTAACAGTCATACTTTTTATAAGGTGATAAAGGGTCCCAGGAATTCTCAAAACAGAAAAAAAATCAGCAAAAATAGCTCAAAGGTGGCTCAGAAGTCATTGAGGGCTACTCCAAAACAGTTTTTCCTTGAGGCTTACAAAGTTTGGTCTAATTTCAAGAAGAGAATATCAAAAGGATAGCAACATGAACTTCAGAGCATAATTTCGTGGCCCTACAGTCATCTAAACCCTTGCCAGTATAGAGACATTTCATTTTTCTTCTTCCCTTCCAAAAAAAAAAAATGTTTTTTTTGCTTCTTCCTTCTTCATCTTGAACATCTAGTATTATTCCTATAATTGCCTCAGTCAAGAGTAACAGAGAAGAAAAAAGAAGCCCAAAAGCTTCCCTAAGTATAGATGCTTGTGTAGGTACCAGGATAAATAAATATGTCTCTACCATAAAAAAGTAAAAACAAAAGGATAAATGGCAACTAATACTGGAATTAATTTTAAAGGATAACGAGGAGCGGTGCAGCTGAGAAAAATGGCCCAAGAAGGGCAGCTTCTGGTGTGCTCTAAGCAATTAGTACCCTGAGGGCCGCAAAGCTAGTTTTGCCAAATTCACTTGCTTTTTTAGAAAATGAAAAATCTACATTTTATATGAACCATCCTGATATATAAAAGCTAGTTACTAATTTGAATGCTTTCTAATCATCATTTGGGCCAAACAAAATATGCCATTAGCTATGTTCAGCTTTCAGATGCCAGTTTGCAATCCCTGCCTCACATTTCAGAATAGGTAGGAAGAAAAGTTGATTTCTGGGTACTTGTGATGTCTGCTTATCAAAATCATTACAGCAAGAAAGCATAGAAAAGCCTGTATACACATGGTAAGTGAAGAAATGGGAATTTATAAGGGCAAAAATACAAATTAATATTTTGGTAAAGTATCCTTCCCCCTGGCGTAAGCCTGGAGTCCGCAAATAATGACCCACTCCCAAATCTGGCCTGCTCCCCCATTTTATGGATGAACTTTTATTGGAACATAGCCATATTTGTTTGTTTGTGTGTTAGCTGTGCATTCTCCCATGCTACACTGGTGGAGTTGAGTCTTGAGGCTTGGCAAAGACTGAAATTTTATCTGGCTCTTTACAAAAAAACAGTTGCCAACTCCTGATTTGCCATCATGTACAGTGTCATTAGGGCTAGAAATAATGGAAATTTATAACTGAATGTTCTTAAATCTATGTGCTAACTTCGAGGCTGCAAGGCAGTATTTTCCATTCTAGGGGAAAGACTATAGTTTTTCTGCATTGCTGGTAGCAAGTGGGTTTTCCTGCTGAGCTTGGCCTGCAATTAGCAGGTGTACTCAACCTTGACTGCTTTCTCTGTGACATGATAGTTAAAGCTCATAACTCAGCAGCTTTATTTCAGTCAAGGGGAAAAATAAAACACATGGCAAGCTGTGTTTTTAATACACTTCCATGGTGTCTTTATTTAATAATCAATGACATTATGTCATTTGTCAGCATAACTCTTCCCTGTCTGGACAAGAAAGTTTAGAATGAGGATATGAGTCCAAGTCTTTAGATTTTTTAAAAAAGACTCTATAAACAGTTTCTAAAAATAAAAGAATGAGCCAGGCTGTAATCCCACCACTAGAGAAGCTGAGCCAGGAAGAGCGCCCAATGTCTAAGCCAGCCTGGTCTACATAGTGAGTTCAAGGACAGCCCTAACCACATACCAAGATCCTGTCTCAAAAACAAAACAAAAAGAACAGAAGAATGTGTTGAGTTTTAAGATAAAAAAAGTATCTTCTGCACTTTTGTTGTTTTTATAAAAACAAAAAGTCTGACACCACTACGCTTGATGAAAATATTCATTGACCCATAGTTGCCTCTTCGCTCCTAATGAACACAACTCAAGAAGTTAGTAAACTGATGAGGTCCACATGCAGCCCAAATTTTCAGCTGGAAAACCATCACTATGGCTGTAGTTTTGCTTGGAGTTTGTGCCTCACACAATAAAATGAAATGACCCCAGGACGTCTGATTCAGATTTAAGAAGGTATAGGTACGCTTCTCCATATTTCTCCAGATAAAAACTGACTATAGCTTAAAACCTGCAATCAAATAGAAAGCAAGCATAAGCTGGTGCTGAAAGACGAAGAGAACATAAGCTCAAGAATGCCACCGCTGTATTAGTAGAGGGAAGTAGGAAGCCTGCATGACCATTCCCACATAATAGCAATGGGTAGAAACCCCCTTGACTTGCCAGTGTGACATCCAAGGAGGCCTTCAAACTCAGGAAAGTTAAATAGTTTAAAGTATTATATCATAATATTATGATGTCCAGCATATCAAAAGCAAATCAGTCATCCTGTCAAGAACTAGGTAAGTTTAATGAGAACAGAAGAGAAATGAATGCCAATTTTTTACAAAAATGTAAAAATTATTCATCAGTGAGTTTAAAGAATGCATCACAAAAATGTTTCTATAACAATTTTTAAAAAATTGTCAGCAGGAAGAAAGTGTAAAGAATCAAATGAACACTTTAGAATTGAAAACCACAATAACAAAAATTAGAAACTCAACAAATAGGCTCAACACCAACATTGAAAAGATAGAGGAAAAAAAAATCAGTGACCTTGAAAATAGAAAAATAGAAGTAGATTATAATAAAAGATCTAACAATCGTGTCACTGGAAACCAGGAGAGTAAGAAAGGGATGTATAAAACATATTCCTAAAGTTGGAAAAAATCATAAGCCTATAGATTTAAGGAAATGAGTAAATCTCAAATAAGATAAACCCAAAACTATCTACACTAAAACACATTATAGTCAAGCTTTGGGAAAATAAAAAAATCTTGAAATCAGCAAGAGGGGAAAGACAACTTATCTATAGGGTTAAATAATTCTATATAGTATATTTTGCACCAGAAACCATAAAAGTCAGAAAAAAATGATGCATTTCCCACATGATGAAAGAAAATAACTATCAATGCTAAATTCTGTATTCAACAAAACTTCTTTCAGAAAATAATGAAAAGTAAAGACATTCCAATGAACTGAATTCTAAGAGAATGTTTTGCTGACAGCCCTCCCTCAAAGATAGTTCTTGAACTGGAAAGGCAGTGATGAAAGAAGGAATCTTAGACTATCAAGAGGAAAGAAATAACAACAGAAAGAACAAAAATAAGAGTATGTACAATCCATTATTTTTAATGTTCTAAATAAGTTTGATTGTTGAAGCAAAATGTATAATGTGTGATATAGTTCTCAATAAATAGAGACTAAATATATAAGATAATTAATTATAAACAGGTGAAAGGAGAGGATCTCAAGGGAAATGCAGTGGGTGTACTGCATTCAAACTGATCTGTGTATTTTATCAAAATTATACATGATAAAATATCCCAGAACTTCATTCATCAAGTTCTTTATGAATGAGATTTGTGCCCTGAAAAAAAGGCACCTCAAAGAATTCCCTCCCTAACCTTCTCTTACCATGGAAAGTTATAAGGAGAACACACTTGTCATTGAATCAGGAAGTGAGCATTTACTAGACACAGTCGCTGGAATCTTGACCTTAGACACCCTGACTTCTGTAACTGTTAGAAATGAATTTCCATTGTTTATAAGACATCTAGGCTATGGTGTTTTGTCATGACAGCCCAAATGGATTAAAACTGTTTAGTTTTTACATAAACTGTAATCACTGGTAGGAACTGGATAAGCTATATCAGAATCTCCCCCCTTAATATTGTTGTAACTCTGAAATTTTATTTTTGTATTTAAATAACTAGGGAGGTACAAAATGTCAGTTTCAGATGCCGAAATAGTTCTGCAAATGTATCATGATTATGGCTGCACAGCATTATGAGTATACTTAATACCACTGAATTGTACACTTTAAATGGCTAAAATGGTCCCTTTCCCCATGTCCAAAAAGTCTGTTTTCTTGTTTCCTATCATATATCTTTTATTTCATTTATTTATTTGTTTGTTTATGTTTTAGGTTTCTTTCATAAGAGAAGCTATGCTGTATTTGACTTCTTGCATCTATTTAACTTATGATTATGGGCTCAAGTTTCATTCATTTTCCTACAAATAACATGATTCCATTCTTTATGGGGAAGGGGACCAGAGGGAGGGGAGAGAATAAGGAGAGGGGAAACAAGGGGATCAACAACAATCAAGGTATGTTTTATGTATGCACCAATTTCCCAGAATGAACGTAATTAGTATGTATTGTAAATTTATGCTATTAAAAATGTTAGAATCTACACCAACTTAAATAGACAAGATTGTCAAAATGGTAAATTTGATGTTGTGTGTGCATTTTCAGCCACAATTTTTAAAAGTGCAGCAAGACTGTATTTTTCTGGGCTTATCAATCCATTAGAAAATATGAAATTCGTCCAGCATAAAGACAAAAGAATGCTATGGGGATGCTAAACACAGGAAATTGGCTCAGTTGCTGTGTGTACATTTTATTCTTTCAACATTTAGCATTTTAAATGGACACTTTGGTTGAAAAACAGAAAGTAAACATTTCTTGTCTTCTTTCCAATGAAGATATCTGGTGCCATCTGGTGAGGAGGTAAAAAGACGGAGTTTCCAGGGGAATTAATATGGACTGCAGAAAGTACTAAATTAGCACTGGTTTTTAACCTGTGTGACAAATAGCCTTGGGAAATGAGCGAGTTCTAAAAAACAGTTTAATCTCTTTTTTTTCTTGGGACAAAAAAACTGGTCTGTCAAGCCTTAAAAATAGGTTGTTAATCACCTGGCCTATTTTCCTCCACCCCCGCTTTTCTTTTCTTCACCAGATCTCAGTAATTCTTACTCGCCTAATTTAGAAATTAAGTGTACAGTTTGTTAGTAAGGGCTTTGTCTCATAAATTGATTCTTTTATACATGTTATGGTTTCATATACCAACAGTACAATTACAGAAGGAAAAATAAAATTCATAAGCAAATCTAAAGGAAATTAGGATTGCAACATGCAGCTCAAAGCTCTTCTTTACACTTTGTCCACTCTAGTTTTCCCCATAAATAAAAGCGATTAATGTGAGTTGAAACATGATATTGTTTGGACTTACAAACGCTGGTGAGTCTGTTAAAGAATATCGCTGGAAAATCTAATCAACTCCTACGTGTTTCCAACAGACCTTGTGCTTCCACATGTTCTAAGACCAGGGCAGAAACATCGGCTGCTCAAGAAATCGTACGTTTTAATGGCAGATTTCCCTAAGCTTTTTTAGATAAGAAAAATTTTATTGCCATTTGACTTTGTTCAGTTGACTCATGTCCCTATAAAAGGAAAATCTTCCTAATTTTAAAGACAAAATATCCATCAGAGCTGGCATGTCATCTTGTACGTCCCAGGATTGAAGAGACACCATCAGCAACAATAGTACTTTTATGTCATTTATGCCCCTTCTTCTTCCAGAGTAGATAGAAGACAGTTGTAAAAATAACAGGAGTTGCTGTTTGTTAAGTGCTGCCTCTGTCTCAGGGACTGCGCTGGGCATTTTTACATGGAGGTTAAGAGCCAGATGCTGGCACCAAAGAGCCGTAGCTCAGAGTCCAGTTCCACCTGCTTTCCACACTGACTGCACACAAGTCCTTCACCCCATCTTAGCCTCTTCCTGGTGAAACAGGGTGGGGGTGGTATTATTCCCATCTCACAATGGCAAGGTTTAATGGTGATGCTCTACACACTCTAACACAAGCTCTGAAATGTAGAAAGCACTTGGGAAGGGCAAGTCCATTAAATGAATCCTTTTAACTTTACAAAACACACATAATCTCTTAGAGAGATTAAGCAATTTGTCCTAAATGGACAGGTTTTGAATCCATGTTTGTCTGACTCAAAGCCTATGATTCTTTCCTCGCTGCTATGATTCTATTACTTCTATTCATTTTATTATAACAGCAATGCTCATAAAAGCTGTATTGCTGGAGGTTAAAAAACAAACTTTAATACAGGCTCATTAGTTTTCAATGCTGCTTTCTCTTCCAGGAATTCTCTTCCTGTGCTCATTCTTCTTCTGTTTTGGGTAAAGCCGATATTCTGCTAGCTGGATCAAACAATTCCCCAAGCCATGACTGGTCCTACGAAGAGAGAGAAAGCTTCAGGAGTCTGGAGGGGGACTGAGAGCTTTGAACACCCGGTCGACTGCCTATTCTCAGATGATTGTCAGGCTGAACAAGGCCTCGGCCATGGGCCAGAACGGAGCTCCACAAACCAGCGCTCCTTTGGTGCAAACCAGTCATGACCTCAGCTGCAGGTGCCACCCAGGGTGGTTTGCCACATGGAATCGTTCAACAGCAAGAACAAGGACACATGCGACAGACGCTGCCACCACTGAAACAAGCAATGTTGTCAACCTCACAAAACTGACACAAGCTCACCTCTCTATCCCAGCTTTCTTTTCTAATTGAGCTTTACCTGTTTTATATGCCTTCTATGTGTTGTGGTTAATTTTCTCTTATTTATCTGGACAGGCAAAATTTAGTTCTCCTCCTCCTGTTCTTCCTCCTCTTCATCATCATCATCATCATCATCATCATCACCATTATGATTTCCCTTGCCTCTGTAACCCCATCATTTTCACTTGGAAGTTACTTTGAATACTGTCTAAGATATCCTTAAAAACAACTAAATAATGCCAGATGTGGTGGCACGTGCCTATGATCCCAGCACTCTAGAAGGCTGAGGCAGGAGGATCACAAGCATGAGCCCAGCCTTGGCAACAAAGTGACTTAGCGAGACACATTTCAAAATAAAAAATGAAAATTAAAAAAAAAAGGATTAGGGATGTGGTTCAGTACAAAAACCCTGGGCTCAATCTCCAGTGCTACAAAATAACAACAACAACAACAACAACAATAATAATTTTCCCTTCAATAAGCAAGATTGTAAGTCCATGCTTACAAAGCTCCAGTTTGGAGCAGGCAGTTATACTTGTTTATGACACCTGTTGCCTGATAAAAATGCATTTTCTCAAGTAGTGTATGATTTCCCCCTACTTGTCTCATGTTACCTGATTGAAAACCCCATTTTAGTTTTATAGCTTTGGCTGTCACCATTGTAAATTACAGAGCCAGCTTCATGAGACACTATTGCAGCCGAGAATGCATTTCAAACTGATATTTTTGGTGTGTCCACATGTGGCCTTATTTGTTCACTGAAACCTGCAAGAATGGGAATGCAGACATTTTAAAATCTCACCAGGCTTTCATCTCTCTTGCTGGGCTGTCCCTTTGCTGACACGGACCATTATTTTCCCCTCACTCACTCAGCCTCTCTGATTTGCTTTCTACAACCCTACACATTTCTCATCAGCTTGTTGTGAGCTCTGACACATCCCAAGTAAGTTATTTATTTTGACAGTTGTGTGTGTAATACATCTAATGTGGGATGAACCTAGGAGTCAGATAACCAGTTATTTTAGTCCTGGGAAACAACTTCATTATCTTGTAAAATGTACTTTCAACACTCAATCCTAACAAGTAATGAATGATATTGTGTAACACGCTTGCGGCAATTACCTTTGGAAATGAAGACTCCCTTTGGTGCTACTGATAGAATGCAAGGTGAGACCCTTTTTCTAGGAGAAGTCTGGGTTTCTGTGGGAGACCAGCAATCAAGCAACACAAGCATAGAACGTTTGTGGGCTTGGAATGGGGGCAATGATCTGTCCACCCTTGTGCCCTGCACACCTCCAATCCCATCCACTTCGGACTCCACCTTGCCCTGAGCTTGGAGACAAAACCTGATTCTAATTAAAGGGAATTTAGAGATTCTTAAACTAAAAGCCTTATTGGTTTTCATCAGATCAGGCTTTACTTGGTCCTGTTGTGGCTATAGACTCAACTCATATAAATGGACTGATGATGCATCCATGGTCATGAGTGTTCTGTTACCTTTTACTTGTTCTGTTGAGCAGTGTTAGATGTTTGGAGACACCCAACTTCCAAATTCTAGCTCTTTCTTCTCCGAGCCTTTTTATATCTTCAGAAGATCCCTGAGAGTCTCTTTCTGTGTGAGTCAGTGGCACCAATTGACATTCTCCTCTACCCCATGGGCTCTACATGTGGTTTAGTCCTCAGTCCTCTGGGTTATCCGTACTTCAGCTACATAGTCCTCTGTACCAGCCACTGGGGTCTCCCAGAAAATGTATTTAATCCCCAGTTATTCTCGATGGCAGTCAGGTCTTCCAACCATGCTGTGTGACAGATGTTCCCTGCCCTCTCCCTGCATTCCTTTGGCTCTCCTTGGATCTGTTCCCTTGGATCAGCCATTATTCCCTTGGATCTCTTGGATCCACCCTCCTCTATGCCCTTCTTCACACCCTTCCATTGTGACACACAGCAAATTTCAGATGGGACACCTTGCCCATTCCTGACTCAATAGGATACATTTCTCAGACGTTTCTTTCTGCAGAGGATTAGTGCATGATAAATTCAATCCCATGCAAGGAAGAATTCAACTTTCTCCAGAAGGCAACCTCATCTTCCCATTTCCTGCTCTCTCCACATAACAAAGGTGAAAGAAGGTGGCTGGCATGACCACTTACTATATGTGCCATGAGGTGGCTGTCAGATCTGCCCTAACATAGAATGCATGGCACTTTGTGTCTTCTTGCTCCTCTTTGGATGTGTGTCAGCAATGCCAAGCGATCAAAAAGTTTCCAATTAGCACTTTACATTTTCACTTTATAATTTTTAATGAAAGCCTATCATGTTTCAAACAAGTATGCTTTTATTTAAATCTCACTATAACCCTGTGAATTATACCTATTTTATAACTATGGACACTCAGTTCCTTTGAGATTATCAAATGTGTCCAAAATTATACAGTTCATAACAGATATGTTTGCACTAATTGTTTCAACAACAATTTGAGTAGATAACATGTTGTCGGGAATTTCCCAGGTGCTGATGATACAACAAAAAACAAAATTTACTATTTTCTCTGACCTTTGACCCTTTATTATTGTACAAACTGTTTGAAGGAAAGGAGCGAGTTCTAAGTCCTGAACAACTACCACCATGGATCCAGTAAGAGCTCAGGAATCACCAGTGAGTTATATCTGTCACTGACCCATCATTCTCTAGGTCAGTGAGTCTTAATTTTGCTCTATGGATACACACGTGTCTGGAGACATTTTTGGTTTTTGTGACTGGTATTTAGAGGATATAAGCCAAAGATGCTACAAAATACTTTAAAGTGTTTAGGATACACACACAGAGAATTACCCAACCCTAAATTTTAGCAATGCTGAAGCTGAGCAACCCTGCCTTAGTTCCTAGGCTTCTTTATGCTGTGGCCAGCCAGCCATAGGCTACACCTTACTTTAGCCATTTTGCAGTGGCTCCTTTATCAGTTTCAAAAGGGTAAATCTTATAAAATCACTGTTCCTTCATAGTCATGTTTTCCTCGAGTCACACACAATCCAACCCAATAAAATCTTCCAGTAGATCTCTTTTTCTGAATATAAAATACCTTTTATATTTCCTCTGCTCTTTTACTTCTTCAAATTTGGTCATGGACTGAGATATTCTGTTTTTCTGTTTGTTTGTTTGTTTGTTTTGTTTTGTTGGTTTTTTTAAAAGTACCCGGGATCAAACTAGGGTCCTTGTGCTTGCAAGGCAGGTGGCGGAAACGCTGACCTAAATCCCCGGCCCTGATCATGGACTGAATTAAATGTGAATTTATTGGCAAATAGAGTAGAAATCAGTTAGCATGACCCTGAAACTGCTTCCCTTCCCAGAATTGTCCCCAATACACAGTGGTGGGCTACCAGTGGTTCTACCTACTGTCTGCTGTAGTTAGAAGACACCTGGTATGGCTTTTATCTAGATGTCCCCCCAAAGCTTCGTGCACTAATAGATGAGGCATTGGGGAGCAATTGGATCATGGGTGTGTGACACTTGGTCAGTCTACTGATTTATTTAGCACAGTTCTGGGTGTGGATGATGGATCTACTCAAGAAGGAAGACCCACCCCGTGTGTGGGTGGAACCCAATAGACTTGTAGCCTCGATGGAATGAGAGGGGGGAAAAAGAAGGCAGTCTCTTTGCTTCCTGCTATGTTATGGACTGCCTCTCCTCTGCCATGTCTGTCTGCCATGCCGCCCTGCCTTGGAGCCAGCTGACTATGTAGTAAAACCTCTACTCTACAAGACATGACCTAAACTAAATTTTTCCTCCCTTAACTTATGGCTGTTGAGTATTTTATCCCAGCAAAGAGAAAGTAACTAAGACAATACTTGAGCTAACCTGAGCCTCTCAGATGTAGAAACTGGGTTACAGGAACACAGGAGCCAGAGGCTTTGGGAAGTGAGCTGAGAGGCCCCCAATAACTACCTATGTCCTGGCCACCTGGAAACTGAAAGGTTCAACTTTTGTTAAGCATTCTGAATCATTCAACTTCTCCCTCTCAGGGATTAATTAGTCAAACAATTTCTCTTGCTTATGATATGAATGACAGTGGATGAGCCAAAACACAACACATAACATACCTCTACCAACTTACAGAAAAGCGTGAATAGCTAACAAGAAAACCATTGTTGGCATAATATAAAAGCAAGTCCATTTTTAAAACCTTAGCAGAAAGCAAGAGACAAAAACCAACAAATTTGAGAGTAAGGAAATATTTTGTTCAGCAGTTTGTTTTCTTATTCTTCATTTATACCATCCACGAAAACATACTCATGATTTCCCAACTTCTGTTTTCCCTCCTCATTCCAATACAAGGCAATAGTATATCCCACATCAGTAAAGTTCAGCACTCTTAGTGCACTATAATAATATGCAGAGTATCTTTTAATCTCTACTGCATATTTTCCTCTTCCAACTATTCTGATCCAATAGTACCAGGGAAAGTCCATTTCAGGAGCTGAACAAATTATTTTAACACATAACTATAATGAAGAGTCCACCTTAGGCTAGCGGTTTTTGCACAGTAAGGCATTCCAAGGCCCCAACCAAATGTATGAACTTACTGTCCAGAAAAATACACCCATGCATTTTATTCTACTTTCAGTATCAAAGGTACACAAATGCCCTTAAGCCCATCCATAGCCCTCAGTAAATAAATGCTGTTTATAGACATCTTTAAGCAATGGAGGTGGAGAGCAAAGAAGTTTAAAAGTAAAGTCTGTTAACTCTCCTAGAACAACTCATTTTGGTAAAAGGTCATAGAGATATGAACAAATAATTTTTTTCAGACCCACTCAATATATTTCAGCTTTCATCCAACTGACCTGTGGCACAATCTTCCAAATCTTTATCTCAAGTACAAATAAGAATTTATTTGTCTTAGAACTGACAAGAATTTAAATATGAGCCAAGTTTTAAACTAAGGTATTTAGCATAAATTGCAGTTTGAATACATTAGGTGTTGAATACATAAAATAATCTTTTTAAATTATGCATTTACTTATTCATCAGCCTATTGGGTTAATATATGAATTGTCTATTTTTTTCTGGAAAACTACTTGATAAGTATGGGGAAATGTTATATTTGTGTAAAATGTTGGAATAGGAGGGAATGTGGAGGAAATACCCCATGCAGTGTCTTACAAGCACTTGCTAAACTTGACCCGACTGAGTCAAGCTTTGCCACATGAGTTGCATTTCAAGAAAACAAAGTGCCCACTGGAGGTGAGCTGTGAAGCCCTACTCTCTGACCTAGAAGGCTTGAGAACACTGGGTGTTATGGTAACAAGACAGGATGTAGAGTCTAGGGCACATGGCCCTCAGGTCTAGATTGGTCTTTCACTAGTTACTGGGTGAGCTATTTAACTGCTTTTAATCTCCATTTTCTGTCTATAAGGCAATAACGAAGACAGTAACGAAGAACAGTACTTTACATGCAATGAGACTAAATAAATGAGAAACTCTTTTAACAACTGCAGATTTTTACGCATATAGAACTGCTGGAGACAACCTAACATAAAGAAACGATGGGGAGGGAAGTTTGGAATTGGACAAGCCTAACTTCAAACCTGACACCTGTCATTTGATATCAGTGTGAACTTGAGGAAGTTATCTAACTTCTACTCTTCTATAAAACGCACTTGTTTTCATTGTCTTATAAGTTGGTCATGAGGGTTTCATGTGAAATGTTTAGCACAGAGTTTGAACCACAGTAGGCACTCAAAAATCTTTTAATTACTTATATTTATTAGTATTATTATTATTGATAACTAATATTATTAATATTGATCCTTTAGTAGTAGAAATGGTTTATACTAAGTAATATTCTCTTGTCCCACATGTCAGGGGATGTGTTGCATGGCACACATTTGCAAAAATTACCAATGTTACATTAGCCCTTAGTTTTCCCAAAATTGGCCGCAGGAAATTTAACAACCATCTTGGCTTTGTTAGAATAGGGATTACCTGTACTTGACTCTGCTAGGTATACCAGAGTCAAAGCAGATGGTAGAGAAAAAAGGCTGTTGACCTAATAAATTCTGTTTCCATACAAATAGGTTCATTTGAAGTTTAATTTAAAGTAGCTACACTGGATATCATTTCATATCATTTAAAAATTCTTATATCTTAAATGATGATTTTTAAAAAAACTCTACTTTAAAACAAACTGTGTTGGGGACAGGAGATTTAGCTCAGCTGTTCTGGCATCTGCCTCACAAGCACAAGGTCCCAAGTTCGATCTTAGGTACCAAAAAAACAAACAAACAGAAACTAATAAAGTATTCCCTAAATAATGAAAAAAATAATAAGATAAGACTACAAGAGCAAGAAGCAATTTAAATATGTTCAGGGACCATTTTCGTCTCCAGAATTAAGGATTATTTTAATGCTACATCATTGCCTTTTCTCTCTTACTTGCCTTTTTAGTTTTATTTTAGGATTCCCTATTTTTAATGTTCATACAGAGATTTATTTAACTGAAATACCGAATAGTTTCTCTGGTGTGAAAAACTATAACAGTACACAGGATCCTAATGAGATAATTAATAATGTGAAATAGGAAGTAAAGGGCTAAAGGTGTAGGGAAAGTGGGAAGGGTGAGGGAAAGGTAATAAGGGAGAGGAAAAAAATATGAGAAACTGAAAAAATGGAAATAAAGTGTTTGTAAATGGGGAGGGGAGGAGGGGGTGAAGGGAGGGCAGGGACAAGGGGAAAAAATGAGAATCAAGACCTGTCATGTAAAGGTACAAGATCCCATTAATGAATGTAACTGTATTGTATCCCTAAAACGTACCAATAAACTCAATAAAAAGAAAATCAAACAAATAAACTGTGTTTTTTAGATAGCCACTTGGAGTTTTACAGAGACTTTTCTTCTTCAAATGGGCTAAGAACCTACTGTAAAAACCCTTGCAATTACCTTGGAAACTGACATCAATCCCTTATGCAATGGAACTTCTAAAATTCTATTAAGAAATAAAGATCCTGTGACAACTGACTGCCTACATGACGAGATTATTCTGACCCTAAAGTTTTGTAACAAACATAAGCCTATGATAACATATTGTATGACTGGAATGGATCTCGGATGCATCCTTCTAAGCAATTTCCCCAGATAGCTGGGACAAAACATTTATTGATCACTGTGTACCCAGCCACTGTAATCATCCCTGGGGCAAAATGATGAAAAGAGATACATAGTACCTGACTTCATGTTTTTAGAGTATAGGATTTTTAATTCAAATACAGAGCCCCAAGACCTAATGCTTAAGGTTAGAATGTTGAAGGACCATGTAAGAAGCTTCGAACCTGAATGTCTTTGAAAACATCAAGGTTTAGTTAAAAGCTTATTTAGTGCTTCCTTCACTGCCTTACTACCATCTACCTTCTAAGAAAGGAATGGTTTTATCATCCAAAAATACCATAGTGCTGAAGTTGACCTTGAGGGCAATGTCAATCTTTCAGAGAGACAGAATAAGGAGGTGCCCAATTTGATGAAAATAAAAAAAAATTCATGAACACAGAAACACTTACCTTCTTCCAAATTTTCCCCAGCTATTGATGATGCCTGATATTATCACCATTGAGTTACTGTTTTCATGTCCGTCATTTTCTGTGGAATCACTTACAAACACAACACAATCCATTTACATCTAATAACATAACATAGATTAGTTTGCCTGTATTTTTATAGAATGGCTCCCCACTGGAATTATCAATGGGATATACTGGCCTTTTTAATGAGGTTGGGCAAGTCTAAGTACTCAGTTTCAGAGGAACTTGAGAACAGGCACTCATGACCAGTTGTGTCTTCTTCACAATATGCTAGCACAGCTAGAAACATCATCCAGCCCATGGTCAGAAAACGAAGAGCATACTGGTCAACGACTCTCCAGCAATTCCAGGGACCAAGTCAAAGAGCCCTTTTCTGCTAAGTCCAGGTGAGCCTCACAGATCCTCCCCTCCCACCCATCGGGGAAGCCACTTCACTTACCTGAATAGGATGGAGGAGAAGCTCAGTTGCTTCCAGGAGCACCTTCTCTACTTTTTTATCCTTCGTGTAGATAAAATTTCCCAGGGGAAGAAAATAGTACCCCTCTTTCTGAAAACATTCTGAGAAGAAAATGAAATAGAAATTGAAGATGGTTTCCATTGTTAAAGGCTTTGGTAAATGATTTGTTTTTAGAAATTTCTTCCTGGGATTTATTATTTTCCACCCACCTTACCTCTCCTGTGTCCATTTTGGAGAAAAGCACCTCGTTTATCTCTGGGAGACAGTAATGCAGAAACTGTAACTGAGCAGATTTCCCCTTGAGGTTCAAAATATTTGTGTTAAATGAAATGAGAAATCTGCTAAGTGGCGGCATAAATCTCCCAAGGGAGGATATTTTGTAATTTTGAAAAATTCCTACTGAAATTCTTCTCTTGCCAAGAAAAGAGGAATGATTTCTATTAAAATTACTTCATGTCTGAATTACTCTCTGCCCCTTGGGAACATATAACATTATAGCTTTTATACTCAGTAATTTAGAAGGACGGGGGACACCTTATTTGGAAAGCATGCAGACTTAACACGAAATATTGAGTGTTAAGTGTTTTCACCACAAAAGTCCTCATTTGAAAACTTTGCACTTAAAGTATTCAAATTAAAGCTCGTTTTCAGAACTGCTCTCTATGATTGTCTGTACAAGTCATTTTAACTTTCTACCATTGACTCATTATTCCCTGAAGCTGCAGAAAAAAATCTTTTGATTGGTGTTCAAGAGCTGTACCTTTCAAAGAAAATAGAATAGATGACATCACTTTAATAAGGGAACTGGATGCTTTGGAGCAGTAAAATTTTATTAAGACATGTGTACATGCTCTGTGTATGTTAGTAGGCCTAAAGTAAAAGATTTGGAAGGGTACAAGAAATAAAAAGATGTTTAAATTAATGGACCAACTCTAGTAAAGTATTATGGATCATTCTGGCACTATATCAGGAAAAATTCTGTGGCCAGATTCAGGTTCGGAAGAAGGAAAGAAAGGGAGGGAGAGAGAGAGAAAGAGAGAGAGAGAGGAAGGGAGAGAGAGAGAGAGAGAGAGAGAGAGAGAGCGAGAGAGAGAGAGAGCGAGAGAGAGAGAGAGAGAGAGAGAAAGAAAGAAAGAAAGGAAGGAAGGAAGGAAGGAAGGAAGGAAGGAAGGAAGGAAGGAAGGAAGGAAGAAAAATTTTCCAGGAAAGGTAAAGATTCTATCATAATCCCAGTAGGTCAATTTTGAACACGGATATCAAACACAATTTTAATCCCTGCCACATGGTAAATATTATTAACAATAGTCTCTGGTAGAATTAGAGTTGTTTTCCACAGTAAGTACCTATTTTT
>NW_022900932.1:27945735-27971078 GCF_012274545.1 Fukomys damarensis
ATTTAACACACAATATATAATAAAGTT
This sequence comes from Fukomys damarensis, assembly GCF_012274545.1. Classification (NCBI taxonomy): domain Eukaryota; kingdom Metazoa; phylum Chordata; class Mammalia; order Rodentia; family Bathyergidae; genus Fukomys; species Fukomys damarensis. The sequence continues at coordinate 27,945,763 of NW_022900932.1, forward strand.
TTATTTTAAAAACTGGAAAAATTATCTTGACTGTTTTTTTCTTGAGCTGTTTCAGTGCCTAGGGAAAGTCATTAAATTATGTTCTTTGTGCCCTGTCCAGAAAAAGTCAACTTTAGGCATACACACAACAAAATCTGGCAAGTGTGTTAGGTCCATTTCTATGTGTTAAAAGTGGGTTGTTCTTTGGAAAATTCATTAATGACTAATTACTTGAGTAATCCTGAAGCATAAGCGTAAGCTTTATCAAGGCAGAGTTCCCGACACTATTATTAGATTAGTAGGCTTGTGCTAAATGGAACAACAGAGCCAGGAGTGAAAGAAACCAGAATGAGAAGGCTATTGACTTTCTGTAATATTTTGGCTTCTCTCTCTCTCTCTCTCTCTCTCTCTCTCCCACCCCCTAACTCACTACCTCCATCACACACACACACACACACACACACACACACACACACACACACACACATTTATACCCTTCTGTCTGTCAAAGGGACAGAATAGGACAACCATCCTGGGGGAAGCAGGGAGAGGTGAGCTAGATCCAGGATCCCTGCAGATACCAAAATTTTCCATTGCTCAAGTTACTATGTAGCATGATATTTTCATATAACGTACGCACATCTGGTTGTATTCTTTCAATCAACCCTAGATTACTTATAGTACCTAATATAGTATGAGTGCTCTGTAAATACTTATTAAATTGTATTGTTTAAGGAATGATACCAAGAAATAAATTTATAAATGTCCTATACAAGTAATTTTTTCCATTATTTCCTATCCCCAGTTGGCTGAATCTGGGCCTGGAGAAGCTGCACATAGGGAAACGCAGCTGTAATATCTATCTCACACACTGCCGTGAGGGCCAAATAAGCAAATATATTTATTTGCAAAGCACTTTGCACACTACAACACATTACAGAAATGCTATCACTCTCAATGGTGGTCATAAACTTTTTTATTTATATGTTAATGAGGACAAATTTCCGTATCCAAAACATAGATAATCTGAACTTACCTCCTCTTGCCTTGGTAACTGATACCTATTGGCTGTGCTCCTATCATCAGGAAGCTGTGGATCCACAAGTCCCGGCATGAATGAAACCAAGCCCTGGAGATGTTCAGGGATGACAGGGGGTCACAGTAATATTTATTGTTCAAGATGAGCTAGAACCTGTGACTTTCACACTTTGTTCAAACTTTCCAGCACATACTTCTGCTTCTTATATATTCTTATAACAATAACTTTCTGGACTATTGGATTTGAATGAGTGGTCAAGATTTGGCTGACGATGCTAACAAAATATTTTGCATTTGCTGAGTAACTGCCACTTGAGAAAAGAGACTTCACCTATATTAGTGATACGTTATACCTTAGCCTAAGAAGAAAATGCAATCATAGACATGTAGATTTATCCAATGTCACTCAGATTAATAAATAATCTGGCTTATATGAGTTCCAAAAAGCTGCATGCCTATTTCAACTTTCATATTTTTCTTCTTTCAAAGTTTTAGATAAATTTTTTTTAAAAAAGAACCAGAGGATGGGAAGAGGAAGGGTAAGAAAAAATAATTAAGATATGATATGTGCAAGTATTAAGACCCTATGATGAATGAAATTATTTTGTACTGCAAGCAAATCCCAATTTCTATAATGAAACAAAATATTAGAAAAAGAAACAAGAATACTTCACAGAGGATTGGACCTGAAAAATTGTGTAAAAGCAATAGCTATCATTTCGTGTACCCATATTTTGCTCAAGGTATTTTAAATGTGAAACAGATAATTTTTATAGCAACCCCATGAGATACAGTCATCCCATTTTACAGCTACGGAAAATGATTCTCAGAGTTGCTTAATAATGCTTTAGCTACTAAGTAGAAACTAAGGACAAAATTAAAATCTGAATCTCCAAAGTTTATGCAGTCCTCAGATCATAATACCAGTGTATAAATACTGAAGACTCAGTCATAATTAATTTGCTCCTGTTAAATTAGAACAAGTGATAACAAACATGGTTAGGAGCTAAATCATTTTCATCATGAACCCCAAGGTCATGCCATTTGGTTGTGCAAGAGTCATATCTTGAACCCAGTTTCCTGGTGCTTCCACCTGAGTTCTAACCACTTGTTTGGTCAGCTTTCAGCATTAGCCCACAATTAATCAAGTGACCCAGTGACCTCTGTGGAATTCTGGCTTAAAATTGTATTCTCTTTCTCTTTTATAAATTGATTTTACTGTAGCCAGAACACTTAATATGACAAATACCCTTTTAACAATTTTTTAAATATATACTACACTTTGTTTGTTTGTTTGTTTGTTTGTTTTTGGTACCGGGGATAAAACTCAGGATCTTGCTCTTGTGAGGCAGGCAGCAGAGCCACTGAGCTAAATCCCAAGCCCTCTGTTAACTATAAGCACAATAATGTACAGTAGATTTCTAGAATTTAACCGTCATTTTTAACTGAAATTTATGCTTATGGTTAGAAACTCCACTTTTTCTCTCTCTCTTGGCCTCTGGCAACCACCATTCCATTCTCTAATTCTGTGAACTTGACTATTTTAAACACCTCGTGTAAGGGAAAACATGCAGTACTTATCTTTTACTGGTTTATTTCACTTAACACAATGCCTTCTAGGTTCATCAATGTAGTTGCATGCTACAGAACCCCTTCTATTTTTAAAGCCAAATAGTACCTTATTGTATGTATATGGCATATTTTCTTTATCCATTCTTCTGTCCATGAATAATAGTAGGTTGTTTCAACATGTTACCTATGTGAACAGCACTGCCATGAACATAAGAGTCCTAACATCTTATCAAGATTCCTTTTTGGATAAATACCCAGAAGGAGTAATATAGAATCATACATTCTACTTTTTTTATTTTGTGGAACTTCCATTCTGTTTTCCATGGAAACATTACCATTTTGCATTCCACTTATAGCATATGAGGGTTCTAATTTTTCCACATCTCTGCCCACACTTATTTTCTTTTGCTTTTCTAGTAATAATAATCCTGACAGGTATGAGCTAATGTCTCATTATGACTTTGATTCGGATATCCCTGATTATGAGTGACACTGAAAATTTACCATATATCTCAAATGGTTCTTAGATACGATAGTGACAATCATTAAAAAAAAATTCACAAGCTGAGATCATCCATATGAGTAGAATTGGTACTTACTGGTGAAGAGGAAGGTCCTGTGCAACTAGGTGGTTTCTGAGAAGAATAAGAGACTAGGAGAACACTTCAAGGTTACTTGGCTAACCTTCTGAAATCATCTATTTCTAAGCAGAAAAAAATCCCAGTTTCATAGGAGAGCAATAACTGAAATGGCTCTGACTATAAGACCTTGTGCAAATCACTGACTCGATTGTACATCTTTTAAGTGGAGATTCTAACATCAGTCTGGTATATTACTTACAAAAGTAAGGAACAACCAACACAGTGACTATAAAGCAATCTAAGAAGTGGGCAACAGGAATTACTGATCTGTGCAGCCTTTAAGTAAGGTGCAAGTTCTTTCAAGTTGTACTTTTATTTAAAAAAGAGTTCTGCATTAACCCATTTGACTGGATTTTTTAAGTGTATACTTAATAAGTTCCCTTGGGCATCACTTAATAGTTCTTCACTATTCCCTTTCTCCCATTTTTTGTATTAGATTTAACACTTGGGTAATACTAAGTGCCATGGTTATCATAAATTATAGGAGACTAAATAAATATTTGACAGAGCAGGAGAGATTTGATTAAATTGCTGAAAATGAAAAGTTGAGTACTATTTCTCACACCAAACAGATTTTCTTGCTTGACTGTGCACTGCCAATAGTGGACTCAGTTTTCATAGCCCCAGACATTTTATAAATGGATAAATTGCCAGCATGATGACTTCCGTTTTTCTTTCTTGTTTAAGCCTCAACATATTTCTCACTCTTTGAATTTAATCCAAGCTCATAATTTATGGCCAGGAATTGAAGGCTTGATAATTAGAGGTTGCAGTAGTGAAACTCTATTGCAAAATCTACCTGGAATGGACAGGAATATTTATATTATAAATGTGCGTTTTAGGCACATGAAGGAGATTTATGATATGTCAAAAGTTGAGTATTTCTTGATAAGTGAGCATGAATGGGGAATTCAGCTAAGATGAATTAATAATAATTATAGCACTGTCAGCAAATTGAGAACAAGCAAAAAAGATTACCGGCTTCCTCCAAAGGAAAATATGCACTATTTAGAGCAGTTAATTTCAATATTCCTGATCTATAAATTAATCTGTTCTTTAAATTCCCCTTTGAACTATTTGTACTCATTTAATAATGAATTAAATAAAATCACTGGCACATACTAATTTTATATCTCTGAGAAAGCCATAATTTTACCTTTTTAAAAAAATTATCTTTTCCCAGTGTAATGACTAACACAGTGAGTGCTTAACTGTACTAAAATTCTGCATATGTACTTTCACATTTAACTCTCATATAACCATGTATATACATATAAATATTTCCCCTTTAAAAGATGATTTAAGTCTTGAAGAGATTAAATAATTTGCTCACCTGACCTCAAACTGAGGTCAAAATTCAGAGAGGTGTCCCATACCACCCTCCAAAGTCTATACATTTTTGGTTAGTACCCCATCACCTCCAGCTAGATTAGTTTATTGTGCAGGATTTGTTTCCCATTTGATGATACATTCTCCCAAAGTATATCCTGATCCACAAACCTGTGTACAATCTCGTCAATTAGCACCTTACTCCAATATCTGATAACAAATGGCATCTTCCTAGATAGTTGTTCCTTCAAGCCTTGCTTAAGGTTTCTTCCAAAGAGATAGAGAACTGAACACTGAAGGGGCAAAGTAAGCATTCTAAAGAAAATGAAAAGAAGAAGATAGAAATAACAAAATTTGAAGATTTCTGAAGTCTTTGCTGAAACACAGAACACACAACTAACCAGCAACAAAAGCACATGCAGTGCAATCTGGTGCTTAGGGATCTGAGATTGAATTTAAAATCTACTCTGCGTTCTAGAGAAATGCTCTTAAGCACCCCATCACCCGTTACTTCCATTGTTTTTGAAATTTAGTCTTATTCTCCAGACTCAGATTCTATAGGGTCCTGGGATCTGTCACTCTACTCTCCCAAATGGAATGTAGTCCTAGGACTGATGAGCTGTGAAATCTATCTAGGTGGGCCTATTTATCTCCTTTCTCCTTTCCAGTTCCCAAAGGCAGAAAAAAACTAGGAGTTGATATGCCATCCAGCTTTAAAGTGGAATGATTTCTACAATTAGTTTTCATCATTAAGCAAAATATAAATCCAAATATGCGATAAAGATAAATCCTTTTTGGACTCCTACAATATTGTTTTGTATATTTAAAAACTATTTCATTCTCAAAGGGAATTGAAATGACTCGCTGGATTTTTCCATAATGGTAACCCATATTATTGTCTGTGTGAACCCAGGGAACTGTTGTAGGAAGTGGTCTTTCTGTCATTTCAGAGTAAATAGTATTCTTCTCTGTAGTAGAAGACAAAATCAGGAATGCTGCTTGGCCCTGTGAATGAAAAGGAACCAAAGGCAGAAATGACCTTAATAATCTCCACCTCCCAATTGGGCTCCCCATATCACTCATTTCTATTACATACATTGTGTGGAATAGGGCAGAAAAATGTCCACAAGCAGCAATCAAACAGGTACCAGCTAAAGAGGGATCAAAATCTCTTTCTCTCAGACCTAATTTCAAATTCCTAGAGAAGGAATTGGCTGGGCTTGCGTCAGATGCTGACCTCCACTAATCACCTGAGGCTACAATCTGAGACTGATGCTCCTATCGAACCCCATGTCCTTCCCCTCTCCGAGCCACTGTCCCCTGAAGGCAGAGTCACATGCACAGAATGTCCAACAGGGGGTCACATACTTCCTACTATCTGAAGAGAGAGGAAAAGAACACTACCAGAAAATGAGGGATTCGAATAACAACTGAAAAGATGTCAGTGTAAACTCCATTAAAGGAGTCATTATTAAATAATATAGTGGTCATAAAACATTAAATTAAGTAATATAATTAACCTCATTATAAACCCAAGCTAGCAGCTTCATACCTTCCCTCATTCCAGGGGGACATTTTGACTCAATCAACAGTGATAAAAGTAAAACACACAGTATTCTCCCCTCTAATCAACAACATCCTTCTCTGCTCTCTCGGGGCTTTCAGATGTGGTCCAATAAAATCTGACATTTCCAAAGAGCTCTTCATTTGTTTCCTCAGCATTTTCTTTTCACTGTTGGTCTTCATTTATTCCATAAAAGCTTACTGGAACATCAATGTATATTCGTGTTTTTGCAGTTGCTCTCTCTGCACAATTAAACATAATAATTAAAGTATCCTTATTGTCTGAAAGGCAATTATAGTACAACTTTGAAAACATGTGACAATAATATTGAATAACATTGCATTTGTAGTGAGGTTTCTAAATGGGCAATAGATCTTAGAAAGCAAATAGTCTTTCCTTTGACAACAGATCACTATTTATGTTACTAAAATGGATGGAATATGCCCATATACCATTGGCTGCCATAGCAAGTTTTTCTAATTTGTGGTGTTTTTATCCCTTTATGAGAAATGAACACTTTGTGGTAATTGGCACATGTTCATCGATGTACTGATGAAAAATGAGTCTGAATCCACTTGGAAATTACAGGCAACCAAGGAAAAAAGAAAGCATTGGAGATAAAATACTATTAGAAAGAAGATCTTCGAGACAAAATGAGAGGTGAGATACTACCAATGTTTATAATATCAGATTACATAAATTCAAAGAGGGCCAGCTCTTTAAGTAGCCATAAAGCAGCTACTTAATAAGTGCAATAATGACTGACTGCTATATTTTGGATCTTAAAGGTTTCCCCGAGGCCTATGCATTAAATGTTTGGTCCCCAAAGCCCACAGTGCTACTGGGAGATGATGGAACGTGAGGCACGGATCCCAGTGGAAGGAAGGAAGTTAGTTTACTGCCCGTGAAGAAGATATTGAGAACATGAACCCACCAGTTCCTTTCCTTTTGTTTCCAGCGAGGATGAGGTGCGTAACTTCCTCCACCATAAGTCCTTGCCATATTATACTGGTTCACAACAGGCCCAAAAGCAATAAGGCCAAGCAACTATGAACTGAAGCCTCTGGAACCATTAGCCAAACTAAACCTTTCCTCCTTATAAACTGATTACATCATGTATTTTGTACAATTTTCTACAAATTTGAAATAACTTCAGCTTTCCTTCATCGTGCTTATCTGCCTCCTCCACTCCCCACTAAAAATAGCCTCCATAATAGAAACAGCATTGTTCATTTTGTTTGTTACATTATCTCTGCCTCCTGAAATAGTGGCTGACAACAAGTAATACTTATTTCATTCACTATGCTGTTTAATTTTTGTGGAAGTATAATATGCATATAGAGAAATGTACATTATTATATGCAACAATACATTAAATTTCCATAAACCTAGCACATCTATACAACCTCAACCCAAATTAAGAGACAAAGCACCACAAGCACCCCAGATATGTCCTAGCATCCTGTTAGGTATCTACCCCTCACAAGAATAACCAGTATCTCACTTCTGATATAGTACACTTTTGATTATTTTTGAACACCATGATTCCATTCATGTGATTGTTCTGCATATGAAATTTCTTTTATCACTGTATTGGTGAGATTCACTGGCATTGTTTGTAGCTGTCTGTTGTTAACTCATTCTCCTTGGTCCATCACATCCCACTGTGGGGATGCGCCCATTTATTTACCCCTCACAGCCAGGCATGGATGTTTAATTAGTTTTTAGTTTGGCATTAATACCAATAGAGCTCTTATGAACACGTTCTTTCATTTCTTTTGACATACACATTTTGGCTACATACCTAAGAGTGGGATTGTTGCATTAGAGGACAACCTTATATTCATGAATATAAATATAAAAATCTTATAAATAAATTAATGATCGGAGCTTTAAAAGAATCTATATTTTAATTTAATTTGAGATGAGGCTAATATGATTCAGTATGTTGATTTCTACATGAGAGAACTAGGAGCCAAGTTTAGTTAAGAGGGACTGTGCAGCAGAATGCATACTGTGTGGATTGATCAAGCATCCTCTAGCCACAATTTCTTTACGTAAATTTAGGAAACTAAAGAAGATAATCTCAAAGTCTCTTCCACATTCCGGTTATAAAATTCTGCAACTCAGGCTGAGGATTTAGCTCAGCAGCTCAGTGGCCTGCCTTGCAAGCGTGAGGACCTGAGTTCAATCCCCGGTACACAAAAAAATAATGATAATAAAATAAAATTCTACAAATCACTTTAAGTGTCAGAGCCGTGACTAAAACCCATGCTTTCTAACTCATATCCAATAGTCTTTATTTTATAACAGCTTTTATTTCAGTGCAATTAATTATTGATGTAGTTATTTTTATTGATGTTAATAATCAACCATATTAGCTAATCACTTTCCAAGGTTTTTTCGTGTATTAACTCATCAAATTCTCACAAGAACCCACACAGAGTTATTATATACATCTCTACTTACAAAGGAGGAAATTTAGGCAAGAATAGTTGCACACTCTAAGACCACAGAGCTGTTAAATTATTGAACTAGGTTCTTTCGAGTACCAGGCACAGCTAACAATTTTATGTGCTACCATCTTGACACCTAAAGAGTATCTGATATCAAATCTTTTTCCAACAACTTACTGCTTTTTCTAGCCTTTGTTCCAATAGAAATTTGTTTCTCCCTTGTTTCTCATACGTGACGTGTGACATACTTAGTGTGAAATAAGCTACAATATTGCAGAATTGTCAAAGAGTTTCTGAGCCTGGTCTTAGAGCTCTGACAATTAGATTCTACACTGAAATCTCCTAAGAAGTTCTGGTGCTGATTTCTATTTCCAACAACACTTGAATGGGTTTCTTAACTCTGGATTTTGTGAAGGTAGTTAAATTAATAAATCATGAAAGACTGACTCCACATAGGAAAGAATGCTAAAGAAACTATCAGATACTATAAATATGCAAAAAGTATCTGATATTAATGTGTGAATTCAGCTTTATAAGCTGGTGATAACTTTTTAGACATGTGGTCGACGACATACCCCAGCCTTGCCCCAATTTAGTTTGCTGCTTCTGTACTCTTTGGCCTCTCTTTTTCAATATTCCTTAAAGTGTTTCATTGGCTTTAAACTTCTAGTATCTTTTAATCTTAGGTTCCTGGCTATTCATTTAAAAATAATTCTCATGCCCCATCCCAAAGCTGCTTTAATTGCTGACAGTTTTTTGTGTGTTTTTTGCTTTTTGTACTTGGGATTGGACACAAGGTCTCAGCACATGCTGGGCAAGTGCTCTACCACTGAGCTACATCCCCAGCCTTTTTTAAAATATTTGTTAAATTTATTGTTACATTTTAGGTACACAATACAGTTACATTCATCATTGGGATCTTGTATCTTTACATGATTTATCTTAATTCTTATTTATCCCCATTTCCCAGCCCTCCCTTCAGTCCCTCCACCCTTCCCTGTTTATAAAGACATTGTTTCCATGTTTCTCCTTTTCACATATTTGTTCTTTTCCCTTTTCACCTTTCCCCTACCCCTCCCATTTCCTCTCCTCTTTTAGACTTTTCTTCCTATTACACAACATCATTTATATACGTTGATCCTTATTTACACTTTTACTTTTTCACACCAGAGAAACTATTTGGTATTTACACGTGTGTCTTATTGATTTCCCTTAAGAGTATGTCCTCAATGTGCATCCACTTAATTATAAATCTCTCTAGTTTCTCACTCTTTATGTCAGAGTAGTACTCCATTTTATTAAAAAAAAAAAAAAATCTCATCTTTATCCAGTCTCCAGTTGATGGGCAACTGAGCTGTTTCCAAATTTTTGCTATTACAAACTGTGCCGCTATAAACATGGGTGAGCATATATCGCTGTGGCATGATTCTTTTCATTCTTTTGGGAAGATACCCAGCAGAGGACTACCTGGGTCAAATGGGACTTCTAATCCTAGTTTGAGGTATCTCCATATTGATTTCCACAGTGGTTGCACCAGTCTACACTCCCACCAACAATGAAAAAGGATTCCGATTTCCCCACAACCCTGCCAGCATTTGTTATTGGTTAATTTCTTGATAGCAGCCATTGCTCCCCTACCCCAGTCCTGCCAATGGGCTGACCAGCCTCCCTGCCACCAGCAGACCAATGAGGACAGAAGCTTCATGAAGCCATCAGCATGCCCCCCACCCCAGCCAGGCTCCACCTACCAGTGGACCGGCTTCCCTTGTCACCAGGGGACTCAGTGAGGATGGACGCTTTCCCCGTTGGCTTCTGCTGTCCACCCCTGTTCCTCATCTAAACCGCAGAGGCACAGGGAGTCTTAATGGCCATTGCTCTGAGCTAGAGCAAAAGTGAAGAATAGTAAGAGCGCTTTACTCCTTCTAAGTCCCCGCACGAAGAGTAAAGATACTATGTCGATGAGTTTATTCATTATAGACATATTTTGGGCTAGTCTTCAATTTCTTTTTATTTCACATGGTTAAAGGTGATAGATTAATAGCTACCACAAATTGTTATTTTCTAAGCTGTGTTTGATTCTATTGTTGTTGCTTTTGTCAATTGGGCTAGTGTTGTGATTGATCTAATCTGTCATCTTTCCTGGTATAATCAAAATGAGAGTGCTCCAGAGTTATTAGAGACTCAAATCCTAAAGACCAAGTATATCTGGAAGACACCACTGAGAAGAAATCATTCCTTCAAGTTTCTAAATACAGGCAAGAAAGATACTTACAATAAGTAATATCTAAGTATCGACCCAGGAATTAAACCAAGGACCTTACCAACAATAATAATAGAAATGAAAAGACATTTAAACAAGACACAGTTTTCCAGCTTACCAAAGGCAAATTCTGGGAAAAACAAGATGGAAAAGTCTGATAATCAACCAACTGGACAATCTGAATTGAGAGCACAGAATGTTAAAGGAAATCTCAGGAAAAGCTGCAGTCCCCTTCCCCTGAATAATTTCCAATGCCTGTGTCCCCTCACATCTTAACTATAGATATTTCTTTCCAGATCTTTTCTGCTACTTGTGGTTTGGTCATTAGTAGACCTCATTGCCAGTATTATGGCTACTAAGAGTTGATTGTGCAATCATTTAACACACATAGATTAACAAATGAGTAAATGAGCAGTCAGAAATTTTAACAGCTTTCTAATTCTACAGAGTCACAAAAGTGATCCAAACAAAACGCACATTAAGAGTTCAGAGATTGTAAATCTACATACAGGCCAACACCTCTAGAGGCAGATATATCTTGGTCGTTTTTGTGGGTAGCATCTGGAAGACATCTCTAAACCAACAATGCCTATGTAATCAAACTTAGAAAAGAAGGTATTCAGCAAGGCTGGGTCAGCTAGTCAAGTTCTCCACAAGTTAAGATTACACATTCTCTTGCCTTAAAAGCGCAAGGAGGCAAGTTCGAACCCCCGTACCCCCCCAACGAAAAATCTCACCATCCTCTGAAGTATAGAGTAGTTCATTCTAATTACACATTTTCTTAAAAATAATGATACTCTTCTTGTGAAAATGACTGGTATTGGCATTGTTATTTTGCTTCTTAGGGACAGGAAAAGTCAATTTTCACAGTTTGGAGAAGAAATAGGTAAAATATTAAGATTGTATCAACTACATATAAATTAAGAGACAAGAACAGAGTAGGTTGCCTAGAGATCCTCTTCACCACACTTTTGAACCCTCTATCTACCACTCAGTCAGATACATTGCACTAAAAGGCAGAAATGGAGATAGATGGAACCTGAGACACAGGAACTAAAACCAGAGACTCTTGCTGCTGTGATCCCCTTGGGCTGCCCTCATTCTGGCTCATCCTAAAGTATGATTTGTTGACAGAGCAATACGGATCAGAAAAGGAAGCTATTGCTTCTGAAGAAAATAGTCAAAAATAAAATATGTATAGTCAATGTAGTTGGAGGAATATTTTTGAGTCATTAAGATTTTATGAAAATATAGTCAACGACAACACAGGGGACACTAGAGAATGTCAACAAGAACTGAAATGAGACCCACAAGATTACAGATAAAGTTTGACTAATATTTGTGTGTGACCCACTCAGTTTTGTCCTGCACTCAGGACAAAGTGCGCTTCCACTTTTCCCCAAGCTAGAGATAGCCCACAAGTAACAAATAAATAAGTAAACAAAACTATATAGAAGAGTATGGAAATAAGTATTGGAGGAATTGACTACATAGAATAAAATGAAGTCAGCAAGCTAAAGAGTTTGAAACTTCAAAGTTACCATAGCCCACATTCTGAAGAGTCTTCTGGGCACCATTGACCAGTCACCTCTTCCATTGTCTCTGGTTAAGTCTAAGTGGAAAATCAAGCGTGTAGTTACACAAGAGCATCCTCCATCCACACCTTGTTCCCCAAGATCACTGCTTCAAATTAACATAGACTTCAAGGAGAAAAAGTTTTCTTCACGCCCTTAGTATGAGCTGACCTCATACAAAGAATTGCTATAAAATAGTTGCTTCTTAGTTTGATCAGTATATCAATAATATCACCTAAGGGTTACACCTGCTGAAAGAGTAGAGTGGATTGCATATTCTGTGTTCTTTCAATAAATTTTAAATTTTACAAGATCTGTATATTTTAACTGATCTCTTTCTACTTGAACTAAATTCATTGAGTTGCTATTTTTTTGTACATTTAAAAAAAAGACTTTGACAAAAACAGTCTCAGCTGGAGACAAATTTTTCCGTTGGACAAAATCATGGCCTATTCTTCAAATTTCAATCAGAATACACAAACTACTCCAGGTACTCCAGGGAATTGAGTAGACAGGTGCCAAAAAAAAATGTAAGAAACCAAACAGGAAATGGTGAGACAATCCACAAATTAACAAGCTTCTGGCCCTTTAGAGTTGGAGGAAAATAGAGAGAACATGGTATTCCCAAATCCAGGATCTGTTTTCACTGCCTAGAAGTTGGAACCCTAGTAGCCTTCCTAGAAGGGAGATGATGAGCAATGCTTTCCAGCAGGATCAGTATCCATAGAAGAGGCACAGAGATTCTACCAAAGATGACACAAGAAGCACAGGAAAATGGAAATACCCTGGCTTCTCTCCTTCTTTATATATGCTTGGTACCTTTAGCTCAAACTCACGCAGATCCTAGAGGACAAGGTGCCTATGAAATGCAGTTTCTTGTAACAGAGAACGGGGCATAGCAAGGCAGAACATAGAGCTGGAAATAAGCAGGCCAAGATCTGCCCCACTTCAGCTCCATGAAAGTTTATATCATCACACTAATAAACATATTGCAACAATTTTGCATGGCCTTGGAGGCATAAGAACATAATTTTAATTTGTGTGATTCTCTATATTTTTCCTTTACCCATTTTACTCAAATTCTCAGCATTTTGCCTCGAGGAGTTCTACAAGACAGAAATCATAAGTTACTTGAAGCCATAAGTTCTTCTTATATAAAACAAATGTTACACCAGTTACACATATTATATTAAATATGCTAGAGGAGGAAGAAAGAGAGAGATGTACCCATGTAGGCAGCAAGCAGCAAAAGGAGGACATTTCCAGCAGCTGCAAAGGAGATTGAATACCAGGATCCTGAAGTATCAAAGACTCTTCAGAGCTGAGTTTGCAGGGAGAAGGCAGGCCTCAGGAGTGGAGGGGGATGGACATGAGGCATCTCAGTGAATGTTAAAACTTAACACAGGAAATCCTCTATTTTTTTGTTGTTTTTTTGCGGGGGGCGGTTGAGACAGGGTCTTACTTTGTAGAGACTGACCTCGAACTCACTGTGCAGCCCAGGCTGGTCTCGAACTTACAGAGATCCTCCTGCTTCGGCCTCCCAAGTGCTGGGATTGCAGGCATGCGCCACCACGCCCAGCTAGGAAATCCTTTTCTTCCCAAAGAGTTTGCCCTAAACAAGGTTCAGATACAGCACAACTTCCAAAGAAAAGCAATCATGCAAAGTAAGGAATTATGTGATCCAAAGAAGCCAATAAGCTTTGGCTAATTCCCCATCCCAGGTTTCTCTCCGGCTTAATTAACCTCAGCACCCATATGAATCCCAGAAGAAAAAAATATAATGAAAACAAATAAATATAAAAAAATAACAAAAGAATTTCATAGTGGAGGAGCTATAGCATTAAGTCTAGAACTGGATTGGAGAATTCAGCAAAGATCATGAGACATCTGAGATCTGAAGGAGAAAAAAGAAAAACTGTGTTACAAAGCCCCATAAAGCCTTGGAGAAGGAGCCTATTATGAAGTCATAAGGGCCTAGACAAGTATATTCCTTGCTACACCTGTGGTGAAAGGAAGCAAAGGAATGGATATCACAACATTTCTCTCCTCTTGAACCAAACTGCAACAGATCCAGTTCAACAAGCAGTAGAAGTCCTGGAGCACAGAAAAGCAACAGTGAATTTTAAAGAGTTGACAAACGCTCCACCACCACAGAGCCAGCAGACGCACATTCTTACTCACTTACTGCCTAAGACACTTTAATGGCATGCACCTTCTCTGCAGCACTGACTACAGTATTTCTCATCATTTTTTTCATATGAGAACATTTTCTATTGTCAATTCATAGGAAGAGAAAAGGAACAAGATTTAATCATTTCTGGAGTTATAAATCAAAATTTGCTTGGATTATTGATAGCCGGATGAATAAAATATGCCATTTCATAAAAATATGTACTTGTTTGCAGTCTCCTGAGTTTGTACCCCCCCAACACAGGAATTTTGATAATATTAATTTACATAATCACCATAAATTTTTAAATGTATTCTGCTTTTTATTTGTGTACACTGCATTATCAAATATATTCCTGACAGCAAAACACTTACAATTTGATTCTCGTGTTTGTGAAAACCCCTTCCTCACTAACAATCCAATGTGTCTGAAAGAGTTTTCTGGAGACTCGCTTCTGCTTCCATTCTGTGAAACTTTTTCTCTCTAACATCCATATTTCTACTTCTTGGAACTATGAAATAGTTCATACACTAATGGTTAGCGATAGCTTTACTAAACACAAAAGTGATTTTTAAAAATCACACAAATATTTCCTACTAAACTCAGACTAAAAGACACGAATTCAGTTTTCCCTAAGCTGAATTCTATAAAACTCTGACGTTTGGTCAAAAGGAAATAATCATCAAGGAGACCTATAGACCTGTATTTGAACCAAATCTAATATATCCAAGATGTAGTTTAATAAATATATATTTATAATATGTAATATAGTGTCCAGCTTGTAATTTCTAAATACTGTTTCTACAAATGAAGAAGCCGATACCGTTTTAGGGATGGTTGATTCCACACCTGATTCAGTAAGTCACAATGAGCTTGGGATATCTTACTGCACCAGAAACCCAAGTAGCTCCCCATATTCACTGGGCTCTAGAGGGAAAAGGAACCAGGTTAAAGTGACTCCCACCAGCCTAAGGTGAGACAGCATATGCAGCATAAAGTATACTACCTGCAATAGATTAAAATACACCAATCTGCCTGGTCACAATGATATTTTAAAAAAACACCTCATTGTTCTTAGTTGGAGATTATTAGAACACCTTTTCCTCACATCTGGTAAGGGAGAGCATGTTTCTTATTCCTTATAAGAACTCTATTCCAGGGTAGTCAAATAGTTGGTTGATATGGAGGAATTATTCCTTATTGAAGATTTAACTGCATAATGAATGGCTCAACTCAAAGATCTTCCCTTACAACACATAATGAAATAATAGTTCTAAGGTGTAATCATCAGTGATTGATACAACTATGTGAAGAATTCTGCGTGGGTTATGTTGATAGCACCTGGGCCATTTGAAGGTCAACAGCAACATTAGGAAAAATAAAATACAGTAAAAATATTATAGTAAAGACAGCGAATGTGTGTCAAACATCATATGCCTCTGATATAATACAATAGTGAGTACAGGGCATCATCTGTGACATTTTCTTGCCAAAAAACATTAACCTTGAATATGATCACGCATCTCAATATAGCTTCCAATTTAAAGGAAATTCACAAAAAACAGATGAACATGTCACATGACACCACAGGGCTATAAGAGACCAACACCATAGTGCAGGATATTCTATTCAAGATTCAGTTTCTTCAACAAATAAATGGCATTTTAGAAAAGAGAGAGAGGAAATTGTTTCAGATTTTAAAAGTTTTACAAAACATCAACCAAATGAAATGTGTAGGCTTTATTTGAATCCTAATTCAAATAAGCATACACAGACATACAAAATTAAGCACTGACATAATACTAGATGATACTTGGGATGTAGCAATGCTTAAAAATTCATCTTAGAAATGCAGTACATACTAAAATATAGAGAGTGAAGTAACATTTCTAGTACTTACTTGAAAATAATATAGCGCAATATCAGTAAGGTGTGGGGGAGAAGGCAGAGGTAAAACAGGACAGGACACATGCTTAATAGTTGAAGCTGTCGCATGAGCAAATAGAGGTTTATTACATTGCTGTTTAATTTTGTATATGTTCAAAAATGTCTGTAATGAGAGTCTTTCAGGAGTAGCTGGTGAAAAATGAACTTTCCAAGAGGGTCACTAAAAATTGTAAAATACTTACTTTTCTTTGTACCAATAAGAAGGAAATCTACATAGGTCTAAATATTCAAGAAGAGATTTTGAACAGTGCTTCTTTTTTTTTTTTCAATCCCCAAACATTGTTTGCTTTGTCAACTGTCCCAGACCAACTCTTTATTCATGATAGAACACGTGTCACACCTCTCTGTCAATATTTGACACAAACAAAAACTTTGAGTTGGAGAAAAGCTCTAAATTGTGTGCCAGGCAGAGACACTTCTGAACTGTGAAGTTTGGGGACCGACTGTAGGGTAATTTAAATTAACTGGTTCACCATTATTATCTGAAAGGCTTGAGTGACTAAAGAACTAAAAAGTTATTAAATTTCAAAGAACAAACAACTGTCTGCGTGCCAATGAGATTAAGATCCATTTCATTGTGCGGTGTAGTGGTGCACACCTGTAATCCCAGCACTCGGGAGGATGAGGCAGGAGGATCGCTGTGAGTTTGAGACCAACCTGGGCTACACAGTGAGTTCCAGGACAGCCTGAACTACATAGTGAGACCCTGTCTCAAAAAACAAAACAAAACAAAAACAAAATACCAAAAAAAAGCCATTGCATTAATATCTCCCTATAATAGCAAAAATATTGCCACTCTGTACCTCATTCACTTTGTTGCCTCCTGCTACCACATTAGGAGTACTTGCTCTGTGGAGACTTAATATTAAACGTTTCTGCCCTTCCACACTGATAGTCTGGAATTCATGAGGACACAGAATCTCAAAATCCATACTTAAGAATTGTTTCATATTTGAATAAATCATGTGTTAGACAGTGACACCTATTGGTGAAGTGTAATATTGTAAATCAGGATTGCTGATTATTGTAATATAAAAATCAATCTCTCTAACTCAGACACAATAGAAAAAGGCAGACTGAATGAGGCAAAATCCATAGTAGGAAAAAAAAATCATTTTCTTACCCTTTCATTGGCTTCAAATAGACTAAGTAATCTGACCTACACCCACAGTGAGGTCTTCTACAACCTTGCAGAAATATCTGATTAGTGTGCAAATATTCAGCATTTGCTATAGTACTGGTACCTTAATTCTTAAATTACAATTAATTCTTTTTAAACTGACCTGACTAAAGCTCTGAAATTACTTTGCTCCTTTAAATACACAAGTGTTTTTATGACTCTATCTTGATGATTTTAAATTAATTTTTTGAGTGACCCTATCTGAAAACTCAAAATTATAAATTTGTGTAATCCAAATTTTAAAGGTATTTTTCTATGTTCATATTAGAAAAAGGATAGGAAATTAAATGTAAGCATTGTAAATATGAAAACAGGTGACTACTAAGTATGAAACAGATGTTCCTTATCAAAGGTAGGTAGAAGGGAAAGATCTGCCATTAAACGATAAGACTATCGAAAGAAAAATAGGGAAAATATGAAAGCAAAGCTCTGTTCAAATATTTAAAATAGCCAGCATGGCAAAAGTAGTTATCAACTTGATCACCTGCTCATTAAAAGTCCTCACCTTTCACATTAAAATAATTCATATAACTTTTGATATTTACACTGTATATTTATATAAACATATAACATATGTTTATATTTTACTATAAATTATAAATATATAAACATAATTAAGTCCTTTATATATTTTAATAAACATATTTACATGTTTGATTACAAATATGTAGATATATCATAATGTTAAACTGAAATTAAGTTAGACTCACTGTACACGTTTTTAAAAATTTTTTTAGTTTTTTGAGACAAGGTCTTGCTATTAGTTCAGGCTAACTTGGTACTCACCATGTAGCCCAGGTTGGCCTTGAACTTGCTGAGATCCTCCTGCCTCAACCTCCCAAGTGCTGGGATACACAGATGTCTTAAAATCTCATTTTCGAGGAACACACTGATATATTGCATAGTGAGTGATTCCCAAAATTAGAAGTATTCTTGAACCTGGCTATCTCTAACATAAAGTAACTTCTAATCTCAAACCTGTCTTTCATTTTCTTTCTATTTGATTTCATCATCATGGATGATTCGGGGATTCTTTCCTGCTCACTTCTGAATTCTGCTCCCCCCACCCTTTCCTTCAATTATCTCATCTCTCCGAAATTCTCATCTCCTTTGTTTAGTGACAACTTGAGAGACAGTCTTGACTCTAGTACAGCACAAAGGAGGACTCCCATTTTATTTTCCTGTTCTGCTCTCTCAATATCTGAGACGACCTTGGTGGAATCCGTTTTTGAGCCCTGAAGTCACTGTGTGACCAAGTTGCCCAATGTCCACGACGCTGAAAGAACATTGCAAGAGTCAGAGAGCAGAGGAGCAACTCATGGTGTAAATAAGAATTTCTTTAACTTGTGATTGCTCTTTGGGTTGTCCTTGTTTAATATAGGGGTGAGAAGTAGAAGAGTTTGTAATCTTTACATAAATGAGATATGACAATCACGTGGCAATGTCTGAGTCATTCACTCAGAGAGTTGACACCGGGAAAGTTCATTGGAATCTTTTGGGGCCATAGTTCTAATTGGTCTGGAAGCCAAGTGAAGCTTCAGAAAAAGAGTTATCAGGAAAGTCGGAACAAGGTTGAAGGTTCATGAAAACAAACTCGTTGAGCACAAGAAAGCGTCATGTGTGCATGCAGATCCAGACAGGCAGAATCTTAATAAGCCTGTCTAGTGTTATATTTAAATACCAGGATGCATGTTACTTGAGCTGAGCACACAATCAAAAACTAGTGGTTCTCAAAGTTTGGCCCCAGGACCAGCATCATCATCATTGAGCTTCAGCACCCCCCGGAAGTGTATTAGGAATTAAAAGGGGGAGGGGGGTTGGAGATGTAGCTCAGTGGCAGAGTGTTTGCCCATCACGCATGAAGCCACAGGTTCAATCCCCAGTACCTTGTAAATTTCAATTTAAGTAGTGTCACTCCCTGATAAATACCCTTAAGTAGCTTTCCATATAGCTGGGTTTTGGGGGTTTTGTTTTATTTTGTTTGTTTGTTTTTTTGGTACCGGGGATTGAACTCCGGTCCTCGCGCTTGCAAGGCAGGCCACCAAACCGCTGAGCTAACTCCCCGGCCCCCATATAGCTGGATTTAGGATCAAGTCCAATTTGTAACCTGACTTTTGCCTGTGTCACACACTCCGCAGCATCCTCTCAAGCTGCTGTCTTCACACTCTAGACTCCAGCCAAGTGGAATTACTGTAAGCTATTCAGATCCAACTTCCAGGCCGTTTAGTATGCTGTTGCCACTACCTAAGACACTCTTCCTGGGAATCTTCATCGGGCTTTCTGGAGGAAGCCATAAGGTAAGCACGATGAAAGAGAAGGGAAGCCGAGAGGAAGGGCTGAAAGGAGACAAACGCTGAGTCCAGAGTTCCAGATATGCCTGTCATCTACGTGGCTTAGGGTCACAATTGCCTTCCCCTTCAGCCTTCACTCTGCTCAGGCTCATCCCATTCATGACTGCAGCTCTAATGCGCCCAGTCTCTTCTGTATTCTATGGGCCCTAAACACAAAACATGCTCTGGAAATTAGGCTCTCAGTGGCTTCCAAGACGAAAATCATGCCATGCACAGTGGTACTCAAAGTGTGATCCCCAGACTGGCAGCTTCAATATTACCTGAAAACCTTTTACAGAAGCAAATTATTGGACCTCCTGAACACTGTGTCAGGACCTGAAATCTGTGTTTTAATATCTCTCCAGATGACTTTTATCCACACTGTCCATATATTTACGTTAGGGTCCATGCTAATGGACACCAAATGTTCTCTGTCCCATAAAGAAAATTATAATTTGGGTATTTGGATGATAATATCTTTCCCTTTTTTGTGTGTAGACCTGAAGATTGACACTTTTGATGCAACTGAAGATCAGGCATGTGGAGGACAGAGAGGGACCCCTTGAAGACTACAATGCCTGTCAGATCCAACTATATATATAAGGTAGTATGACAGTAATAACTATAGCAATATTAGTAATAACCAAGAACAATAAATTCTGGAGATCATTCACTAAAACCCTAAAACTTACTTTACTTATACACACCCAACATATACAACTTTCAAAAGCAGGGACTATTATTCTCCTTTAACAAATGCAAAAATCAAATTTGAAAGAGATCACATGATTTGCTGCAAGACACCTAACAGGAAAGCAGAAGATCAAAGACTTAAGTGTGGGTCTTTCTAGCTCCAAGCCACCAGGATGGAGGTGTAGCTACTGGAAGAACACTCTGTTCCCTGGGCCAGGTCATCCATCTTCCAAACAAACATGGCAGTATGCTGAGTCTTCCTCTGCTGCCTTTCTTTCAGCACCTAGACGCTTTGGTGAGTCTCTTTTCCTACTGACCAATGACAGCAGCCAGGCAGTTTGCATTGTCTGTTGCCATGCAGAAGCTGGCAGACAGTGGTGTAGTGTGAGGGAGAAAGCCTTCCAGATGCAATGCAATGTGTAAATGGAAATTGTTGTCATTATCCCCTGAATAAATGGGGAAGATGTGCATTGGCTCAACAGAACTAGAAGGAAAAATTGGACTGTGAACAAAAGTATTATTAATTTAAGGAACTGCTTGAATTTGCCTCTGGCAGTTTCCTTTGTAAACACCATTAACACCCTGCAATGCTTGAATTGTATCTAAATGCATAGCTTAAATATGTAAAAACAGAAACCTAGGCATTACTGTTAGGCATTTAGGGAATCATTTGGCTTTAAAGCCTGCCAGACCAAAATAAAAATAGTATATGAGACTTCCAAATTATGAGGGTTTCAAATTTCTTATTAAATTCTTTCTCAGAATATAGAATTTTTTATTCTCTCTTCCTTCCCCCAAGACCAGATATAATTTACAACCAACAGAATGCAGCTATGTAACACTGCTCATGCAGAACGCACTTGTATTTGTATTTCTCTCTAAGTGAACATGGTTCTTGGGGGTAAGTGGCTACAGCAAGAAATATCTTTAGGCAGTAGTGTTACTTAAGTGGCCAAGTCACAGCTGAGTAACTTTGTAAATGAGCCTAGTAGAGTTAACTCCATGGAGAAGAATAGTTGTACCTTTATGACCTCATTCTGAGGTGGAAAGACCCTCGCTTAGGCACCATGGCGGGAGTCATTCCAAGAAGGTGGATTTGAACACGAGAATCAAACAAGTTCTATTTCCCAGAAGGGAAAAATACATATGACTTTGAAAGAGGTGATTTTAAGTGAAAAGCCATCCTACCATCCTGGAGTTCACAGATTTTCCTAAATAATCTGGAAGGTAAACACAGGCTTGCCAGTTTTCTGGAGCCTAAAAAGGCATTTGGAAAAATCCTGCTAGAGTTTGGTATACTTCCATACGCTGGACCTCCTCCCACTGAGAAACAAGTGGAAAGAAGAGGTCAAGCAGCTCTGCTAATCATGAATCAACCAGGCTTTGGGCAAATTTGTGGTGAGGTGGTACCCCTTGTGCCTAGAGAGAGCACAGGATTGAATCTCGTGGAGAAGTAGTAGAACAATAAGAATGACTAATAGAGATTGGAATTTTACCATGGGTGTGGTAAGTACTGTATATACATTGTATGATGTAGAAAGCCAGAAAACAACAAAAGCAGGACTCAAACTCATTCTCACTTCAGGGTCCATGTTTCTAACTACTTAAATTATTGGTACCTTGGCAAGACTTTAGGTTTTCAAGTTTGACACTCTGGAATTGATTTCCAGCTTAGTCCCTCAGAGGTCAAATGTGACACTGAGAAAACCTTATTTTACCTCATTTCTCACCTCTAAAATGGGTAAAATTTCAAACCAACAGGATTATTATGAAGAAGACACTTAGCAGGAATTCAGTAAACAGTTCCTAAGGTCCGTCTTCATCAAGCACACTCATTCAGCTCTGCATGTGACTCAGTACTAGAATGGCATTTATCAAACCCAGATCATTCTCCTAGCTAAATGGCTGAAAGGCTTGCAGCAGGATGGTTACAAACCAAAACGGAATGGATCACATGCAGGCATAGGTACAAATATACACACAGTAGACTTTTATGGAGCTCAAAAAACAGAAAACACCTGCTTTCTAAATTCAGTTATCTTCAAATAATGCAACAGCTATTAGGTACCTAGCACAGTTGGCTGAAAATCCGAACTTAATTCAGAAACTAAAT
Source organism: Fukomys damarensis (assembly GCF_012274545.1). Lineage (NCBI taxonomy): Eukaryota > Metazoa > Chordata > Mammalia > Rodentia > Bathyergidae > Fukomys > Fukomys damarensis. Next base: position 27,968,609 of record NW_022900932.1, read on the forward strand.
TTTGTTGGGAGAATGTAAAAGATTTTCATCTTGAGTGCCAATGTTACATGTAATCTTTCAATTACAGATCACTCTATATACACAAATATAGAGAAATAGGAAGAGGGTGTGGTGTGTGTGCATGCGTGTGTGCATTGTTTGTTGTCTACATTCTATTTTAGGATGATTTTGTAACAAATTGACCTTGCTGATACAGGTCATCTTAAGACCTTCCCTTGCCTGGGCTAGAGTGATCGAAGACCACGGGAAATTATTTTACTTAGGTTATATTTCTCTGAAATTATTTTCTCAACAATTTAACTATTTTTCAAACATGCATAATTACCCTCTTTTTGTTCCTGTCTTTTTGCTCTGTGCCTTTCCATGACACACTAGAAAGAGTATGAGACAATGATTTTCCAATCTTTCAGAGTAAGAACCATAGAGTAGTGTTGTATTTCTTCATCCAGTCCCCTATTTGGTTTATTCTCCTCTGTGTTTCTAGAAAAGAGGAGGAGTGTTTAATTCTTTTCATGCCTTCTTACCTTATTGTTAGGTTCCGATAGCAATAAATTTTTGTTTATTAGAATATCATTAAAGAGAATGCCATTGTAGTATATTTTTACATGTATTTTTAAGTTCAGAAAGACACAGAAAATTTCCCAGGATGTAAATGGTATCCTGCCATTCTAGTTTTACTCAACATCTCCAGATAAAGTATACATGGAGAAAAATAGAGCTAAAAGATTTTCTGTTTGTTAAGGTTGTTTTAGTTTTTTGTTGTTGTTTTGTTTTGTTTGTTTGTTTTGGTGATGGGGATCAAACTCAGGACTTTGCACTTGCAAGGCAGGTGGCAGAACCTCTGAGCTAAATCCCCAGACCCTTGTTAAGGTATTTTGATAGACAGAGACTCCTTCAAGTCACTCCAAAATAAGGAGTAAATAGAGCAGATTATCACAAAGTCACGTGAAAGTACAAGAAGGCATTTGATTCTATTTTGCTTCCAAATAAACACATACAGAAAAGCCCTATTGATTTTGTATGGTGTGGTTCTTCTACATGAAACAGCCTTCAACGTTGTAGTAGTGAAGGAGGTAAGAAACATGCCCTCAGCCAGACAGGTGAGCCTGGGTGAAGGAAGATGTCAAAGCCAGGTCTACCATTGACTTACAGGTATCTGCCTTGACCCTTGGGCAGGTAGTGGGCTCATTTCAGTTAAAAAAAGAACGCAGAAAGGACAGAGCTGGAGAGTCAGCAGATAAATTCACAGAAGCATGTGTTAACTTCGAGGCACGTGAGAAACACACAGGTGTGTAGCTGGGTTTGGATCTCATGTGATTTGAGCAGCAGAAACAAGTCAATTGACCTGTCCAAGGCTACACAACTGTTGGAGTGCTGGTACTCGGACTTGAATGGAGTCAGGCCGGGGTTCATTCTACTAGGCTCTGCTGACCATAGTGCCCAAGTGAAGCCAGCTATGATGTGAGATGCAAAATTCTAACCTCCCTGCACCCCTTCTCCTTGCTTCCTGTACCATTGCCTCAGCTTTCAGACTTCCTACGTCTCCTAGTTTCTCCTTCTCCTTTATCTTAATTAAAACTGTGTTTCAGAAAGGATCCGTTAAAATGTCCTTTCCAGGGTATTGACTCAAGCTGCAGCTCACCAAAGGAGCATGATGAGGATGGTGATCACGATGAGGGTAACAGGATATTATTTTGTGCTTTGTTCTCTCTGAGTTTTTTCCCCTATATCTCTGTAAGTCTATGCAAGGTATTCTCTCCATCCCAAAGAAGTTTTTTTTTTTTTTTTTCAGAAAGTCTTATTCGTGGGGCTGAGGATTTAGTTCAGTGGTTCCACCTCCTGCTTCACAAGCCCAAGGTCCGGAGTTCAATCCCCAGTACCAAGAACAAACAAACAAACAAACAAAACAAAGCCTCATTCCTACCTACAACTTCTATTCCTGGGTTTTCAAAAGGAAGAACCTTTAGGGTAAGGATGCCAGAGAAATGTTCAGTTAAATATGAATTTTAGATAAATAACATTTTTAGTTTAAGGATGTTCCAAGCATTTCATGAACACATTTATACTGAAATATTATTAACTATTAATTTAAAATTTAAATATACAGGGACAAGGGGAAAAAATGAAAACCAGGACCCGTCATGTAAAGGTGCAAGATCCCAATAATGAATGTAACTGTACTGTACACCTAAAATGTACCAATAAACTCAATAAAAAGAAAAAAATTAAATTAAATTAAAAATAAAATTAAAATATAACAGCTGAGTGCCCTGGACTTCCCTTGCCAAATCTGGCCACCTTACCATAGATTGAAAGGAGAGAGATGTTTCAAAGTGACATAAGGATAAAGAAAGAAGAAAAAAAAACAGCAGGAGAAGGGGAATGCTAAGGACAGATGCTGAGGTGGAAACTGGACCTGAGCCTGCCCTCAGCATTATGGAGGTGGTATAAAACCTCAGGGCAGTGTGGC
>NW_022900932.1:27971269-27981842 GCF_012274545.1 Fukomys damarensis
ATGAATGTAAGTACTGTACACCTAAAATGTACCAATAAACTCAATAAAAAGAAAAAAATTAAATTAAATTAAAAATAAAATTAAAATATAACAGCTGAGTGCCCTGGACTTCCCTTGCCAAATCTGGCCACCTTACCATAGATTGAAAGGAGAGAGATGTTTCAAAGTGACATAAGGATAAAGAAAGAAGAAAAAAAAACAGCAGGAGAAGGGGAATGCTAAGGACAGATGCTGAGGTGGAAACTGGACCTGAGCCTGCCCTCAGCATTATGGAGGTGGTATAAAACCTCAGGGCAGTGTGGCTGAGTAGAGATGAAGCCTTTAGCTCTAGGTGTGTAGCTAAGGTTCCGGGACAAGTGTGGGAAGAGATGCCAGAGTCCCCTGACACCAAGTAGCCACATGCAGTTAGACAATCAGCCTTTTCTCTATTAGGCCCCAAGGTCTGGGGTGGGGTCATACAATAATGACTGAAAGTAAACTTCCTGCCAACCAGTAGGAAAGAGATTTGAAGCTGAATTTAATTTTATCTAGAGGAAATACTGTGACATTTCCAAAATCCGGTTTTGTGAAGCTACATTCATAGCGGCAAAATAATAATAATTTGCTGTGAAGCACTGAGTATTTTCCATGTGACATACACCATGCTTCATTATTTTGCCTTTTGTATAACAAAATTGTTAATGGGACAAGAGTCCTTTGTTAGCAGCAGCTTTGGGAAGTAGTAGAGAAGATCACAGAATAGGAACAAGTAACATACAGCAATGCCTGACTTACTGATTAGTCTGGAACTTGCTGAAGAACTTAATTCACATATAAAGCAAAACCTATCCCAGAAACATGCTTTGCCGAAATATTTGTCTTAGGAGCCAGCCCTATGACAAGCTGCCTTGTCTTTCCAGTTAAGAAGAAAAATCTTTAGACCTAGTATGAATTTTACTTCATTGTTTCAGATCTATTTTTCAGGCCTACCTCCCCTCTTGACACCTTTCATAAGATAAGGTTAAATTCTTCCAAGTTTTTTAACTTTAAGAATAGCCTATGTCCTTGTGACAAAGTTTCAGTTGAAGTATTATCTCCTACAATTACTATTCTCTTGAAAGAGGAAAGATTTTCTTTCCAATTAACATGCCATGCCCTGAGGCAGAGAAAATTTGTTCTTCTAGTACTTGCTGTATAAGAAGCAAATAACCATTGGCCTAACTTGGAAATATTTTGTGCTCCCTACACGCCTTAGTAAAAAGCTTTCAAATGATTTTTCTCTCATCTTGTGCTGAAAAATAAATCACACTTGCCTGATACTCCAGCACCTGGCTTATAGTCTCAAATCATCTTCAACTGACCACAAAAAGGGAAGTATTTCGCTCAGCAATGACTAACAATGTCTGTCCATGGTTAGAAAAATTATAAAAGGAGACAAGTCATAAAAAAAATTTTCTTGATTCCTGAACAAAGGATCAACAATCATGTTTTAAAGAGGTTTTTTTGCTGTGTAACCTGAGAAATGAACTCTTCATCAAAATGTAATGAGAAAGATTTTTTTTTACGATTTATAAGATTTTAGGTTTTATAGGATTTATTGTCAAGACGTGGTTTCTCATACAGAAATCTAATACAACAAACAGTCCAATAAGAGGTTAATCTTAAATATCTCAATATTGAGGGCAAGAAGTCAGCTGAGGCAGGGGGCACCTACTTTACCAGTGAAGGCAAAACTAAGCATTGCTTTGTGAAGAAAATTGAAGGCATATATATGAATATAAAATCCCTAATCCCATATGGATCCTAGAACTGCGAGCTTCTTAGCATTTGTACCACTCTATACATTGAGATACGTTAAAGGCAGTTTTTCCTTTGGTAGAAATAACAGGTTCAGAGTCTTCACCTGGTGTCTCATAGATTCTTCAAGGTCAGAAAAACCTGATTTCTTTGTGCTTTTAAAAATGTTTTCATTCAGAGCTAAGTTTCTCACTGTTGGACACTGCAGTTTACAAGTATGGAAGCAGGAAAGACTAGAATCTACCATTTACAGTATGAACCCATGCTGTTTAAAATTAAAAGATAAAGACAAACGTAGATATGTTTATCTTAGATTGCCCATGGAATTAATCTAGACACAATGACACTCAGTGATAATTAATATGCCTATGTTTCAGTACTAGGAGCCACTATTCAAGGAAGAAATAGCGAAAACACAAGTGAGCCTAGTGTTCATTAACTTACTGTGAGATTTATAAATATGTTATTTATCTTGGTAAAGTATTTAAGAATAAAGAGCATAACATCTCCAACTTACTCTCAAATGGTTCCCCAAAAACACATGTGTGTGTAAAGGGAACATGAAGGTAAATGGGGCAAAATATAAACAGTGACTCTGGATAAATTATAAGTTAATTTATTATACTACTCTTGTAATTTCTCTGGAATTGTAAATTGCATCAAAACAAAATGTTACAAAAGTCTATATATTATTCAGTGCCCATTGGAATCCCTACCTCTTCCATGAAGCCCTCTCTTCCCACTACAAAATGAAATAAGGATCATAGAATTTTATTACTGGAAGAGACGAGGTACTTCCTGCAGAGAAATCTTTTAGCATAGTGAGTCTGTATTATCCATTTGGTAATTCACCAAAAGTCTTCCCAGGAAGTCAACTGTCTTCATCTATTATCAAAATATTTTGCCATCATTTATCTACTTAATTATATTGTAAGCTCCTTGAGAGCTGAAAACATGTCTTACAAGTTTTTTAATTCTCTGACCCCTTTTCTACATTTCTCTTACCTTTTCTTACCTCAACCTCACAACCTCTTCACATTCTTCAATGCACACACACACACACACACACACACACACGCACGCTCACACCCCACCAACACTTCCTATCTGTTTTTTCTTTCCCTGTCAGATTTTACCTCAAACATTATCTCTTCCAGCCCCGATGACACATTAGAATGGGTTACACTGCCCTTATAGTTATTTCTCATAACACCCTATTCTTAATTCCTCATAATAGCTATCTTGCTGAACTTAACTTGTCTATTTTCTATTTTCCTCACCAGACTAAAACTAGGTTCAGGTCTAAAAACTCACTAAATATTCATTAATAACTAAATGAATAAAAACAGTTGAGTTTTTAGATGAGAATACATCTTTTGAGTTTCTGTATTATGTTTAAGTTGTCTGCCTGCAAGTCCTTTGTTGTGTGTATAAGCAATGCAAATTTCTAGGGCTCACCTGAAATGAAATGAATTTTTATGGAACTGTTCCTGTAAATCAAATATAAAAAAAGGTTATTTGGGCAGTTCTGATATACATGGATATTCTTGATCATAGACTCAATAAATAAAGACATTTCCCTCTCCATTTCTTCTTTTCAATACACAATGCTTAATGTCAAACTTCCCAAACTCTCACTTGTTTAGACACTGGAATTTCTGCTTAATTTACACATTTTCTGCTAAATTATGGCCTTTTCTGACTTAGCTTCCACGTAGCAACTTTCAAAAATTTGATAAAGAAACTAGAAATATAAAATTAACAAAAAAGACAATATATAGCAGGGCGTGGTGGTGCACACCTGTAATTCCAGCACTCAGGAGGTTGAGGCAGGAGGATCACTGTGAGTTCGAGACCAGCCTGGGCTACATAGTGAGTTCCAGGTCAGTCTCAACTATACAGTGAGACCCTGTCTCAAAAAACCAAAAAAAAAAAAAAAGCAATATGTAAACTTAGTTGAAAGAAGAAAGAAACAACTTTTATTCAGAGATACTGATCAGCACTGAGTTTTTAAAATACTGATAATTCATCAGAACTTTGAGTAGCTTTTAAAAAAAGAACTCTGAAAGACCCTGTGTTCATCCAAAAATGTAGGTTGGTTGATGCCAAAAATGTCAATTTACAAAATTTATCTGGTAATGTACCAAAAAAAATTCATTTGAATATAACCAATGTTTTCCTGAGAAAATAATTACATACAGCATAGAGTATAAAGCACACACACAGAAAAACCCCAAATTTGATTTCCATATCTAATTCTTCCAGAAAACAGAGACTTGTATATTAAAAAAAAAACATTTATTTTGGAATAAGCCACTCTTATTTAGCCACACTTAAAAATAATTTTACATCCCTTTAGTAGTGCCAATGCCCTCAAGATTTCCCCAAAAGCAAGGAGGGACTTATATCAAGTTTTACTGAGGTTCCTAATAGAGTGATATTTTCAGTTCATGAACAGAAGGTTGCGGGTTAATGCAGTCTGTTTTTAAATTGCTATAACCTCTGCCTTATGCTATTCTAGATGAACAGTGAAAAATAAAACATTCACTTCTCTTTTTATCTCTTTAATGCCACGATTTTATCATTTTTACCAGAGCATTCATGAAAGGACAAAGGAATCAATGAGTAGCATCTTGAGCACTGTGATATAAATTATCCTTGAGTTAATAATTTACTAGTTTGTAGAGCCAAGAGAGATAAAGCAAGATTTCAGTGTAAGTGAAATAAACTGTTTGTATACATAAATAATTCATATTTTAATTAAAATTGCCTATGGAACATAGGGGTATTTTGAAATCATTTTGACCAACACATACTTTTAGCAGCCTAAAAACAAAGAGTTACCAAACATAACTTTGCAGGCTTTTGAAGGTTTCCCAAACGTAGGTCACATGCCTTCACTCAATGCCGGGTTCTATAATTAGCTCTTGGTGTCAAGAGGCGGAAATGCACACTGAACAGCAGGTACACAGTCGGTTCTGCTGCATGGAGCATAATGAGGATTTCAGATTTAACACACTAATACTTGTTTTATTACTGTAGTCAATTGTCCGTGCATCTTAGGATTCATGTTGTGTGCACTGGCTAAGTCATGTTTCTTTCATTGGCTGAAGCAATTAATGTACATTCAGCCTTTTAAACGCTATCTCTTTATGCTTTCGCCTTGTGTAATTCAGTTTGCAATGATTAAAATAATTTTTCAATGGTGATGCCACAGTTTAATGAAAAAATATACAGCACTAATGTAAGAAGCATTTGTAAACATTTTTTAAGAGATATTGTTTGTTGTTATACAACACTGCAGCAGATGGCTGTAAAAAGAAGCTTAGACTCAAGAACTAGCAGAGAAAGACCTCTGGGGCTGGGGCAAATGGGTGGAAGGAAGAGAGATTTTTCTCTGTGGAAAGAAAATGTAATGCCCTGTCAGAAATAGCTTTTTGGTCTGCCTTTTGGTGCATACAGTTAAGTAACAACTATTGCTAATATTTACAACTAATGACTCAGTCTTCATAAACGTCTTAACTCTGGAGCACCTACCTTCTGGCAGGTGCCAGGCTAAATCTCCTCCATGTAATTCCTTATTTGATTGTTGTAACTGTAAATTGCTGAGACAGAGGGGAAAAAAAAAACTTTCTCAGGAGTCTTATTGCTAGTTAGTCCTGGAGCTGGGATCCATCCCATACCCTGTTCCTTTTTTATGGCCAAAAAGAGTTTGTGCTTGTGCTTGCCTACATTTTAGCCATGAAATTTTCTGCAAATTACTCAGCCTCTGTGAGACTGAGTTTCTCATCTATAAAAATGGAGTAATAGAAACTCAGCGCATAGTATTGTGGTGAAGATTAAGTAAGTGAATATGTGCCAAGTGTTTAAAAGCATGCCTGACATATGGTAAGTATTCAATAAATATGTGCTGTTATTACTATGTCTGTGCTGTACTCTCTTGTGTTGTGTGCTTTTCTGTTTCAGAACTAATTGTTTCTTTGTTTTAAGCAAGATGTTATGCTATTATGATGCCTATTAGTAAATGAGCATGTGTGTAAATGGTCTTAGAGATGATTGTTTCACACTTGTTACTTGTCATAATCAAAATCCAGGATTAATTAACTTTCTGAATCTCCTAATTTAACAAGTGATTATCCTATTTAATGTACATGGACAATAATTTCAATAGATATGTTTGCTAATTATGCTTCACTTCTGTGTGCATGATGTGATAATTCAGTCCTCAGCAGCTAGATGCATGTGATTAGGCAAAGTAGCTCAGATACTGAGAACATTGTGCAATATTTCTTTTAAACTGCAGTCAGTATAAAACAGAGCTATGGTGACTAACTACATGTTTTTACTCAGGCTAGCAAGTTTTTGAAAGCAAACACTTTCTGTATAATCTAAAGCTTCCCTGATTCTATATTCGATACACTGTTCTTCCTCGGAGACTTAGATTAGATGTTACTTCCTTCAGGAATCCTTCCAGACCTACCCTTCTTTTCCTGAGAAAATTTTCTCTCCCTTGCTTGAAAAAGCCCATTATTTTTCAACAACTACCCTTTCTTTCCATCTGGTGAGTTCCCAGTTGTCAGCCAGCACACCAATTTCCAGAATAAAGATTGCATCAGCCTTCCTCGAAGTCAGTTATAAACTGCATGGCCAAGATTTGGTGAACAGATTATATACACAAGTACTGAGCTCCTCCCAGAAATTGTTAAGAGAAGAGATTCTGCCTGTCTTCACTCCTTTGCTCTTTCTTGCTGCTTGCTCTGGATTTAGTGGCTGGAGCATGGAGGCCAGGAGGTAGAAGTCCTGTGTTGATGATAGCAGAGCAACTTCATAAAAGGAACCTAAGTTCCTGTTGATTATAGCAGTTTCAGACACCCTGGACTGTCCGCCTCTAAAATATATTTATTTGAGAAATAACCTTGGATTTTCCATCATTTGAATGTGGACTCATCTTGACTCATTCAATGCTTTCAGCATTTTTATTTGTACATACCTGTATCTCTTTTTCTGTTACTCATTGTATCACATTATATCTAATTACTGATATAGCCACTGCTGTACCAGACAGGAGTCTCCAAAAGCAAAGTCTGTTCATTAAACACTAACTGTGATGCCAGGCTCTTAGAAGGTTTTGAAAAAAATCCTTGTTGCATAAAGACAACCTGAATCACAGCATGTGGAAAAAACTAACACAAAAACATACGGCCTAGTGTCACTAAATCAGGAGCATCCTTTTTTGAGTTAGTGTGAAAGTCTTTCTCATGCATAGATTTATAATGTCCAACAGGAAAGGTGCATAAAGTGCTTTTGCCTGGGGGGGTTGTACCTATCAAAATGACTGTTACAAATAAAGGATTGGTTTTCTCACTTTATAACTATTTGATTGGAGGATTCAGCGGGAAAGCATCTACATTGAGCTGAAGAATCCTCTGATCTGAGAAGATCATGCTCCTTAAGTATAAAGATCTAGGAAGGCTGACTAGAAGGTCTAGGTGAGAAGAAGGTTGTGATACCACAAATAATTCTTATGCCTGACTTGAGGTTATATCCAATGATTATGAGCATTACAGGACTTGTCTTGGGTCCTATGTCTAACTGCTTGTGTCTTTTTCTTCACTAAGTTCACATTCTTATCCAGTATATTTCAACTATCCCAAAGGATTGGAATAGGGTATACTACTTGCAATAAATAATCCATATTGCTATGAGCCATAAGGTTTAAGGGCAGCAAGAACAGAAATCTTTAGGCTTGAAAAGCAAGGTTTTAGCACAAAGTAGTATTTTGTGGGATGTAGTCTTTAACATATTTTGGGGGTGACAAGTCAATCCACTCAAAGAAAAAATAGAATGTCTTGGGCATGAGAACTGTATTGATTTACCCACTTTCTGTAATGATTCTGTGACTGGCTGATAATGCCACACACTCTGAAACTAAGCATTACTTCACAGGAAATTCAAGTTTTACTTCTAATATGAAGCACTTAACTTATGTTAAATTTTCCGCATTGTTACATCATGAAGTGCTTTAGAAGGTTTTGAAGGTTTGTCTTAATCTAAAAGCCCCATTTGCCTACTGGCTAAAAAGAATCTTAATGACAATTCATTTGGAGATACAAGCAGTATGTTGATTTGGCTACAAATCTTTAAGTGGCAAATAAATAAATGAGCCACACACTTTTTTTTTAATCAAACTCAGCCAGTGGCAAGAATCTTTCATGCCATTTCTTCTGAACCAGTGTGACTTCATCCAAAAGACACAGAAAATAGTATTATTTACTATACAGAGACGCTGGAGGAAAAGCTCTCATTGCTTCTCTGAGGCCTAAGATGAATTGGGAAACATATGACCTTCAGATGTGACCGTCACTTAACACATTGCTTACCCTAACATTTACTTTCCTGGGTGTCCACATGTTGGCCAGTTTAAAAGCCAGTTAACAAGTGCTGGAGTACACTTAGGACTAACTCACCCCAGATATTTACCTATTAGAAATAGATATTTTATCTGTGGAAAGCAGTGCAAATATCACTGAAGCAACTTGACTTCATGGCATGAAGATCAAATCCACTTGGCGTCGTTCAGTCATTGGAAGAGCGGATAAGATTCTTTACTAAAATCACTCATTGCCTAAGTTATTTTTCCAGTAATAAAATATTTTCCACCAAGGGAGAGAAGCAGGGAAAATGAAGGAAAGAAACACATCTTTAGAAAGATGCCGTAACTCCTTTGTTTTTAAGGACTCAACAGTAAATGTTTAGAAAAAACTTGAATCCCCAACCTTTGGGTTCTCTGGAAATCTTAAGCTTAACTTTCTTCATGGACATTTGTTTCAGCAAAGATGGAGGGACTTAGGGACAACAACTTCTCTCTGTAACTCTCTGCACCTCTATATTGTTGAGGCTGTGTAAATCTCTTCTCTTTTCTTTCTGTTGTTTTCTTTTTTCCTTTCTGAGAGAGAGACAGAGAGAGAGAGACAGAAACAGAGAAAGAGACAGAAAATGAAGAAAATTATTAAAAATAGGAGTGGAATGACAATAGTATTAATACTAAGTCATAATTCTCATGTATGCCCAAATTTTTCCATTTTTTATCCTTTGAGAGATTTGGGGGGGCTGAAAAGACATTAGGCAATTGTATCAAAATGTTACACATTCATTAGCTGTACCAAATGCTAGGTGTAGTGAGACTCAACAAACTGATTATTTTGGTTTATGTTTGTTTATTCTAACCATGAATTAGAGGATTGGAATGTGATAGGCAGTATTGGGTGTAGAATCAAATGTCTGGTGCACTATCTTCCCTTAACAGCAAGACAGGTTTGGCAACCTTGAGCCCAGGAGCATTCATGCAACAAAGCAACAAAATGCTAACTAACACTCCATCATGAAAGCACAGCCTAAACCACAGCTTCAGAATCCATAACCAATCTGAATTTTACCCCAATATACAGCTGCTCAGTGACTTTTTCTACTGGAATAGAGCTGGTTCTGGGCTGAAAAGTGTTTATAAAGGATTCGACAACATCTCTAAGTAAATTTGGATTGGGTAGAAAATAATTCTTTATCAAACAAAATCAAAGAGAAATTACCAAAAACAGGATGTGTGCCTTTTTTTATGAGACAAAGCCAAAACTGTTTTGATAAGAATTATAGTTTATGTAATTGACGATACACTCTTGCCAAATAGTTCCCATTTAACCTCTTTATTTTTTTATCTCAGAATGTTTATCCATGAAGTTATTTTCACCTTTTAGCTTCTTTTTTTCTGTAAGTTGCTAACTAGATTTGAAATGTGTCAATGGATATGGCAAAACTATAGAACTTATATTTGGAAGATCTTTTTCTTTTGAATAATTTTAATGATAATTATAACTGGTTGACACTAAAGTATTGAGTTTTCTGTTTTTTAGTAATCTCCTAAAAGACAAACTTTGCACTTCAATCTTTCATAGTTTGGAAAGTACTCTCCTTACTTACCTCCTTCCTTAAGGAATGTTTCCCCATCCCTCCCAAAATATTATTTTGGAAATTTATACTTTTGGGTTAGAAGTGCAAATCTGGTTTAGCTGATCATTTTGCCTTAAGTTATTTCCTCTGGCCATAAATTAGGGGATCTGAATGTGATAGGCAGTATCCTAAACTGGTCCTCTGAATAACCCCTTGGTTTCCCTTCACTATGGGCAGCAAAGAACTTGTGAACCATGATGGGAGATCATACCATCAGTGTGTGTTCAGGTGACCTTGAGTTTATCAAGGAGGGTTATCATTCAGAGTGGGCCTGACTTCAAGTATTCTTTAAAACAAGGTGTAATAACAAAGGAACATTCTCCTGCTGATCTGGAAGAAAGAGAATTACTGTGCTGTGAGAAGAGTGGTCCTCCTGGATCTGAAAGTTGACTTCAGCCAACAGTTCACATGAAAACAAGAAGCTGAGTCATACTGTTGTATAGAAATGAATCTTCCAGGAACCAATGGGTTTGCAATGGGAACTTCAAGTCTTGGCTCACACATAGATTTCCATGTAGGGTCAGTTAAATAGGATCTATCTAATTTGTATGCACTGAGAAAATAAATTTATGTCATTGCAAACCACTAAAGTTTTGATAATCTGTTACACAGCAATAGAAAATGAATGCTAACAAACACAAGAAAAAGTCCATCGGGCAGAGGATTTAGCTCAGTGGTTCTGCCACCTGCTTCACAAGCACAAGGACCTGTGTTCAATCCCCAGTACCAAAAAAAAAAAAAAAAAAAAAAAAAAAAAAAAAAAAAAACACACACACAAAAAGAGACAAAAACA
>NW_022900932.1:27981908-28042914 GCF_012274545.1 Fukomys damarensis
AAAAAAAAAAAAGAAATGAAAAAGTCCATCAGGCAGCTGGGTATGATGGCACACATGTGTAATCCCAGAGCTCTAAGAGACTGAGGCAGGACCACCATGAGTTACAGCCCAGTCTGGGTGACTTAATGACTTAGGGTGATACTGACTCAAAAAATAAAATTAAAATTAAAAATAAACTGGATCCAAAGCTCAGTGCCAAGGCTCTGTGTTCAAAACCCAGTACCACAAAAGAAAGAGAGAGAAAGGGAAGAGAAAGAAGGAGGAAGTAAGGAGGCAGGAAGGGAGGGAAGGAGATAGAAAAAAGGGAGGGAGGGAGGAAAGAAGGGAAAGAGATAAAGAAAGAAAAGAAGGAAGGAAGCATGGGAGGGAGGGAGGGAGGAAGGAAGCAAGGAAGGAAGGAAGGAAAGAAAGAAAGTAAAGAATCTTGGGCAACATAATCTAGCACCTGACCTTGCAGTAAATGACATTACTCTATATTGCCAGAAGCAAAAGTGAAGTTTAGACACAGCATCAAGGGCTGCCTTCTTTTCGTTGCCCCATCTAACATGTGGCTTAAGTGGTTGGAAAAACTCTTTTATTTCTTCACTGTGCACCCTTTCAGGAATCACATAATCAATTCCAGAGAGGAAAGCCTGGAAAGGTTCCTTTATACATTACTCCAAGTCAGTAGTCTATTAAGTTGAATATATTCACTTAATCACTATGATGAGAGAAGCACAAGTATCCCGTTATGCATGTGGGTTATATTAAATTGTCAACTTTGATGTATTTATTTGTTTCCTATTTTAATTCTGTAGAAATAGTAGTAGCCACAGCATCCTTTAAAGGGGAGGGCATGCTTGGTTTCTCTCTACTGAGATTTAAGCTAAGCGGGCAGATAACGTACAGTGTGGGGAATACAATGGCTGGGATATTGAAACTGATATTTATTAGCTCATGATTTTAAATTTACCATTTTCTTTCTTGAAGTCTTGACTTCATGTATAAAAACAAGAATTTGATGAGCCCACCATAATTTATGGTCTTAAAAATTCTAAGATGTCAGGTACTATCTTACAAAATCCCACATGAACACCGGGGAAAGCAGAGACAGCAAAGGGAACAGGGAAGGTGGGAAACCAAGCAGGCAGGTTCTAGGCTCTCTGCATCAATTCCCATGTGGATGGGTTATTCTTTACATCATACACATGAGCTCTATGCAGGATCTCACATCAACAAAGACTGCCTCCGTCCTAAAGCAAAAACTACTGGACTACCTAGTGGACTAAATAGTACAGAAGCTTTTCCAGCAAAGACCTTATAAGTCTCTCAGAAGAAATAAACCCCCAAATTGCCCTATGGTTGTCCTTTTTCTGATCCTAACCTTATTTTCTTAAGAAGGACACCTTTATTCTAGATGTCTCAGAATATCCTTAACACTTTAGTTTTCTTCTCCCTTATTTGGTTCTGTTTAGTGTACGTCAGAGATAGTCCATACTCTTGCAACCGAGATGTGCCAGTATTGTGCTCTTTTTATTTCATTTTACCTGCATCAATAAAGCTAATTCATTTAGTGAAGTAAAATGTATTACACTGTAAAGCTGTTAACATAAACAAAATAAAAAATCAAGAAAAATTTTCTTTTCTCTCTTATTGCTTTCTTCTGCTCTATTTCAGCTCTGGTGGCTGAATTTAAGTCCAGTGCTACAGTAAAACCAGCCCCCTCCACAGAAAAGAGCAACTGCTCAATATTCTCAGAAGCTACATAGACTATTAAAGGGCTGGGGATTTCTCAACATGAGGAGAATAAAAGGAGCAAGAGAAATGCAGAGAAATGGAATTTCCAGAAGTTGGTAATATCCACTATTAGGAAACAAAAATTCAATTTTATGTTATTCTTACAGCACCTCATTTCCACTTCTAATACTGAAAAAAGTAAAGGCAAATACCTCTTGTCCCTTCTTCCTGCCTGATGTTAACATGTATCACTTAACAATTTGGGTAGAAACTAAAATTTCATAACAGCAATGACTATTTTTGCCAATATTTATTGAATGACTAGCTTTGTGCCAAAAAGTGTGTTGAACACTTTACCAATATCACTTCATTTAAACCATACAACCACCTGCAGGGTAAATACTGTGATTCCCAGTTTTCCAATGAGAAAATGAGGGCAACGGGAAGTTCCTTAACTTGTTCCAGTCACATATATGAAAAGTACAATCCCACATCTGTCTGACTAGGACTTACCCATAAGTTGGGCTCCCCTCTAAGCACTACATCTTGATCTGTGTTAGAATGAAATCAAGCTGTGTATTGTTTGATGCCTTTAGTCCCCAGAATATACAGTATGATCCATATTAATTTTACTGTCTATAATCTGTCTTCTAAATGGATTTGTTAATATAATGTTATAAGTATATATGTATATATATATGTGTATATATATATATATATACACATATATATATATATAAATTTTTTTGCAATATTTGAAATTGCACCAGGGCCTTTGTACTGAGATACAGTCTCAGCACTTTTTTCTATTATTTATATTGAAACAGGGTCTAAGTCGTTAGGTTGTAAGCCCAAGCTGGGCTTGAACTTGTAATGCTTTAATTTTCCAGATCACAATGTTATTTGTAGAAAAAAAATTAAAATAAATTCATAAAGTAATGAATCTAAAAGAATGACTGATAAAGTTTGAGTTTCTTTGGTATTCATCTTAAAATAACATTTAGCTCATTAGCAACAGAAACTTGATCTATTACATACACTCACTAAGTATTGGCTGTATTTCCCAAACCCTCGATCAGCACACATGACATAGGGTTGTTAGAGGATATCCAGAGCATATGGTTGCCATCATATTAGGGTACAGACACGCAAGATACTTTGGAGTTTCTATTCCTGCAGCACATATGTGATTCAGAGAATAACCCTCATATTTTCCCAAAGATATAGCCCAAATCTACCGGAAGCCTTGAGAGCTGAAGCTAATTATATACCTAGGTAGGTGGGCCAGCAAGAAGGCTCAGAAAACAGCGTGATCATATAAGAAATCAACTCCTCAACCATTTTAGGTTTAGGGAATCCACATCAAACCTTAATGAGAAACCACATGCAGTGGTAAATTCTGGCATTTAATTTTATGATTATTTACAGCCATTCTGGTGCACAGCATATGGCATGGAGTTACCTTTTAAATAGTACTAAGAAGATAAACTTTAAAAATTTTAAATACATAGCAATAAGGTTTTACTCTTCTTGATAAAGAAATAAGAGACATGTTTAGTTAAACAAAAAAAGTTAAAGTGATGGGAGTTGTGGGTAATAATTTATACTTTTGGAACTGCTTGGCATAATGCCTCAGGCAGAAACTGGTAAAAAAATTAAGAAAATAATGAGTTCCAAAGTAATTTATTCTTAGGTAAGTGTCATACAGTCTGCCAAAAAGCTCCACTCTTCTAATTTTATAGACATTTATCATTCTAATCAAATGCTATAAATAGCACTGTAAAATCTTTAATCTATTTAGGTTTTCAATTATTTTCCAAAGTCTCATAGACCTTGGCAGTAGGAACAACATTTAGCTGCTGCTACCACCTTCTTTCTCTCCTCCTCCTTCTTTTCATCCTCCTTCTTTTTCTTCCACTTCTTTCCATACAAAGAAAGTTTCTCTCATCTATATCCCTACATGTAAAACTAGAGACTTAAGTACATTTGTGACTTATTTCCAAAATCAGCTACTACAATTATTGTACTAAATGAAAAGGTTAGAAGTACGCTGATGAATAAAGCGGTGGAACCATCCACAGTCCAGAGTCCGTAGCAGGTAGGAGCCATGTAAATGGAAGTCAAAGCGCCCAGCATGACTAGAGAGGTTCTAGAATTTTTTTAAAAATTATATGCAGGAATAAGAATTAGGACTGAAAAGCCAGGCATGGTGGCACACACCTGTAATCCCAGCACTCAGGAGGCTGAGGCAGGAGGATCGCTGTGAGTTCAGGACCAACCTGGGCAACAGAGTTCCAGGTCAGTCTCGACTAAATAGCAAGACCCTGTCTCAAAAAACAAACAAACAAACAAACAAAGAATTAGAACTGAAAATAGAGAGGTTGGTAAAAGGACAGAAGAACTGAAAAACAACTCCAGTCCCTATTTCTACCAACATCCTCCCCAAATGGGAGACTGGCAAGTAGAAGACAGTCACCTCTTTACTCTCAGGCAAAACAAATTAGGAAGAAAAATTAGAGTGCTGGTTCTTATAGAAAAATATGACTGCAGCCAGGCATATATTTCTAGATACTTGCATCTGAGAGTTCATGGAAATACTCATTCTTGTTACTCTTATTTATAATGCACTTCAGGAAGAGGAAAAATAATACAGAAGTCAACCTTTAGAATAAGAGATTTTCAAGTAGTTTCTCTGGTGTGAAAAACTAAAAGTGTAAATAAGGTTCAAATGGTATAATAGGGAGTGTGAAATAGAAAGAAAATGGCTAAAGGGGAAGTGGGAAGGGGAGGGGAAAGGAAATAAGGGAAAAGACAAAATGTGAAAAAAGGAAAAAATGGAAACAAAGTCTTTGTAAATAGGGAAGGGTGAAGGGGGTGAAGGGAGGGCAGGGGAATGGGGAAGAAATAAGAACCAAGATACATCATGTAAAGGCACAAGATCCCAATGATGATGTGAAGGGAGCAGGGGAATGGGGAAGAAATAAGAACCAAGATACATCATGTAAAGGCACAAGATCCCAATGATGAATGCAACTGTATTGTTTGCTTTAAATGTACCAATAAACAATGGGAAAAGAAATAAATTAAAATAAAAGATTTTCATCCACTATCAGTTGAAAACAGTGTTGAAACCTTAAATTTAGAGTGCACCATACTTATGCCTAAATGCCTTATGTGGCAAAGATTTTAGCAGGGCACAGGTTAGGACATTATTGTTCTATCTGTTTATTTGAAATGCTTAAACCAGAAATGTCTCTCTTCCTAGCCATTTGCAAGAAACTGCAAACAGGATCTGAAAGAAACTCAGTTAAAGTTGAAATCCACAGCGTGGGGCAACTGTAAATACATGCACACTCTATGTTATCTTTTGAAGTCCCCCAGCTAAATAGAAAAATTAATGGCAGGCAGCTAAGCATTATAGAAAAATGTCCCCTTCTGTTCATATGCCATTAAATGAATGGTTCAAGAATACCAGTATGTTTTCAAGGTAGGCTATTTTTACTGTAGCTTCATAAAGATCTGTAAGGGAGAACCTTGTTTCTAGTATGCCTATTCTCTTGCCCTTCCTACCTGCACTTTCATCATCCCCTTTGTATGTCTAGCAATGAGTTGTAAGTCAAAATCAAGAAAGAAATAAAAAGGATCAAAATGCAATATGTATGTACCACTTTCCCATGATGAATTTATTTGTTATGCATTGCAAATGCATAATAATAAAAAAGGGAAGAAGGGAAAAATAGATTTAATAAATTTTACCCAGTTCATTAATTTAAAAAAATCAAAATCAAACAACATTGAAAAAAAGGATGCCAAACACTTCAGGATCTGGAATCTACCACCCAGGAAAATCTATACTTCATTTGTTCCAGGGTTTTTTAAATTGTGGCTCTCATTCATGTCATATTAGAATTATTAGTTCCCCTAATCTCACTTCAGATGAACTACATCGGAATCTCTAGGGAAAAGCTAGTTATCTCATTTTAAATATTCTCCAGGAATTTCTAAGATGCATTCACTGTCCAGAAACATTAAATCTGTCTCTAGTTATAAATTGATTACAGGTGATTTGAATGAGTAACTATAAACAATGATGGAAGGCATGAATGGGCACATATATTCTAGCAGCATATAACTCTTCTAGACACCCAGCCAGAAAAAGAAAAACAGTGTATTATACATTATAGAAAGCTGAAGATATAAAAGCAACTAATTTCTGCAAAGCCACATGGAGCTCGGCTGCTATGCCACCCCCAGTACCCTGGGCCTCCAGGCAATGCAGACTGGTAAGGAGCAAAGCCACACAGACACCCCCACAGGATCATCCCAGCGCACCCCACGCTCAGGCCTCCTGGTGTGCTGGTACCTGGGTCCACACTGCAGAGATACAAGGGGTCGTAAAGGCCATTGTACTGAGCTCCAGAAGATAGAGCAGAAGCAAACAAAAAGAGGGCCTCTTTCAGGCTCCTTGATAAAATTGAAGCCCACTGGAAAAGTGAAGAGAATCTCTGCAATAAAGGCACATCAGACCACTGTGGTTGGTAAGTTAGAGAAATCACCACCTCCCATTGGAACCTGGGCTATGCTAAGGGGAAGGACAGCTGGAACCTGCAGTACAACGTTACAGAATGTAACCCTGCAGGAAGTCAGGGAGCTCAACTTGGGTCTTGCAGCCAGAAATCAGCCTGAATCTCAGGAGTCTGCTGCTGGCTTGCTGAGACTAATTGACTTAGATCTGCACACTGCTGCCCACGTTGACTATTGTGACAGCAGAGATGTACCCTGAAGGAGGCCCTTCATTTTTATTTTTTATTTTTAAATTTTTTTTTTCTTTTCCTCTCATTTTTAATTTTTGTTTTAATTTTTATTTTTCCATTTCTTCCAATTCTTCCCTTTTTTTGTTCTTTTTCTTTTTTCTCTTTTCTCTTTCCCACTCAATCTCTTGCTCTCCCACATTGTTCTTCATCTCCCTTTTTGATCCTGTACCTATCCTAATTCAGATTTCTACTTTCTTTTTCTTTTCTTCTCTTTTTTTCCTTCTCTTGATTGTCATTAGTTTCAAGGAAAGTGAATACAGTTTCTAGCTTCACTATTGCTTTAGGTTGTTCTATTCTTGTCTTTGTTCTTTCATTCTTTCTTTCCCTCTTGTCATCAACAGTTTCCTAGCAATTGTGTGATCTTCCTGTGTCCTCTGGCTTCACTTCTAACCCTCTCCTATACTTCTGTCTCTCTCTCTGTCTGTCTGTCTGTCTCTCTCTCTCTCTCTCTCTTCCTAACTCCTCCTAAGTCCCCATCCTGAAGGGTAAATTTGCTATACTGAAGAGTTTATTCACTATAAGTGTATTTTGGGCTGGTCCTCAATTTTGATTTAATGCATATAATTAAAGGTAATCGAGGAAAATTACTACAAGGTGTCATTTTCTAAGCTGTGCTTGATGCTACTGTGTTGCTGATTATATCACCTGGGCTAAGGTGTTGTGATTGATCTAATCAGTCGTCCTTCCTGGTATTATGAAAACAAGAGTGTCTCTGAGTCATTAGAGACTTGAAATCTAAAGACCAGCTATAGATGGAAGATTGAAGTATTGACCCAGAAATTAAACTAAGGACAGTACCAACAACAAAAATAGAAATGGGGAAACATTTAAGCAAGGCACAAACACAGACTTCCAGCATACCAACTGCAAATTCTAGTAGAAACAAAGTGGAAAATTTTGTCAACCAAACATGAGAAGACCCTGAATTCATAGTACAGGAAGTAACAAAACAGATGAATGAGGCTCTAGAAAATTCAAAACAGAAATAATTTCCCAGATAACTACAGAGATGGTGAGCAGAATGAAAGACATGATTAGAGACTCTGAAACAGAGCAGATTAAAAAATAGATGAGTTCAGGACCATTATAGAAGCCATGAATGCCCAGCATAGGAAAGAAATGGAATCCATAAATCAGATTCAAATAGATATTCAGGAGATTAAAAAAATAAAAAACTCCATTGAAAGAATACACAACAGACTGGCCAATCTGAAGACAGACTATCAAATAGAGAAGACAGAATGGCAGTCAGTAACCATAAAAAAAGAGATCTCTTAAAAATAGTAAAGGACCATGAGAAATCAATTTAATAACTCCTAGATGATGCAAAGAAGAATAAGATAAGACTGATAGGAGTCCATGAAAAAGCAGGAGAAACTACAAATGACATAAATATATATTTTTTTCACATAATTAATGACAGAAAACTTCCCAAACACCAAAAGAATTGGACATACAGGTAAGTGAGGCATACAGGACTTCAACTAGCCAAGATAAAAAAAAAACCTACACCTAGACATATAATAATCAAGATACCAGAAACCCAAAAGAAGAACAAAATGTCACAAGTAGTTAGAGAAAAGAAACAAATCACATGCAAATGACAGCCCATTAGAATCACAGTAGTCTTTTCAACATAAACCCTCAAGTCAAGGAGAGCATGGAGTGAGGTATTTCAAGCCCTAAAAGAAAACAACCTCCAACCTAGACTGATGTATCCTGAAAAACTATCTCAAAATTGAAGGGGAACTAAGATACTTTCATGACCTGGGAAACTTCAGATGCCAAACAAGCACCCCAAAGAATTCTAAACAGTATACTAGAAAAAGACAATGAAGGTCACAACTCCATGAGGGACAACAGAACAAATCCATTAGCCAAGGCAAAAAATTAAAGGGAGAGGGGGAAAAATTAAAAAGGGCCAACAACAGGACAATAACATGACAATGATAAGTCAATATGTATCAGTTATAACTATCAATGTTAATGGCCTCAATTCACCAATCAAAAGAAGTAGACTGGCAGAATGGATTAAGATGCAAAATCCAACAATATGCTGTATACAACAAACACACTTACTTGGAAAAGGAACTCATAGACTGAAAGTAAAAGGATGGAAAATAGTTCTCCATGGGATAGGAACACAAAAATGGCAGGGGTAGCTATCTTATTTGAAGACAAAGTAAATTTCAAACTAATTAAGAGAGACAAAGAAGGTCACTACATCCTTGTCAAGGGAGCAATCCAAGAGAAAGAGATGATAATCATAAATATATATGCACCAAATATGAATGCCCCCAACTATATAAAACAAACATTAAGGGACACACACACACACACACACACAAAGAAAAAACAAATAAACACCAATACAGTTGTAGTGGAGGACAGAAATATCCCACTGTCACAAATACACAGGTCATCTAGACAAAAAAATCAGTAAGAAAATATTAGAATTGAACCAAGCTTTTGAACAAATGGAATTAATAGATGTTTACAGAGTTTTCAACCCTACAAAATCAGAATATGCTTTCTTTTTGGCTGCACGTGGGTCATCCTCCAAAATAGACTACATACCAGCTCCTTGAACATATTTAAGTAAATGCAAAGGAATTGAAGTTATCCCATGTATATTATCAGACCATAATGCAATAAAACTGGACATCAACAGGATAAGAAACTGCAAGAACTTCACAAACACGTGGAAATTGAACAACACTTTCCTGAATAACCAGTGGGTCACAAAGGAAATTAAAAGAAGAAATTAGTCAGTTTTTAACAAATAAATGATAATGCCAATACAAAATACAGGAATCTATGGGATACAATGAAAGCAGTTCTAACTGGAAAATTCATAGCAGTGAATGCCCACACTAGTAAAACAGAGCAAGCTCAAATAAACAACCTAATGATGAATATTAAGCTTTTAGTAAAAGAAGCGCAAGTCAAACCCAAATCTCATACAAGGGAGGAAATTAGAAATATCAGAACAGGAATCAATGCAATGGAGACAAACAGAATAATACAAAAAAATCAATGAATTGAAGAGTTGGTTTTTCAAAAAATAAATAAAATTGATAAATCCTTAGCCAACTTTATCAAAAAAAAAGGAAAGATAAGGCACAAATCTATGCAATTAGGAATGGAAAAGGTGAAGTCACAACAGATCCAGCAGAAATCCAGAAGATAATCAATACCTACTTCGAGAACCTGTACTCTAATAAAATGGAAAACACAGAAGAAATGGACAGATTTCTAGACGAATTACCAAAGTTGAATGAAGAAGTTATAAAAATTCTAAACACCCCAATACAATCAGTGAAATTAAAAATGTAACTAAAAAGTTACCAACAAAGAGAAGCCCGGGTCCTCAAAGCTTCACTGCTGAGTTCTACAAAACATTTAGAGAAGAACTGTCACCACTACTCTTTAAACTTTTCAATGAAATTCATTCCTGGAAGCAAGTGTCACTTTGATTCCAAAATCAGGAAAAGACCCAACCAAAAAAGAGAATTACAGGCCAATCTTCCTAATAAACATAGATGCAAAAATCCTCAATAAGGTACTGCCAAACAAAATACAGAGGTTAATCAAGATCATACAACCTGACCAAGTTACATTTGTTCCAGGGATGCAAGGATGGTTCAATATACATAAATCAATAAATGTAATACTCTATATCAACAATCAAGGACAAAAACTATATGATCATCTCAATAGATACAGAAAAAACATTCTGAAATTCAACACCAATTCATGATAAAAAAAAAAAACCTGGAGAAAATTGGAATAGATGGTCTTTATATAAACTTGATAAAAGCTATCTATGAAAAACCGACAGCCAACATCATACTAAATGGTTCAAAACTGAAAAACTTCACATGAAAATCAGGAATAAGACAAGGATGTCCACTGTCATCATTCCTGTTCAATATAGTTCTGGAAACATTAGCCACAACAATTAGACAAGACAAAGGAATGAAAACAATAAAGATAGGAAAGAAAGAAATTAAACTGACATTGTTTGCTGATGACATGCTACTCTGCATAGAGGATCCAAAAACTATGCCAAAGACTTCTAGACTTAATTGACAGATTCAGCAGAGTAGCTGGATACAAGGTCATCACTCAAAACTCAATAGCCTTCTTATACACAAATAATAGAATCACTGAGAAAGAAACTAGGGAAAGTCCTTATCCCAGTAGCATTTAAAAAAAAAAAAAAAGAAATATCTAGGAATCAATCTAGTGAAGGAAGAAATGACCTCTACACTGAAAACTACAGCACTCTGAAAAAAAGAGATTGAAGAGGATATAAGAATATGGAAAGATATCCCTTGCTCCTGGGCAGAAAGAACCAACATAGTGGAAATGGCCATATTTCCAAGACTGCTATACAGATTCAATGCAATCCCAATTGAAATCTTAACAGTATATTTCACATAACTATAGAATACAATCCAAAAATTTATTTGGAAACAGAAAAGATGGGGATATCACAATAACCAACTTGAAACTACATTACAAAGCCACTGTGATAAAAACAGCATGTACTAGCAAAGAAGCAGACCCGAGGATCAGTGCAATAGATTGGAAGATTCAGAAACAACTCCAGATGTACTCAGCTACCTCATCTTTGACAAAGAAGCCAGCCATCCTCGGTGTAGAAAAGATAGCCTCGTCAATAAATTGTGTTGGAAAAACTGGATTTGAACCTGCCAAAGATTAAAACTAGACCCCTACCTTTCACCATACACTAAAATAAAATTGAAGTGGATTAAGGATCTAAATATTAAAACAGAAACACTAAATTTGCTATAAGATAAGTAGAAATCTGAAAGATACTGGCATGGGAAAATACTTTATGAAAAAATCCTCAGGAACACAGGCATTAGCATGAAGAATCAACAACTGGTATTTCATCTTATTAAAAAGCTTCTGCACTGCAAGAGAAATCAACAACAGAGCTAAGAGACAACATACAATGTGGGAAAAAAATTTTATCAGCTGTTTTTCAGGCAAAAGTTTACTATATATAAAGAACTCAAAAAATTAGACCCCACCCATCTATAAAGACCCAATTTAAAAATGGACATCTGAAGTGAACAGACATTTCTCAGACAAACAAATAAAAACAGCAAATAAACATATTAATAAATGTTCAACATTACTGGTCATTCAAGAGATGCAGATGAAAACAACAATGAGATTCCACCTCACCCCAGAAAGAATGGCTGCTATCAAGAAATTAACCAATAACAAATGCTGGCAGGGTTGTGTGGAGAAAGGAACCCTTCTCCATTGTTGGTGGGAGTACAGACTGGGATAACTACTGTGGAAAGTAATGTAGAGATATCTCAAAAACTAGGATTAGAGGTTCCATTTGACCCAGTTATCCCTCTACTGGGTAACTTTCCAAAAGAATTAAAAGAATACCACAGTGATATATGACCACCCACTTTTCTCGAGGCTCAGTTTGTAATAGCTAAAACTTGGAAACAGCCCAACTGCAGAACAGTTGGAGACTGGATAAAGATGTGGTTTTTCTGTAAAACAGAGTACTACTACTCATCCATAAAGAATGAGAAACTAGAGTCATTTATAGCTAAATGGATGCATATTGAGGCCATACTCTTAAGTGAAATAAATAGGACACACATACGTAAAAACTGAATAGTTTCTCTGGTGTGAAAAACTGAAAGTGTAAATAAGGTTCAAATTGTATAAATGACAATGTGACATAGGAACAAAAGGGCTAAAAGAGATGAAAAGTGGGAAGGGTAGGGGGAAAAAAGGAGAGAAAAGAAAAACATATGAGAAAAAAATGGAAATAAATTCATGGTAAACAGAGGACAGAGGAGGTGAAGGGAGGGCAGGTGTAAGGGGAAATAATGAGAACCAAGATCTGTCATGTAAGGGTACAAGATCCCAATGATGAATATAACTGCATTGTATACCTAAAAAGTATCAATAAACTTAATTATTAAAAAGGCAACTAATTTCCACCTCAGAAGGCCAAAGAAAGAAGGAATAGATGCCTAGTTACCACATAACATCAACTTTCCTTTGACAAATAATCCCTCCCTCAATGATCAACTAGTAGACTTCAAATGAACTTAACTCTGCTTTTGAGAATTAGAATGGAGTGGTTATGTGACACTGTCCTAACCAGTTAGAGTATTTCCTTTCTCCAGCCATATTAATTGTTCATTAGTGTCCAAAATGCCAATTAAACAAATAAAACACAATCTTGCTATAACTCTGAGACCAAGAAATATGCTCTTTTCTCTTGAAGACTGAATCTGCAAAATACTGGGTTAGAGCTGGAGAAACCAATATTTTCAACATAAAATAAACCTATCTGAGAATAGATTCAATAAAGAACAGTATATGAAAGAATTTGAAAAGGAAACCAGAACCTGATTGTATCATTTGGGTCCCAAAAGTAATCAGAGCCTGAAATTAAATCTCCAAAAGAATTTTAAATTCTGAGAGTCAAACCTTATTTTATCAATAAGGTTATAATGAGTCTTTGCTTCTAGTCCTTTTGGCTGAGATCAAGTGTAGTATCTGTTCTTAGCAGTTTAATGAGTCTTTGGTAGCCCAAAGAATCTGAGGTGAAACACACTCCCTTCTATAAAACAGATATTTTCTTCCTTTCACTCTCTTACATTGTTCACTTTTTACTGTAAATACAGAATGCTATTTATATGCAGCTCAGTATTCACATTCATAGGGAAAGAATCACAAACCGACTAATCATTCTTCTTACTTAAAAGCCCTTTAGTCTCACGTATCCCCATGATCAATAAACCTAGAAAAACTACATCCATATTATTATAAAGAGTATTTGCAAATAGGGAAGGGAGGAGGGGGTGATGGGAGGGCAGGGATAAGGGGAAAAAATGAGAACCAAGACCTGACAGGTAAAGGTGCAAGATCCCAATGATGAATGTAACTGTACTGTATACCTAAAATGTACCAATAAACTCAATGAGAAAAAAATAATAAAAAATGAAAATTTAAAAAATAAGAGTATATGAGAGAAAGAGTAACTTGAAGAGAATCAAGAATGAAATTTTAGTGCTTCCTTCGGCAGCACATATACTAAAATTGGAATGATACAGAGAAGATTAGCATGGCCCCTGTGCAATGATAACATGCAAATTCATGAAGTGTTCCATATTTTTAAAAAAAATGAATGAAATTTTACTGGAGGGTAACTGGGCAGCACATACAAAAATCAGATTTTTAAAGATCTATTCTTTGATTCCAAATTACCTTTCTAAAAATCAGGCTGTGATTGCCTTTATCAGTGGTTCCCAAAATCAAATACATCAAGACACAGGTGGACAAGAACGATAAATGCACGCGCGCACACACACACACACACACACACACACACACACACACACATGCACACACACAAAGGCATATCATAGAAAACCTACTAGGACCCAAACACAAGGAAAATATATTCAAAGGAACCAGAGAAAATACACATCTTCATACTAGGAGCCCAATAATATTTGCAGCATATATCTGAACAATAATAAAAGCCAAAAGACAGTTAAATGACATCTTCAAAATGATGCTAATTTGCAAGTATAAATCCACTAAGAAAACCAAACTATGTGCATACTTTGACAGTTGGGGAATCCTTCTTAGCATACTTCTAAAGTGGGGAACCATGAAAGTAAAGAATAAATCTATGTCCTACTTACTTTCCTCCTCACTGGGACACAATACTTAACACCCAAAACTTAAAGAAAGAGAGGTTTATTTTGCTCAAGTTTCAATCCACAGATATCGACCTCCAGAGGAGAAATAGCATGGCAGAGAAGCATGGAGAATGAAAAGCTGCTTACCTCATGGCATCCAGAAGCAACCAGTGAAGGGAGGCGCCTGGGAGGGAGATAAACCCTTCCAGGCCACACCCCTGACACCACACCTCTCTGACCAGGTCCCACCTCCTAATAGCAAGTCAGCCATAACCCCATAACCCTCTCACCTTCTACAAGCCCCATATATGAGTACAGGAGGCTCCTGAGGAACTTCTAGATATAATCCTTAATATTTTGACTGTAAAAAATTTAAATAAATGTCTCCATGCAAAATTACAGGCTATAAAAATATGGAAGGTATCATCTTAATAGATAGTTTTTACAGATCAAAAAATATGAATGCCCTAAAATTTTTAAATGTGTAGGATATACATTGAATTCACAAAAAGTATAAAGTTTAATAAACATGAAAAATATTTAACCCTCATTAATATTGAAAACATAAATTAAGCAAAAATGTTACAGTATTTCCTGGCTATGAAATGGTCAGTGTTTAAAATTGATTTAATACTGAGTTTTCAAAACAGATGCTGATAATTAGTTCCCTCACACTGTTGGTAGGAGTGTAAATTTATACAATCTCCCTGAAGGATAACTGGACTGCACATATGAAAAGCAATATTTTAAAGATTGAATTTTCAGTCTCTGAGTTACATTTCTAGAAAAACATTGTTGGTCAATAACCAAAAGGTAAATGAAAGTTTATAAAACACCATTTTATTTGTAAAAATATTAGAGAAAGCAACCCAGGGATGGTGGCTCACACCTATAATCCCTATATGCTGGGTAACTGGGACAGAAGGATTATGAGGTCAATGCCATCCCAGGCAATTTAGCAACTTATAGTAACCCTGCCTCAAAGAAAAACATTGTTGGTCAATAACCAAAAGGTAAATGAAAGTTTATAAAACACCATTTTATTTGTAAAAATATTAGAGAAAGCAACCCAGGGATGGTGGCTCACACCTATAATCCCTATATGCTGGGTAACTGGGACAGAAGGATTATGAGGTCAATGCCATCCCAGGCAATTTAGCAACTTATAGTAACCCTGCCTCAAAAATTTTAAACCAAAACAAAATAGAAATACTTATGTGTTCAATTATGAGAAGCATTAAAATAGCAAAACATACACTAAGTATGAGGTAGTCACAATGTTTTGCAATGAGCACTAAATATAGAATTATCCCATTTTTGTAAAAAGTGTAAATATATATCACATTTTGTGGAACAGTAAAAATTATAACTATGCTGTCTTATTCTCGATTTATACGCCTTTCCAAATCCTCTCAGTCCAATGGCCTCTCAGTTCAACAAACAATCCCAGATGGACAGTGATGTAATCAACTTGAGCGAGTTTGATGGTGAAGGATTTGGAAGCATCTAGGCAGGGGTTACACTGGGGACAAGACAGTTCTTGATGATGCTCAGATCACATCCCACTAGTTCTGTTCACATACTTGGGAAGGACCAGAATGTGAAGTTGACTAATCAGAGGAATTAGGTGAGTCCAATGTGTTCTTTTCTTATATCTCACATTTCCTTTCTCACTAATAATTGGTGAAGGAAAGAAGCACCTGAACTTGGAATGATTAAGATATCACCCAGAAAGTCAGCACCACTGCCATTTAGAATCATTGCAAAGCATTTCAAAGCATCTTTGTGCTTATGCCCTAAGCAGACTGTATATCTACCCACAGTCATCACCTGAGATGTTCTCTTCAGTATTCCTTGAAAGCAAATCCTTCTGTCTTTCCTTTCATACACGTAATCCCCCTCCATTCCACCTTAAATCTAGGTGGCATTACATTTTGTTGAGAACACTAATGAGTGTTGAGAATAAGACAACAAAGGAGAAGATTAAAGATGTCTTAGATATATCAGAATAGAGCAAATTTGCTCAAATTCTGACTATTCAAATATTAACATTAACATCCTTTTAAAAAAATCCACCTAAATCTATGTTAACAGTCTGATGCAGAAGATCAAAGCCAAACATTATTATCTTTTATAATAAGCTTCTGTTGCCAGGGATACAAATTCCCTTTTTTATCTCAGTGGTGGAAATAAAAAAACATAATTCTTTTTAAAGAAACCTCCTATGTATATTTTAGAAAGAATGGCTGAAATTAGTTACATGAGGGCCTGGGATCTAGCTCAGTGGTTCTGGCGCCTACCTCTCAAGCACAAGGACCCGAGTACAATCCCGGTACCACAAACAACAACAACAACAGCAAAATTAGTTATATGAGATTACTAAACTGGGAAAAAAGATTGCAGCATCTTAAAGTTAATGGAGTTCCCAAAATATATGAGGCACTAGTCTGCACACTTTCTGTTATGGATTGGATATAAATATCTCACAAAAGTCTCATATTCAGTGGTGAGGCTGTGGAAGGTGATTTGATCATGGGGGCACGGTACTCATCATTGGGTTAATTTATAGCTGATAGTATGAATATGATATTAATTGTACTGTTACAAAGTGGGGCCTGGTAGGAACACCAGGTCACTGGGGATGTGACCCAGCAGAGCATAACCTTGTCCCTGGGTCCTGCCCTGTCTCTGTTTTCTGGCTAGCATGGGTGAACAATTTTCCTCTGCCATGTCCTTCTGCCATGTCATTTCTTCCTTGGAACCAGGCACCATGGTCTGAAATCATTAGCCCAAATAAACCTCTTTACTTCTTTTAAGTTCTTTGTCTCAACGATTGCAAAGTGAATAAGACATAGCTCAAG
Organism: Fukomys damarensis; assembly: GCF_012274545.1. NCBI lineage: Eukaryota > Metazoa > Chordata > Mammalia > Rodentia > Bathyergidae > Fukomys > Fukomys damarensis. The sequence goes on from NW_022900932.1 coordinate 27,999,021, forward strand.
ACTAAATACTTTTTTTAAATTTTTTTTCAGTTTTAATTGAGTTTATTGGTACATTTTAGGGATACAGTACAGTTACATTCATATGATTGCAAAGTGAATAAGACATAGCTCAAGACTAAATACTTTTTTAAAATTTTTTTTTCAGTTTTAATTGAGTTTATTGGTACATTTTAGGGATACAGTACAGTTACATTCATTGTTGGGATCTTGTACCTCTACATGACAAGTCTTGGTTCTCATTTTTCCCCTTACCCCTGCCCTCCCTTTAGACTAAATACTTTTAAATCATACGGTAAATTGTGTATGCTAAAGGAAGGTTAGCAAAGATCTGCTTTGTTCAAGTCTAATGACATTAAAAACAAACATTCCAAAAACCTACATGTTTTATTTACACATTTGATTAAAAATTCCATAAGAACGATAAATTTTAAGCTTCCAGGAAGAAATAGATACTCCAAGAGAACAATAGCATTCCTTCACAAATTACCGTGGCTCCTTCAGTGGATAATACTATCTGTAACAGTGATCTTCTCAATCCAAAACTTTGCGATAAAGTTTCTTTTAGCAAATAAATCTTCACCTGGGATCCCTTCCTAGTAAATTCCCCCTCAAACACATGACTAACCCAGAAGCAATAGTGCTACTGACTTCTTTTCTAGAAGTGCAAACATAATCCAAGTAACTACCGGATCCTTTTTCTGGAATATAGGACATGAAAGAAAAATCTGTAGGTAGTACCTACTTTGGTGACTGAATGTTTAAGATAGGTAACCATGGAGCTATCAACTCCAAGAAAAAACGGTACCCTCAAAAGCATAAAGCAACATTCAGAGAAAAGAAGAGGGAGCCTTCTGGCACTTCACCCCCAAACTGAGGCCCAGCTTCTTCCTTTGTCTTCTTGCTGTAATGTTCTCTTGACGAAGTTCTCTCTTTGGTTCAAGCTACTTCAAGTCAGGATTCCGTTGCTTGTGCCTCAAAGACTTCTGACCAATTCACCCTTTTTTCCTTAAAAATTCTCCCACAAGTCTTTTCCTTTTCTTAATGATTTCCAAACTCTAATTGTATCTCCTTTAAGACAATTCACATTTTCTTAAAATATAAACCAAAAAACACATATATCATATACCATGAGGATGGACCTCAGGTTTAGGGGCCAAAGTTTGTATTTATTAGATTGTTGATAACATTAAGCATCACTCCAAAAAGAAGATCCTTAGTACAAATTTAAAACTGTTGTCCTAACAGCCTAGAAACCAACAACAATAATCATTTTAGACATGCTCTGAAATGAGCCAATTGCATTTCTTATCAAATTTACTACTAATTTTCAATACATAAGTCTTTATTTTCTTTCTGGTTATAATGGATACTAGATATTTGTCTAGTATTTTTCAAAACCCCTTTTTTTTAATCTTTGCTGGTGATTGAACTCAGTGCTTTCTCACTGAGCTACAAAAGGTGATCAAAAATACGATGAATATTTAAACAAAAACAGCAAAAGTCGCTTTGCCATTAATCCCCCTCAAAATATCCACACTTTAAATATGCCTAGCCTGTTATTCTCGGCACTTCGTGAAGCAGTTTTGGAAGCCCTCTTTTGAGAATGTCTTTATAAAGTGCGACCAAAAACTGGTGGTTGCTGCTTTCGAGTGCCATTCAACAGAGGGGCAGGGTCGTAAAAGCATTACAGTCCATTCTCATCCACCTTATTCACCAGATCTGTACCACACCTCTTCTGGCTCCTCCCCAGGGTCAAAAATGACCATGAAAGGTAAATATTTTGCATCAACTCAGGACATCCAGGCAGCCACAACAAAGCCACTAAAAATACTCACAAAGACAAGACTTCCAGAGCTACTTCCAAAAGTGATCAAAACAGTGAAATAACTGTTCAAACCCAAAGGCAGCATTTTGAGGAAGATTAATGCCAGTGTATCTTTAACTGTAGAGATTTTTATTAAAAGCACTGTATTTTTAAATCACATCTCATACACCTACAGGCATTTTTAAAATTTTTATTTTTGAGATGGGGGCCTCATTAATTTCCTCAGGCTGGGTTTAAGCTTTTGATCCTCTTGCCTCAGCCACCCAGAGTGCTGGGTTAAAGGAGTGCACCACCATACTGAGCTAATACTAAAAATTTTATAACACTTTTCACATATACTATTATGTTTGAGGTTCTCAAACTTATAGAAAAAAATAGAACAACTATTTATTATTGGCATTTTTATACTACTCATGGTAGGGCTAAGTGTTGCAATTCATAACCCCAAAACTCAGTGATTCTAAACAACGAAAGATTTTTTTTTTTGCAGACAAGGAATCTGATGCCAACCAAGCAGTCCTCAGACCCTCTAAGTGTCACCGTCTTCAAGAGCAATACAGTAAGAAGGGAGGGAAAGGGAAGGCACCTCAGAGATCCAGTGTCCCCAGAAAACACAAGCAGCAATTCCACTCACACCCCATGGGTTGAAACTAGCCATGTGGGCTTGGCTAAGCCACAGAGGAGTCAGTCCTTGAAGCACTTAGTTACACCAATGCAGTTCTTTGACTTTTAGATGGTGATTCTCATTTAGGGCTAGCATTTAAACTGATCACGATGGCATTTATGGTTGACACTGCTTATTCATACTTCTGCTCACCTTATTCGTTTACCATTAAAAGACCCTTTGTAGAAAATCTCCGCACAAGGAATGCAAACACTGCATACTACAAACATGTGCCAGCAAACAGAGGGACGGAATCAAGCGATGGCTGGAGGGGGACAGAGGGAAGGCACAGCTACTGAAAAGAGTAATTAATGTGTATTCTGTACATGTACCAACTTCCCACAAGGAATGAAAACATGGTGTACTATACACATGTACCAGGAAAATAAAATAAAACTTTAAAAATACAGAGATCTGAGGGCCAGGATGTGGCTCAGTGGCACCACTCCTGTCTGGCAAGTACAGGGTCCTGAGTTCAATACTCGGTATCCCCCAAAAAAGAGAGAGAGAGAGAAAGACAGAATGATATAACATGTACAGTTAAGAAATGCTAATAAAAATAACACAATCATGAAGAAAATCTCAATTGTTTTACTATTTTTTTCAGAACTTCACCCCTTTGTCAATCTCCCCACCACATTAATATTATCTCTCTTTTTCAGTGGTTAGTATTTATCTACACTGAATGTAGTTTACAGGGGCCTGTGTGCTCTGGTGGGCACACTGAAAGCAATTTACTTCTTTATGTGTCTGGTACACAAAAACTGATCAGGAATGTTTGGTGTCAGGAAAGACTTTCTCCACATCTGAGTTAATCCACCATTTTGACCTCTCTCTCACAGGTTAGACTTCATTTTCCCTCCATTAATAAGGAAAGCCAGAAATAGAGATCCATAGCACACATTTCAAATATTGAAATGTAAGCTTGTATTTTCCTGTATTTACCATAGCTTGTTATCATTCTTGCTCCCTTTTAGAAATGTTTGTTTAATCCTACCATTCAGCAGCCTCAAGAGTCAGAGAGGCTGCATTAGCTCTGAGTTGATGCTTGGGTGAGCTTTAAATCTTCATGTTTCTTGACACCGTGCTGAAACAAACTCTTTGATTCGGGAAAACTGCATACTCTGTGGAATAAAGCTGAAGCAATTAATCAGATATTTAATTATATTGTAACAGAACACAGTTATCAAGCTTTTAACTAACAATGGTAAAAAGTCCCCAGTGACCCAGGCAACAGAAGACTCCAGGACACACAAGTCTGTGTAAAACTCAGTTCTTCCACTCCCAGTGGAAAAGTGCAGAAGCCTGGAATGGTTCAGCACCAAAAAGCTAAGAATAAGACAGGCCAGCTCTTGAGGGCATCCCTTTCCCTTGGAGACTGGCAAGAGGCTCACAATCACCTGTCCAGAATGGCCTGGTAAATTTTTTAACCTCCTTGCATATCTTGAAACAAAACTCATTCCTTTCTCTCTTGTCTCCTTTCTCATCCCTGGAGTCTATGTTCAGAAATCTATACAGCATCATCCTGACACTTTAAGGCGCAGTATCTTGAGGGCCATGCAACACCAAAAGAAACCATCTTACCAACTTATTCTTGGCTGACTGTAAATAAACTTAGAATCTAATAAATGATACCAATCATTTATTTGGTCTTCTTACTCTGCACAATATACATGATATCTGGAATGTCATTCCTTTGTCTCCTTTCCTTGTCTACTTTTCTGCTTTAAATCCAAAGTCCTGGTTTAATTTTCTACTGTCCTCTGCCCAAAGCCAGAAAGGCAAATTCTTCTCCCACCTGGTAGGGCAAGGCTGGGCATACATATCCTTTAGGTTAGAGTTCTTATAAGATAACCCAATTATTTTCTCACTAATATTGAGAGCATTTTATGGCATGACCTTGATGGGTCTCTATGCTTCAATAACCAGAGTAGAAATGGGAACAAATCCTGCCTTACCATGAAAGTTTGTTTACAATCAAGAATGGAAAAAAATTGGTCAATACAACATAACTCTCTCTCATATATAACTCATATACAGCTCATATATATATACACTTTCCTGTACTATTTATTTTTCCCAATAAGTGTGTCAGGAGTCATGTATCAGATGTGACAGAGTTAAGATGTCAGGCTAAGGTTTAATTCTGAAGAGATCTGAAAACTGCAAAACTTCATTATAGTTCATTTATTTTTTTATGTTATTCTTAAGATGTGGAAGTTCATGGCACAAAGTCTTACAAAGGATATAAAAAATATCAAGCTTCACTTCTAGCTCTTAGGAGAAAAGAAATACAATGATACTTAAAATCATTTCATAATTTCTAATTTTCTATATAGCTTAAAATCCCAATGCCTTAGAAGAGTATGATAGAGTAGATTATTGTTCCACTACTTTACTCCCTCACTATAAAAGAAGTAAATATCTGCACATTTATCCTGTGTTTTTTGCAGGGCCACCATGTAGAATAAGCAAAATATACAACATTACTGTTAGCTCTAAAGAGCTTTCAAAAGAGGCATTTCCTGTACCCTTCAGGTTAAGCCTGTGCCATAAGAACAATGCATTTTACATATTAGTTCTTCCTTTAGCTTAGGTCTGGAAATTAAAAGACACAGATAGCTCAGTGAAATCAAGACAATCCAAACCATGTCAGACCCAGCCACATTCAGCTAGTGCTGCAGACAACTGAATCCCTCATGTTATGTGAGCAATACAGAAATGTCTCCTGTACTATGCCCCCAGTGCCCTCGGTACCTATCTTTCTCCATGGTTTTGCTCAAGAAAATATCCCATGTTCTAGCAGAAAAAACACAGGATTTAAAGTTAAATAAGTGAGGGTTTTAAAGCCAACATCCTCACTTTAATAATTATGCAGTCTTGTAATTCTTGTACCTTTGTGAGTTGCAATGTCATTGTACAGATTTAGAGGAAATAATGACAAAATCATATACTTTTACATCAGACCAGCTCATGTTATCTGCTAATCATTATTTTGAGCCAGTTACTTTGTGCCTCACTTTCATAAGCTATAATGGTGTTAGGATGATGAAGAGACATGCAGTTGAGAAATCTGCTAGTGCAGGCAGCACTTGACACTTGGTAGATCTCATTGCTCTTATTGGCTGAAAACTTAAAAATGTAAAGTATGCAATCTAACTGAATAAAATATCCATAAAGCAGTTTTAAAGTGTCAGATTAATATACATCTATTTTGCTCTCAATATATCACAAAATATTTAAGCAAATAATTCCTTAATAGAGTTTCTGTTCCATATATACATTATATATATATTATATAATTCCACTATATATATATATATATATATATATATATATATATATATATATAAAATGTTTGCAAGACAAGCCCAGCCTACAAGTCAAAAGCTCTTAGCCTATAACATGGGCATAAATACTGAACATCAAAGCTATCCCAGTATACACTGACTCTCCCTCTAATTGAGGGCTGCATCGATCAAGTATTTTCAGACTAGCACTTGGGTTTTTCAGAATGGTACAGCAATGGTGTTTTATCTTTGCTCAATAAAGAATAATTGAGTACAAAAATGTATGAAAATGACTGAAACAAGTTGCCATCAAAATATTACTTTTTCTCTATTATACCCTCTGAAGTGTTACTGTAGGTGGAAAAAGTATGGATTGTCACCACTCAATTCAATGTCGAATTGGAAACATTACTATTCTTTCCATATTTCTGATGGATATGCCTTCAAGATGATGACACTGAGTCATGCATAAAAAGCTATGGACATAATATTGTAATTAGGAGACCTAATTACAGAATGCATTTCATAGGGGCCGGGGATTTAGCTCAGCGGTTCGGTGGCCTGCCTTGCAAGCGCAAGGACCCGAGTTCAATCCCCGGTTCCAAAAAAAAAAAAAAAATGCATTTCATAAATTTTTCTCCATTTTTTCTTTTTGTTTATTACTCCAGGGTTGGTTACTATTAATCTTGGGAGAGAATATCTTAAGGGGAAGTAGAAACCTGCCACCAAATTCTGGAGACTCCTGAATTCCATGAAAAGTTGTCATTCTTATACTCCATCCTCACTGCTCTCCCTCACTTCTCTTCCACCCAGTGAGAAAACAGATGCAAGACATTGGCAAAGTGTTCATTTCTTGAAAAAATAATTTTTGGACGATCTTCCAAGCCCCTTTGCATTGGGAAGGTAATTGTTTCTTCCTCCTTGCCAGATATAATAGCTTCTCCAGCTTCCTACAGTCCCTTAACCCTACACCCATCCACCTGGCAATGAGACATGTCCTAAGCTAAACCAATTAGATTGCTCACCTGCGTAAATGGAAGGGGGATCCAGGAAGCAGACTGAGTTCTTTTTAATAGAAAAGATTCACAATGGCCATTTGTGATATTTTCCCTTCCCTCCGCCTAAGAAATAGGAAAGAAGAGTCATGAAGAGGGACAAAGCAAAGCTTTGCAATGACGAAAGTTTCCAGGAACTGCTGTTCATGTTTCTGATTGCATGCTAAGGCCTGTTCACATCCCTACCCTTACCTTCTTTGAGACTCTTCTTATAATAAATACATCTCTTTCCCTTTTAAAGATAGTCCAAATCTGTTACTAGAATGTGTTCAATGATAGTTTAATGTTTGTGAGTCTTATCAAGTTCAGCAGAGATAGCACACAACTTAACAGCTTCTTTTTCACCTGAAAAATTAAATTTATAATGTATCCCAAGAAATGCTATACCAAATTTACTCAAATTTTTGTGGAAATGGTGAGCAGAAACAAGAACTGCTAAATATTGGGTAGAAATAGGGCCCCCTCATGTACCTGCAATGCACAGTACTCACAGCCAGTGTGAACACTCTTGGTTTCTCCAAGAAGGAATGGACTGAGGCAGCAGGCAGACATGGTTGGACCCACTTTCATCTGGGTCATTTGTCATGTAAGACAAGGGAGTAGAACAGTACCCTGTCCATTTAAGGCCATCATTGCTATTGAACCAAAATCTGATAGCAAACCTTGCTGGGATTTATTCCACAGAAATAGGTCCCTACCCTAGTCTCTTCATCCTGGGCCTCAGCCCCACCCCCATCTCCACAACAGAACTAGATTTTTACAGTTTATTTCACCCAGTTCAACTCTTCGCTTTATAATGGCTTTAACTGTTCAATATTTAATGAACACTCTCTTCATCCTGGGCCTCAGCCCCACCCCATCTCCACAACAGAACTAGATTTTTACTGTTTATTTCACCCAGTTCAACTCTTCGCTTTATAATGGCTTTAACTGTTCAATATTTAATGAACCAATTAATTAAATAACAGTTATTATGTTGTAGGACAGTGGTTACCATACTTTAGAATTACCAGGAGAGCTTGTTGAAAACTCCAGGCACCCACCAACCTGGTGATTCTGACTCAGTCTGAATCTCAGTCTGAAGGGGGAGCAGGAGTTTCATTTTTAGCAATCACTTTTGCTGTAACTGATCTTGGTTATTGGTTGACTACATTTTGGGACAGACCAATCTAAGTATATAGATTTATGAGACAAAATGAGTTGTAGGTGGCAAGAAGGTATAAACCCTGGCTTATTATTACTAGGTGTGTGTTTGGAGGCAAGTTAGTAAATGCTCTGAGATTGTTCTCTCAGCTATAAAGTGAGTAAGGCAATGTCTAAATTATAGGATTATTCTGGACATTATGTGAGATAATATAAAGGAATTCTATACCACAATCTACACCGCTTATTGCTCTTATTAATTCTAGGTGCTTCCTTCTCCATCAGTCAAAAGTTCAGAAGCAACTGGAGAAAAGACTCAGGCTCTGCTAAAAGAAACAAGGAAAAATCCAAGAAAACAAATACGCATCTGAGACGATCCATGCCATGGGGAAATACAAGACAACAATCTGAGATGAAATGGTTTGAGATGCTGACACCCTGGACTTCAGCCTCCTCAGGAGGTGAGAAAAGGGTCTATGTGAAGGTAAACACAAGGGTCACTGCTCTAAGGGACACCCAAAAAATTCCCTCTGAGACAAGTGATACCAGCTAAATGTTCCTGAACCTAGAACCATTTACAGGACATGCATATATACTGGTTCCATTGTCCTCTTTTTATTATAAAAAATGGGGAGCTGGCCATTGACCTTCACCAGCCTGGGGTGACCACCTTAAATCAAGAGTTTGCTGGAACACAGCTGAGCTTAGCGATTTTAATGAGAAATCTGGTCCTGCTGGATTACTGTTCCTGGGCCACATCTTGTCAGCAATTCCTCAGGAAATTATTCAACCATCCCCAATTGCAAAGAAACAGATGGCATACTGGAAAAAAAAATACTCTGAAGTGTATGTGCTGGTAAAAAGCAAATTTAAGGACACAAAGGCCAAAGCTGACACAAATACTAATAGTACCGCCCCAAAATGAACTTGCCAATGTTTTTGTTTTCCCTCCCCTTTTAAACTGTGCACAGCGCCAGTCATCAGCTTACATATGCAATGGGAAGATTTGTCTGAAATTTCAGAGCCGTTTAACAGGGACAGCTTGTTTTAATAATACAGAATAATCCTGATCAAACCTTCTCATGGAAGATCAAGTTTCAAAATTTGTATTAATGCCCTTTTTTCTCTCTTCTAACATCCCTTAACCAAAATTCTGGGATTACACTCTATTATGCCAACTGCCCATTAAGAAATGCTGAATTATTATTAAAATTATCGTGGCACCTGAGAAAATAGCAGTGTAACCCTCATGAATATTAAATCTTTTCATAATGATCAGTGTTATTACTATGAATACTAAATGTTATGAATTCATTGCAAATTCATAATGCTTAGTGTGAAAACTTGGCCTGTTACCAGAAAGTCTGAATTACACTTGGCAAATGTTTGAATTGATTTTAGTTATAAAAGCCAGGAAAAGGAAAACGAATAAAATTTCTGGTCATCAGTCTCAGAGGCCAAAGGGTTTTAGGACTCTTGCAAATGGAAGGGTCAATTAAAAATTTCAAATATTTCATGTGAATGTTTGACTCTCTTCCAGAATTCCCTTTCCTTCTTAATTATATTCCAGTGAAGAAGAGTTGGATGAATATTAGGAAGGAAAAACCAGCACAATCAGCTATTAGTCTGTGGCGGTACATACACAGCATTAGCTTTTAGAAATTAGTGCTGCAGCATGTCTTGGGAGTGATTTTGCCTCTAGAAGAAATTTGCAAAAAGTAATCATGATAGGAGAGAGCCTACAGTTATTTCAGACAAAGCCAACTTTTAGCCTTCATATCTGCCACTGAAGCACCAACAAGTCTTGACTCAATAACTCAAAAACACAGCTACACAAAAGCCAACCCAGAGAGTGCTTGTTATGGATAACTAATCCCAAACCTGTGACCATGTGTTTTTACATTCACATGACATTCAGGCAAATAAAATGGAATGATTGATTCTCAAGACATTCCAAAAGCAGGGTAACAGACAAAGGTTCAGGCAAATGGGTCTTAATGAAAATCTGATGGGAAAGTGGATCTCTCTCAGGGGGGTTCCAACTGAAGCACTGCTGTGCAATTTATAATAAAATGAAAGTCTGCATTTCAAGAGCATCCCTTAATAGGGTCACATACAGCTGTATTTACTGAGTAAGTCTCCCCATTCATTTCATGTTTTCAAAAAATCATAAAAGCCAGACTTTTGAGTTTGTATGTAAGCAAAGAATCTCAAATGAAAATGACATTTTTGCTTGTAAACCCCATTTCTAAGTACATAGATATCCAAGATATTTAGCATCCTTTGGAGATTCAGAGCATGTTCAACATAGATTTTAAGTACCGTAATTGTATCTCACTAGCATTTACTTCATCTGAAATTTCATTGAAAATACCCTAAAGTATCCCTAAAAATTAGAAGCAGGTTTGATTGATGGACCAATTTAAGCATCGCATAATTTCCTAAAACATTTTCTCATAGTGTTCAGTAATAATTCTTTAAGGTGATGGAGAATAGGGGATGGATGGTAATTTTGCCTACGGGAATTTCTATGAAGTTATAGGACGACAGTTTCTGCAAAACAGCAGGATTTAACTAAACAGAACATCAATCAGTAAAGAACAGTATGGTGTGCCTGGATTCCATTCAGAATGTCCTCGGGGCACATTCCAAGGTTTTTTTTCCCTCTTCTAAAATTTAAGTCTCTTAAATAATGCCTTACATTCTTCCAGTCATTTTTTAAGTTATATAATCACAGCCACCCAACTGGCTCCCAAGAATTACTCAGCTAAGAACCCACCAGGGGGAAGCTTTGGGCTTCTGGAGATAATTACTCTGTATTCTACTAAATTCATCCACAGTCCTTTAGCATCCTCTGAACCACTTTGGTTACAATACTTTCCGTCAACAGTTTCCACCTTGGACTCTAAGGATCGCAGAGTAGAAATTCAGATAAAATATCAGAAGTTCCTACAGAATTGTGAATTACATGTCTAAGTTCAAAATCACCCCTGCTATTTATATCTTTGGGCTTCTGGAGATAATTACTCTGTATTCTACTAAATTCATCCACAGTCCTTTAGCATCTTCTGAACCACTTTGGTTACAATACTTTCCGTCAACAGTTTCCACCTTGGACTGTAAGGATCGCAGAGTAGAAATTCAGACAAAATATTATCAGAAGTTCCTACAGAATTGTGAATTACATGTCTAAGTTCAAAATCACCCCTGCTATTTATCAAGGGTAAATGTATGAAATTTTTAAATAGTACCATGGAGGGAAAATTTTCAAAATCCCAATTTAGTTAAATTCAGATGAATATGGTTGCAAGGAAAAGGAGAGGGTGCCAAATCCTGGATCTTTCACACAAAGTGAAGGATTATTTAGCTTTTCTGTATCTGACTTTATCTGTAAAATGTGGGCAACAGCTACATTCCTTGCAGAACTTCCTTCAGGATAAATTTTAAAATGTTAATGAAATATCTAGCACAATGGCCAACATCAGTTTGATTTAATAAACACACATTTTCTCAGGGATTAGAGCAGTCTCCCACACCTTATTTCTCTGTATACCTGCAGAGAACTGCGCCAGACTGTCTGTACGTCTCCTTTTTATAAAACCCTTTCATTAAATGATAACTTCTCTTCTTCATTAGAGATTGTAGATTGCAAGGAACAGGTGTTCATTCAAACTAACTCAGATAAAGGGCAACTGGGAAAAACTCAAGAAGGGTCTCTGATGACCCGGGAACTTAATGGTTTGTATGATCAAGACAACCACTCTGTTTCTCTCTCTCTCTCTCTCTCTCTCTCTCTCTCTCTCTCTCTCTGAAGCCAACTGTCTCTCTTTCCTTCTTCTCACTTCTTGTCTCCTCTCACCTCTCTCCCTTTTAAGCCTTGCTTTCTCTGCTTAATAATCAACAAACCCATGGCTGACAGTGTGCCCCATCCCAGCCTTACCGCTGCAGGGTTTCAAAATTCAAACATATGCCACCCTCCATGCACACAAAGCTTTAACCTCAGACTCCAAAGACAGAGAGACCCTTTGTCTCAGGCAACTTGGGTTTATTTCTGGCCTACTGTGTTGTGACAGAGGTAGAAACAAAAGGCAGAAGCATCGTGAGTTTCATGGCTACCCAGACTGTCCCTTCAGCATCTGGAGGCCATGCCAGAGGAAGAGTGAATAAGGTAGGAACCTGAGAAGATCTACTCAGCTTCTCAGTAAGGTGCTACCTTTGGCTTTTTGCTTCTTATTCATGGAAAGACCGCAGGTATCACAAAGCTGTAGCACAGTGCTCTTGGCTAATGTGAATGGCAGATTTCATGGCTCCCCAAACTTAGAATTGTGAACAACCTCAGAAATCTGGCCCTGAGCAACTGTGAGGTTGGTTTATTGTGTGCCACTGCCCTTCCAGTTTTCTCCATTGTGGGCGGCAGTCCCTGCTGTTTGCCCAAGTGTGATGAGACAGAACACTCACATAACAAAAAAGATGAAGCAACTTCACTACTCACGGAAGAGCAGCAAGGAACTGTAGAAGCCAAGAACTTAAGGCCAGCTATTTCCCAAGGCTTGGGGTACATGGAATCTTGTCCCTATGTGCCCCATGTCTCACTGCCCCTGAGGGAACCCGAAAAGAAGCCCACCCTTGGTTTTATACCAAGGAGACATGGCTCGTGGCTACAGTGTTGTGAGATCTCCTCTACAGTGTTGTGAGATCTCCTCTACAGTGTTGTGAGATCTATAGAGAGATCTCCTCCTCTATAGAGACCAGGATTTTCCAGCAAGTTCCTCCCTACCTCAGGATATTGCACTTCCAGGGCTTTTTACAGTTATTCTTGAGAACTGCAACTGAGAAAGAGGAAAGAGCTACATCCTACCAAGACCACTCAGAAAGCTGTTCCCCAACAATGACAGAAATTCTTAACCACGTGCAGAATTGGAAAATGGAGCTAAGCCGACTGCCTTACACATAGATGACACACAATAATCTTACCACACAGGTCTACCCACAACACAGTCTTTTACTTATGTCTTCTCTTACTCCCTCAGCCACCCATTTTAAATAAAAGTTATTCTCTTTTCCTTATTTCCACCTGCTGTACAGCAGGTTGTGCCCTGCTATGAATTACTCTAGATCATACAGAATAGAAGGTTTGAGGCTGTGCCCTGGCCTGAGTGATTCCCATTTTATATAACAGCAGTTTGCATAGTTTTGACTATAGGTGCTGAGCCAACCTGGTGATCTCTCTATGACAAGTAGATAACTAGCAGATGCTGGACACACCACCTTTGGGAGCGAAGAATAACTCAGCTTCACAGCACAATCATTAGTCATAAACTAAAATATTTCCACCTTTAAACTTCTTAGATTGAATGAGAGGCTCATGGATACATAATATATCTAAATCATATGACCGTAAGCCAAGCCCATGAACAGCAGACCACTGAACAGAGCAATTCCCTCACCTGGATCATATAAAAGAAAGGGCACCCAACACCGGGGTGAGCTGGTGGCACACACAGCCCTGTCAGATCACCAGATCACATGGTAAGCATATCATGAGTTTAACAGGTAAGGAGATCCAGCTCTCTGTCCCCCAGGTTCAACTCCATCTCCCTGCTTAGCACGGCCCACTGGAACTCCCAGGCATTTAAACTCAGACTTTGAACCAACTCTGCCTCTTTACAAGGTGGGCCTAGAAGAAACTCTGCCTGTTCTATAATCTTTTAGCCTCCTGTGGTGACTTCTTGCATCTCTGTGGATTCTCTGCCTTGGCTTTTAATTCTCCTTTTTCATTCCTACAGCAATTGTTAAACCTTTCTTAGCCATTTTGTAACCTGTATATATTATTATTATTGTGCAAAGTGTGACGTGTGATTTGACTATTATAGACATTAGTAATTAAAATAAGAGAACATATTATTGCTTGGCTCACTGGTTGTTGAGTGAAATCTTAAGTACTGAACCCTAAGGCTAAGAAAATTGACCTAGCTTGTGAATGTAATGCTATTCAATAAATTCTGATGTTATGGAAAGACAAAAATTTTCCCTAACAATTACTCTACCCTCCCTTTATTTTCCAGTTCTTTGGCCCTCTATTCCAGAACTAAATTTGTATGTCTGTACAATACTAAAGTCAATTATAGTGTCCAAGTTTTGTTGATAGACATCTAGTGAATATCAATATACTTGACACTCAGAAGTAAAATATGTTACCTTACTTTATTTGCTTTAAAATCAAACTGACTCTGGTCCTAAGTTTCTCACTAATAAGTTAATAAATCGAATTTTATATAAATGTATTGGTCCTCTCCCCACCTCACCCCCACCCCCCAATGTTATTCAATGGATCCAGAGCATTTATCCTGTCCTTAAAATTTGGAAAACACGTCTTCCTTGTGTCTTAAAACCATCAAGATTTGTCTTTGAGAGATTTGTCATCCAATGCGCACACGCTCTCTCTCTCGCGCACACACACACACACACACACACGCACGCACCAGGCTGAGAGAAGGCAAGTGTCTCCCCTGCTTCTTGCCATGCCCAGCTGCAGGATCCTTAGCCATGGAAAGGCCATGGTGTGGAGCTTTTCAGGTATTTTTGTAGGCATTCCCATCTGAAGTACATCCATCTTGGGAAAGTAGTGAGCCAATCTAGCACATCCAGGGTCACCTGGTCACCTGTGGCCTACTCTCTCAGAGGCAATTCATTCCTTCAGTGAGTTTAGATTTTGAAAAACAGAGAATTTATAGTTTCCCCCTGAGGATGAGGAATATCCAACTAGTGCTCTCAGCTTGGTTGCTCTCTGGGATGTAAAAAGAAAACAAAGGAGAGAAAGAAACACCTTTCTTTCATTTTCTATCTCCCCTATAACTGTGAGAACAAAACAGACATTAACATCACTTGTGTTAACACCTTCATGCAGTGGAAAGTTTTAAATGACTGTATTCTGGGCCTTATCTGAAGTTACTGATTCCAAGGTCATTCTTCCAGAAGCTGAAGGTGGGTACTTTGACCATCTAGTTGGTTTTGTGTAAGAGATCACAAAATGGCAACTTCTGCTGCTTCTGGCCCTGGTGAAGAACCCCTGAGAATGAAGACTAAGAAAACTGACCTAGCTTGTGAAGGTATTGCTACTCAATAAAATCTGCTATTATGGAAAGACAAAAATGTTCCCTAGCAATTTTTCTACCCTCCCTTTATGTCCAGTTCTCCAGCTCTCCATTCCAGAACTAAATTTGTATCTCTGTACAGTACTAAAATCAATTAATTAATTCAAAATGTCTTCTGCCCAGAAGAGCACAGTAGCAGCCACATCCACTTTCTAGCCTGATCCTCCACTCTCCTTTACCTATGAAGTAGGAATAATAGTACTTTATATGCTGTTGTGAGAATTGAGTGTAATAACACTCCAAAGGGTAATTCGTATGGCATTGTGCATGAGGTGACCTAGGAGTAACACCAGGTGTTACACAGGAAGTTTCTAACACTGTACAATAGGGGAGCTTTGTCAGCTTGGACTCCAAGAAATAAGCCACTTTACTGAAGAGAATTTAAAAACATCCTTCCTTTCTTCCTTGATTAGCAATAAATTGCAAAAAAAAAAAAAATGCTAAGCACAGTGGGAATAAAGTAAGGCTAAGACAAAAAGTAAAGACCTCTCAGGTTAGAGAGATGGGCGCAATAAAGGCAGTGGCTGACATTTTGCAAAGTGCATTTGCCCTCCACTCTCTTCACTGCCTCTCCTTGGAGCCAGGAAGGCATCCAGTGCTCTCTGGAGGGAAGCCAGTGTCATGCAAAGACCTATACCAGCTCATCTGATGTTGGAATAATAAGGGCAAAAGTAAGTCTAGGAAGCAAAGATATGTGCAAAAAGTGAAGTCCACAGAGTTGGCAGAGAATTGAAGGCAAAGGGATGGTCTATAATATGAAACATACATGGCCAAAGAAGGCTGAAAATGTGTAGCCGGTAAAGCAAGAGAACCCAGAGGGAAGGGCAGAGTGGAAGATCAGAGAGGAAAATCCTACTCAAATTCTACAGATAAATGAAAAGCTTTCATTAAGAATAGTAATTCTAGTGCTACTGATAAAATACAGCCAGCACATAGGCTTTTTTTTTATATTCTGGGTGATATTGGAAGAATTTTAATGCTTTAATGCATTCAATCTCAGAATATCCTATAAATTAGTTCCATTGTTACAAATGGCACAGCAAGGAAGTGGCAGAACTGAGATCAGAATGCAAGAGGTCTGACTTCAGGGTCCAAATGCTCACATGGTTCTTATTACATTCCCGGGATTCCTTCAGGTACTTTACCTCTGGTAACTCATTTAATATGCTCAACCACCATACCACATAGATGCTATTATAAATCAATTATAAACCTAAATACTTTCATGGAAAAATTGCATTGCCCCCAAACTCAACTTTGGTCACGCATACAAGGAAAACCTAACTACATGCAGCAATTAGTTATAAGAGCCCTGAAGGCATGATGCAGACATCCTAGGTCAGGTTATCTTCTGAAGAGAACAAAGACAACCAACACAAGGGCTCTTGGCTTAATTATGCTTCTTAAAGATTAACATCAACTCCTTTGAGAAGAGGAACTGAGACTCACATCATCCTCACCAACAGCATTTACTGAGTGGTCCACTCTATAAGATAAATTCATAACATACATATAGAGAGATCTGATTTTCTATCATCAGTAGACACAGAGAGATGACACCTGGTTCTAGATAGAAATCTATGTCATAACACACCCTTACAAAATATAATCTGAATTCTGAAAATGTTTTTAAAATAAAACAACATTACAGAGATTCCTGATACCCCGTATCTGAACCCAGTAGAAAATCAGGCAGAACCCTGATAGAAAACCAACAATTGCTGAGAGCATAATTCTGTGTCAAGAATAACTCTAGGCACCTCATTTTAACTAATTTAAATTGTTACTCTAACAGTGTACCCGATAAATATGTACAGTTAAAACAGTAACAATTAATTAATTAAGGATTAGTTACACAAAAGCATATCTATTTGACTAAAATATAAGAAACTTTCAAGAGCAGAATCTGGCCTCCCAGGCAACAAAATTGAATGACAAGAGGAACATTATTAAAATTATGGCATTTTAAGAAGAAATTCTGTGTGAAGAGGTAGTTTAAAAGTAATGGAGTTGAGAGCAGCTGATGTTCCCTCGTGAGAGGCTGGTTGCAGGTATCCCAGCCTAGGAACCTGTTGAAAAGTTATACGTTAGCCAGAAAGTCTCAGGAGTACGTGGGCATCTTAGTGATAGGCCATTATAGTAGTAGAACCTTGATAATGTCACCCACGACTCAAGCACTGCTGAGACAGACCTGGGATATTCCGCCTGCACCGGCAGGCGCAGACCTTCACATTGTCAAGAATGTGCAGGACGCAAGGTAGCGATCAGAGAGACAGAATGATTCTCGGTGAAGTAGAAGTGGAAGAACATCTCAGCAGCAGGGTCATCATGTGGCCTGACAGCTCACACTTAGGGGTTTTCAGACTCAGATTTCAAAAGGATATGGTTACCTTTTCAGCTGAGCTGAGAGAGAATAATTACCTCCTTTCGCAGCTTTTGCTCAAATTGGATGACTTTTAAAATATTATGCTGACAGGCAGATTTCATAGCAATCATAATTCAGTATTTTGATAAAGAATTTCCTCTGAACATCATGGGTAATTCACTTGCCTGTCTCTCCTAGGCGGCACAGATGCTAAGTGAATGGGAGTTAAGCTTTAAATGAGTTATTTGACCTTCCAGGTAGGCATAATGAATAATATCTTTGGAGGGTCGATCATAAAAATAAGACTTTCCCCTACCTTTCTTTTGTTAAGTAAAATGAGAGGCCTCTCAAGGAAGCAAATGGTTTCAAATCGCCTCTTGTCTGCAGAATTCGGGTAAGGTAGTAAGAGAAGTTTGGCTCTGTAGTTCCAGATCTGATTTGAAACCTTGAAACTAGCACTGATGTCTGACTTGTCTGGTGCATCTGTTTTCCTCACTGCAAAACAGCTACTTTTATTTACTTTGTAGAGTATTTGGAGCATCTCAATCCAAACATATCTAGGTGTGTTTTTTATTATTTCCAGGTTTCGCTGGAGATCACATGACCAAGCCTGCTAATGAACCCACATCACATGAAAATTATTTCAGTCAGTTCTAATATCGACATGGAAAGACGAAAAAGAGAGATGGCTTAAAGAATAACTTATTTTCCTAAACATTGATTTCCTTAATCTTTAAAATTCAATACATTATTCTTCCAATTTGTCATGTTAAAATATTCTTCCACTTTGAAAATGGCACGGGGCATAAAATCTGCACAAAAACTCTATGTATAATTGAGGTCTCATAGAAACAGATGTTTGACAAAATCAGCTTGTACTTTACAAGCCCTCATTTTGTGCAAACAACTAGCTATTACTCTCTCTCTCTAGATTTTGATCATTTTTATTAAATGATGCATCTGAAAGAATGAGATGGATAGTTCAATGTACAATGAATTCTATGAATAAGTAAATGCATAGAATTAATACATCTTTAAGAATTATTGGGTTGGGCTGGGGATTTAGCTCAGTGGTTCCACCACCTGCCTTGCAAGTGCAAGGTCCTGAGTTTGATACCCTGTACCAAAAAGAGTGGGGGGGGAGAAGAAGAAGAAGAGGAAGAAAGAGGAAGAATTATTGGGTTGGGGTGGTGGCACACACCTGGAATTCCAGCACTCAAAAAGCTGAGGCAAGAGGATCACCCTGAGTTCAAGGCCAGTTTGGGCTCCATAGTGAGACCAGCCTTAACTACAGAGTGAAACCTTGTCTCAAGAAAAAAATTAAGGTATGTTGGGAAGTCATGTGTTAACCTAGATTCTTAGTAACATATGTATAGTATCTAGTATGCTGCTGGCATAAAATAGACCTCCTGAAAATGATAACTGGCATTAGTAAAAATCCTATACAAAATAAGAGTATATCTAAAACAAACTGGAGAGGTGATAGTCTACTGTTTGGAACACTCTTTGCTTTTTGTACATAGTTGCACCCTGCAATTCTGAAAAAAAAAGATAGCATGTAGGTGTTGAAGGACTATAAGAAGATGCACTCACTATTTCTCCTTTTAAGACAACTCAGTTTTTTCTTAGCATTTCACAGTCTCAGTCAGTGCCTGTTTGTGTATTCTCTTGGTCTCCCAAGCTATTAGAAACACCTGAATCTGTTATTCTGTTGCTAAAAACACCACTCCACCTCTGACCACCTGTTCTTGCCATGCGACATCCATCACGATGGTCTAATATTGCTTTTTGAATGCACTGTCTGAATGGAATTCGTGAGTGAATTTCTAAGACACAGTTCTCCACCATACCACATTCAACAAATCTCTGTATCTCTCAATCAAAAATTGTACCTTCCTTCCTCTTCTAAAGCAGTACTTGGAAGTCTGGTGCTATCTGTTTTTAGTTCTTATATTCTATTCATCTTGTTAGGATATTGGTGGCTTCCCAGTCTTCTGAACTTAAAGACTAGGAAATTTCTTTGTTGAAAGTGCAGTGTGGGTGACTTAATTTTTCAATATGGCGTCTATGTTTATCTCTTCTCTAGTTTAAGACATCATCATACTGATACTAAAGGAACAAATAGAGATAACCCCACAGCAACTAAAAGAATGAATGGAATTGTCTGTAAGCAAGAGATTTTGTAGAATTTCTACACAGAAAAAAAGTAGTTCAGCTGCAAAACCATCATAAGAAAGATAAAATCAGAGAATAAAGTAAATTGCAATCAATAGGTCAACAAAAAAGATGGGGGATAGGTTTTTGTTTTTTAAAACATAGAGGATTAAATGGAATACTCAACACTCTTGGCTTCCTCTCAAAATTCAGTTTACTTCCCCTAAAATTCTAAAGTGAGATAGTTACCCTCTTGAAGATGGGATGTCATCTGGACATGTTAAATAAATTAGCTGTGAGGAAATAAGGTAGTCCTGGTAGGAATTCGCACTTCTGAGCAAATCCCTCATGATTCTGTAAATTAGGAATCCCAGCGTATAATTTTGGTTTTCTATCTTCTCTTTAATAACTGACTTTTCCCCTTCAACAAGTTTCATCCACATTCACATTTAGCTTTTTAATGCCAATGATGATGGCATTTGAGAATAGCTGAAGCATAACAATGAAGAGAATAAACAGGAATTGCTGAAGATGAAACAGGAGAGTGAGAAACATAATATTCGACAATATTCTAAGTAGTCTTCAAAGAGAGGTCTGGCAAGACATTGCAACCATAAACTAAGAAGAGGATGTTATGAAGAAGTACATATGCAAAAAAATGATTATTAGAAGTCCAAAATTTGTCCAATTTTAAAAGGCAATTGTCATCAATCTCCCAGAGAATAGAACAAAATCTTTGAGAAGGAAAATACTGTTCCACCTTGTCTGAAAAATATAAATTATACTTATTTTCAATTTTTAGAATCAATTTGCAAAGTACAGAATACTTTACTGTAATTACTGAACAGAACATATATATTCTCAAACTTGCCATTGTAAAATGAAAGTTGTAATTAAAGGTAGGAGAAGATGATAAAGCAAAAGCAGGTGTGGAAGTAGTATAAGAACACCGATGTCATTATCTTAATAGCGAGAATTCAGAAAACACTGTCAAAAAATGATGCCTTAATAAGCTTTTGCAAAAAATGGCCTGTGAAGGAATTAAGTATGATCTTGGATAGAGTCAGAGAGCGTGATATAGAGGTCAGCATTACTATAAGCTAATTCCTTTTCCACTAAAATAGACAGAATATTGACAACTTAAGAAAAATATATTAAGGAGCAGTATTATGAGCATTTTATATGAATAAATAGAGGAAAACATATCAATAGACAGTAGAAGAGTGCTATGGTTTGGATAAATACCCGCACCCCCCACCCCCCACCAAGGTCCAGGTGTTAAAGGCTTTTTCCACAGCTGGTGGTGCTGTTGGGAACAGGTGGAATCTTTAGGAGGTGGAACCAAGTAGAAGTTAGGTCACTGGGAGTGCACCTTTGAAGGGGACACTGGGCCCCTGCCACCTTCCTTTGCCACTCTTTGCTTCCTGGCTGCCATGGGGTGAGCAGCTCCCTCTGCCATGGTCCCCCATCATGATGTTCTGACTCACCACAAGTCCAAAGGCAATGCCATCAAGCAACCATGAATTGAAACCATGAGCCAAAACAAACCTTTCATCTTTATAAGTTGATTATCTCAGATATTTTGCAGTAGTTACAGAAAGCTGACCAACCACAAAGACAATGTTACTTACACTAATATATAATATATATGTGTGTGTGTGTGTGTGTGTGTGCATTATGTACATTAATTTAATGCAAACTTTAAGAAACACAATGGGCTGTAATTTTAAACCATTTGAGAGGCTGCCTTATCCCTTTTGTCTTTTTTGGTGGACTCAAAATCCTCAGCATCTGACATCATAGCATCATTTTCAGCCATTGCAAACCTTCTTTGAAACCATCTTTTACCCCTTAGAGTAATAGAGTAATCTGTATCCAAATAAAAGACAAATGACTGAGATAGATGATATGAAATAGTCATATCTGACCCTGCAGAATCACAAGAATATTCAGGTAATTTATTCACTCTTACCCTTTCAATTTATCACAATGGAATCAAATTCTTGATTACCATCCAGTGTTGTAGTCTCAGAAACCCGGCAGAATTGCTACTGCTCCTTCTGCTGCTGCCTTTCTTGTTGCTGTTTGCTGTATTTTATCCTTAGGGAGAAGAGACACACTTGTACACATCTCACTCCATTTCCAATCCAGTGGGTAGATTAATGCCCCAAGTACGCCAGATATAGATGCATCTCAATCTTGATCCGGTGATATGCAGAAAGGTAATACTATAGGACTATGAATCTTTCTTCTTCTT
Source organism: Fukomys damarensis (assembly GCF_012274545.1). Taxonomy (NCBI): domain Eukaryota; kingdom Metazoa; phylum Chordata; class Mammalia; order Rodentia; family Bathyergidae; genus Fukomys; species Fukomys damarensis. The sequence continues at coordinate 28,020,928 of NW_022900932.1, forward strand.
TGTTGTTTTATTATTTTTCTAATTTTGTATAATGTAGAGATACTACTTTCAGTGTTGAAAAGGAAACAGAATTTCTCAGGGAAAAAGTCTCCAAGAATGAGAGCTTTTAAAAAGTCTTAATTATCAAAAAATAACAGGAATGCATTTCAATTTCATATCATGCAAGGAAACAATGCAAATATCTTTTTAAATTAATTTTATTGGTACATTTAAGGTACACAATATGATGACAGTCATCATTGGAAATTTGCACCTTTATGTAATCCATTTTGGTTCTTATTTTTTCCCCATCCCCTGCCCTATCTTCACCATCCACCCCTTCCTATCTACAAACACTGTTTCCATTTTTTCTTTTTTTCATATTAATTCAATTCCCTTCTTTCTTTTCCCTTACCGCAACTTCCCCTTTGCACCTTTTCTTCCTTTTTAACATTATCTGTTATACCTTTTAGTCCTTATTTACATTTTCAGTTTCTCACTCTAGAGAAACTATTCAGTATTTACATATGTGTGTCCTGTTTATTGCACTTAAGAGTATTGCTTCAATTTGCATCCATTTGCCTATAAATGACTAATTTCTCATTCTTTATGTCTGAGTAGTACTCCATTTTATAAACACGCGCACACACACACACACACACACACACACACACACACATTTTCTTTATCCAGTCTCCTGTTGATGAGCAATTCAGTTGCTTCCAAGCATAAGCTATCACGAATTGTGCTGTTATGAACATGGATGCACATTTATCACTGTGGTATGATTCTTTTAATTCTTTGGGGAAGATACCCAGCAGGGAATGGCTGGGTCAAATAGGACTTCCAATCCTGGTTCTTTCAGGTATCTCCCTGCTGATTTACACAGTGGTTGCACCAGTCTGCACTCCCACCAGCAGTGGGGCAGGGTTTCTCTTTCTGCACAGCCCCACCAGCATTTGTCATTGGTTGATTTCATGACAGCAGCCATTCTTTCTGGGATGAGGTGGAATCTTGGTGTTGTTTTCATCTGCATCTCTCAAATGACCAGTAATGTTGAACATTTTTTATATGTTTATTTGCTATTTCTACTTCTTTGTCTGAGAAATGTCTATTCATTTCAGATGCCCATTTTTGGATTGGGTCTTTAAATTTGGGAGGTCTGATTTTCTTAAATTCTTTCTAGTTAGTAGACCTTTATTTGAGGAAGAGCTGGTGAAAAGTTTTTCCCACATTGTGGGTTGTCGCTTCACACTTGGTAGATTCTTTTGCTGTGCAGAAGCTTTTTAGTAAGAGATCACATTTGTTGATTGTGCAACTGAGGTTCTGTTCATAAAATCTTTATCTACACCAATGTCTGCAAGAGTTCTACTTAAACTCTCTTCCAGCTGGTTTAGTGTTTCTGTTTTAATATTTAGTTCTTTAATACATTTTGATTTTAGTTTAGTTCATAGTGAGAGATATAGATTTAGTTTTAATCTTTGGTAAGTTGAAGCCCAGTTTTTCCAGCACCATTTATTAAAGAGGCTATCTTTCCTCCAGTGAGGGTGTTTGGCTCCTTTGTCAAAGATGAGGTGGCTGAGTGTGTCTGGAGTTGTTTCTACGTCTTCTAATCTGTTCCATTGGTCCTCAGGTCTGTTTCTTTGCCAGTACATGCTGTTTTCATCACAGTAGCTTTGTAATATAGTTTCAAGTCAGGGATTATGATAACCCCTACCTTGTCTTTATTGCCTGGATTGCTTTTGCTATTCTAGGTCTCTTCTTGTTCCAAATGAATTTTGGGGTTGTTTTCTCAAGGTCTGTGAAGTATGCTGCTGAGATTTCAACAGGGATTGCATTGAATCTATATAGCAGTTTTTGAAGTATTGCTATTTTCACTATGTTGATTCTTCCTACCCAGGAGCAAGGGATGTCTTTCCATTTTCTGATATCAACTTCAATCTCTTTTTTCAAAGTGCTGTAGTTTTCAGAGTAGACGTCTTTGATTTCTTTTGTTAGGTTGATTCATAGGTATTTCAATTTTTTGGATGTTATTTTGAAATGATGTGATTGCTCCTTTTCTCTCCCAGTGAGTCTGTTTCTTTGTGTACAGAAAAGCTATTGATTTTTGTGTGTTGATCTTATCCAGCTACTTTACTGATTTTGGTTATTAAGTCTAGAAGACTTTTGGTGGAGTTCTTGAGGTCTTCTATATAGAGTATCATATCATCTGCAAATAATGACACTTTGACTTAATTTCCTATCTTTATTTCCTTTATTTCTTTCTCTTGTATAATTGCTGTGGTTAATGTTTCCAAAACTATGTTGAACAGGTGTGGTGATACTGGGCATCCTTGTCTTGTTCCTGATTTTAGGTGAAGGATTTCAATTTTTGACCATTTAGTGTTCTATTGCCTGTTGGACTTTCATAGGTGGCTTTTATCAGATTGAGGCAGAGAATATCTATTCCAATTTCAGATGATCATATGGTTTTTGTCCTTGACTCTATTAATATAGTGTATTATATTTATTGATTTGCATATGTTGAACCATCCTTGCATCCCTGGGATGAATCACACTTGGTCAGGGTGTAGGATCTTATTGATGATCTTCTGCAATCTATTTGTCAATATCTTACTAAAGAATTTTGCATCTATGTTCATTAATGAGATTAGCCTATAGTTTTCTTTTTCAGTTGAGTCTTTCTCTGCTTTGGAGATCAAGGTGATGCTTGCTTCCAGGAATGAATTCAGGAGTATTTCTTCCCTTTCAATTTCATTGAAAAGTTTAATCAGTAGTGGCAGCAGTTCCTCTCTAAATGTCTTATAGAATTCAGAAGTGAAGCCATCAGGACCTGGGCTTTTCTTAGTTGGTAAGTTTTTATTTTTTTTTTTTTAGCTTTAATTGAGTTTATTGGTACATTTTAGGGATACAGTACAGTTACATTCATTGTCGGGATCTTGTACCTCTACATGACATGTCTTGATTCTCATTTTTTTCCCCTTACCCCTGCCCTCCCTAAGTTTTTAATTATATTTTCAATTTCAGTGATTGGTATTGGGTCATTTTGAATTTTTAGGTCATCTTCATTCAACTTTGGTAATTCATATGTATCAGGAAATCTGCTTATTTCTTCTACATTTTCCATCTTATTGGTGTATAGGTTCTTGAAGTAGGTGTAGATAGATGATCCTCTGGATTTCTGCTGAGTCCATTGTAATTTCACCCTTTTTATTCCTAATTGCATGGATTAGGGCTTTTTCTTTCCTTTTTGATAAGATTGGCTAAGGGTTTGTCAATTTTGGTTATTCTTTCAAAGAACCAACTCTTGGTTTCACTGATTTTTTTTTTTTTTGTATTGTTCTCTTAGTCTCCATTGCATTGATTTCTGCCCTGATCTTTATAATTTCCTCCCTTGTGTGAGCTTTGGGTTTTTCCTGCTCTTCTTTTTTCAGAAGCTTAAGTTTAGCATCAGGTTGTGTAATTGAGCTCGCTCTGTTTTCCTAATATGTGTATTCACTGCTATGAACTTTCCTCATAAGGCAGCTTTCGCTGTGTCCCATAGATTCCAGTATGTTGTCATTGTCACTTATTTGTAGAAACTGTCTGATTTCTTCTTTAATTTCCTTTGAGATCCATTGGTTATTCAGAAGTGTATTGTTGTTGAATTTCCATGTGCTTATGAAATTCTTGTGGTTTCTTTTGCTATTGATCTCCAATTTCCACCCCCTATGGTCTAATAATATATAGGGGATAACTGTAATTCCTTTGCACTTACTTAAACATGTTCTATGAGCAAGTATGTGGTCTATTTTGGAGAACAACCCATGTGCAGCTGAAAAGAATATGTATTCTGATTTTTGTGGGGTTGGACACTCTGTAAACATCTGTTAAATTCATTTGTTAAAGTGTTTGATTAAGTTCTAGTATTTCATTATTTTCTGTTTAGTTTATCTATCTATTTGCGACAGTGAGGTCCCCCACTATTATTGTATTACTACTTCTTTTTCATGTTCATTAGTATTTGTTTTATATAGTTGGGTGCACTAGTGTTTGGTGTCTATATATTTATGATTGTCATCTCTTCCCCTTGGATTGTTCCCTTTACAAGGATATAGTATTCCTTCTTTGTCTCTCTTAATCAGTGTTGGTTTGAAATCCACTTGATCTGCAAAGATGATTGCTACTCCTGGTTTTGGGATTCCTGTTCATGGAGTATTGTTTTCTGCACTTTAAATTTTAGTCTATGAGTTTCTTTTTGAATTAAGTGTATTTCTTGTGTGCAGCATACTGTTGCACCTTGTTTCTTGACCCATTCTGCCAGTCTATTTCTTTTGATTGGTGAATTGAGACCATTAACACTGATGGTTATAACATATGTATTGACTTATCTTTGCCATGACTTTTTCTTTTTGTTGAATCCCCCCCCTTTTGCATTTAATTTCTTGTCATGCCTGATGGATTCATTCTGCTGGGTTTCCTGAGGTTGTGGCCCTCATTGTCTTTTCCTAGGATATTGTTTAAAACTTATTGGATTGCTGGTTTGGTATTCATGAAGCTCCTAAGGTGCTGTGTGTTATGAAAGTATCTTATTTCCCCATCAATTTGAAAGACAGTTTTGCAGGGTACATCAATCTAGGTTGGAGGTTGTTTTCCTTTAGGGCTTGAAATACATCACTCCATGCTCTTCTTGCTTAGTAGGTTTGTGTTGTGAAGTCTGCCATGATTTCATGGGCTTTCCTTTGTATATGATGTCTTTTCTCTAAGTGCATGTAGAATTTTGTTCTTCTTTTGGGTTTCTGGAATCTCAACTATTACATGCCTATGTGTAGATAGTTTCAGTCATGCTAGTTGGAGTCATATATGTCTCACTCATTTGTCTGTCAAGGTCTTTTCCCTTAGTTGGGAAGTTTTCTGCCATCACTGCTGTGAACAGCATTTTTATGTCATCTGCACTCTCTCCTGTTTCTTCATTGACTCTGATCAGTCTTATGTTATTCTTCTTTGCATCATTTAGCAGTGGCTAAATTGATTTATCATGGTCCCTTACTATTTTTCAGAAATTTTTCTTTTCCTGGTCACTAATTTCAATCCTATCTTCTACATCTGAAATTCTGTCTTTGAGTTGGTTCATTGTGCTGTGTAAACTTTCAGTGAAGTTTTTGTTCTCCTGGAAGTCTGTTTGTATCTGTTTTATGGATTCCATTTGTTTCCTATGTTGGGATTCCATCATGTTCCTCAGCTCCTCAATTTTTTTTTAATCTGTGTCCACTCTAGATTTTTTAATAGGTTATACTATGAGCACAATCTCAGCTGTTATCTATGAAATTATTTTTTATTTCATTTTTTCCAGGTCATCTTTCATTGCCAGTTCAGGGAATCCAGTTGATTGAGTATCAGATTATTCCATTATATTTCCCTTTGGGGTTGCCTTAGGTGATCTTGAAGTCTGGTTTTGAGACTTATTTACATGTCTTTTCATTTCAACAGATGCAGCCTGTTGTGCCTTTGTTTAGGTGAGTTTTTGCTCACCCAGTGGTCTTCAATTCTCAGTAAACCACCAAGCAGCAGCCTTTACACTGCTGCTCACCAGTACACCAATTTCTGGGTTCAGAATGTTGAACTTCTGGACCCCTGAGTTGACCTGTTGTCTAAGCAGGCTTCTGGCTGCGGCCTGTGTGCACCTGGGATGATATCTAGGTGTGCCTCTTGCTGGAACCCTTGTTTACCTATGGTCTATGAGGGCCTTCAGCTGGGGGCTGTGTACCTCAGTTCCTGTTGTCTGTGTAGGTTTCTGGCCATTGTCTCCAGGCACTTATCAATGGTAATGGGGAGAGTCTTTGGCTGTTGCTTGTGCATCTGTGTAGTTCTCCAGGTGGGCCCTTGGCTGTGACCAATAGTATGGTTGGTCTCTGGCTGAAGCTTGTGTGTCTGTACAGGTCTTATCTAGGCAGATCTTTGGTTTGGGTGGGTACACCTGCACCTCTGGGGTTGGGGCAGGGCCTTGGCTGGGATTTGCCTGCAGTTGTGCCACTCTGGTCCACACAACTGCTCCCTGAGATCTGCATGCACTTACAGATGGTATGGCAAGCCCCTGGTTCAAGCTTGTGCATCTGTGCAGCTCCTTTCTAGTTGGGCCTTTGGCTTGGGTGGGTGCACCCATGTCTCTGGGATCCACCTGCAGTGGCTTGGCTCTGTTCCACACATCTGCTCCCTGGGATCTGCACACACTTACTTATGGTATGGTGGGCCTCCAGGATACAAATATCTTAAACTTCACTTGATAGCCGGACTAGCTCCTAAAAGAAGTTCTGATCAAGGAGCTTCATGTCAATCTTATTCTTTACTGAACTTAAACACTGCTTTAATTGCCAGCTTTAATTTTACTCTTTATTTTTACACAGCTTCTTGTCACAAAATTGTTTTTTTTATTTATCATGTGTATTGGGTTGATTTGTTGACATATTATGAAATAATACATACTCAATATAAGACATTGTAAAAAATTGAAAAATAAACAGGAAAAAATTTTACTACCGGGAGGCAACTATTACCAATATTTTGGTGAGTGTCTTTCAAATTCTTTTCATATGCATGTGACTTTATACAAAACTATGTACATATTGCATGCGTACTTTTGTAGCCTGCTCAGCAGCTTATTGTGAAGCTTTCTACTTTAATAATTATGTCTCCAAAATTTTTTACTAGCCTCAAAATATTATATTTGGTGACTGTTCCATACTTTTCTTATCCAATCCTTTATTGTTAGACATTTCTGTTGTTTCTGGTCTCTGGCTATGATCAATAATTCATTGGTGAATATCTTTATGCATCTTTGTGCACATCTCTGAGAATTTCTTCTGAATAAAGTCTTAAATAAGAAATTGCTGGACCAAAGACTATGAATAGTTTTGTCTTTCTTACAATATATTACTTAAAATTTTTCTAGCTCATTAAAATATATTTTAATACACAAATTATTAAAAGATGACTTTTTCATTCTCCTTTTAGAGAGGCCTACGCATTGAAAAAACTGGAATTAAATATACCAAAAGGTTTGTATTGAACTTTGAGTAAGGAGATTAGAGGTAATTTCATTATGTTTACCCATTGTAGCATTTCTTACTCTTCCTTCAATGATTACAAATTACTTCTTAATTAAAATGTTTCATGTTTAAAATATCAGCATTAATTTGTGTATTATGCATGATGCCAGTCTATTTACTTCCACATCTAACTTCCCCTTTTGTTTTAATTTAATCTACCCATGAGAAGATTACATTCAGTGACACTTCATCAACCTTATTCTGACTAGCCACTGCTAATTAGACTAGCAGGTTGTACACCCAAAAGGAACCAATTCATTGTCTTGGGTCAACCAATCAGATTCTCTAGACTAAGGCAGACAGCGTGTTATCCATGTTTGGTAGGTTCATGTACTTGAGGCAGCAACACCTGGAAACAAACAGAAGAAACCAATGCATAGGAGAAAATGGAGGGATGTACCTCGAAAGGCAAAAACACAAGAGCCTGTAGCCTTAGAAAAACACAGACAGATGCTGCAATTTCTCATTTCTGATTCTCAGGCCTGTGCCCATGAATCTTGGGACAAATTCTTTCCAGTCATACTTGATGTTTATGAGACAGCCTCTGTGTATTTGTGTGTCCATGTGTGCATGTGTGTGTGTGTGTGTGTGTGTGTGTGTGAGAGAGAGAGAGAGAGAGAGAGAGAGAGAGAGAGATTTGGTGCCATAGCCTGCTCACTGAAATAACACATAACTAACTTATTTGGTGTGAAAATCCTGACCCTGTAAATTTAGAGGTGCAAAAAGGACAGCCCATGTGTCTCATTCCTACATCAACCATTTTCTGAGTTGGCAACCTAATGCTTGTGTACATCTGAGTAAACATTTATGTATGGGTATGCTTTACATAAAACCTGTATCCTAATCTCCTTTAAAAATACTTCATAGGTTATGCATCATGGAGCCACACCTTTCATAACATCTAAATTGGCTTTAGTTGAGCAGCTGCTGGTCCTTCCTGTTTCCAATGTGCACCTGCAGTTCACAAGCTATGTCTCCCAGGAGGTATCCACTTAGGCATCTTCCCTTCCCAGCTGTGTTCCTTTCCTTACTTGTTTGGTCCCCAAATCAGTATAAGTTCCTGACCCCCTACTGTAAAAAGATCTGCTCTGTATTTTCTTTCCCTCCTTTGCATGTTTCTGAAGGTCTGATTCCTATGTTCTTCATAAGAGATTGCAGGCAACGCTCCCTCCATCTCCTGCATTCAGACCAGAGCATCACTTTTTAACTAAAATGAATGGCTTGTCATTAAAGGATGATGCTGGTGCCTGAGGAACAGGCATTTCATCTGCCTCAGCAGTATATCTGTAGCAAAGGATGAAAGCTGGAAAAATCAAACAATTCTTCATTTCTCCAGAAATCTTTCCTTTAACTAAATTAGAAACCCCATTTCGGAACATCTTTTTTTATTTTTTCTGCAGAGTGAAACTTTGGCACCACATCATTATCCCCAATCCCAAACACAAGCTACATGGTTGAAGGTTCTGATAAAGGCCTGATTTGAACATTACAACCATCAAGTTTCAATTATGAAATTGCCTGCCTTACAGAATTGATTAGGTGTTCTTCAGTTCAGGGCTTAGAAAACCTGTTTTGAAGAAGCAAGCAGTGTGTCATCATATTTCCACCTTCAAATAGAATTTATTCCATTTTTGAGGCCCTTGTGGTACTGGGCTTGCTTCATCCTTTAATGTGCCTTAAGATAAATCAAAGACAATATGGACAAAGGAGTGGACCTGTGAAGGAGATGTCAATCTCCAAAGTCTTAAAAATCTGAGGCCTTAGCATCTGTTAAACTACATTAATACTTTTTGAAGGCTATTCATAAAGAAGCAGACTACTTTCCTTTACTTTTTTATTTTTAAAGGCTTTTGAAACCATTAACATCTTTCAAATGCAGTCCAATTCCTAGCAAACTGCACATTTGGGAGAATACAGTCATGGCTTGCTTCTGAGATCTGAATGAACTTTTCCAGATCACCACTTGAGGGCAGGAGATCAAACCTGTAATTGAACTAATTTCAGGCTAATGAAGAATGTCCCACCTTTTCTCTGGGAGGCTAGGCCTGCATGATGTGGGAGGAAAAGACCTCAGCTATGCCACTGCCTTCCCTTTGTCAAGATAAGATTTGTCTCTATGGAAATACATAATTTTAAATTGCAGACACAAAGTCAAAGGAGAGGTTCAGCCAAATTATAACTGTAGTCAATATTACTCACACTTTAACCAAGTTATTTTAGCTTTTTCTTAATAGTAATAGCAATAAAATGGAGTATATACATTTATCTAGTTCACTATTTTATGAGTGGGTACACACACACGGAACTGGTGAGTTGATCCAGCAATCTACAGTCACCCTTCAACAAGATTATCAGATGTTAACATACCTGATGTAAGACTATAATTAAATGTACAGGTGAAAGCCATTGCATAAGAGTCTGGGAAGAATTGGACCTTTCATTCTGCCATGCTGTCAGGCATCCCACATCTGCTTTAACATCCTACACTGAATGTGGACTATGCCTATATCACCACTGCTGGGATTTGCAGAACTTTTAAATTATAACCCTCTTTGAGCAACCACAGGCACATTACAAGGTAATTGTTTCAGTGTCAGCAAAGTCTGAGACATTATAGTGAAACCCCACATGGGATATGGCTGTGTGATCTTTGTTAGGTCGTAACTGTCAAAAACCCTCTGGCCACAGTTCGAGCCTCTACTGAGGTCTAAACCTCAGCACTCAAGCTTCATTCGCCAAAGAAATGTGTTAGTGGAGGCATGTTAAGCCTGTTTTATTAGCAGTAAAGACCCTGGTCATGAGAAGGTGGTTATAAAATATTCTGGTTTGCTAGAAACAATGTTAACTGATACAAAAATATTTTCTTTTTAAAAATTTTGTCTGTTTCTTGTCCAAGGATACTGTGTCCTCCATGAAATATCAGTTAGCAGAGAGAGAGAGTCTAAATTATAAAATGACATATTTCACATCACAGACATAGTAAAAAAACAGTAAATTGCAAAGGAGTGGATTGTCCAAGTAACTGAAATTTTCCCCACTGAGCATCTGTTTCTTAGAAGCATATCATGCAGACACATAGATTATAGACTATGTATAATGCAAATACATCTAAATTTTGCAAATAATTTATTTGTAATGACGTGTTTACAAATGCATGTTTGTATCACTCATGTATAAGTATGTAATTATTTTTGCTACTTAAAACAGAAGCTAATGAACATGACTGCTTTTCAACAACATAGGATTTCAATAAGGAAAATGTGTGTATGTGGCACTCTTGGCATCCTGATATTACTGTGCATTTTATTTGATGTCTTATAGTCTTTTTAGTCTCTGTTATTTTCAGCTGTTTAGCATGATTTCAGGATGATGGTTCTGACAATCTTTCTCCGGATCCCAGGTTCTCCTACCTTGATCCCTTATTTCTAATATGCTAAGGACAAATACACTAAGTGTTAGGTGTGTGTTTGTGTGCACATGTGTGTGCATGTGTGTGTATCATATGATTGTACGTCAGCCTTGAAGGACTCCTCCAAGAATAGAGTTGAGAAGTTTTAATGACTAGGCATCACAGCCACATTTTACCCCTTCAGAGTTCTCTTTCTTGGGCTCTTAGCTAAGCTCCCAATAGTTCATGTGGCTCAATAGTTCAAGTGACACTCTTATAAATGAGAAACTATCGGTCCATGATATTATGTAAATTCTTTCCAATTGACGGTGTAATGAAATAATTCAAGTTTCAAGACCAATTTATTTCCATCCCCAAATTGTGCAACCTTGGTGTGCCATGTAAAATAAAACAATATTGAGCACAGAACAACATTTAACACATAAAGAACAAAGTATTAATTTGAGGTCAGAACTGTCTGGAAAAAGAAAGAAAAAGCATTACATTAACAAATACTTGTCTCATAAATCTTCAAAGAATTTTACCAGTCGCAGGCTTCCGAGTCCCGGGTAGAGCGTGTTGGCTTGCTCATGCCTGCCTGGGGCCCAGCTGTGGGCTCTGCTTCTGAAGTTCAAGGAGGAGCAGCACCTGCTATGTTTGTACATTTTCCCTGTTAGTCCTGAACCAGTGTAGAAAAGTACAAGGAGCGGCCTCTCTTTTCCTCTCTTTCTATTAATATTTCTCTATCTCCTTTTCATCTTTGACTCTGATGTTCATTTTATCCCCTTTCTATATCTCTTTGCTCCTGCCCTTCGAGTTTGCAAAATCTCTAGTGATTTCTTCAGCAAAAAGCTTGTTTGCTTCTAGTTTACTAAGGCACTGATTTATGTTCGAAAGTATTCTTTGTCAGAATTAATAGATCATAACACTCTCTGCCTTCTCCCACATGCTGCTCTTTAGCAGCCATTTCCTTCTGTCTCATAATTTTTACTAATAGTTTTCTACCTACCAATATCCCTGCTAGATTTAAGTCCCTTGAAGAAAAACATTATTTCTTATTCATCAATACCTTTCATAATATCTAGTAGATAGTGGACATTTGATCTATGTAATACACATCTAACACAAATATGAATATATCCCATTAAACTGATGCTATTTACACACAGTAGTAAACACAGTGCCCTACATTTATATGTGGTATTTTTAAAGCACTTTAATATCCAAGGGCTTAATTTAAATATGCAGCAAAAGAGTGGCTTAAAGGGAATGAAAATGAGCACTTATCATGTGCCTGTCCAGCATTCATTTACTTGCATTACAATACAGAAACTGATTTTCCTGACAAAAAAATTTTTTATCCTATTTTTATTCCAAGTAGTATAAGTGGCAGTAACCCCTGTCCTGACTCTGGAAGTGGTGGAACGATGAATGTTTGACCATCACACCACCACATTGCTTGGATTCCAGTGATTGTTTTAGGTATGAACACTAAGTTCAAGACGAGAATAAAAGGAATTGGATTCTGTAACTGTTGTGAAATTGTTGGGGAAACAAAATAACTCATTTCTGATTGAGTAGCTGTTATCCTAGGATATAAATCAATTTGATGCTATAAGAGAAGATCCAATGGGAAGAATAGATCTAAAAGAAAAAGAAAAGAAAATTAGCTCTTAGGCTATCATGTGAGCCTCTGGATCCAGCCATACATAAAGCCAATAATAGAACTTTGTTTTTTAATGAACCAATAAATGTCCATTTTTCATAAAGCTGTTTGAATGGGCTTTCTTTATTTGCAAAAGAGAGAGTCCTGACTGATCCAAAACTAGTATCATTGAGGAGATGGATGATTCTGTGATCTGTCTAATATCATATCATTACTCTTGCTCTCAGCCAGTGCTTTTTCCAAAACCCTTCTCTTGCTCAAACACGTTAAATGGAAAAAGGTATTTTTTTTGCCTCTTACCAATCCAATTTTTTTCTCTACCTACCCCAGACTATCACTGCTCCACAGCACAAAATTATAAAATAATAAAATCCCTTGGCAATATTCAAAAAGAGTTAGAAAACCACTTTCAAAATAAAGGGGACTTGTGAAAAGTCCATTGTTGCCTCAGATTTCTTTCACAAAGTTCAAATAAGTCTACTGTACATTGGCATTTTTCACAATTTTTCTTACCCACAGTATGGGTGAATATAATCACCCATGTTCCCTTTTGTAGTCTTTTGCCTGTGTGTTAACACATGATTTCATCTTTCCTTCCAGATCCAGGTGAGTCATTCTTCCAAGTGACAAGAATAGAAATTATTCAAGCAGAGTAGTTTTTTTAAATGTCATGAACTGGGACAAAGAAACAAAACAGATCAAAGTCTGCCAATGTGGCAGAGCTAAATAATCGAATAGCAGATGATTCTGGAAGGCAGCTCTCAGTAGCTAGAACTTAAGGTCTCTGCTCCAATCCGAAGAAGACTGGCTTCAGCTGTTTCAACAATGCCGACTCATTATCAGTCCAAAATATTGATGACTGTGTATTCACCTGGCTTCTTTCACAGAACAGAATCTAATGGAACAAGGAGAAGGGAAAACACACCTGGAGGCTGGTGGGAAATGTTGGCCTCCAGAGCTGAATACAGTACGGTCTGTCCTCCTATGGGGTAAAAGATCAAGGTCAGAGTTGAGTCCTCATGCACATGCGAGGTTAAAGAGGCCACAAGCTTGGGGGATGCATTTGCCCAGAATACGTACACACAATCAAAAAATCCCCATTATTGGTGGATTCCTATATTCCATGTTTGCAAAATTACCCATCTGCTAAAATTTCTTACTCCCAAATCAATGCCCATAGTGCTTTCACAGACATGAGTAGAGGGACAAAAGATTTTAATTGTTCTCCATGTTTCCAGCTGAGGCCAACAACTTCAAACATATGCTCAGCCTTCCTGTTCCTGCTCTTATACTATAAACAATATTCTTTCTCTGATAGTTAGTGCCATAATTTTTGGCATTTTCCTAATTCTTGGTGATGATTTTTCTATTTAAAGTGCCCCCAAATTGTAGTGGTGATGTACACTCTAGTGTTCTGAGTGTCACAAGGTTGAATATGACTTACAAAGAAAACGTGTATTACAGACACTTCGCTCAGGTTGTATGGTCAATATTAATGAATTGCAATATATATTAAAGAAATTATCACATGAAGAAAAATTACAGTAGATAAAATTGTTGTAACTAGAAGGTCATGGGAGTCTAACTCTGCATTTTTCTTAGAAACAATTGTTCCATATTTGCTCATCAGTGTTCACAGTGACTATAAGGAATGTACTACTAGGAACAGACACATATATTTTTCTTAATCTTTTATTTATTCATTTTATAACAATGATACATGCATGCCCATGTTTAAAACAGCACAATTCACAATAGCTAAGTATTGGAAGCAGCCTATATGTCCATCCACAGATGAATGGGCCAAGAAAATGTAGTATTTACACAAAAGCGACTACTACTCTGCCATCAAGAAAGATAAACTTGAATCTTTTGTGGGGAAGTGGATGCATCTTGAGGCCATAACGTTAAGTGAAATAAATCAGACACAGAAGTTAAAATATTGTATGCTTTCTCTTCTATGTGAAATCCAAATTATAAATAAAGAGAAAAATAAAACATAAATAATGAGAAGTAGGGAGATAGATCTTTCTTAAATGGGAAAGAGAAGAAGAGACAGTGGAAGGAGACATAAAAGGCATAAGACATATGTATGTGTATCAGCTCCACACAAAGAATGTAAATATTATGTACTGCAAATATATACTAATAAAATTAAAATTAAAATTGCCTTTAAACAATGAGATATGTATAGATGGTAGAAGAGCTATGCTGAACTAATCAGCTTATCTTTTTTTCTACTGAGAACATTTAAAACCGTCTGTCTTAACAATTTTCAAAAATACAATACATTGTGTTAAGTATAGTCTCCATATACACAAATATCTTTGGCTGGTATTCTGTCCAGATAGCTCTTCCATCATTTCATTGTGTGTGTGTGTGTGTGTGTGTGTGTGTGTGTTTTAAGAAAGGGGAATGTAACCCTTCCTCTATCAAAATGAAGTCCAGGAAATAGAGCTGTGGCCAAAAAATTTAGGGCCTCTTCCATTTAGTTCTAAAAGATAAAAAGTTATAAAGTACTCACTATAAGGCAGTCTTGGAGTAGGCACAGAAGATGAAAAACCTGACTTGGAGTGAGTGAATCACTGTTTTTCCCATCTACTCCAGTAATGATGTTCACTGGGGAGCCATGGAAACTGCCTACTCCCACACTCCCTTTCTCCAAACCTGGTTCTAACCTCAGAATCTTCTCCACAGGTAACAATTTTGGCGGTAATCTTCTTGCTTGCTCCCTACTTCCAAGTTTAAGAAAGGTGTTGATTTAGCTATCAAAATCTAAGGTATTATACTGTTAGTGGCCAGAATTTTACTGATAGAGTCATTAACCACAAACACATACAGTATTGAATAGCAGTAAGGTAAAGCATAGTGCATGACAGTTTGGGGAAATGAATAAAAGTTTAAGACAAGACTGATAGCTTCAAAAAGCATATAATGGTAAAAAGGGAAAAGCTTAGATAAAATTCCAGCTTTACACTTTTAAAGACCAGCTAACTCAGAGTTCCTATGGAAATAAAGGAAGAAACCTCCCAAAGTTATGGCTCAGGCAGAAAGCAAGCTTGTGGGCTTATAGAATAGAACATGTGCCATTTTATTTGTCTGGCTTTGTCTCTCAGTGGCAGTTTGTACAATATACATAACTGGAGTTCAATGTGTATCTCTTGAACTTACTGGAAAATACTTATAGTATTTACTATCATCTTCACCCAAAGTTCCACCACAGAAAAACACTGATAATTGTGCATCTAAATTGGGGGGAGGGTTGTATCCAAATTACTCAACATACTAAGAAGAAAAACAATGACTACTGAAATTGTCCCCTGTACTTGACAAGACATGAATATGATAGATACATAAAGGAGTAGACTAACAGATCACTATATTCTTTTCAGCTGAAACAATTTTTTATCTATAAGCAAGGACCTCAGATTCCTAAAAGGTGAGAATCAGTATTTTAATAACTTCTTGGCCTTCTGGCTAAGATCAAGTGAAAGCCAGTATTGTAGAGTCAAAGTCAAAGATGTACCATCCAGAAAAAGAGCCAGACAATCATATTTAGAAAAACATTTTATTTGTCTCTGGAATTTAAAAGTTGGCTATTTACTCAAATACATTGTGCTTCCTCCAGTCAAAATATAACCCACTTTCCTGCCATCTGTCATGTACAGATATTTGGGGGCATTTTCATCATGTATAGTAATTAGTGTTCCCTGTGGTGGAGCTGCAAGCAGGGGACATCTCTCAGCTGAAGTCTGTCAGAGAAAGGCCCACACTGGTCTGCAGACTGAAAGATTTGAGTATTAAGAAACTACTCAGTAGTACTCCACCATATATAAATACCACACTTTTTATTCATTCATCTGTTGATGTCTCCAAGATTTAGCTATTATAAATTGTGCTATTATAAACATGGGTATGCCCTGTAATATGAGGGAAATTTCTGGTCAAATGAAATTTCTAGTTTTGGTGTTTTAAGGAATCTCTATACTGACCTCCATAATAGTTGTACTAGTTTACATTTCTACCAATAATGCAGAAGGGTATTTTTAACACTGAAACCTCATCACCATTTTTTATTATTTCATTTCTTAATGATGGCCATTGTTCCTAGAGTAAAATGTTATCTAAGAGTTTTAATCTGCATTTCTCAAAGGGCCAGTTATGTTTTTCGTGCATTTTTTTGGCTATTTGTAATTCTTATGAGAAGTCTATTCATTTTGACTCATTTTGATTGCTCATTTTTTACTTATTTTGGGGGATATTTTTTAGGGTTTTTTATAAAATCTAGATATTAGTCCTCTGGCTGAAAAATAGCTAGCAAAATTTTTTTGTCTCTTCACTCTGCTGGTTGTTTCCTTTGATGTACTGTGAAATGTAAAAAGCATTTTAGGGCTGGGGATTTAGCTCAGTGGTTCTGCTGTCTGCCTCACAAGTGCAAGGTCCCAAGTTCAATCCCTGGTACCAAAAAGAAAAGCATTTTAATTTGATATGATCCCATTTGCTGATTCTCAGTATTATTTCCTGTACCACTGAGGTTCTGCTCAGAAAGTCTTTGCCTATATCTATGTCTTCAGGAGCTTCACCTATTTTATCTTCCATCCATTTAAGTATTTATGTTTTTATACCTTTGATCCATTTTTATTTTACTTTACTGCATAGTGAGATATGCGTGTAGGTATATGGATGCACCTTGAGACCATAGTGTTAAGTGAAATAAATCAGACACACAAGTTTAAATATCTCATGGTTTCTCGCATATGAGAAAAACAAAATATAAATAAAGAGCAAATAAAGTCTAGATAATAGAAAGTAGGGAGATCCTTTTTAAATAGGAATGGAAACAAGACTTGGAAAGAGTAGGGCTGGGGAGTTATCTCAGTGGTGCCACCTGCCTCACAAGCACAAGGTCCCGAATTCAATACCTGGTACAAAAATAAAATGGAAGAAGCAAGGAGGGATGAAAGGAGAGGGGAACAAAAAAAGAATTAAGATGTGTTTTGTAAACGTATAAGCTGCTCATAATAAATGCCATTATGTACTACAAATGTATTATTAAAAAATTAATTTTAAAAAAGAAGCCAGTGAAGTCTCTCATTAGCCAATTTATCCTTGTATTTGCTAGTTACTAAAAACGAAAGTCTTAAATAAGTGTGAAATGTTCTAAGAAACAGGAAATAAAAGTATTTTCCAAAAAAATAAATGTTTTCTGTCTCTATGTAGTCTAGGGATTAAGACTGGTCATACATTTTATACCCAGTAGAAGTGAATTCCAAACCTAAATAGTGCATATAAAAACAAGTGACCATATATTTATTTGCTGTTGTTTGTATTTCTTCACCTGAGAAGTGTCTAGTCATATCCGATGTCCATTTTTGGATTGGACCTTTAAATTGGGGTGGTCTGATTATTTTTTAATTCTTTATATATTCTAGATATTACTCCTTTGTCTGAAGGATCACTGGTAAATTTTTTTTACCATTCTATGGGTTGTCTCTTCACTCTATTGGTGGTTTCTTTTGTTGTACAAAGGTTTGTAATATGATGAAGTACCAGTTGTTGATTCTTTGTAATATTTCCTAAGCAATTAGGGTTCTGTTCATAAAGTCTTGGCCTACTCCTATGTCTTCAAGAGTTTTTACCTGTTTTATCTTCCAGAAAATTATGTGTATCTGTTTTAACATTTAGATTTTTTATCCATTTTGACTTTAGTTTAGTGCATGGTGAGAGGTGTGGATTTAAGTTTAATCTTCTGCATGTGGTAAGCTGGTTTTCCAGCACCATTTGTTAAAGAGACTATCTTCCAGTGAAGGTGTCCGGGCCCTTTGTCAAAGATAAGATGGCTGAATTTGTTTGAAATTATTACTGCGTCTTCTATTCTGTTCCACTGATCCTTAGGTTTTGTTTTGTTGCTAGCATTATGCTGTTTTTATCACAGTAGCTCTGTACTATAATTTCAGGTCAGGGATTTTGATGCCCCCTGCTTTGCCTTCGTTGCCCAGAATTGCTTTTGCGATTCTTAGTCTCTTTTGGTTCCAAATGCATTTTAGGATTGTTTTCTCTACTACCAATAATATTTTTATGGAGATATTACATTAAATCTCTATAACAGTTTTGAAAATATGGCAATTTTCACTATATTGCTTCTATCTTTCAAAGAACAAGAGATATCTTTCCATTTTTCTGATATTCTCTTCAATTTTCTTTTCCAGAGTACTGTGGTTTTAAAGGCAAAGATATTTTACTTCCTTTGCTAAACTTATTCCTAAATATTCCATTTTTCTTCGTGCTGTTATGAAAGGTGCGGTTTCCCTAATTTTTCTTTCACTGTGTTTGTTGTGTATAGGAATGCTATTGAGTTTTGAATTTTGACTTTGTATCCTGCTATGCTACTGAATTTCATTATTGAATTTAGAAGTCTTTTGGTGGAGTTTTTGGGGCCTTCTATGTAGAATATCATGTCATCTGCAAATAATTATAGTCTCACTTCTTCCTTCTCTCTTCTTATTCCTTTTATTTCTTTCTCTTGTCCAACTGCTCTGGCTAGTGTTTCCAGGACTATATTTAATAGGAATGGTGGTAGTGAGCATCTTTGTCTTATTCCTGATTTTAGAGTGAAAGCTCTCAATTTTTGACCATTTTGTATGACGTTGGTTGTTGGTTTGTCATAGATGGTTTTTACCAGATTGAAATGATACTTTATTCCAATTTTGTGGGGAGGGGGGTGAGACAGGGTCTCACTATGTAGTTGAGACTAACCTGAAACTCACTACGTAGTCCAGGCTGGTCTCGAACTCATAGCGATCCTCCTGCCTCAAGCCTCCCGAGTGCTGGGATTACGGGTGTGAGCCACTCTATTCCAGTTTTTATAGGGTTTTATTATGAATGTGTATTGGACTTTGTCAACTGCTTTTTCTCTATCAATTGAGATGATCAATATATTAAAAATGCTCAACATCACTGGTCATTTGAGAAATGCAAATTAAAACAGCACCAAGATTCCTTCTCACTCCAGAAAGAATGGCTATTACCAAGAAATCAACAAATAATAAATGCTGGTGGGAACATGGGAGAAAAGGAACATTTCTCTACTGTTGGTGAGAGTGTAAATTGCTACAACCAATATGGAAATCAGTATGGAGATGACTCAAAAAATGGAAACTAGCAGTTTCATTTGACCCAGATATTCCCCTTCTTGGTATCTTCCCAAAAGTGTTGACAGTCTCATACCACAGAGTTGTATGCACACCCATGTTTACAGCAGCACAATTTGCAATAGCTAAATCTTGAAAATAGCCCAAATGCCTATCAGATGATAAATGGATAAAGAAAGCGTCATTTTTATGTGCAATGGAGTACTACTCTGTCATAAAGGACAAACGAGACATTTCTAGGTAAATGGATGCACCTTGAGTTTATAGTTTTAAGTGAAATAAATCAGACACACATATTTAAATATCACATTGTTTCTCTTATGTGAGAAACTGAAAGGGTAAAAAGGGGTGAAAATGGATGACAGATATTGAGAAGTAGGAAAAACATGTGCAAATGAGAAGGGGAATAGGGGAGGTGGGAGGGGAAGGGAAGGAAGAGAAAGGGAAAAAGAGAGAATAGAAGGGAAAAAATAGAAACAAGTTTTGTAAATAAGATAGGGAAGAAGGATTGAAGGGAGGGGAAGGGAATGGAGAAAAAAAGAAGAAGAAAAATATATTGTGTACAGGTATAGCTTCCCTAAGATGAATATGATAGTTAGGTATGTATCAAAGGTGTACCAATAAAATCGATTTTTTTAAAAATGTTAAAGTGACAAAAAAAACTTTCTTTTCTGTTTCCCCTAGTTTCCAGCATCATTCCATTTTCATTGCCCTACTTTTCCTGTGGCTCCTCTGACCTGATTCTATTTGTCACATTTTCTCCAACCTCTCCACCATTCTTGTCTGTCTTTGTCTTCAGATACCCTCTGCTGGGATGATTTCCAACCTTAATCTTCCTGGAGAAGCATCAACAAGGCTTAGGAACAAGGATACTGGCCACAGGCAACTTGCTCCAGGGTTTCAGGAAGTCAGGACAAACACTAGGAGTTAGGGGTGCAGTTGGATGAGAGGAATGACTGCTAATATGCTATAACACACTGAGGTAACTGTGGTTGACAACACTTAATTTTTTTTAAATGGCTAATAAGTGGGATTTGGCATGTTCCCAACACAAAGAAAAGAAACATGGTTTAGTTAATTATCCTGATCTGATCATTGCACATTGCACACATCTATTGAAATATCACATGGTACCCTATAAATAGGTATGACTTTGTGTCAATTAAAACTTTGTAAAAGATTAAATGCAAAAAAATAAAGCAAAAAGCCAGAGTTAATTCTTGGTGTCCTCTTCATGCTTTGTGCTGTGTCCAAGAAATTACAGGGCAAAGCACATGCTATGTGACATATGAGGAAACCCAGGAGTACATATATGCAGTCAAAATGTTAATTTTAAAGGCTACCCTGGGATTATCAACGTTTTGGGGGAGGCATCTTCTTTCTGCTTTGAGCGTTTGCAATAGACTATGATATAGCACAAAGTATAAAAGTGTCCATGCAGACAACAGAGGGGACAATTCATTGTACTCGAAGAAGTGAATCTTTCTAGATCAATGTGCCTGTGTACATAAAGCTTACATCAAGAAATAAAGACTATGATTGATATTGCAAAATGTGCTGCCAGTGGGAACCAGGAGGCAACAAAAACTACTGGCTGCACGTGAAGGTGGGAGTGAGGGGAAACGTAGGGGATGAGGGTGTCCCCTCATCATCAGGGGATGAGTCCTGTCCTAGGCTCAGCGCCAGCCACTTGCTTTCAGGTGACAATATAAGCACCATACAAACCTATGTTTCCTGTTTCCTCTGCAAAATTTCCCTATTTTAAAAACAATAGAAAGCGGAAGATATATAAACTTAACCCAATCTATTCCACCACTTTATAGGGAATCATGGAATTTTTTTTACTTTTCCCAGACATATGACTCTTCAAGAAGTGAGTAGTATCTGTAAAATTTACTTAACCATCTTGGAGACATTTCCAAAGTTCAGGTAGTTCTTTATATATGCACTTCACTCTCGTTAATGTCAACACAAGATAAAAAGTGCATGAGACCCATTACATCAGAATTGTCAAGCGCAAATCTTCTTTTGATCTCTCCTGTATCAAACATACTTATTTCACAATCCTTTGAAACATGAGATTCTAGCATAAACAAAGAATATGGAATTGCTTCTATTTAAGAAAATATTCATACTAATTGGAGGCCAAGAGAGACTTAGATGAGTTGACAAAAATTCAGTTTTCTGTGAGCATTCGAACTTTTGACATGAACTAAGTAAAAGTGACAGTAAGTATTTTAAAACTCGACTGCCTGGGGGAAATTTAAGGATCTAAGTGTGCAGCTGAACACAAGGACATCATTGGTGTTTTTTCTCAGCAAGTGTTTGGCAGACACTGTTTCCACTGGATATAATAGTCAAGTCTCTATATTTATTTCAAGTTTTTAAATTAAATTAGTATTTTATTGGAACACATAGATTAGAGAAGAGCATGAAAATTTACTCAGCCAAAGATAAAACCCAAACACCAAGCAACATTTTAAATTGAACTGCCTTGAAATAGCCCAATGTTATAAACATTTAAAAGACATTAAGGGTCAAAAGCCTGAAATCTCACAGCATTTCTAATTAGCAAAATTCTGTTAATAGACAGGAGCTAAGCTATCAAGATTAAATCCGGGCCAGGGATTTAGCTCAGCGGTTCGTTTTGGTGGCCTGCCTTGCAAGCGCAAGGACCTGAGTTCAATCCCCGATAACAAAAAAAAAAAAAAAAAAAAA